>NC_135091.1:15995000-16627500 GCF_051107435.1 Chaetodon auriga | reverse complement strand
GAGTGGGGTGGGGGGGAGGTGGAGAGGTGGACTGCCAGAGAGAGTGAGTTTGGGGCTGTTAGTGCCCTCCGTTATTACTTCCATCTCCCATTCCCAGAGCTTTCAGAGCTGCTCCGCTCTGAGCTGATGCGGGCTGAAATCTGCCTCTCCCTGTGGCCCGGCACCAGCTCAGGATGAACACAAGGACAATGCCTGGCAGCTGTGTCCTTAATCCAACCCATCACCCCAAAGTTCATCATTTAATAGCTCTACATTATAGGCGATCTGCTCGGCCTCAGCGTTTCTGTTTTATGTAAGCACTTAGGTCTCCTGCTATCATTTAGGAAGGAGCTTTACTTCACTTGTATTTATTTAGAAAGCTGCTCTGAGGCTTTATTTGCATGTCAGCTGCAAAGGAAAGGTGTACGCAAGCTTATAGAAATATTGACCGGCTGTGAAGTGTTTGCATATCAGCACGTCACGGCCACACCGATGGCTCGACCGTGTTTAGTTTATGTCCGTCGAGTTGAAACTCTGAATATTCTCCTCGTGATTTTTACATTAAAGGTCTTTTTTTGTTGTTGGTGGTGTTTTTTATTGCAGCTACAGACATCTGGAGAGCAGTAGCTATTTTAATAATTCAGGCGTTATAGCAAAAGCTGGATTCAAGGGGCAGTGCTGGAAAGTGACTAAGTACATTTAATTTTGAGGTACTTCACTTGAGTATTTCATGGCACGCTACTTCATATGGTTGGCTCCTTTTAACAGGGAAATACAGTACTTTTAATTCTGCTCCATTTGTTTGACAGCTATAAGTACTAGTAAAAGGTTTACTATCAGCTTCAACCAGCTAAATATATTCAAATGCTGCTTACACGTGAATGCATCAGTAATGATAACCCAATATTATAATATATAATGAGATAATGACGACTTTTCCCTTTGATATTAAAATAAATTTTGCTTGTAATGCTTCTGTATTGTTACTGAAGCAGAAGTACTTAGATTACTTCATTACAAGTGAAAGCCCTGCGTTCAAAATTTGTCTGATATCAACAAAATACACTTCAAATACTGAAAGGAAAAGTACTCAAGTATGCTGTTCTTTTATCATTAGGAGCTCAGTTGAAGCTCTTTTATATACTGCTGGGATGTAACTTCATATTTAAGAGTCATATACGTACACATTTTATGTACTGATCACACAATATGTTTGAGATTTGTTTATTTATTTATGGATTGAAAGGCACAGATACAGAATACAGGGACAAACTACAAACAGCTGTCTGATGCAAGTGTCATACATCATTTCATCTTATTTAAGAGTGAGCGTGAGAGAGGGAGAGAGTAAAAAGTAGAGTGTTTACAAGTGAAATACCTCATATCTGTATTTAAGTACAGTACTTGAGTATGTTGTACTCAGTTACCTTCCACAGCTTTACTCGTGTTTTAACTTTTGAAATGCAGCACCATTAGTTGTATTTTTTCATAATGAGTACGACAGCACTGTACAGTTGGAGGACAAAATAATGGGAACACTTCATTCACTTAAATTCTGTTGTGACTTAAGCACATCAGCAACATCAGGCTTTTTTCTTGCAGTTGACAAAGCTCCCTTCACAGCCACAGAAGACATTAAACAACTGAGCTTCATGTGTAAAACTGATGGAGTGCCCCTTTAAGTTTTCAAAGCAGTGTGAGACTCTAAGGAGACAAAATCCCATTTGCCCAAATGGCTGGTTGAAAGATCGGATTTTTCTGAACGTATTTAGGGGAATAGACGTGAAAATCATAGAACATGTACCAAAGTTCAGACCAGGAGGTGAGAGTTGAACATGTCGGAGCATCGGTGCTCTGCTGGTTACCGTTGAGCCTGATGCGACCCGTGTTTGAGGCTGTGTTTAAAAGGCTGATTAAGTTCCAGTAAGTAAGCGTTGATTTAAGTGTCTCCCCCCCTGTAAGTCCATGTCAGTCAGCCAAGCACTTAGACGCTCAGCTGGAGTGTCAGATAGACAAGCTGGTTAGCCATCCAGTTAAACTGCCAGCATTGTCAGCCCACCAGCAATCCAGCCAGTCAGTCAGACAACATTAGTATGCATCCTGCCCTCAGACTCTGTACTCAGTTTAACACACGGCACATAGACAGGATTTTGGGGGGTGGAAGGGGGCAGACGGGTGTTTTGACTAAACGAGAGGCCACTTTCAAACAGTTGTGTTCTCAAGGTCTGCTGGGCGTGACCTTTGACCCTTTGGACCGCGCGCGTGTTTGCGTGCACCCGGTGCCTGTGCGCTGCGCTCCTCTGCCGGCCGCGCAGAGGCTGCAGCCTGCAGGGCCATGTGGAACTCATTTACCAGGAGAGCAGAGGAGGCTGAGTGCGTGTACGGCACATGAGAGCGGAGAGGGGAGGGAGGCTGAGGGCTTCGCTTGCCCTGGAAAACAGGCAGGCGAAGACGTAGGAAGCAGACAGAGAGGCAGAGCAGCTGAGCAGACACAGGAAAAAAGACAGACTAGAGGATATTTTCTCTCCAGGAAAAAGGCAGAGTTGCAGACAGACACCTCTTCTCTTCTGTATTTACATTTTTTTTCCTCAGCGCGTCCTGCTTTCTGCTACCAAGCCGAGTGTTTTTCTTCTCTCTTTTCTTCCTCCTTTTTTTTTTTATTATTGCTTTGAGCTTGTAAAATGTATTGCTCAATCTCAGTCAGTGAGGACGGGCTTTGGGAGCGCTGCCTGCTCTTTCCCTTTTTTTTTTTTTTGTAGTTTGTCACCTCATCTCCTCAGCATATGTCCCAGGCTTTTTTACCTGCTGAGACGGCATGCATGCTCAGTCGGAGATATGAGTCACCGCTATGCGTAGAATGACGCCGAGATCGATAGAGAGGGAAAGAAATCAACAAGAGAGGACGACATTAGAAAGACAAAGAGAGGGGTTTGCAGAGAAATCCAAACAGCAAAGCGAAGGAGGCGAAGATAGAGAACACACACATAAGACCAGAGTTGTCTGCGCTTGTGCTGGGAGGTGTGTGCGTGTGTGTGTGTGTATCCAGGGTAAACAGTGGTGGTCAGGAGTGTGTCGGTGAGCTATGAGAGGCCATGTCAAACAGAGCTTGGTATTTCCTTTCCCCCTTTTCTCTCTCTCTCTCTCCCCGCTTCTCTATCACTTTCTCTGCTGATGCATGATCTACCACTCTGTGGCATGTGGAAGGGGAGCCGTTGCTATGGCAACCCAAAGCCTGACTGGAGCGAGGTGGGGAAGGAGGGGTGGGTGCACATCCACCCGGGGAGACCTAATGCACTGCCCACACACACACACACACACACACACACACACACACACACACACACACAGCCATGCAGCGAGTGATCAAGATTATAAAAGAGACTCTGCGCAGGGACCTACTTATAAGGTTATGGAGAGCAGAGCTGCAGATATCAGGGGCAGAGCCGCACTAACTGGAGTCAATAAGATTACTGTGGACACAGCCGGCCGGGGGGGGGGGGGGGGGGGGCGACAGAAACACACCGACAAACGGCAAACGACAAACAGATCTATCATAATTCATCTTTGTGTGTTACAACATCAACCAAATATACGTTGTGGGAAGGTTTTCTGGGGGGCCCTGGCATGACAACTTGTATGTTTTAATGAGCTTGCGGTTCCTGGGGGCGAATTAAATTCCCTCCTCATAACATCAATCATAGATTTACTGAGATTTCAAACCAGATTTTTTTTAAAAAAAAAAACAAAAGCTGAAGCTACAGCATGTTGATGCTGAGTTAAAACATTTTTCGGATTTACAGTTTACCAAACGCCTCTGCGGCAGACAAAGCAAACAGCAGGTCGCCGTTTGCGACAATGCAAACTGACCCTGAAACTGACAGCTGTTTTAGAGGACCGGGATGGCTGTGGTGAGCAGCCCGCCTTGAGTAATGACAGCTTTTGGCTCAGATGTGCACATGCACTCTTCCTGTCTGTCTTCTCTTCTCTTCTGCAACACAGACATTAAAGATATAAAGTCACAGCTGTTGCGGAGTTAAAAGCATGTACCATAGATCTCCCCTCTGCTCTTTCGCAGTCCAGTCGGTGTTTGCGACGACGGTCGGGTCGTTCCACGAGTAAGAAACCAGCATCACGACTTTGACCTTGATGGGAAATCTGAAGCTGCATAAGAAACAAACTGTTACTTAGTGGTACTTCATGTTTTATCTCAAAAGTCTTTTCTATCCTGAGACACTGATGGTTCTGAACCAGACAGTGTTCCAGTGTCTTCAGAAATCCCTCTGGACTCACAAATTCCTCGTCATGTGGGCTCATTTTGATGGCAGCATGGCTCTTAAAGTTCTCTTTTTCCAGTAGTCTACACATAAACCGGAATATTATGACCAAGTGAAAACCATGAAATGTAAGAAATTGCTTGGTAAATGCTCTGATTCGCTCCCTTGCAGACAGTTAGATGAGAAGATTGATACCATTCATGTCATGTCTGTACAGTAAAACATGATGCTACAGCTGGCAGCCTCCAGTCTTTAAAGCTAAGCTGGTTAGCTTAGCTTTAAAGACTGGAAACAGCTAGCCTGGCTCTGTGCAAAGGTAAACAAATTCAGCGTCGGGGCCCCTCAGGAGCTCGATAATGAACTCATTATATCTTGTTTGTGTTATCCGTACAAAACCAGAAGTGTATCAATGACAGGCTAAGCTAACTTGCCTCAGATTCAGCATACACACACGATGGTATCAATCTTCTCCACGTGAAAGTGTGTTTCCTGAAAGACATGAGATACATTAAAAATCAGAAAGCGAAGTGTCACTGCAGGAGACGCATTGACAGCGACCACAGCTTTAAGTCTACCAGCTGTCAGATTGGATTAGGAGCGTTGGTAAATCATGATCTTCAGGTCTCCCCACAGATTTTCAAATGGCTTCAAGTCCAGGCTTTGGGTGGGCCACTCGAGGACATTCAGGGATTTGTTCCAAAGCCGGTCTATTATCCTGGATGTGTGGTTCAGGGTGATGTGTTGCTGGAAGGTGGATCTTTGCACCGTTCTGTGGCGTTTTTGTCGAGGACATGTCGGTGCCAGCGCCGTGCCTCAGTGTAGTGGCATCAGGTGATAGCCAGGCGATGAGCCGCACCTGCCTTTTACCAGTTGAAATGCTTGGCTTTCAGACCAGAGAAAGCACTATTTGGTAAACTCCAGGTGTGCTGAAATAGAGTAGAGTGGCACTTAGACAGAGTGCTCTAGAGCTGTCCGTCTTGTTGGTTCTCCAGTTTCTCTGAAAAATGGTTAGCGTGGCTTTTGGGCCGCTGTCTCCTCCCTGGTCAAGGCCCCTTCTGCCTGGTTACTGCTGACCTGAGCTTTGAATACTTGGAATACTTATTTTTCTGCTCTCTTCCCCAAATCTACGTCTCAACACCATCCCATGTTGGAGGTTTATTGAGCGTTCCTTTAACACATTTGCAGTGAACTGAGGGACATGGTTCAGATCTCTATTTCTTCTCCAGCTCAGCTTCAAGTCAAAGTACCACAGGTAGAGGCAAAAGGAAATCATGTATCTGAGCAGAGCTAAAACAGTTGTTATAGTCAGCAACAATTTCAATAATTGATCAACTGTTGACATTTTTTAAGCAAATATGCGTAAAATGCCTCTTCAACATGACTTTTGGCGGATTTTGAGTCTTGGTCGATGGGAAGATTTGTACTGTTTTCTCTCATTTTATGGACATTTAATCGAGATAACAGTCTACAGAAAACTGTACAGAATCATACTTAAATACTTAAAGCTTAAATGAATGTGTAAAACATTTTAAACCCTTTTTTGCTTTGTGAATTTGCAGTGTTGTGTCTGGATTGCTTTAAAAAGAATACATTAATTGAGTTTCAAAGTTTTAACGTGTCACTCCTCGCATATTTTCAAATCGGTGGTTTCCCCCTCTAAGTTCCAGCCGCCTGCTGTGGAGCCCTCAGCTTCAGACAGGCTGGATTTAGCTGAGCCCAGCGGTCGTTGGTAATTGAATGATTCGCAGCGGCCTTAACTCATTTATGACGCTTTCCCGCTCAATTTAACCTTGCCTTGCTCATCAATATTGCCCTGTTGGCCTCCTCAGACGGTCAGTGAATGTTCATCGAGCTGCTCGGGCTCTTATCGGGGTCCGATCAGCTTTTGGAGAATCTTCCTCTGTGTTTCCGTCCTACTTTGGGATTGATTTGTGTGTTGCATGGATCTGTGTGTATGAGTTCTCACGTCTGCTCTCTCTCTCTCTCTCTTTCAGTTCCTCGTGGTGTGATCCAAAATGGCGCCCGTGTCAGGAGCCAGGCACTCTTCCCTGTGATAAGACCCCTACCTGTTAGCCCTGTGGGGAGCAGAACCTCGGCCATAAGGTGAGGAAACTTCTGCTCCTGTTGCCCTCAACCATACAATTAATGTCAGTCAGGACTTTCCCCTTGCAAACACATGCACAGACACACACGCCCACATCCACACACACGCACAGTAGCCTTGAAACAAACACGAGAAGCACGCACACACAAAGCAGACCTCGCACCAAAATTTTCCACTCATAGTTTATATAATTACATCTTTATTGTGTCCAAAAGACGGAGACATTCACACGCTCCCCACTGCTCAGAACATTTTATCCAGGTGTGTTTATATAACGGTCTCACACACACATACACACACACACACACACACGCACATAAACAGGTTTATTAGAGGGAGAGGCCTCATGATACAAAGAACATTCAGAGCATGCATGGACATGCACATCCATCATAGGAGCGTAAGAATATGATGGCCTGCACCGCATAATGAATTAAACATACGCAAAGTCTCACTAAAGGTATGCAGTGAATATTTGATCACTGTAAGGGGGTGCATGTTTTTCTTATAAGATATTAATATGTTAACTCTCTCATTCGGAGGGGAGAAAAGGGGACGGAAGCTCCTTTTGATTTACTGCATGTCAGGATGCACCCCTGTCCTTTCATGCCTCGCAGAGAAACGTGTCTTCTGGCTAATTGAGCAAAATATGTGTTGCAGTGTGGCGAAGTGGCCGACGTGGAGTGGACGGTGGTTAAATGGCTTCGCTGCAGGATCGTCACTCTGTATTATTGTGACTTTAGAGCTCTCAAGGACTTTTATGCGCTGAGCAAGTTCGGGGAGCTGCTAAAAATGCACTGTGTCATTTGAAAAATGCATAGGTGGCGATCTGAAAATGAGTCTGCTCGTCGCTAAAAGGAAAGGCTGACTCTTATTGGCGATACAAGGTTTTAATCTGACCTGAGAAATATGCACATTGGGCCCTGGGGGGCTATTTGAGGGTGATAGATTATGGCTTGAACTTTTTTTTTTTTTTTCTTTTTTTGGCTTTTCCAGCCGAATGCAGAGCAAAGTGGAGCAGCTTCGGTGGAGTGAAGCGTGTGCATGCAGGCCACCTGGCTGCCGGCGTGACAGCACGAGTAACAACACTCTCTGTGCCCTTGCTTCATACAGATCATCCCTGGGAGATTATCTAAACCGAGGACAGGACAGCCCATCCCGCTACTCTCCTCCGCCCTGCAGCGAGGACCTCCAGGACGACCACACTTACAGCACCGCCAAATCCCCCAGCAGGCTGTGCTCCTCCCAAGTCGCCAACCCTTCCTCCCCCCTGGACGACGACGACATCATCGCTGTGGAGATCCAGTCAGACGTCAAACCCGAGCCCCGGGAGATCCCGCTGGATTCTCACGTCACCACTGCCGCCGCTACCTACATTTCCCAGCAGCCCCTGCGCGGACAGAGACGTAGTTTGGGGGCGGGAGCTGGGACTCTGGCAGGAAGCAGTTTGCCCTGGACCAAAAATCGAGCGAGGGGCATTAGCGACACGCTGCCGCTGAAGAAGCGGCGCGCGGCGGCGGTGGAGAAGCCGCCGGAGAGCGACGACGAGGAGATGAAGGAGGCGGCGGGGTCGCTGCTCCACCTGGCGGGGGTCAGAGCCTGCCTCAACAACATCACAAACCGCACCGCCAAGGGCCAGAAGGAGCAGAAAGAGGCCCTGAGAAACTAAGACACACACATAGAACAAGTACATAGTCATGCAAACACACACAGACGGTATACAGCTCAAAGAAACGCACACACGCACACACATTAACACACAGACACATATACAATACACAAATAGGTCAACAGGTAACGTTACTACAGCATTAGTCTCAATGGACACTTCTCATCTCCCTCTATCTATCTGCAGGGCATTAGGTGAATCCTACTTATTTGTGGCAATATCAAAAATCTATGTTTTCCTACATGTTCAGCAACACTAACATCAATGGGTATTTCTCATGTGTCTTTGTTGTTTTTCTTGTTTAAAAGGGGATGAAAGCCATAAAAAAAAAGCACGTTTTGTCACTAATTTGGACAAAGTTGAACACGACAAAACCGAATCACACTGAGGAGCGCACAGTCCATGAACACAGAAGATGGCTGTTTGTCTTACCTGTTTGTTTCTATGTGAATCTGTAGCAATCTCGCAGTGATGCCGGCGGAGACAGCGGCGCCGGCGAGGCGAGCCGAATTAACAAGACGAAGGGCTCGCTCGGCCACTCGCTCGGCATCACTCGCCTACATCCACGAGCACAAATGTGAGACTGTGCCAAAGATAAGCGACCAGGTTGCTTCATGTAGCCGATACGACAGCTGACAAAAAAAAAAAAAAAAAAACGAAGGCATAGTAGTAAAGGAGAGCTAGAGAGAAATGACCTTAAGTGTCAAAATAATTGTAAAACCCAATGTGATATATATTCATGCACTTAAGATTATTTAACGCCACTTATAATGGAAGCATCATGGGTAAAGACATGGTTTATTTCAAGAGCACTCATAGTATTTAAGAATAGATATTTTAAAATAAAAAAAAATGGTCATGTTTATCACCATAGAGATGGATAGTGTGCCGGGTCTGAGGCAATATCTCCTTCATTTTGTTGTTGTTGTTGCATAATGTAAACGTCCCTGAAACTTCCCCAGTACTTCTGTCCATAGGCGTAGACACCTGGTATAGATATCGTAGCTACCAGTAGCTACCACACCTTCCTATTCATTTGACAGTGTCAAAGAACTATATACATAAACTGTGGGTTTAGATTTCTGTTTGTGTCTGTTTACCCTCACTCTACCCTCATAAAGATATAAGCAATTTGTCCCTCGTGGACAACTCTGTAAAAAGGTTAGAAAATATTTTATTTTTTTCCTTTCTTAATTGAAGCAATTTGACCTGCAGGACTTTCTCAGTTATATTGCATGGGTGCTTGTAAATAAGATAAAAAGCGAATCTTTTTTATTCAAAGATCATGTAAGATAAACAATGTATTTAGCATGAAGCATGACTTATTTTCATATAAACCTTGATCCTAGACGAAAGAAAAAAAGTTTTGTCGCCAATTCTTATACCCGTGATTATATTGGAGTTTTTTTTTGTTTTGTTTTGTTTTGGTTTTTTTTTTTCTTTGAATCTTTTGGGTTCTTTTTTCTGAGCGGGCTTTCAAAGACACGTCTTCAGGGAGGAACGTGGGAGATCACTCTGCAATTAGAGGCCCGAGGGTGCCACCTCGGGGCTTCGGGTTCAGGCTATGTAGGCCAGCTGAATCACCTCTTAGGGGTGGGCTTCCGTCTTCTTCTGCCTGTACAGTGATTTTTAGGTGTTCAGTGTTAACCCCGGTGTTATTTCAGAACACATCTGTAGAGTGTGTGAGTTTGTGTGCCCAGGAACACACACCCTTTAACATTGTGCCTGCCTGCCTGCCTGCCCTCAGTACCTCTGTTGTCATGTCTCTGACATGTTTTGACAGAACGTTACCTGTCTTTATTTATAACAGTATTGTTTTCTCTCTCTCTCCTGTGTGTAAATGTACGTGTGTCCTTATTTTCCATCGGCATTGTTCAGTGTACATGTATGGATCAGACGGGCATGGGAAACGTTGTAGGTGTCCTGAAAGAACCTCATATCTGCAAAAAGGCTACCTGGGAGTTGAATTGAAAAGAGAGAGGAATGGAGGAGATCGCAAAAAAAAAAAAAAAAAAGTTATTTTTTCATTTAAATACAGTATTGTTAACCCTTTCATTAAAGGATTTACCTGCCATGGTGGATGTCAAGCTTGCACACAGTCATATAGTTATCTCAAGAGCCCAATCTGGAGATCTGGAGATTGTTTTTTTTATATATTTTGCAGCTCTTTAAGGTGTATTTGTACCTCACTTAAGGTCATGAAAACACTGACTTAACTGAAATTCCCAAAGGCAGTAGTGAGCTTTGACATGTTTGCATCAGAAGCGATACACATTCTGAACTGCCATTATTCGGCGTGCTTTTGCTGAAGCAGGAATGCATTAAAGTATTAATTTTGTTCCCCCCCCCACTTGCACAGAAGCAGTGCATATAAAAAGCAGCTTTGCAGGAGAAAACATAGGCTGGGTTTGGTTGTAGCAGCAGACTCACACAAGGTTTTGTTTAAGCTGTTGAGCGATTGTCAGCGAGCCAAGCAGGCAAACAAATGCATGTCCCATCCACTGGTACAGTGTTTTGCCACCTGTAGCATGCATCACTGGCTTTGTATTTTGTACGGTATCCATGCCAACATCTAAAAAAGGCTAAAAGGAGACACTGTCAGTGTTCTTGTTGTGTGCCATCCGTCTCTCGTCTGGTATCTGTCTGAGTGCTCCCGCGGCCCGGGTCAACCACTCTGCTGTATTTGCAGTAACAATCCGCTGTTGTGGTGACTAATAACGTGTTCAGCTAGCAAGAGGCATGTCGAGGGGAGGATGTGTTGCTTTGGCAACCACCTTTTTCCCTCTGACTCAGTCTGTGGCACGCAGGAAAGATGAACTCCTGACCCACAAGTCCTGGAAAAACAGAGCTACACATTAAATATACATGGGACATTTCAAAGCAAAGGGAATATACTTCACTGCCTAAAAAGCCCCCAAAAACAAGTGTTTCTTTCAAACCTGCCAAACTCACAGTGAAACGCTCTAAAAAATAATAATAATAATAATCATTTTTAAAACAAAGTTGCCATTTTTTTATTTGTGGATGTTTTTAAGCGCATTTTCATTTTCTGTTTTGTTTTCTCTCTGACAAAATTATCTACAATACTGCCATTATTTTTTCGGTGACTGTCTGAGCTGAATATTGGAAAGCCATAGGTTAGAGATGTCAAAATGCAAAACTGTTATTGATCTGTGAGATGTGATGCAGAGTACACCCAGGTGTTGGTTTTTTCAGTAAATGTTCAATTCTCTCCTTTATGTGCAATCATATTGCCAAAGAATGATTTCAAGACCTATTTCATCACTACATGTAAATATCAACGTTGTCCAATACCGTGGCAAAAAATATATAAATGTTGTTTTATTTTGTTTTCCATTTTCTGAAAAACTGCAATGATGTTTATGTGATGTATTGTCTTCCAGTTGGTTGCAATAATAAAAAATACAAGTTGCAGAAGATTAGCTTGGCTGTTCCTTTTGACGGACTTGGATCGAACGTGACGACTGCAATCAAAGAGAACGATACCCACGTCAGCTGCTACGACACATTTAATAGCAGCATCACTGGCAGGCGGTCCATGTGGGCTAACAAAAGCAGCTATCTAACAATTTCCCCTCTCAAATTTCCCAGTTAAATATAGTAAAGACGCGCAAGAAAGCATATCGCCCTCTCTGTCCCCCTCCTCCTTCTCACCACTTCAACATGCAAACCCCATTTGCTGGTAAAGTGCTGGCTTTGTGAGACTGGAGACTCTTTAATTTGCTCTCAAGACTGACCCCAATCATTAACCTCACATATTCCCATCAACAAGGGTCTTATCATAACCATGCCTCCTCTGCCAGTTAATTATTCATTTACTTATTCTAATCATTTAAGTTCAATACTTCTGATTAAAGTCAAACTCAGCTCCCCCCCTCAGGGAAAGAAGTAGAAGAGTTAAGTGTGCCAAAGAGTTCCTCAATGCCTTATCAATCCGACTGGTGCCATTTTGGAGCCGTGTGGCAGTGGAAGCCCATTCATAATTGAAGCCAAGACAGGCTTAATCTGGAGCCAGTGCCTCCCTGTGCAGTGCGCTCCCACCACCAACACAACTGGAGCTAGCAGCTCCTCTGTTGCTATGCAACTACAGCAAAGAAAGGGGGGTGGGGGGTGGGGGGGAGAAAAAGTGTGCATCCTCCAGATCTTTAGAGGGCATCATGCTACTCAGTTACCGAGGGTGAGACTCAAAGGTAGACGACATGCCTCAGATAATGCAGCTTTGTGTCTGATCACATCTCACAGTGTGAGAAACAAGTACCAGACGCAAGTCTGCAGTCGTCTTCTCCACAAGACTTGTCTCTATTTTTTCCAAAGGAAAAGTGAATTCAAAAGCATATTCTCATCAGTGTCAGGTGGGCCTTTAATTCCCCCTCAGTGAAATAGATCAAGTCCGTTGTTGTGACATCTTAGAGGAGGCACACTGAAGTGCGAGGTGAACTGATGCACAGAGAGCTGAGTCTTCCCCGTCTTCATCATCCACATCCACACAATGACCAGCGAGGCAAGTTTCCATGGAGACAGAAGTGGAGGTAACGTTTCTCTTGTCAGCTCTCATTTACTGCAAAGCTTTGTTGTTTTGGGAAATTCTGCCCCGGCAGTGAGGACAGGTGGATCCTAGATTAAACAGACAGAACACATGGCCACGGCTCCCCCAAAACACACTTAGACCTCCCCTCTATTGAATCACATGTAAAATAGTTACCTGCTATACAAAGGGAACGCATTGTGTGTGTGTGTGTGTGTGTGTGTGTGTGTGTGTGTGTGTGTGTGTGTGTGTGTGTGTGTGTGCATGTGTGTGCGTGTGTGTGTCATGGTATCAGAAAAAAAAGGAGAACTTGGATCCTGGAGTTCTGGTGTGTGGTGTGATCACACTCTTGTGGTGGAGAGATGTTACTACATGAGAAATAAAAATAAAAGCACCAGACATCCCCATCCAGCAGCACTGCTACATTCCAGAAATTTCATTTGAGTAGTGATAAATTTAAGGCCATAACAGTTGACGTGTGTCCATGGCGTCTTAAGATGCTTTAGCCCTCCAGGTTGAATTAAAATCAGACCAGGCATGAAGCTATCACGGCCTCTCAAGTGTTGAAATGAAACTTTTCATAACAGATGGACTCAGTCTTGGATGAACAATTCAGATCTTTTACTTCAGTAAAAGTAGTGATACTAGTGGAAAAACTACATTGCATGTAAAAGTCCTGCATATAAAATCTGACTTGAGTAAAAAAGATCACATTATCACCTAAACACTGCAAGTGTCAAACCAAAAAGAACTCAGACGAATGGCTGCTGTCACTATCATATATTATATTAATACATTATTATTATTACTGACACATAAATGTATAAAAAGTAGATGGTGGGTTGTAGATGGTCTGGGTTGAGCATGTTTTAAATACTTTACAGACTGTTTATACTGATAGTAGTACTATATAAAATGATTAGATTTGAATCTGCAAAGCACAGATGTTGGATAAATGTGAGGAAATGCAAAAGCATAATCTTGTTTGGTGAGAAGTACAATATTCCAATATAGTGGAGTAGAAATATAACTTAGCAGAAATCTCCAGTAAATTGCAAGAACCTTAAGATCACCTGATGAAATGATCTTTGTTTCTTCATCACTTGTCAGCACTGTCAAGTAACAATGGCTGGTCTAAGTTTTCAAGTTTAATCAATGACATTATAACTGTATGGAAAACCAAATATTAAGTAAAAGTTTAAACTCTTGAAAATGTGGCTCATTTGAAAAAAATCCAAAGTTGATGTATGTACGTTATAAATAAAGAAAAGTGCTTAACTGTGGTGTTAAAAAAGAGGCAATTGTAGAAAGTAAGGAGGCAGAGTTTGAATAAGGATCTTTTCCTTGAAGTAGGCTATTAGACCACATAAAGTTGGATCTGTCATATTTTCAATATAGCTTATAGCCTATTTCCTGTGAATTCTGACCACTTCAAGACAAATGCCCAATGAACAAACACATATGTGAGTGTAGTGAGTCAGACTCCAGTCTTAATGGAGACAAAGGACTCGGATTTCAGAATGTTATTACAGTGCCCACTTTATGCTCTCTCATCATATTTTGCAGCAGGTTGCGCACATCTGGCTTTTACGACTAAATACTACATCATAAAATTTGAGCTGAAATCCAGGGTTTCCTTTGGGGTTTTCTACTTGTTTACTTGTTCTGCAAATTCGTTATCCACTTCTCTACATGTCATCGTTAGCCAATGTTGTGTACAGTTATCTACTAATGTTTGCAAATGACAGTGAACGTTGTGGTTAATTCCATATGTGGGTCGTCATAGTTACAGCTGCCCTAATTCACTAAACAAGATCACCGAGCATTATAACGCTGATGCGATCAGTGCGCATTAATTTTCCGCTTACAACATTTAAACTACATTTCCCAAAAGCAGCTGCGCTGATTGGTCGTCATAGTAAGCACGGAATCTCGCGCGATGTGCGATTTGACCCTGCCCTATGTCTCGCGCACTCGCAGCTCCATCGCTCAGTATATAAAGCAGGACAACGACGGAAGGAGGACGGCTGGGGAGTCGCAGCCCGGGATTGTAAATAAGACCGTTAAAACTGTGTTTTATTTACAAAAGTGATGCCGGCTGTTTTAAGATATCGTTCCCAGTTGTTTTAAGTCGTTTTTCGTAATTTTTGGCTCTATTTCTCGCCTAATTCCGTGTGGTTTTTACACTACGCGTATAATGGCGAGCTCGGCTAACCCTAACCCAGTGGTAAGGATCAATCTCTAAGGACTGTCAGCGGGGAAAAATGGGGGTAAAGATATCCTTAATGGAAAGCTGTCGAAGAGCTGATTTTTAAAATATTTTTCAGTAAAATGAATCTGATTTAACAAACACTTCACTGTTACATCAAATAAAATGAATACTTAAGTTCAGTCAATCGGCCATTTTAATCAGTTTTCGAAACTAACCTAGATTGTTCGTTCAGAGAACACCATCTGGTAGAGGAGCTGCGTTTCGATAAAAACCAGAAAGTACATGAAAATGGTGTCGAAGTTGAGGGCTGGTGACGAAAATGCTGCTTTTAAGTAGTAAGTTATGGGCTGTTTGTCAGTATGAAGCTTTTCATCACTTGGTTCATTTTCGTATCTCGGAGGCTTCTGACATGTTGTGTGTGGATAAACTCGTTTTAGGTTTGGATTATCGGTATTTGATGCTTTTGCTGTTACTTTAATTCACGCTGAAGGCATTGCCTGTGTTGAGCTGGTTATAAAAGGACAAATGGTAATGTTTTAAATAAGCTACATTGCCTATGTTATATAGTTAAGAAAATGGAGATGTACGCAAAGCACATAGCCATTGTCCACTGCGAATGATTTGACGAGCTTTTTTTTGTTTGTTTGTTTGTTTGTTTTGGAAGAATTAAAGGTCTTTTTAGCCGAAAGTCGTCAACGCTCAGTCATCATTGTCCACCATTCCACGAGCTGAAGGCACGACAGACGTCCCAAACCACCACTTTTACCCATCTCATGACAATTTAGCCCCGCTCCAAGGCCACATTACCGAGTCAAAGCTGAGCACTGATTCGATATTAAACCGAAAATAACCTTCACATTCCGCCACATAACGTTCAATCTATGGGGCTTGTCGAGCGCGCAGTTTGCCGCTCCGTAAAATGGCTTCCACGTCTCCCCTCGCTCCGCTTCTGGCCCTCCTCTTTTCTGCTGCCTGGTTTTATACAGCCATATTGGCTCTCTAATATAGACTGCCCGGGATGGGAAGGTGCTACTCGACGCTACGTCACCGGCTCTACATATAAACACCAGACTGAGCTTTAAATAGTGGAGCAGACAGGCCGAGGGGGAGGGAAGGAGAGCCCGACGTCCGCGCTGCGGACACTGGGGACAATGCGGCGCGGTGCGGTGCGGTGGCCTCCGTGTCTTTTAAATGTTGTTGTGCCGCTTTCTTGTTCCGCTGTGTCGGTAGTCCTTTTAGGCGCTGTGCGGTCGTTGCTGGTGTGTGTCATGCACGCCGCGGTGTCTCGAAGGATCCACTGTTTACCTCGTAGGTCGTGACAGACGAACATATATAGACCTGTCTGATGGATTAGCGTAACAAACGACGCAGTGTCGAGCATAGGTGATAAATCCCAGGCGTCATTTAGCAAGGACCAGCTTCAGAGTTGAGTTGGCTATGATTACGCAACAGCAGTACACCAGATATGACCATATTAAACTAATTTATGCTTATTTGGCAAAGTGGAGTGTATTGCAGCATCAGTAGTACCTGCTGTGAGGTCAGCTGTGAAACATATTTCTGAATACCACTCACCATCATTTCTTTTCCTCTGAAATGTAAGAGCAAACCCTGCAATGAGACTGTGTTTTCTTTCCCCTTTTTGTGCTTGCATCCTCATAGCCTAAACTATATAAGTCTGTGATTGAGGATGTGATCAACGAGGTGCGAGAGCTGTTCCTGGACGAGGGGGTGGATGAGCAAGTGCTTCTGGAGCTGAAAACGGTAACTGTCCCCAGCACAGTGTTTCCTGTGTACAACCACTGCAGGAGGAAATAACACTCGAGGTCACTGTAGTGGACGGATGAGCTGGTGTCAAGCATTTTATTAGGATTTCCCAAATGCCAGATCGTCATTTGACAATTTTCCCTCATACAGTAATGGCATGAGAGTGGTCTGGATGCATTTATTGTCTGGTACATCACCAAATATTGTTGAAACCAAAGGGACCTTGCTTCACACTTGATAAATAGTGCCTCTCTCTCTTCTGTCTGATGCTTCAGCTATGGGAAAACAAGCTGTTGCAGTCCAAGGCAGTGGAGGGCTTCCATACTGAGGAGCAGGCAGCCCTGCAGGCCGCTCAGCAGCAGCAGCAGCAACAGCAACAACAGCAGCAGCAGGTTCAGCAGGTCCAGCAGGTCCAGCAAGTCCAGCAGGTGACCCAGCCGGCACAGGCCCAGCAAGTCATCCTGCCTCCCCAGCAGCAGCAAGGTTTGTCAGCGCTGCATATACAATGTCCATTTCAACAAGTCATGAATTCTTTTCCCACTGAAAGTAAGGGTAACGGAAAACTCCTCTATTAAAGGGCTTGCTTCTTATTATGCATAACTACCAGATTAGACTTTAAGAGCCAGCAGTAGAGTAAATGACTTGACCAAATCAGTGTTCACAGATGTACTTTTCTCTGTTTAATTTCATTTAATGGTATTATTAGTAGTTTTTGGGCCCCATTATGGCGCCACTGAAACGTGTCTCTCTCCACAGCTCCCCAGCAGCAAGTCATTGTTCAGGATTCCAAGATTCTACAGCACATGAGTGCAACAGGGATGGTAAGTAGATAACGTGCATTTAAGTTTGGTGTGTGGTGCTCATAAGAAAAACAGATGCAATGCAAGTTGGTGATGTGTTCTGCTGTTCTTCACATTACCACCATATATGAACACGTTCACGTGCTCCTATTGTGTCTCACACACGACACCTTTTCCTTCATCAGTTTAAACTTCGTACAATGGAGCATCAACACTTCACTTCCTTTTGTACTTCCTGTTCTCAACAATACCGCTCTGTTGAGCCAGCTGTCTGATAATGTCGAGGCTTACATCTGTATTGTTAAAAAAAAAAAAAAAAAAAAAAAAAAAAACGTCTCTCAAGATTTTTAAGCTTTGCTTGCAAATTTCCCACCATTCACGGTCAAACCTGGCAGATAAAATGAACAAATGCAAGTGATTAAAGGCTGCTTTTATCACGACAGCCAAGGGAATAAGAATATTAGCACTTTAATCGTCAAGATGTTGTGCTGTATTTCATAAATTTATTACAGTCTCTCCAGAGAAATGTGCTTAACACCAGAGGCAGATATACCTGTGTGAGTGTGTGTGTGTGTGTGTGTGTGTGTGTTTTTTAATACCCCTGCAGAGCATTTACACCTTGACAACCTTAAAACTTTAACAGTCTTGTTTTCCACATTCCTGAACCCTAAAACCCAGCTTTAGGGCTTTTGCCTGTGGACTTGTGTGCGCACAGTAGAGTGTGTGCATCTCTTCCTCGTCAGGCACTCGTTATGTGTGTGTTCTCCTCTTCTCCTCTAGAGTGCAGCAGCTACCGCAGCAACCCTTGCTTTGCCCACAGGGGTCACCCCGTACCAACAGCTCATCACCAGCCAAGGTAAAACACTCACACAGGTTTATCTGTGCGTCAGATTGAGAAGAATAGTCACAGATTTTAAGTTTGACAAATGAAGCCCTCACATCTCTTCCATTTTGTGGTCTCTCAGGTCAGATCCTGCAGGTGGTCCGTGCTCCCAATGGGGCCCAGTACATCATCCAGCAGCCGCAGCAGCAGATCCTCCTGCAGCAGCAGATGCAACCTGGCGGCGTGCAGGCACCAGTCATACAACAGGTACACCCCATTATAAAGGCAGAGTTTGAGCCAGCAATAGTAGGATGCAGTTAAAATATATCACTGTGTGATGAGTCAGAAAACAGTTTTCTCTGTTTTTCAGAAACTGTTTGTTAATTACAGCATGT
This sequence comes from Chaetodon auriga, assembly GCF_051107435.1. NCBI lineage: Eukaryota > Metazoa > Chordata > Actinopteri > Chaetodontiformes > Chaetodontidae > Chaetodon > Chaetodon auriga. Next base: position 16,608,931 of record NC_135091.1, on the reverse strand, counting down.
CAATTCACTAATATTTATGTTAGAGCTTTTGTAAAAATGTGGATTCTTCCTGTTTACTGTCTGTGCAGGTCCTGGCTCCTCTGCAGGGAGGCCTGCCCCAGCAAACAGGAGTCATCATCCAGCCGCAGCAAATTGTGTTAGCTTCAGGAAACAAAGTCCAAGGCAATACACAGGTCAGCACGTCCTCAGTTTGCTCTGCACTTCAATACATCATTTTATTTTCCATCAAATTTCCTGCCCTTTTTTTTGTTTTGTCATATTATTGATGAACATCTGTGTCTATTTTGAACTGAACTACATTGGTAAATCCCATATGCATATATTCATGCTGTTCTTTCAACACTAACTAATTAGACTAATGACCTGACAATGTCCATTTTGTCTTCTGGGGCCATCTTCCCATTAGGTGATGCAGGCAGCTGCGATGGCGCCGCAGCCTGGTCAGGCGGCAGCAGCTCAGGTCCAGCAGGTTCAGCAGGCCCAGGGTGCAGCTGCTCCACAGACCCAGGCCCAGCAGCAAGCCCAGCCCCAGGCTCAACCCCAGCCTCAGGCCCAGCAGCCTCCCATGATGCTGCAGGTGGACGGCACCGGAGACACCTCATCAGAAGAGGACGAGGATGAGGAGGAGGAGTACGATGAAGACGATGAGGAGGAGAAGGACAAGGATGGGGGAGAGGACGGACAGGTGGAAGAGGTGGGCACAAAACAGTGAAATCTGAAGTGAGACTGGTGGCTGTCCTGCAGCTTTGGGCGTTGTTGCCTAGTGGATCAGTGTTTGAAAAAACAAGTCCAGCTGACCAAAAGGCAGTATGTGTTTTCCTCTTGTTAAGGAAAAAAGACGTTACACTGTATAATGACATCTTTTCCCCCAGATAATAAATATGGATCATTAAATGGTGCATTTCTCCTGCAACAAAATCAATGGGACACTTAACTCCCTGTCAGCCAGTCTTTGTGTTTTCATGTTTTATGGAGCAGGAATTCTGTTTCAGAGGCTTTTGCGCAACATTTGAAATGTTTAATATTGTCGAACCCGTTCTCAGGAGCCCCTGAACAGTGGGGATGATGTCAGTGATGAGGAGGACCAGGAGCTGTTTGATACAGAGAATGTAGTGGTGTGCCAGTATGACAAGGTAAGAAGTGATCTGAAACCCAATCAGCCTGCATGGATAAATAGTCAAGTACCAAATTTCTAACTATCTTATATCTTGTTATATTTCTTGTATATGAAGGGTGATGTTTTTTTATTTCAGCTCACCAGTCTGTGCACACAGGTGTTGACGCTCACGTACACCTACAGGAGTCAAATATTAGCCAACATATTTTTGTCACGCAGTGATCAGAAAGCTGCTTTTTTAGACACTTTATACAAAAGCTGCAGCATAACAGTTAACTTTATATTTTCCCTACACCATACATTTCCACAGTAAAAGTACCTCTTAAATTGTTTCATGTCAGCTTTGAAAAGAAAAATGCTGCCATGAAGTGAAATATTAAAGAAGCTTTTTCCAGTCCTTCAGTGTGTGGGAGCCTTTACTATTGGATATTAGTGCTGTTTGCGCTTTGAGTGCCGCGTTTGATCGGCAGTATCATACAGCCCTAAGTGTATGGCAGCCCTACTTTATGCTAATTCAGTCCTTAGAAAGAACTGTTGGCGAACCCTGCAGTGTTGCATTGGTTAAAGACATTAGAGACTGCGTCTGCTGTAAGATGAAACAGTGTCCATCTGTCCTTGACGCCCACAACATTCATTTCCTTCTCTTCACTCCCCAGATTCACAGAAGTAAGAACAAATGGAAATTCCACCTGAAGGACGGGATCATGAATCTGAATGGGAGAGACTATGTCTTCTCCAAAGCCATTGGGGATGCCGAATGGTGAAGTAGAAAAAAAAAAACAAAAAAAAACAGACAAAGCAACAGGAGCAGGAACTCTCTAACTCCTTCTATCCAGTTAACAGACACTTCAATATCCTTCCATATCCTGTGGCTGGATTCATTTCAGGAAACTTCTTCTGAGTCTTTGAGAACTCTGACAAACCCAAAGGACTGTGAGGTACCGTAAAAACTGGGTGTCGTCAAAAAACACTCGACTAGCCTTGCGGGATGAGAAACCTACAGGAGAAGGGGAAGCCTGTGAACAGAGTGTTCTTTATCTTTTTTTTGCTTCTTCCAGGCTTCTCTTCGGTTTTCCTGACAGAATTCACACACATTGGAAAGTAAGCATTTCACATCGTACAGGTATAGTGGACCATGGTGACCTGACCTGTCCTGCCACAGGAGGTCAGAGGTCATTCATAATAATCCCCATAGATGAGAAACACCGTCATGATGCACTGTAGTCGGTTGACTGGATTGACTCGTGTCTACATTTAAGTCCAAACTTAGTGCCACCAGTCAGGATTGCTGCCTTTAGAACGGCCAGAATCACCTTTTTGCTTCGATTTTTTTTTTTTTTTTCTTGGATCAAAGTTCTGTTTCACTTCATGTTTATGAAAATGGTGCTCCAGAGTGTTTTATGTAGTGAACAACCTGTTATTGTTTTAAGCATTTTTTTAAATGAAGGGTTAAGACAAAGAAAGTCAAAGTACAGGAATCCTAAAATAACTGATAGTTTTTCTTTTCTTTTTTAATTCTTCTAAGCAGTGCTCAGTCCAAAAAATTCTGTTCTTTTCCTCATTGGCTTCTCTGGAGCTTCATTCCATCTTTATCCCAAAACTTCACAAAAAAAAAAAAGAAAGAGCAGATCCAACCCTGAATTCATTTCAGAATTGTAGAAAACGTCTGAAAGCTTGTCCTCTCGGTGTGTCTCCTTTGCTCTTGTTTTAGTTCTCTGCAGCCGTCTGAAAATTTGCACTGTCAGTTTATCGAAGTGTCGTGAAATCAGTCGAGTTAATCAACAGCCACAGCGTGCTCTGTGTGTGTGTGTGTGCGCGCGTGTGTGTGTGCGTGTTTGAGCGAGTGCGACTGCAGTCATGTGCTGAGTGCTCACGTGTGTTTATGTTGACTGATGTGTGTGTTTTCACTGCTTCTCTCTGGAAATGAATTAGTTTTTTTTTTTCTTGCACACCCCACAGTCTCAAAACGTCACAGTTGAAACAGTAAAATAGAAAATTAGATTTTTTTTTTTTGGTGGGGCAGGATGGTGTCTTTATTTTTTTTTGTTTTTTTACATTTATTTATTCCTGAAAGTTCATGAAATGTTCTAGATTTTCAAAGGTTGGAAAGCCGCACCAAACTGTGCTCTTATAATCTAATAAGTGTTCCTTTTTTTTTTTTTTTTTTTTTCTGTTGGCTGGACAAAGTTTCGTGAGGCTGTGTTCCAAACCATTTCGTCCACCATATGTTCTCCTGTGCTTTCATTTTATCCATGACTTTTAAATGAGAATATTTTCTATCGAAGTGAGTTGAACTCGGGGGCCTGTGTGTGTCTCTGCAGTTTGTTTTTAGTGCCCCTGTTGCAGCAATTTGAAATAAAGTACGTGTTTTTTGACTGTTGTGTCGATTCGGTTGAGGGTTGGCTCCGTAGAGTAGTGCGTTTTTTAAAAGAAGCCCCATTAACACCAACGAGGTGCTGATAAGGTGACTGATAGAAACAATTAGTGAACAATAAAATAATGTTATACATTTAGAAATACATGATCTAACTGAAACAAAATTGTTTTCTTTCATTTTTTTCCCTACTGACTAGAAAGTAATTCTATCTATTATCCACTGTTTAAAGAAAAAAATCACTAAAAGAAATCCTGGGTCAGCTTTTGGGTCAGCGTTCAGTAGCTCTCCATGGTTATTATTCACCAAAATCAATCCCAATCAGAATTACTGAATCATTTTCTGTTCATCTCCTGATTGTTGAATGTTGCGTGTGCCTTTTGAATTTTATTTCATTTTCTGTGATAGATGAGCTTATGAAAAGGATGTCTATTAAAAATGTATTCACTGCTTTCAAATTGTTTTGTCGTGTGTGCTCTAGCGACTGTTGATGATTGAGGACTTGTATTCTTATTATTTTCCATTATTTTTTTTAATTAAATCAAGTTTGGAACAAAACTCGGAAGGTTGTGCTTTGAATGCATTTAAAAAAAAGAAGGAAAAAAGAAAATGTAACTTTGGCAGTAATTTCATTTGAAATGACCGATGAGTAAATCGTTGTCACTGTCAACTGCTTTATTCTGGTCAAATAGTTTTTAGGCACTTGCTAAATTACAATGGTTCCCATCGTTTTGTTTCAGAGTGTCCAGTAACCCTTTAGTAACACTACCTACCATGTTTAGAATATGGTTAATTATACTGATTTTAAAAGTGGATGTTTTTTAACACTTCACATTAAAGTGGACATTGTTACTATATTTTTTTTACCCTCCAATTTTTTGACTTGGAGTGGCAGAAGCTGAGCAGTTTAACTAATCATCTGTTAGTTATCTAATTATCTATCCATTACTTTTAGCAATTTGATGAAGTTTTAGCTAACGCTTGAAATGTTACTTTTCGCTCTCCCAACCTGTCATCGTTTATTATGTCTATTAATGCTAGCCGTTACTTTGTGCAATTTCAGCCATTTTGCCTTTAGCTAACGACTTCATCATCTATTAGTTTTAGTTATATTTCAACCTTTTACAAATTGTTTTTATCTATCTGTTAACAGAGTTGATTTGTTGACCTTTATCTATTTTAACATTTATCTTTTTTTCTCTTTAGCTATTTCAGCATTTATGCCTTACTTTTCGCAATGCCAACCATCCATTAATTACTTTTAGCTAACTATTGTAACAAATTATCCGTGACTTTCAGCTATTTAAACCATTCATCAGTCATCATCACTACTATCTGTCAATGTTACTCATTATTTTTAGCAGTTTAAACCACTTTGCTAATAGCTAACTGTTTCAAATATGGGGACTGGGAATGTGACATCATAGACAAGCAAATTGGCCATTTCTCATCACCTGGCTCTAGCGGACCTGTTACCGTTAGCTAGGTAGTCTCAACTGGGTGTAACTCCGTTAAACTTAAATTTAAACATGGGCTATAACTGCCCCAAAAAATGGAATCATGCTGAGAAGCTGTGTCATGCAGGACTTCAGGACAGACAGAGCAAAAGTGTCACTGCAGCTTTAACGTTTTCACACTTCTTGGCATACTGTAACCAGTTATTACAGCTATATTTTTGTTATTGAAACTACTTACTTGTAGGTATTTATTTAAACTTTTTTTTTTTTTTTGTTAATTTTAAGTTAGCTTGCTGATTTTTCTGCACGCTCACTAATTTTCACACACTCAATTGTAACACATACTCCAACTGTTGTAGCTGACTCAATATGGATGTATATTCTTCCCGATATAGGCGTATATTCTTTAATTGAATCTTAATTTTTAACTGTTGAGGCAAAAGTAACCCCAGGGCTACAGGGAGGTGGGATTGGGAATCACTTCCTTACTACATCTGATGCAATATAAACGTGAGACCTAGAATCTGCCCCAGCCTGTCTTCAATTCTGCTTTTCTAGCTGTATAATCCAGCATCTGGATGGCTGTCAGGGTAAGCACAGCATGGGCGTTCTCTCTGCCTTTCCTCTAAATCCTAGCCAAACTGATATAATCCTTGTGTATTTCCTTGTGGGTAATTATGAGATAAAGGTGTGGTGCTGCTTGGGATTAAAGCTGAATCAGAAACTACATGGAGATTTTTGCCCTTGATTGTAACTGGATTTGAGGCAGGCTGTCACTTCTACAATATATCATGCGTCACAAAGACTTATTCAGCCCTGAACAGACCTAGTAGAGGAAGAATGTATCCCTGGCTGCTTCTGATGAAGTGGGCCCTGTTGCTACTCCTGGGCACTCAGACATAAGAGTCTGAGCTGCTGGCGAATGAGGCTTATAATGAGGCCCCGGAGATGTCTAGCTTAGACTCTATAGCTTTCTCTGCTTAACAGCTAACTGACGGTGACTGCCAATCAGCTGCATGGCAAAATAGAGTTTGTAGGCTTCAGTGAAATGTCATAACCAAGCCTGTTGGCTGTGGCGTGTTGAGTTTACCATAGTCTCAGGAAATGTGAAGTTCTTTGAGACAAAGAGCCTCTATCCATTTCTAATGGAGATTCCTCCTTTCCTGGTTTTCCTCCATTGTCTCATGCCTTTTGCAGGGTCCCATTGTGAATGCAGAATCTGATAGGCAGAGGTGGGAGAAAGTTGTTTTACAAGTCACAACTAAATCTTAACTCTTGGCTATGAAGTCTTCTGGTGTGAACTGCCAAACAAACATTTCCTCCATTGACTCTGGAATATGGACATAGTCTCCGTGATGTCACCCACAAGTTCCTGAAGAGTCATTGTGAAGCTCAGCGAAAGGAGCTCTGGACGTCACCTTCTTGGCAGTGTCTAACTCCACCAAACTCCCAGCTTGTCCAAAAATGGGCAAAGAGGTGGGGCGCGGGTGGAGCTCAGGCTGGCCAAATGAACTCTTGTTGCTGAATCCTAGGGGTTAGTTGTCTATGGTCATTCAGAACAGCTTACACTTTTGCCTTTAGACATGATCAGATGACATGTATGAAGTTGTTTATTTTAAGTGTACCCCTAATAAAGTAATCAGATTCAAATCTTCAGTCTGACTTGGGTCCAAACTGTGTGATTTGAGTTGACACCTCTGCTGATAGGTGAAAGGCTATATTCAGGAATAAGAAGATGTGACTAATCATCTTTGGCAAAAGAGAACAGTTCAAATATTGTGTTGCTCAGTGGCTTAGGGCCCAAGCATCTTTTGGAAACTGTTAGAAGTTCTTAAAAAAATAGCAAAGTAGCAAGAACAGTCATTTGCAAGCATCAGTGCACAAGTAATTAGCCCCATTCACCAACTGCAACCACTAAAGTTGGCACGCTTAGGTAATTGAAATACTTTATCTGACGACAGAGGCCTTTAGCCAGTTTTCCTCCCCGTGCGTATTTAATGAACAATATGGCATTTTGATTTAGTCATTTTGGTTGCATGCCATGCACTCCACCTGGGAAATGCCAGTGGCCCAGACGTGCACAAAAATAGATAAAGCACAGAGGGGGATTCTTACTGTCCTGCAGGGATGAAGACTGTTCATGGGTTAGCTGTATGTCATGGTGATATACTAAGTGACAGTAGAAAAAATTTGTGTCCTTTTACCGTTAAGAGCAGTTTGTTTCAGAACAACACAGGGACAAGTGTTTTCACTGACTTAAGCTTCAGGGGTTGGTTTAGTAGTCATTCAAGAGTTTTCATTGAGACAGAGAGGAATTTGACTCTTCAAGAGGACCATCCATGCCTACTAGCCCATGGAAAAACGTAAGGAATGACGTCATAAATGCAGGGATTTTATGTTCCCATGAACAAGAGCTGGATGGATACTTGAAGACTTTGACCTCCTCTGAGCAGCCAAGGCTATTCTAAATCTCCAACAGAAATCTCAGTTTCTCAGGTCAGTCCTTCTCATGATCCTTTTCCCACTGTGTTTGAGTTTAGCAACCTAATCTGGTGTCAGCGAGGTGCATCGTTGGGTCCTGCCCCTGCTTATTTGAGGAACGGCTCAGAGATGGATTTATTTGAAATACCGGGAGAGGAATGATCAGGCAGGCCTGAGAACCAGTTACATGAAGAATATCAAAATAAATCCAGACCAAGTCTCGATCGGTTCATTCAGCCATTTTGTCTGTTCGTTAGGATGTGAACCTACATGCACAAAAACCACAGTTCTCTGATATTTAGTGCTGTGATCCTGATGGCTTTAAGGAAACAAGGCCATCATGTCACTCACGCAAACGTGCAGTGATTTTGATTTTTATCAACCTTGACATGCAAACACTTGTGGAACAACTATGAACTGTGAGTTGACATTAACTGGCAGTGGAAGGGAGGAGGTCCTCACAAACGCAGCCAGGCACATCATGCTCCAGCACTGTGTGCTTAGTATTTGAAGGGTCCATGCTGGGTTGTTATTAATGGGTGATTGGAAGAGATGGACAAGAAGCTGTGGAAAACATTCAGCTGAAAATGATGTCTTGTTAGAAATTTACACTGTGAGTCAAGTCTGGGACACGGTGAAGAGATGCCACTCTTAATTTTTTCAGCTTAAAAAGAAATCCTTCCAGCATTGAGGTTTAAACCATTTTAAACTCACTGATGCTTTGAGAGTGCACTAAAGTGATATGAGGTTGAGGATGTTTTTTCATACTGAAACAAACTGTCCAGCAGTCTGGTCAAATATCTTCATGACAACTTTGCAAGCAAGATTAAAAAAAAAAAAACAAAGTCTGAAATGATCCCTCTTTCTTGGAAAGTCCCCCCGTTCATCTGTATATTTCCTTGAAAAAATGTCACCCAGCAGATGAAATGCTAACCAGATGTTAAGCTGCCATTGGCAGAGGGTGTCCTTTAACTCATAATGGCTCCATATCACACAAGTTACAGTGCTGCAGCTCACCGGACTCTCAGCTGTATTTGCTTTAAGCTCTCCCTGCGAAGGCAAAGCTATCTCTGCTGATTGTATAAGTCACTTGTTTCCGTAAGAGGATGGAAAAATATCACGATCATGCTAGTAAAACAACCATGACATTCCAAAGGAGAGACAAGGCTTTAACAGTACACATTTGTGATTATCATACCTGTCTGTAATTTGTAGAAAATTGCTAATACTCAAAATATGCCCTGTGTTTACTTTTGTAATTGGATCACATGCTCTTTGGACATGAGGACATACCTCTGCAAACGGTTTTGTTGGATCAATGTGAAAAAATTGAAAGCAACAATTTTTGGTTATGTTAAAAAACTGACAATAAGAAATAAGAAAGACCAAAAGGACACAAAGATTTTATGAATCTAAGAAAGTGATACATCAGTTTGGTGCAGGTATAAGCCATATAAAAGCACATTTTCAGAGTCCACTTGCACTGTAAAAACACTCTTTCCAGCATCACAGTCAAGCATAGATGTCCATATTTACTTTTCAGTTGCAGGTAAAACCACAACATAAAGCAAGACATCGCAGACAATGTGTGCTGTTGTCATTTGTAAATCACCAAAACCTACCGTGCATAATATAGGGAGGTACTGAGAACACAACAGGAAAAGCAGTTTTTTTTTTAATTTCATAAACTGGATAATTTTTTTTTTTTTTTTTTTTTGTTACTGTGAACAGCACTGAGCCAGCAGGCGGTCCTTGAACACAATAACCAAGTATAAATAGGGCTCCTCAGAAAGGTCTTATCACAGGAAAATGAAATACTTAAAAGAAAATCTGTTATATTTCCTTGTTTATCAATGACAGACTGCACAAAGATAATTTGAAGTTAAACTCAATATACAATATAATAAAGATACTGAAAAAATTGATTTTATTCATACTTATACATGCATGCTTGAGTTTTATCTTTACTAATTTCTCTTTAACATTCTCTGATTGTATTCTAACCAGTCCCTCCATATACAAAGGACAACAACAGTGTATAAGCGAGATGACGTCTGGCTCATATTTCATCGTCACTTGATACTCTTCAACAACTGGAACCATAAAATCATCAAAACCGAAATTGTGGAAACAGCTGAACTTGGCCTGAAAATTGAAGCAGCTACAGAATACTGGAGCTTTCTGTTAAATATCCAAACAGATATGTCCACAAACACTTCAAGGCCTTCTCCCACCTGAACCTGTCTTGCTTTACTACCTCAAGATGATCTTTGGCTCACGTGTTCAGGCTCTGGCTCTCTTCAGGTCTTGTCTGCTGGCAGACTGCATGGTGGTAGGTATGTCTAGAGCACTTCTTCATGTGGATGGGCACCTCTTCCTGACCTCCGCTTCCACCTTTCCTCACCTTATCCTTGTCTCTACGGACCTGAGATGTCCCACTGCTGCCTTTAGACGAGACTGTCTGGCCTCTGAACAGCTGTGCTCGCTGCTGACAAAGGCCCACCTTACTCAGGAGGATGAATACATCCCCCCTGAAGGCCTTAGTGAAGATGGCATAGAGGAACGGATTGGCACAGGAATTGAGCGGGTAGAAGAGCACCAATAAAATCTTGGAGTTGGAGACGGTGATGAGTGGCCGGTCCAGTACAGCTGACATGGCGTAGAAGGAGATAGGCGCCATACACAAGAAATCAGTAAAGATGAGGACAGCCATGCGTTTGGCGATGTTGGTGTCCTTGGATCCAGAACGGTAGTGGGGGTTGTGCACTGCACAGTAGATCTTGAAGTAGCAAGCACAGATAATAAGAAAGGCCAGGATGTTGAGGACCAGAACTGACAAGATGTAGACCTGAGACACTGTGGACTGGGTGTCCATTGGGAGACAGATACTGACCTTCTGGTAACTGCTCACCCCAACCAGTGGGAGCAGGGCCAGAAGGAGGCAGAAGATCCAGCCACCTAGCATCACAGCTGCTGCGTGGTGCAGATGCAGCTTACGATCCAGCCGCATGGCAAAGGTGATAGCATACCATCTCTCCAGAGTGATCACTGTCAAGGTGTACACAGACAGCTCACTCGCAAAGACTGTAAAAAACCCTGCAAGTCCACAGCCAGGGCCTGTCTGCCAGTCTATGGCATAGTTGAAGTACTCTGCTCGGGTGTGGAGGTCTACAGAGGCAATAAGCAACAGATAAATGCCCATACACAGATCTGCGAAGGCCAGGTGACACATGAGGAAACGGGAGACTGAGAGCTTGTAGTGGCTGGTGAGCAGGACCAGGAGCACAACCACATTTCCCAGAACAGCCAGCAGACTCACAAACCACACAGACACTCGCAGGAAGCCAAAACCCATTATGTCCTCACAAGGATTGAACTCATCAGGCACTGGTGCACACGCGACCTCTTCTCCCTCCTCACACACCACATAATCGTAACGACTGTCAAAGTCTTGGCTGGTGTCCTCCTGAGGGTTCTTGAGGGTTTCTCCAAAACCCACATCCTCATCTGGCTGGCCCCCAAAGTAGGCGTGATAGTGTAGGCTGCCATGGAAGTCACCTCTCCTCCAGTCATGCTGGGACTCTCTGTGGCCTCCATCGTTTGGCTCCTTGTCCAAGACTGTTTCCACCACACTGTCCCCTTGGAGGGAAGGCATGCGGAGGGGCCCCACAGAGCGCTTGTGATGCTGATCATAGAAAGCAGTCAGGTTACAGATGATGTATTCCAAAAAGCTGAAAAACACATACGCACAAATACACATAAGATTGAGTCCATGAAATAATACTTTATTTCTAAATTAGACAAAAAACACACCTGGCTTCAATTCACACTTGCACTAAGTGTCAAATCAAATCTAATAATTTATATATCCAGTTCAAGAAAAGTTATTCCTGTTTTGAGAGCCATTATTAGTCTGGCTCAACCTTCTTCCTATAATAACAGCAATGACTGACGCTAATTATGGAAGCACTGTAAAAGTTATAGGTAAACACGTCAGAGAGTTGACTCAGACCATGCCAAAATCCACACCATACAAGTGCAGCTGCCTCACTCACTGTGGTAGATCATCCAAAAAAATGAAAAACACAGACTACAAGAGCATTCTATTGGATGCTGTTTGTCTTTTATACATTACAGAGGCACTTCTTGTGATGCATCCACATGACATTTCTGACTCTTGTAAGTACTTACAACAGATTGAAAATGAAGAATTGATGAACGCTTACCCTCGTTTCTTTTTGCGGTTTTTGAAGCCGCAGCAGTGGCTGGGGTAGGTGAGGTTGGCAATAGTAAGATGCTTGAAGGTGTTGATGGGCGGCAGTTTCTCGAGGGCCCAGGCATTGCGCGCCTTCAGCTCCCGGAGAGAATCCATACCTGTGGTCGGGAGGGAGGTGATCCCTGTTAGGGACACGTCTCTTTAAGACAGAAAGGGAATTAAAGAATTTAACAAGATACATTAGATGCATTGACATAGATTTTTGTTTTTGGCTCTAATAATGGTAGAGTGGTGATAAGAAGGAAAGTGAAGGGAGCGGCAGGGTTATCTTCAATGCATGGGTCCAGTAGTTCTTGGCTACGTCCTAGCTTTTGTGACTTTACAACTTCATTTGTTACTCCATGACCCAGTCACATAGTCTTCCCTAAGCAATCTTTTTATCTGTTGCCAAGCTGCAGGTTGCGTCTTCAAAGGTATTTTTATGGTTTCACAGATGTATGTTTTCTGCCAGGAATGATAAAATATTTGCCCAGGTCAGAAGCAACATTCAAACCCCATATTTCCACAGCCTTCACCGCTCTGCTCTTCTTCTCTGCTGGAACATACTGTACGTTAAGTCCGCTGAACCGGCCATGGCAGTGTGGCTGCTGTATTCTATGAAATATTGGATTTAAATGTTGGTCTCGCCCCTGGCAAGTATTTTATCTTTCCACGCACACAGAAGACATCTGTGGGATCATGAGAATACCTTATAATGTTTTGACTTTTCCTTTGGTTTATGTAGGGAATTTCATGTGATCAAATCATGGACTGTATGGAGTCCTGATGACATAAAAGAATGCAATTGCTGGATGTGAATAAATAATCCTGAGTTCTATGCTTTCATCTGACTACCTGAAAGAACCATCCATTACCTTTCCACACTGGAACAACTGTACTATCTGCAAATCTGCTGAGCAGCTAGACATGATGAGACCAGAGAGCCCATAGATGGATTAAACAACACCCTCCATCTGTTTCCTAGGGTGAGCTCCTCACTCTTTCATCATCTTTAAACAATTACATGCGGTATTTCTTGCGCTCGGCCATCATGCAAAAGCCAGCTGAACCTCAACAGGATGAAGACATGCAGGGGATTGACAATCTCACCAACATCCTGTGTGATCCCATTATCAGGACATTCCGCTGTTCAGCGACACTCCCCCCTTCCAGGGGCCAAGTTGAGGCCAAGTTCTATTTTGCTTTCTTTAGTTTCCTAACCCATTAAATCTCTGTCATTGTACTTGGTGGTTAATTTGATTAAATAAAAGAAACACAAGCCAAACAATTTCATACTTGCTAAAAGCTCAATTGTTCTTTTTAAGTCCCATTTTCTCTCCTCACTTCTCTGTCCTCTGCTCTTTTTCTCCTCTCATGGGGCACATTGCGTAAGGCTGTAAAAAAAAAAAAAGGAAAAGGCAGCAGCACAGACTCTATGAGTGTCAGTCTGATTTTGTCATTCCCAGATGTTTAGCTCATGACCTCATGGAGGTGACCTCACTCAGGACATGTTCCTCAATGGAACAGAGGAAGAAGACCTACACACGAACTCCATTTACCTAACCAGACACTCGATGGCTAGATCAGAGCCATAACAGCAACTAGATAGCCGTGGTAGAGGGTTTTGGCATTATAAACCTTTAAAAACGGTGCTCAGGTCAAGACCATAGTATCAAAGAAACGTCACTCTTGCACACAATGCGTTTCAGATTTCCCGGTCAAGGACACAGCTGTGGAGGAGTGATTTCTACTCTTTGATGATATTCTATCCCATTTCGCAGACATGTCTCATCTAGTCTGCACTTCATGAATGAGGATATTGTTGAAATATAATTTGACATGGAGTGAATAATGAAATTATCAAACCAGGCCTGCTATTTATCAGTATATATGCCTTCAAAATGGTTTGCTATATGTAAATTTGAAAAATACCATTGAAACTGTGATACTTTTCTTTCTTGCTGAGAGTTAGATGAGAAGATCAATACCACTTTCATGTCTGTCTGTCTAGCAAATATATTTCTACAGTGAGCAGCCAATTAAATCAACTTGCTAGCATACCTACCTAATTGACACACTATGTCTCATTTAAAGCTGGTATCAATCTTTAATCTAACTCTAAGCAAATCAGCCAGTGAGACCACGTAACAGGAGCCACTGTGGCCACAAGTGTAAATTACGGCATATAATGTCAGCGTCAGTTGTGCAGCAGTATCTATCCGGTCATAGCAGACCATGTAAGGCTGCAGCAGTATAAGCCCTGAGTGTACTGAACTGAGCATGGGTGCATTTTGTTGCTTATGAGTTCAACATTTAATTTGTAAGAGAATATATGTGCTTTTTTCTTCTCTTTCAAAAGTTAACATAGTTTTGCTTTAAAGTAGGCTACATGCAGGTTGCTGTGAGCAAGCATGTAACTAATACTGTATTTCATCATTTATTCAATTCATCTAGACAATAGATCAGACTTTGTTTTTTTTTTTTTTACGTGGTAGTAGTAATAGAAAAATTAAACCTGCAAAGAAATATCCTGAAACTGAGTTTAAAACACTGTGGCTCCCTCTTGGAGATGATTAAGTTGAAAGGCACTATGTGTGGTAAGAATTGTGTGTAATTAAGAGTTAATAGGAGGGGCTCAAATTTTCAGGTACTTACAGAAGCATGGGGCCGCTGATGGTGCCCGCAAAAGCCCTTTCATCCATCTTGGTGAGGTACTTATTCCTGTGGAGGTCGCTGGACAGGAAAGCACAAATTTAAGTTTATTAAGAGAAAAGTTATCCTTCACATTTCAATCAGACTGACAGAGGCAAGGCTTGGCATAACATTTTCCTAAGCCTCATCACTGCACATTTCTCTATTTATTTTCTCAGATTTCAGAGGTGAAACATGACAGAAAAGGGTCCAACTCACGTTGTTGATTTAAATCAGACAGTATAAGAATTGATGGCGTATTCTTTAAACACACTGCACCCTCACTACACATCTCCCTGAATCCCTTAAATCTAATAAGGATAATAGACCTGTGAGGGGTGTGTTTGTCTTGGTCAGGCTGTGCTGGGATCAGTTCTCCCCTCAGAGCAGATCAGGTGCCAAGACAAACACCCATGTGAGAAGACTCACTAGTCACCGACCGATGGCTTAATTAGGCTCTTATAAGGACCAGGGATGTGTGTAGGTGTTGTAAAAGAGGAGAGGGATCTTAAATTAATATCGTTAATACCTCATATCCTGAATATGCAGGATTCTGGACCAGGGGGTGACAAGAAGGAAGAAAACATGTTGCGACAAAAGGAAGCAACGCTAACCCGTTCACTCGCATTTTGTCCAACTGAAGCTATTGAATATACAAGTGTGAAATTGATTTTTTTCAAGTCTGACACAGACGGGGTCAGTGTCATTGAGTGTATGAGAGAGGGGAACTCTTAATGCAGACTTCCTGATGCCCTCTTTTGGAAACATATTTTCCCATGAGAACTCCATCTTACTAATCAAGAGCTGGGCTTAGGCCCTTTTTGAGTACATATGAGAGGGCCTGGAGAGACCCAACTGAGATCCTACTGCTTTTTTTGGGTAATTTTGGGTAAGGAATTACACATGCCAGATGTCAGACATGACTTAATCCAGGCAAAATACTGAGCAACCTCATTTTTTGAGAACTGCAAAACCTCTAAATCGGCTGATTTTGGTGTCCTAGCAAAAGAAAAAAAAAAGTGATTTAATAATTGAATTTTATAAAAAATAACGTCAAAACAGTGAAAGCTTATCAAGTGAATAATAAATAACTTTTGAAAATAATACACAAGGAATTAGGAATGAAACAAGGTTTTAAACAATTAAAGAAGATTTGAAGGAGTTCACATAACATACACTTGATCCAGCTTGGTCCCGTTGAAGGCATGATGCTGGATTTCTCTGAAGCCGTTTCCATACAGCATCCTGGAATCAAAGAAGTTTACACAGTAACATAAGAAAATAGCACTGAATGGAATTTGTTTCTTTAGATCTAATAACCTAATCTACGGAATGAAAACATTTTCCATTTGTGGACGCTTCATCTGCAGTAGGAGCCACTTATTTCACACTGCATAGATCTGTCCGTGCAATTTTGCGGTTTTTAGCCCAACAGTTTCTGTGACATGCCGTTTTGTGGATTAAAGTTGCAATCCCTCTTCCCTTGCTCCCAAACCTAACTGCACACATGCGATAGCCTGTTGTGTATGAGTATCTGGGTACTTGTTTTTTTTACTATCTTTGTGAGTTTCAAGTGAGTTCAGAATGAGGGCATGTTTTTAAAGTGAGGTCATTTTGGCCAATCCCCATTTCTTCTAGTGGCTATTTTAGGGTTTGTATTGGATTTAGGGATAAAGGACAACAGCAGTCTTATAACGCTCACCATGTGTTTATTAAATCAAGTTCACATTTCCCTTATACATTTTGTATAGAAGTGTATGCTTTGTTCTGTTTGGTACATTCACGCACAGTATAGGTACGTGTGTATCTGCATGTGTGCATGCATGTGATTGCTCTCGCTGATCTCTTACACTGTCAGCACCTCGCTGGTGATGCCACAGAATGAGTTGGCCGAGATCTCAGTGATGTAGGGATGATCAACAATTTCCCTGCAAAGGAAAGGACACCGATTTGAGGAAATAACGTGGTGTTCTAAATAAATGCCTTTCACTGGAAAGTGAAATAGGGAGCAATGCAGTTGATGAATGTATTCTGAAGTTTTATGGCTCAGCAGGAAAATGAAATTAGATAGAGTTGAGAAGGCGATGACACACAGATGTGAAGACCTGTGTATAGACGGAGATCATTTCATGCAGAAGGTGACCCATGGAAACACAGACGCTTATTGACTCAAAAACAAAAATGCACACACAAGCAAATAACCATGACTATGTAATATTTTGTATTTCAATAATCAAATTTACAAAGGCAAGTGGTCTTGTTAGTGGTAGCTTTTACCAAATCCCTACATCACTATGCCCCCTTTTCATTCTTTATTCCTTGATATTGCAACAAATATATATACAGCTCTCTTTGCAGTGGAAGAATGCCTCCATCTTTCTGTTCCTTAAACAGTATAACATACAGTGCGTGAGAAAGCTGAAATAGCTTATCATCTTGCTGACAATATTGTTGGTTTATGATTCAATTCAGAGTAATGGCTCTGAATTAATGTGGCGATGAATTGCTGACATTAAAATGCTACAAGGAGCAGTTTTAGTGAGCATAAATATTGATTAGTGTGCTTATCTTAAAAGTTGTAAAGTCGGAGCAACTTACAGGATGAAGTTCATGTCATTAGAGCGGATGCTGCCCAAGTTTGGGAAGAAAGTAAGGCCGGTATTGAAAATTCCCCTGAGCAGAAAGAGTATAAAAACAGTCAGAACATATATGATATATGCTTTTCTTATTATTAACCCTGTGTGGGATTATATCAGCCAACAGTGTAATACAAAAGTAAGTGACTATTTCTACTACAAAAACAGTCCTAAAGATCTTTGTTTAGTACAAGAAATCATTTAATAATAACTAGCCCAATTCATTTACTGGCAGAATTATTTGTTACACCAATAGCCAATGAGATCAGACTTAAAAAACACAGTTTTTTTTAACCTGCAATGGGGAAACAACAACCTATAATTTTCTAGTCAAGAATCTAGACTAGGTTGACATATTTCATTCTCAGGCCAAATCCATTGAATTTCTTCTAAAATGTTCAGTGTTCAGTCACTTTTCTCGACTCGACCTGTACCGCTGCATTAAAGTCAGAGAAAGCAGGACTTAGTCTTGCCCAAACAGTTACACACAATGCTATGAACAGATCACACTGTCCAAATTATTGCCAGACTTAAACATTTTAAATATACACCACTCATTTTCGGGTTACCATAATATTGTCAGTATGTGGAATTCAATGACAAAAACAGTCTCAGAGTTTCAAAAAAGAGCATGTGCTGAAAAATACTCACAGATATTTGAGGTTCGGGAGATTTTTAAAAGCCTCTGGGTCGATGTAGGTCAGACTTTTTGCATTTCGTATCTCTCTGAAAGAACAGACAATGCAAAAATGTACTTAAAATGCACATAAAATTTAACTAATTCAAAGCACAGGTAATAGGTAGAACTGTGTGTGGTGGCCGCTATGAAACTGTTTGCACACACATTCAGAAACACACACTGTCTTAGAACTTGCTGACAGAACAGGACAAGGTGCATGTCAGCGTGCAAGAGAAGGGAAACTCGGTGCAGACAGCCAGGGCCGGAAGTAGAGTCCAATTAGTGCTTCATTAGTGTGTTTATTCTGGTCCACCCTGGGCTGGTCTGAAGCTATGTGGTGCCCTGGAACGTGTGTGCTGGCCCCTCTTCACACACCTGACAAACCGCACTCAGCCCAGCAGACAGATGTGGTCATGGTCGGCGGGAGAGGTTCATCTTCCCAGTGGTTCAACATCGACAAGGAATTACAGGTGTTGCTGATCTTGTTGTGTATGCAGCAGTTCAATTCTGCATTTTATTCTGTTGTTGCCGCCTGCATGTGCAGGAGGAAAAACCAAACACAGGCATGTACGTCCAGTGTATGTGAATGGTCATGTGATGTGCATTTTCAGGTGCGTTAGTGTGGATTTTTTTCTGATACAGTGCTAAAAGGCTCGTCTGAACGGAGATCCTTTTTGTTTTAAAATGAAAACGTATTAGTGTGAGCGTGGCCTGAGTTCTCTGATCCAGGTGAGGTGAGAAGTTTGTATCTTTGTCTCAACTCTTAGACCCCCAGAAGGTCAGTGAAACAGGGCTGTTGAGAGTTTGATTTCCTTTTACTTGGATCTTCTATTGATAAAGTTTGTGTTTCTGTGGGTGGTCTTTTCTTTGGCTGGTCATGTTAACTAAGCAATTTGAAAAGGTCTGCGCTCTTGGATCCAGTCTTACTAAAAACTAGAATCAGGTTCGTGTCGCCAAAGTAAACTGTACCATCGTCAAATGGGAAAATGGTCTTGCCTGCACAAAAACACACAAGGCTGTTCAAAGAAGAATCAGTTCATTTCCTGTGCCAAAGGGAAACGAAGTGTCAAAAACATGAAAGAAGAGCTATCGTTTCAAGTTAAATTGACCATTAAATTGTGCTGATGATGCTCTTATGACCTGTTAATTAATGTTTTTCACACATTGTCACAGTTGAGGTATGAAATAGATCCTTTTTGCACATGAAGAAGCTCCTCTACATTGTTATCATTTAGATGATGATACAGTATGTACGTTATATGTACATTTATATGTCGTCATCTTAAAGCAGAAATAATAGATTTTTGGGCCACTTGGGGGCACCCAAACTACTCTCTCTCATTTTAGCTGTTTTTTTTTTCTCTTGGTGTTTGTCGGGCTGAACACAGTGTGTTTACCAGAGGGTGTTTTAGCTGAAAACAGCTGCTTTCTGCAGCTGGAAATGAGCATTATGAGAACATTGCATGAAATAGTTACGCTGTGGGCCGTAAAACCAAAACAATCAGCTTAAAGACATCAAGCTGAGGGAAACTGCAGAGTCGCATTTACACTTACACATTAGTTTGACCCACAGTTAATATGAAAATTATAATTATTGCAGCTTCAATTTGAAGCTATGATGACATGAACCAAACTGCTGTTACTGCTGCTGTACAGATACAATACAAAAAATACACACTTTCCTTTGTGCTACAAATGAGTGAGAATATAGAAGTTCTTATAAGTGTGTGTGTACAGGTTAATCATTATTGCACTGTACCGAAAGATTACCAAAAGTGAGATTTATCTGTTTCAAAAACTATTTTGCTTCCCAGTAAAAGCTAAGACTCTTTAAAGCTGTTGGTTTATCTTGATGGTGGCGTGTTTCAAACTTCTCCCGGCCCTCTCTGAATTCTCAGCTCTAACTGCAGTCCTGGATCCACAGCTGCTGTTGGCCTCAAGCAGCCAACAGGAAGCAGAGCATTAATTTGTGTCTGACCCTGAAGGAAACCTGAGAGAGATGCCATTATCTGATGTATGGCACTACACCACACCAATCAGTGGCAAATAGGCCCCGGAGATCCAAAATACACCACCAGAACACAAACACAACCCTCAGCTGGCGGTTTGAATTATCGTTTCTGTCTGTGGTTTGATGTCTGGAATTCAGCAGCTAACAAGGCTAAAGACTAGACTCTAGGAAGGATAGTCAAGATAAAAAATGATGGGCAAATGATACGCAGACATGCATCGAGTCGTGCACAATTAATCGCGGGAGCTGTTAATTATAGTTTGTCTCAAACGGCTACGCACGCCCGCATTTTATATAGTAACTGAAGAGTGGAAACAAATTACGTATACACAAAATGCTGTGTTACAAGATGCTGTAACTTGGAACAAATCATTCACATAGGCAGGAAGTCTTGCAGTAATATATGAAGTGCTAGGAGGTGTTCTGCTGGAAAGTGTGTGGTCCACCCAGAGACTCGGCCATAAATCTCTATCCCATAATTGAGAATAGAGTGCACCTTGCTAGACTTTTTCCCCT
Source organism: Chaetodon auriga (assembly GCF_051107435.1). Lineage (NCBI taxonomy): Eukaryota > Metazoa > Chordata > Actinopteri > Chaetodontiformes > Chaetodontidae > Chaetodon > Chaetodon auriga. The sequence continues at coordinate 16,588,714 of NC_135091.1, read as the reverse complement.
GAGCTGCTTCAACAAGAGCTGGAGCATGAAGACGAGGACGGACGCCAAATACTGCCTGTTTTTTGGCCTCTCTGCTCTAACATGCTCATTCTCACTGTCTGTTCAGACCAGGCTCCGTAATGATAGTCCAAATCTCATCAAATTGAATTGTTTCTCGTCTGATTTGCATGGAGTAATCCCACAACAGGGTATTCTCTTTCAATTTCTCTAGTTGCCAGTGAGGCAAACTGCTCTATACCGCTCTGATGAGGCACAGTAAGTGGTGTGCAGGAGAGAAATACGTTTCTAATGTGTTTTTTTCCTTGCTTCCAATTGCTGCTGGCAAGGTTCAAAATTAAGCATTTTTTTTTTTCCCTCCAGAGACCAAAGGAACAGCTTAATCAATACAGATCAATACAAAGAGCGTGCCCTTTCCCTTTAGTTACTCACATGTGGGTGATTTTCCTCAGGCTGTAGAACGAGTGCCTCTCCAGCCTCTGCAGTGTCACATCCACCGATATATAGCTAAAAGAAATACACAGTGCTGAAAACCAAATCGAGCGTACAAATTGGCTTTGCAATATCAAAATAATGTTGTTGTTTTTTGTAAATGGCGGTAGCGTCCCTGCATGCGAGTGAAACGTAACACTGTTTTCATAAATGAGCTTGAATGTGTGGCTCTAAAAATTATCCTAAAGGCTGCAACTCTCTCCTCAATTTATCAAGCCAGCTTGTCTAAAGCCTCTAAAGTCATGGGCAATTTTACAGGTATGCACCTCACATATACATTACCCAGTCATCAGTCACTCCGCTCCCATTTGTTATTACTTGGTAACAAGTATGCTCTTTAAATAAACCATGAACTTGAGCTTACCTCATAAATGGCTTACTTTCATGGAAAAAAAAACACATGTTTTCTGTTTACCTATAGCTATTACTGAGCAGCTAATAAAACACACCTCAGTGTTGACAACATAAAAAAGAGCTTGTATTTGGAGATCTGACATTTTGCTGGGATTCTATCACACAGCCTATCATTTTATGTGGATAGACAAAAAAGAGTCAGTGGAAACACTGGCTGTGAGCGCTCGTGGCGGGCGGAGGTTTACAAAAAAAAAAAAAAACACCTCCATCTCCCTTCATGCATGACTTGGACACAGACGTTGGACTCAGCGGCTGGGGATCAAGGCTCAAATGTATATTTTACCTCGACGCAGAGATTTCACCTCTACTGGGAATCTAAAATCACCGCACGCCCAAAAAGCTGTGCTGAAATACCTAGCCAATGTCCAAGCCCCGCTGCGGTTGAAGGACCAACATTCCTATTGAAGGAATGCATTAGCGCTTCCAGCTGTGATTAGGAGCCAGCGGTGATACTAAACAGAGAGCATATCATCTGCTTGGGTGGGAGACAAAAAGGAAAGGGGAGGGCAGTTTGGAGCTGGGATAAGTTCCCACTTTGAAGCAAAGCAGTTGAAAGACAACAGGTGGATGACAGCGGCTGTGAAGGGTTCGCGTTTGAAAAAGCAGCTAATGAAAAGCCTTGAATGAAATAATCCCGCAGAATCAATTGCCACTCACATCCTTGAGATGTTGACCATGCTGGAGAAGGCGTCTGCCCGCATGGATGACAGACGGGTCTCAAAGAGCCATCTGGTTAAAAAATAAAGACGAACATTTTAGTTGTCACAAACACATTTCATTCTTAATATCTTCAATGTCTTTTTGTTATTAGTAGCACGGTATTCTAGATAATAGATGCTAGATATTCTGGGAAACGCACATTTCTTGCAGTTAGATGAAAGGACAGATTCCACTCTCACATGTGAGTATGCAACTGGAGCCGGCAGCAGGTTATCTTAGCTTAGCATAAAAACTGGAACCAGCTTGTCTGTCCAAAGTTAACAGGACCTCAATAATTAGCACATTAAATCTTTTATTGCTTTATCTGTAAAAAAAAAAAAAAAAAAAGTGTGACAATGACACATTCTGGTTTGATGGAGGGTTAGATGCCAGGTGATTTCCTGGTCTGGAGTGCTGGTTGCCTGGCAATTGCTTTTGGCCAAGACCCAGTCTGCCACATACTGTAACCCGTCATAAAATGACATATTGTTTTTACACTTCACTTTTTGTACATACTAAACAAATGAGCTCTAATGTGTTAGGTGCTGGTAGATGGTACATTTTGTTTCCTCTGGACAGAGTCAGACTTGCTTTTTCCTCCTGTTTCAAGCCTTTACACTAAGCTGACCATCTCCTGGCTATCGCCTCATATTTATCACAGCATATGAGAGTGGTATCAACCCTCTCATCTAACCCTCAGGAAGCAAGTCAAACAAAGTGTCAAACTATTTCTTGAATGGAGGAGAGCACAGTGACATTCACAATGCCATAGCACTGTAAAAAAAATCTTAAGATTCTCTTTGCAATGAAAGTGATTCTGTTATCAAAAAGCACAATTCATGTGCAGAATTTTTGTCTTTACAATTGTCCAGTGATTCTAGACAAGAAGAGAGAAGGAGGCAGTGTGCAGGTAAGAGAGGAGAAAAAGGGAATGATAGATAAAGGCCCGACAATGATACATTTTCGAGTCAGATGAAAGGTTTCTTTGAAGCAAATGGTGAAACAGACCCCCTTATTCTAGGAACACTGGAAAAACCAAAGACTTGGATCTGACTGGACCTGAGCTGGAAGCCAAATCAAACAACGTCTGGGTCTGTTTAGGACAATGTTTCAGGTTAAGACCTGAGTGTACAAAACACAGACTAAAGCGGACCTCCACATTGTTCAGGATAAATGAGTACCCAACATTACACTTAACCAAGGGTTAAGTCATGAAAAAGCAAATGTTTAGAATTAGATATGTACCCACAATTCAACCCTTTCAGCGGACTGCAAGTTTTTCAGTAAAAGAAAGAAAAATTGTTTAAAATTGAACAATTCTCAAAGAGAGAAATATGTATTTTGACATTTTGGGAAATAAGCTTTTTTGCTTTCTTCCTTAGAGTTAGATGAGAAGATCAACAGGACTCTCACATGTGCATGACAAATACAGTATGAGGCCATAGCCAGGAGATGCTTAGCTTAGCATAAAGGCTAAATGCTGGGGGGGGGGGCAGACTCTGTCCAAAGGCAGAAAATTCCACCTTCCACCTCTAAAGCTCACCAATCATTATTTTATATCTAATTTGTTTAATCCATCCACTTAACAACAAAAGCAAATAAGCGTATCTCCCAAAATATCTAGAAGTACATTTTGGGCACTGTTACCTCCTCTTAAATGGTGAAAATGTGTTATTTCTTTCCTGTGATCTTGCTGCAGATTTAGTTGTGGTGGAATTGGGAATCACAACATAATAATAGATGAAAGAGATTAAGATGGTAGCCACATGTGTTGATGTCACATTGTATTCTGCAGCCCTCCCGCAGTAGGATGCGCATTTGGTGTTTGTTCCACTGCATCCTGTCTCAATTGGCAACAGTGTACGCATCCATTTGGGAACAGGTATAAAAAGTGACTGAGCAAAAGCCGCCATCTTCATGCACCTTTGGTTCATCAGGGGAACAATAGACTAATTCAGAGGCTGAGATCTGGACCATGAGTCTGGATCACGCTCACATGGGGGGGGGGGGGGTTAGTCAGTCGGTAGACACGGGAGCACAGCGCCCTGTATGCGCTTTGACAAACTCAAACAAACAGAGGGACACAGAGCAGACCCTTCCACCAAACACCCCTGTCAGAACGGCGGTGGTTCGCCGCTGCACTCAAACACAAATTACCAGCATGCATTTTCTCTCAGAAGCGCAGGGAGAAGACCAATGAGCCCATCTCAGAGGCTTGAGGAGAAAAGCACCCCCCCCCCCCCACCCCCCAATTTGTCATTTTGGATACCAACCCGAGAAAACAAACACGTTGGGAATTGAGTTTGAAGTGGGGAGAAGCCACATAATTCAGAATATTGTGAGCATTGGATTGGCAACGTAGCCGTGTTTTCTATGGCTCTGTCGCACTTTGATGAGTAATGGTCTGTGGTGACTGGTAGAAAGAGTCACTTACATATTCTGCTGCACATTTCAAGCTACCCTTTTTTCCAGTGTGATTCAATGTAAACTCCTATCATGGTGAAATACTGTCTCTATAACACATGGATTCTCAGTCAGACTGCTTAGATTCAGAGTTACTATTTAATCTTTCTGTTCTCATCTCGTGTCTTCTGACTGTAGGAAGTTAAAGAGAAAGTAGTTGGGACGGGTGATGGTGCAAATTGATTTATCTTCTAAATTATTTTTTTCCTAGGTTTTATTAAAGATTACATTTCTATTTGTTTTCTTATATATATGAGAGAATTATTGCAGAATATGAAGTAACAGTAACCATTTTCATTACACGATCCATCAGTCCACCTGGGGAACAGTCAGTATTTCCAGTAATCTCAGCACACCTCATGATGTTCAATGTCCCACTTCTTTACAATTAATCCCAGTGCTCATCTGTTACCATTCAGGGAACAGCATTAGACCTTCACTCAGCAGTCGGTTTTATGAGATGAGAGGTCGAGGAGTAACGAATATGACGAGTTATCACATGTTTAAAGAGCAGTCCAAAAATTCTGATGTTTTTAAAAGAGTGGAACCGCTGTGTTTTTTCCCCCTTTCCCTTGAAGTCTTTTTTTTTTTTCCTCTTAATTATTCTCAAATGGAACTCTCTGGGTGTTTGAGAAATGTGCTGTAAAAGGTAAATATTGTATTTGAATGCATCGTCCAGACACAGTCGGGAGTCACGCTACGCAGGCTTTTAAGCATGTCTGTGCTTTCCTTTCCACCTCTCTGACTCGCAGTGACACATGGAGTAACCTCCACAAGCACGCACGCACACACACACACGCACACACACACACACACGCATGCACACACACAGCACTCCAAACTCTAAGTATCCACATATGCAGACTCACACACAAACATGCACAGACGTCTGCTTTGCATTCGCATTTGGGTTTGCGAATAGAACTTTCACACGTTTTCCTCCACATAAGAATTCTTAATCGGACTCTTATGTTAATAACAGAATTAATGCAGAAAGTGACAAAGTATTTGCCTATAATGGGGTAATTTCAAAATGATGACATTATAAAGAAGGGTTTTGAAAGCAATTGGAGAGCCTAAACCTCCACCAGTGAAAAAAAGCAAGCTTTAAAAGATGAAACTCAGAAAGCAGAATAAAATTCCAAGTCCAGGCCACCACAAAAACATCACTGATTTTTTCATCGGCCCAATTCTTGGAAATCTGTAATGAGAAATCTTGTGCTGACAGACAGACAAACTAACAGTTCAAAGCTTAAGCTCCTGGCAGAGGTAACAATTAAGACAAAGGGCCAATAGCACAAATGAGCTGACAGCCAGGCTCTGCTGGAGTCAGCAGGACTGGAGCACAGTGGCCTGACTAGGGCAGCAGGGTCATTCATCTCCCAGTGTGTGTACAACTAGATCAAACTTCCTCACGCCTCATCTGCTGGAACATCCCGCTCAATACTCAGTCTATTTCGGGCTTATCTGGCAGATATTTTTATCAGGAGGGTTGACGATCCAGTGCTTGGTGGCATGCTTTCATGTCTCTCTATCCTCCTGAGGGGTCTAGGTAAACTTTGGGCAGGCATGTGAGGAAATCGTAGGGGACATCGGGGCACGTGGACGTGTGAATTGGGGCAGTGATCGGGAGATAATTATATGTGATGGGTGCTGTTGGAGGCGATGCAAAGTGGTGTTTGGGATGGAGGGATGTTCCAATAAACTGTAAGAAAGGAATGAGGATTATCATAACATAGCACAGGACCTCCTCCTTAGCCTAAATTATCATGAGTGAGCTCTACATCAGTGCTTTAGAGGAATTTTGAGTAAGAGTAACACATGTCGAAATCATCATTATCTGCATGATAATTGGGGAATCTCACCTGTATGCTTAAATGCTACTTCATTAGAGGTGTGCTTCCTAAAAGTCCATATTAATAACAAGACCAAGAGCTACAGACATGCTAGCAGCTCTCTGAGGCTGTACTGCTAACCAGCACTAGTTACAGCTGAGGCTGATGGTATTACAATTCATCCTGAAGGCGACATGAACATCCTGACCATCACTATTGTCAGTAGGATTCACCCTCTGGGGCCCATGGACTCCTGTACCAAATTTCACGGCAAGCCATCCAATGTTGTTGAGACATTTCACCAAAAATGTCAACCTCTATTTTCAAATTTTGCAGAAAGTGCTGATGGTAATATCATTTGTTAAACCAAAGAATTGGACAAATGGACATGGCATGGCAATCCAACCAATATTTATTGAGACATTTCGTCTGGACCAAAGTAGTGGACTGACCGTCCAACAGACACACCAACATTACCGTCCCTTGAGCGGTGCTGCAACCACGGCTATAAATGTCATGAGTAAAAATTTGATGGATCAATTTGTGGATAGATCAACATGTCACTGACCTTCATTTTCTTTTTTTTGTAAGAGGTGTAGAATTGTTATCATTTGTACGATAACATCTGTAGTCAACCGAGACAGCACATTACTGAGTGATAACCCCCAGGTCTCAGCCCTCCCTCAGCAACATGCAATGTAATACACTGTGCACCTCCTCTGTGACAAAAGTGCAAAAGTACACTCATTGAAAATGCTAAAAATAGTGCTATAGGACCACAGCGTTTAAAATTGTAGGCTATTTCCACAAAAGCATCACCAAAAAGTTTAGTTTCTACCATGCAACAATAGCAGCTGATTTCCCATTCAAGAATGTTGATTTAAATGGAAATACCCTCTCTAACTCCTCCAATTCTATGTTTCCACACATGCCACGGAGTCCCTCTGAAAGGCATGTGTTTCCATCACTCAAGGCCATGGCAAACTGGTTGTTCTCTATTGCATAATTTTCGCCCTGTACTTAAGCAATTTAGGAAATGAACAAACCCCGCTACATTTTTCAGAGGTGACCCTGACATCATGTCGGCTCCCAAGATTCCTGACAGATTCTTTGGGGTCTCAGATAACAAGAGGACAGACTGCTCATAGCTCAGCTGTTGGTTGGGTCAGTTTTTCACAGTTCTGTTGGTTTAATGTCCCACTGCTCACACAGTTGAACAAAATCGCCTCTGCTCCACTCTGATTTCATTGACGAGGTTTACTTTTTCTTGAATTTATCATGTATGTGGCACAGGAGTGAAAGAAGATGTAAAGCCAAGGGCTCTCGCAAACTGTGAGAGGGATTTTCACAATTTTCTGACATTTTATTATTTCTTACTATTTCAAAAAAACAATGAGCAGAAAATCAGTGATAGAAAAGAATAATTAGCTGCAGCACTAGCTGGCAGTGAAATGAGTACACTGTTATATCTTGGAAAGAGAGGTGGGCGTGCTGTGATTCCGCTTCACTACACATACTGTATACAGTCCGATTGCCGGCAAATAAGCTGAGCCCATCAGCTGAACAGCGCGTCTCCTTGTTGAAACTGAATGATTAAATGTCAGCAGGTATGTTTGTGTTTTTTCTAAAAATGTCCTGAAATGCAGGCACAGAAAAGGATGGCGCGCACTGAGTTTTAATCAAACACTGGGGAGTAGCCACCTCTGTTTCTGAAAATGTCTCTTGTCTGCAGCGTGGACACTACACATTTAAACACCCCACAGCCTTATGTGAGACCCTCTGAAGTGGACATCTGTGTTCTGGGTTTCTTCTTTTTCTCTCTGTCTCACTGTCTCTCCCTCCATATATCCTCAGATCTTAAATACAGTAAATCTGCAAGACTTAGGGACCAGGTGTTGTGGTGCATATTTGGAATGATAGTTAAAACAGAGCACAACTAAACCTGAAAATCTACTATATATTTCAGAAATGTAGCTTGACTTTTTCACCTGTTCAGTCACACACGTAAGAGCTTTATTGAGTCATTTTGTTATCATGGATGGAGGAACAGCCCAGGATGTTGTAAAATATGGTGCAAATGAATGACTCACCACAGTCATTAAAGCATACTTTTACAATTATCAATTATTTATAAGTTCAGTGTTCCTTTAATATTTTTCAAGATTGGCTTCATTTCACACCAAATCAAGACTACAAGTCACACTGACAGCTGGAACATAGACGTAAATAATACCTCAAAGTGGAATAACTACTTAACATCACAGCCAGCCTCAAAGTCCCTGTGGGAACACTTTGAAGGAATATTCATGATATTATAATGGTTTTTCCTCGGGGTTAAGAGCACTTTACATTCAAAATGCATGAAAAAAAAAAAAAGAAAAGCCCAGCAGAATCGCTTCTACAGATGCGTTTTGTACGCATACTTACAGTGTCTCCGTGCTTGCTGGAAACCTGGGAAGAATATCAATGTCAAAGCAGGAGATTGTGTGAGTCTTCCACTCAGAGCACTCGCAGACAGCAGGGCAGGAGTCAGCCTCCGACACGGTGCTGATAGGGAGGGTGAAGAGCGTAAACAACGCACATGTTATCACCTGCATGATGGAGTGCTGCTCGCTGTCGGCTCAGAATATCCCCACACTGGCTTCTCCTTCTCCACCTGATAGTCCTCCTGATGTCCACAACAACAAATATGTATATCAACTGGAGTGAGGCAGTCTAGTCTGTGGTGTTTGTTTTTTGGTGCCGGGTCCTCAGGTAGAGGCAGTGGAGCTGCTGCACTGGACTGATATGCTTAGTTTTCTTCTCAGGGCCCCAGGAGTGTCTGTGAGGTTGTGAAGGTGGGGATGCTGTAGGACGGACAGCTGCAGCTCCGTGGTGGGTTTGGAGGTGGTCTTCAACTTGAGGGGAGGGTGGACTCTTGTGTTCGACTTGAGAATAGTTTGGTTTTCGTCTTTCCCCTTTAGCCGTGTGTTTTATTGTATTCTGCTCTATGCACTACTATGTCTATGCCCATGTGTTTCTACAAGTTTATTTTTTCTACACTATATATTGTTTAATTTTGGCATGGTGTTCTATTATTCTAATCATTAAAATCCATACTAGGCTGTATACTACAGCAGGTTAACATAAACTAAATTTCAGTATGAATGTGTATTCCATGAGCAAAACTTTTCAAATTTTCTTTTCTTTAGTTTTTAACAGCTTTTTTCTTTACTTGTGCGATAAACGTTGTTTTTTTTTTTTCTTTTCTGTTCTTGACTTTTTCTTGCTGTAGAGCGGCAGCACTGGCGCAAACGCATACATTTGGACAATGTAGTTCGCAAATACTAAGTTCCCACGCTGCTCCATCACGGGCAGCATACACTTCCCGGCGTCCTTTGGAGCCGCTGTGGTCGGTTGTTTTCCTGCTCAGACGCGGCTAGTTCAAGTTGCCATAGCACGGTGTGGTTGAGGGTTGTTCCTCCGGTAGTTATCACTCTCAAAGCGACAAACCAGCGGTTCTTGTGTAACTTATACTGCGGTAGCGTGTATTCCCTGTGTTCTTGCTGGACATATGCAGTGTTTTTTTTTAGTTTTTACGATATTGTCACAAGGCTAAATTAGTTGGCTAACGTTGGGTTAGCTAGCTAACGTCCACTGTGGTTGCCACTTGTTGCTAGCCTGAAGGAGCATCACTCACAACAATGCCGGGCGCAGTGATTGATTGGGAAAAGGACAGTTTGAATTGTAGTGTTTTGCTGGTCAGATAGCTTTCTGTCTCCACGGGTTGTCAGGGTAACGATGACAAAGGTAGCTATGACAAAAACATGTGCTGCAAAGACTGTTCAAAATCAGCCCAGTTTGTGCATTAATCTGATTAACGTTACCAGTTAGCGTTTTCCGCAGACGAAGCTAGTGCTTGTCACTAATCGTCAGGCTTGCCTAGTCAGCCGTTTTTTACGTCACCGTCGTCATAGATCTGCCCCATCCCAGGCTATGGATACATCCAGTGAGTCGGAGTCATACGACAGGACGCGGGCGCACAGGCCTCGGGGGCGTGAAGCCCACCGCAGACCTGGCCAGGACAGGGGCAGAGGCAGTGGGAGTGGAGGTGATGGTCGAGCAGCATGCATCTCGGAGAAGATCAGCACACTGGCGAGCACCTTACAGGTACTCTGCTCTGATTCAGGAGACAGTCACATCTGCATCTGCTCAGATTTCATCCAGCTGCAAGTCCTGGAAATGCATCTCTGTGTAGTTGTCCTACCAAACCCCTAAGTAATATGTTATGACCTCAGAGGGTCTTCTACCACATTCCATAATAGAGAGACAGATAGATGGAAAGATAGAGTACTTTATTGATCCTCGAATTGAAATTGCAATGTTGCAGCAGCATTTCACATAATACAAAACACACTTAAGTTACACTAAGTAAGACCTCTTTATGCCACTGTGCTTGCTTTTTGTAACTTGCTGGCTGTAAGAACTAAATTTCCCCGGTGTGGGATCAATAAAGTCGTGTCTTATCTTAAGCTGCCCTGAGGTGGTAAGTTAACTTACAGTAGCAGTATATCAGCTACACTATAAACTTATTTTATGTTTTGGGTTATATGTTTATTTATAGCAAGCATTGATTCCTAAACTTATGTTAGTATTAGTTAACTAAGAGCTTCTTTTCTCTGGCAGGACACCAGTAGGAATTTGACCAAAGTGGACCGGATGCTGGGCCAGTACAGGGACCACACAGATGATCAGGCTGAAGCCATGGCACTGGTCAGACACCTGTTTTTATTAATTAGAATTGAATTGTAATATTTTCACACCAGTTTGGCTTTTGCTTCGAATACTGTTAAACAGTTATTTGTTTTGTCAGTTTGTCGTTTATGTCTGCTCTTTTTCTGCATCAGCTCAGGGAGAACCTGGAGGAGTCAATCAGTCAGCTGCAGACACAGAGGCTGGGCAGATCCAATGGCGTTCGGAGTGCTTCAGCTTCGGCCTCCACCCTGCACACTAGCGACCTGGAAGCTTGCTCGGGTTCAGGTATGGAGGGAGAGAGACGATTTTGCTGTCAACTGTCGTCTCGTATTAGTCTTAGTTCTGGATAATTTGCAAAGAGACAGAAATAGTATATGAAAATGTCAACAAACATACAAAGAACACCTTAAAATGTTTTGCACCTTGACAGTTTATGCTGTTAGTGTTTGGTCAAATATTTTTGAAGTAAGCAGCCAACAGAAGCTCCTTCTTTAAAGGTGACATATTATGACATTTTTTCAATAAGTTACATAGGTCTATGATTTCCATAAAACATGTTTTTGATGCTGTTTGCTGGAAATAGCTTTTAGGAAAAGATTCTTGCCCCCCTCTATATCCTTCTTTTTCAGCCCCTTTCAGAATGTGCCGTTTCTGGTGTCTGTAGCTTTAAATGTAAATGAGCTGCTGCTGTCCCACCCATGTCACCGTGGTTACGGTGAGAGCGTAGACTCACGTAGCTCTGCCCGTGCGAAAGTAGCGGACATGACGGTAGTGAATAGACCGAGTTCTTCAGTAGTTCAGCCGTACATGTTCGAACCTGAATCGGATCCTGAAGGAGGGAAGGCTCCTACAGAACCTCAGAGAATTCAACAGGACGCTCCTGAAAGGTTAGTCAAAATACATCTTTCTATCTTTTTCTCTTCAACACGGCCTGTACAGGTGGCAGCGTGAGAGGCCCGCAGTTCAGACGGTCAATGCTCACGCTAGGAAGCACCAATCCTAACTTGTAGCATACCAGATTGACGGGGAGAAACTCAGCTAAAAGTCTCTACCAAGGATTGCCACCCAAACAAAACATAATTCATACCGCAATAAATGCGTATGTAACGAAAACACGGAAATAGCGTATGTCCACTTTTGCGCGTCTGCTGATTTCACCACATCACACAAACCACACAAGCCTGGTATCATATGAAAGCAGAGTCGGAAGGTCCTGCTTGTTTACATAAAGAGGAGGGGGTTTCTAGTAATCACTGGGTTGCTGAGACATTGACCGGTCTAACTGCGCTGTTAGTTTCAGCGCTCCGTCTCATTTACACATGAACGGGCAGAGCACACACAGGCGACACTGCTGAGCAGCACTACTGACCATTCACCTCAGGCTAAGAAAAAGTAGCTAGCTAGAGCACACACATTCAAATCTAAAACGCGGGTGCTGTTATTGGTTGAAAATGTTAGTATGCAAGGTTTCGTATTTCTTTAGCTTTATACATGCATGATTTTTTTTTTTACTTGTTCGTATCAGCGCTTATGTGGAAATTGTGCAACAATGCTGCCAGGAGGTGCCACAGGTCACAGTATCTTTACCTGCACTTACAGTATGATCATAGTGTATGATTGCAGATAACATGCCACGGCAGATACTCACCTTATGTTATGAATAATAGGTTACAACAAGGCTGCAGCAGTTGTAGATGAAAGGCCTCCATGCATGATCAACCATCCAGGTTTAGAACCTGTTTGTCTATATGCGTTCTCACTGCAGAACGCATACAACACTTACAGGGCTGAATACGACCCTTTACCGCTATGGGGGACAGAGCAGTGAGTTTCATCTATAATAACCAACTTCACTGTTCATACACCATAATAAACTAAATATAGTCAGTCATATTTTATCTTGACCACATAACCAGGTTTTTCCTTAGCAAATGCTATATATTATACATTTCTTCACATGAAACATTTTACAGATAAATAAATATTTATTGACTGCAGTCATGAATATTTGTACATGGAAATACAGTACAAGTGAAGGATTCTGAATCCATATTAGAAAAATGTGAATACAGATGTTGACATTATAGAACCTGTTGACTAACATAATGTTCAAATTTTCTCAGTCGTTACAGGTATCTAGCCAATGAGTTTTGTGAGCTGGTGCCGGAGCTTCCTTGGGCAGAAGATTCGAGCAGTCATCCCATCATGCAGATTGACGTTGGGAGTTTCCTGATGCCCAGGGAAGATCCCCCCCGACGACACGTCCAGCAGGATGTTTATCTTCAGAATCTCAGCTCTGTACGATGATTGATGGGTCGACAAAGATCCTCTCCGTGATCATGTCCATCAAATCATCAATATAACCTGTGCAATACACAGACACACAGGAAAAAGTGAATCATTAGTATCATTTATTAGATCATTCAGCAACTTCAAATATAGTGAGTTTGCACTTTGAATTTTGTAGTTTCTCAGGTATTTAAGTGTGTATTTTTTTTGGTTTATTTATTGTGTTGAAAGTACTGACTTGTGGTACTTTGTGTCTTTTTGTCATGTACAATATAAATGTTTGTTCTTTGAGTAAATAAAAAAAGGAGTTCACACTTACGAATGTGGTTAGTCTTCACTGGTTTGGCTGTCTCCGTTCATGGACTTTGGAAAGCTCAGTTTGAAAAGAGGATCTCCTGATGATGTGGTCGCTTGTCCTCTATCAGCATTCTCGTTGTACTGAAGTGCATAACAACAGTAGTCCTTGCAGGACACAGTAGCCTGGACAGCTGTAACAACAGTATATTGTTAAGATAACAGGGCATACTTAGGAGTAAAACATGACAGCACTGTTATAGTGTAAATTCAAGCACTAAAGGCTGCAACAGCTCACTGCTACAATTGATCAATAGCAGGTAACTGTAATGATGCACTGGCCTATATAAAAAGAGAGAAGTGACATCAACCTTATCTTACATGACTAGCTATGCCAACAGCTATATACAGCGTAAAAATAAAAGAAAAAATGCTTGGAGTGTGGGCTGGGATGTAGCAGTCTCAACCATACACTCGTTTTGCCCTGGGCTTTTCTAACATACTCCAGTTTAGAAAACGTTTCCAAATGCATTATTTTCATAAATTCTTGAAGCTTAGACCCTGCGGAGCGTCTGTGTATGTATCGCTTGACCGACCGGGTCGCTGGGTTTGCATATGGAGACCATGCTAATTGCGAACTAGAAGCTAGCGGTTAGCGTTAGCTTGTGCTATGTCGCAAAGCACTTCTTGGTTAATTCGTGTTAAACTGCAAAATGAACACAGCTTAATATTTGTGAATGCTGGCATCTCCTTCGAACATGTATTCACTCATTTGCAAGATCAGAAACGTGGTGTGATGGACCAAAAGCTACGGTGGCAGCGAGCTAATCTGTGATGGCTGGAGTCGTAGTCTCGAAGCTAGCGGTTAGCCTGACATCGTTCTCAATGGCAAAACACACACGCTACAACACGCAAGAGTTCGCGCTAATCTACTCAAGAAACACACAGCTAATTATTTGTATACTTACATGTCCCTCGTCTGCACGTAATCCACGCAAAGCTGGAAGTGAGCCCTCCTTTAGAGAAAGTCTCCCAGCTAATCCTGCCTCGTACTGACCGGGGTTGGCGGAACAGTCAGCCTCGAAGTGGTTAGCACACACCAGCAGGTTTTTGCCAACTGTAGCGGGGACGTTGCCTTCAGAAATTCAATTCACGCCGCTCTTCTGTCCTCTGCGGCTGGGAGCCGATGGAGCGATTTGTGCTCGTCTTTACAGCCACCAACAGAACACTGTGTGTGGCAGCTCGACATGATTCCTAATAACACGGTGCATTCGATAGCGACATCGCAGATCTGTGAGAAGGTAGCGTATCTGGTGGGTGGAGAGACGCCAATGAGAGGAGTAGGGGTGGTGGCTGGTGGGTGGGAGCATGCAAATATCCGGACTTGTTACGCAACAGTACTCCCGGAACTCCAATGGCTCGGTTGGAAGGGTGCTTTCACAAATCCGTATCTTACTCAAAAAAGCACGGACGGTCTTATTTCACACTTTGTATGCGTGTGGTAGCACCACAGACACAAAATAACACCCCAAATCCCAGAAAAAGTCGGTTTTTCATAATATGGGACCTTTAACACTTCATAAATAAATCTGTTATTTCAGATGGCCAGCGTTTCTATCCTACTTCTCCACTGAGGGACTATACAGCCACTCCAGGAAGGAGAAGGAGGTCTCAGTCTGCCAGTGTTCGCTTCAAGGATGCCAACCTGACAGGAGAGGATGTAAGAAATGGAGACCTACCAACTACCATTCGGTGCTACTTGTTACTGTCATGTAGTTTCAGAGAATTTCCACAAGAGGGCACACTGAGTCAGCAACATAGATATGAAAATTATTACGCTAATCTGGAAGAAATAGGTTCATTTCAGTAATTTCCTTCACAGAGGCCTTTAGCGTGTTCATGAGCCCCTGTTTATTTTTGGTTATATTTTGAATGGTGGTTGCAGTAAATGCACATCTCTGTAAAGGCAGCAGTAGGCAACTTTTTGCTTTGCTTTGCTTGTATGTGATGTTTTATATTCTGTATCTGTCTGTGGCTGCCCCATATAGATTCACAGTATGCACCAATCCTTGAGAGATCTGCGTTGTGACCAGCACAGACTGTCTGATGACCTGGATAGAGAAATCCTCAGGAGAAACAGGTACCACAGCGGAGGGGCAAAGTCTGAATATCAAAACAGTAACTTAATGGGGTTTTTTTTGTGTTTACATAGCATATCACACTGGCTAGTACACAACTGAGCTCACAAGTCACTGACATTTATTATGAGACAATGTGATTTTTAGAGCTGAATTCAGCCTCCAAATGGTGTTTGTTACCTGCCATAGTAAGTAGTAGCATAAATAGTCTCTCTAGACAGAAAATATATAATATACCAATATTTCCGCCAATTTTGAATGGCTGAACAATTGAAAAGCTCCCAAAATGATAAAGATGGGTGACGACCGATGGATATACACAATAAAAAAATGTTTAATCTCAGATATTGGAATGAATCCATTAGAGCAGACTCTTTTTTAAAATTCATTTTGCATTGCAGCCACATAAATCAGTCCTTAAAGGCTACTCACCTCCTCAAGTTTATTCAGATAAAACACTAAATGGCCTTGCCTTTCCGAAGTCATATCATCACATATCCTTAAAATTCAATTTAGAAGCATTATTTGCTTTAACACCAGTTTGGATGTTTGGTTAAGGCTTTATGAGTTTAGCACACACTGATCTAATAATCCTCGGTGGGACTCTTCTGTAGTCTCCTCTTTAGGTCTGACCTCAGATGTTCTGCATTATTTTGACAGTAACTAAGGCCTGAAGCATATTGATCTTTCATTTTTCTTTTCCACTGTGCATAAAAAGGTTTTGCCTGAGCTTTGAAAACAAATGCATGTGTTTTCAGGTCTTTGAAATCTCCTTGATGAGAAAGTGAAGCTTAAAGAGAATCAGCAGTGGAAAGCCAAAAGGCAGCAGATCCTTCTCTCAGTGTGCATTAGAATTTGACATTTATTAAAAAATCTGTCCTACCTGGTGCTGCCGGCCAGACCAAATGGATCCACCACCGTATTTCAACATCTGAAGCTGCATAATTATTTTTAGTGACGTCCCATTATGCATTCGCATTATGATCAATGATGTCTTGAAGTGGGATTTTTCAAACGACCGAGAACACTTGCTGTGTAAATATTTTCAGTCTGCTGGATTTGTCTTTTTTCTATAGGTCTGATATTGACACCAGGCATGCGATGGAGAGCCTCCTCGAGCACATGACGACTTCCCAGAGACAGTCCTCAGTGAGTTGAAGCTGTGCATTTCACCACCGGTACTTCAAGTACGCTTTCTAACTCCGTGGACTTGAGAAGAAATGTGGACGCATCCTGCATTTAAGAACATCACATCACAGTTGTTGATGAATCTGTATGAAGAAATATGCAGATATTTATATTTCCTGAATAGAAATGGATAAATGCTGTCCTCCTTTTTAAATGTCACTTCAGTAAAGTCTAACTTTAGCAAATGTTTCAGCATAATTTCCAGGCACATGCCTCCTCACTGCACCATCACCACTCTGACAAATATGCGGCTCCAAATGACATCCAACATGTTTAATATTTTTTATCTTGTCATGTCTGCGGACGTGACAAGATAAAGGTGATGCTTCCTGATGAGACGGGGAATTCTTGCATCCTGAATGTACCACTTCCAGTCAGTTATAGGAGATATTTTTGTCGCCCACCCTTTTAATTTCCTGGTGTCTCATTTATCATATCTTGCTGCCATTCCGACACCGGTTGTGTTTGCGTGACCTAAAGCGTCCTCCGTCTCACTGTCTGCAGGTGTCGTCTCGTGTGGAGCGCCGTCTGCAGGAGCTGGAGAAAGAGATGCACGCAGAGCAAAGTGGCGTGGGGAGAGATAGGAGGTCCAGTCAGCAGGCGGCCATGTCTGAGGAGCTGCAGGAGGTGACACTCCTTCCCATCACTCATCTGGTGTGATCCTTCCATGCCACACCTCTGTATTCGCTCACATTCAAAGAGCATGCTAGAAAAATAATCTAGAGACGCCTTGCAGACACATAAATGCAATAGAGGGATGTGGACAGGGCAAGATTTACATATTAGAGACAACACACTTTGATCCATCAATATCAATATGATTTAAATGTGGTGGATTCCATCTACAGTCCCTGAGCAGGTTAATATAATACTTTACACACAAACAAGTCATACAAAAGTAGAAAAAACACAACATTAAACCACATAAAGGAAGCTGGGTAAAAGCCAGGACAGAACAGACGCATACGAGCATGTATGACAATCTAAACGTACATCATACAAGCAAATACTAAGGACGTAAGAGTCATACACACACTCAAATCAGTGTGTTCCAGCCATGCAATGCTGTTTGCTTACTGGTCTGATGCAGCGACCTCCATCAGCAGCTGGTGTAGCTGCTTTTAGGGCTGTTGTCCTCACAAATTCAGTCAAAAAAATGATGGCTGAAAATGTTAGAACACCTCATTTTATCATGAACATCTTAAAAGTGTCACAAGGATGGTGATGATTTGGCTTTCTCTCCAAAAACCTCCAAAAGCTTGATTGCATACTATCTCTCTGTTCTTGAGTAATAATACAGACCATTAACATTTACACGATTTATTAATGCTCAATTAAAAACAAAAGATGCTGTTCTGGCTGCCAGCTCTGGTACAGAAAGGTTACAATGCAAGCTTGACAAATGAATGCTGAAACATTCTCAAGTGATCTCTGCTGAGTAATTATTCCTTTACAGAAAAAGAAGTCAGAAAAGAACCAACCTACTAAGTGTAATTGGTATAATCTTCCACACAGTTAGATACAGCATTTATTACTGTGTTGTCCATTACATACATTTGAATTAAGCGGTTGAGCAGAAAAATCCCGGTGTCTCACTCAAGGCTTTTCTCTCTAATGTCCTGCCATCCTCTCTTGTTTGTTAAAGCAGCGTTCCCACTGTGTGACCTCGCCATCTTGTTCTTCTTTGTGAGACTATAAAGCACACCTAGGCAATTATTTCGATGCAGCGCAAGTGGTTGCTAAGCAAGTAATTGCTAGGTTCCTGTATTGCATGCCAGTCATGTTTTTTAGGTGTGCATTTGTCTTAAAGCGTTAATAGCTCAGAGAGCTCTGTCATTAGGTGCACTTTAGTGTTGTTGACTCAGAGCTAGATGCACTCAAAATAGGAGTCTGCAGTCACAGTAAAGAACATATAATCTCATATTATTGCTCTCTACTTTCCTTTTAGCCACACAAATCATTCCGTACCTCATCAGCATAATGTTAGTTCATTTCTGAAAGGCCTGAACCATTCATTTTTCGGTTACTGGTTTGGTGGACAAGGGTTTTCTACACGCTCATAGGTGTCATGGCATCAGTATTTTTTTTTTTTTTAATCTCTCATACCCAGTGCAGTTTATTAGCAGACCACAGAGGGGCACTGTGTAGCTGCACCCAGGCTGATAACCTTTGTGAGCCAGACTTTTCAACACACTGTTTAATGATAGTAGCTACCAATTCATTTGCATCCAACTCCTCTGTAGTGTCCTAATGGGACACCGGCAGGGCCCGAGGCGATGGGAAATAACGCATTTGTCCAAAAATTAAGGGTAAATAAACAAGCATGAGGAAATGAAGAGGAAAATAATCTCCTTTACTACAAAAGAGCAGGAGGGGAGAGAGAGCAGAGGGCACATTTATTCCCCACCGATGGGCCTGCTGTGATGTGAATCAAATAGATGATGAGTCACTTGGGTAGATGTTATTGCTAGCAGCCGGTAATTCATCAGCACAGCCTGCTTGGAGTGAGTGGGATTGAGTGGGATCTAAGCTCTTGTACAAATCCACCATGATGCCAGTATCTCGTTCCAAGAAGACGAGATGTGTGATGCTGTGATGCAATAGCACCTCTCATGTTTCATTCTTACGCTACGCTTATGTGTGTGCTCTTATTATTACAATAATACGCGCCGTGGCCTGTGTATTGTGTTTTGTAGATTTCAGGGAGACGGCAAGTTCAAACCCATGAGCGAGAGGAGGCCATTACCGCCAGGCTGCTGAAAGCAGAGAGGGACAAATCCAAGGTGAATATATTTAGTCTCAAAGGAAAGTCTTTGTATTAACCAAGTAAAAGCCTGCGTTAAATTCTTATTAACTTCATGGAAGTTTGCCTTTCTAAAAGGCCCTGTATCATTATACTGAAACCCAATATTAGTAGTTAGCATTCCAGTTTTTACCTTTTCAGTTAATATTTCTAAACTTTTCAGATGAAAATCAAATAGAGCCACTTCCCAGCACGTTTTAGATTGGAGATGCTACATAGCTAATGATACACTGTAGGCAATGTGCACACATCACACCTGGCTCCTGCTACTTCTGCATCAATTTCTAAACTACTTTCTCATTATGTATTGTTATTGTTATGCTCTCCTTAGATGGATCAGGACCTGGAGAGAGCTAGACGACTACTCGAACAGTCTGAGGATAGCAGAGAGTCCCTTGTTCAACAGGTTTGTTTACGTCTGTGTGTACTGTACCTGATTGTATTTGCACATCTACAGTAAACCTCAGGAGACGAAACAATAAACAGTGCACTGTCTTCTAAGACAACTTCAGTGTTGTTTTTTTGCCCGCTGACAGACAGTCAGATGTCTTTCTCTGTCTGCTTTACACGGCTTACGATCCTCAGGTGGAGAACTTGCACAGTGAGCTGCTGAGGATGAGGAAGGAGAAGGCTGAGCTTCAGAGGGCTCGACTGGAGACTTTTCAGCCCGTTGCTCAGCCACATGGCAACCGCACTGACAGGGAGGAGGGAAGAGGTGGACAGCGAGAGCCAGGTACTGAATACAGGTCTGGATAAGCAGAATAGGAGAAGAGGGAGAGATGATTTGGATGCAGGTTATGGGTGGATGGATGGGTTAAAGGATTGCTATGCCAACTCTGTAACCATAGAAATAGCTGGTATTATGTCTTGTTATTTTTATGTATCAATCTTTCCTTGGAAAAAAAATCTTCAGGCAGTACACATGCATTGCCAATTCATAGATCAATATACCTTCAAGCATAGGAGAATGCAGAGCACTGGGAAGAGAGAGAGAGACGCCTGAGATCAGATACAGGGCCAGCAAGAGTGAAGACTGTGAGGACAGGACAAGTGGACTGCTTGAGAGAGGACGAAGAATTGAATTGACCATAATGCAGAAAGAGAAAACCAATATCAAATTTATGATCATAAAAGAAAATTGAGAGCAAATTAGAGGAACATTGAAAATCTTACTAATCAGTGGCTTACTGTTTTTTTTTTAATGTTATTGATTTTAGGGCATCAAAGTGGCCTTAAAATTCAGTGAAAGTTTGAAAATAACAGATTCTTGCATGTCTTAAGTTCTGTAGTAGTTCAGTATGTCGTCCTGCATAGCCAGAACTGTCTCCTCACTTTGTTTTAGTGCTGTGTCAGTACTGGGGAATGGTCTGACTGAACCCATTATCATTCTGGTATAAGGGAAAAAAAAAACGCTCTAGCTTATCTGTATTTTTAAATCGATCTCAGTCATCTTGGGTGGTGCACACCCCAGGATGTAGCAACGTTGCCCTTGCAAAACAATGTTAGGAGGAGAACTTGTTTTGGTGGAACATTTGCATATGGGGAGGCGAGTCCTGGTGTTAGAATGGCTAAGTCCCTGCAAAAGAAAAGGTAACCACTGGCTGCTAGCACTCGTTCCACCCGTTTCATTAGCGCCAGGTTAGGGTTAGGGTAACTTGAAGTTTTCACCGTGTAGCTTTAAGATTGTTGGTCAAGGACTTTGAAAAAGTAGCCAACTAAAAATACCAAAGCCTGCTCCTTTAAATCAGACTATTCAGTGTGCAGCAGGAATTTTCAGATGATATAGATTATTTATTCCAATCTGAATTTCACATAGACTGTGTACAAGATGGTGAAATACTTTATGATGACATGTCCAACGGTGCTTAGTGTTTGTATATCAGAATCTTGATCAAATCCTGCTTCATGCACACCTCTTATCACTTCTGTTATATTCTGTTCACATCTATCATCTTACGGTGGCCCCAAGTGACCAAGTGAAGTGATTGACAGTGAGCCATTCATGTGAGCCTTCAGTATAGGACATAAAAAGGTGAAGAAATTTCAGAGTAAGGTCAGAAAAAGATTCAAGATGGGCTCTGCTTAAATATTTATCTCACTCAGAAATGTTGCCTGCGTTTGTTTTGCCTTTTTGGAGAAGGCACGGCGTATTTCTTGTGCTCTCTAATCCATCAGGCAACTCCTTGACACGATGTGTTCTACTTTCCTTGCCTCCACATATAGAAACCAAGTCTAACAACACTTTGATTATGTGCCGGAATGTGTGTGTACATGTGTGTAGATCATGTGAACCTGGAAAAAGAAGTGGCAGGGCTGCGAGTCCAGCTGCACGCGGCCTCACTCGTCAGTGAGACTGAAGACTTGAAAAGAGCTCTCGACCGCAAGGAGAAGGAGAGGGTCCAACTCAGCTTACAGGTGGAGGTGTGTATCAGAGAAATTGTGTGACAGTGGGTATTTATCTAAAATAACGAGCTCGTAACGGTGGCACAGAGAAAGCATTGCATGTCATTCCTTAGTCTCCAGTCGGCTGTCTTTGCAGTACGCTCTAAAGAATAAATGGGAAACATTGAGGATCCCCCAGCTGGAGTGCAAACGAACACAACACAAGCATGCTTTTGACTTTGCCCATGTCGCTGTCTCCACCCTGAGCGGGGTTATTTCAGTTTGTCGGGTGCCTCTCATCCGTGGTCGCATCCCCCGCCAACTCCATGCTGCTTGATCCTCTTAAAATCGTCAGATGAAGTGACAGTTGGAATAGGAGATCAGAAGTCAACCAGCAGTCATTTATCCTTCTCAAACTGGTGCGACGTGTCACTTCCATCACTGTAACAAGACATAAAAAAAAATCTCGAAAAAAACAAACAAAACAAAGACGCATTGCCTTAATAAGCAGGGGTATTCAAGGCGATGGTGGTATCAATAAAATGTCAGTAGAAATAGCTGCACTTTAAGCATTGGCACATTCCCCTAATCTCTGATTTCTTTCACCGAATGTGTGTTTAAACTCCCACGCTTCCCCTATTGCCGAGTAGGTGTTAAAAGATGAAGTGGGTGTTTGCATGTATCACCTGGGGCACCTCTTATGGTTTTTATGTCTAGATCAAAATAGACGTTGGAAGTGTTTCATTTAACGGTAAATGAGCAGAAATGAAGTATAATGAGGAGAAAGGGGTGGAAGATTCAATTTCTCAGTGACTGAATTTATATAGAGTCTAATAGGTCTGTGCCGAATCAGTCTATGACTAATTACTCCTAACTGACAGTCTTATTCAATATAAATACCTGAACGGCACCAGACTAACCTTACTTGCCCTTACTTTAGACTTCAGTCACACTTGAAACTTCAAAGTGATTGTGATTTTGTTGTGGATATGAAGTTAATCCAGTGCAACTCTCTACTTTTCAGTCCGGCTTGCGGATAATCCAATTGCAAGCACCATGTAAACACAGTTTCAACTTACTTTGACCTTTCTGTCTTTGCCTTTTGTCCTCTTCTTTACTTACTATCCTTTCTTTAAATCCCTCATACCTTTTTTTTTCCCCCCGTTTCCTTCTTTAACAATAAGCTGCCTTTTTTTTCTCCCTTTTCCTGGCTGCCATTGCCCTAAACCCATCCATCCGTACCGCTTTGTCTCCCTTTCACCTGCCTTTCTGTAATTTTCCTCCCATTGGCAATAATAGTCACACAAACACATATGTCCTTGACCTTTCTCTTGTCTATATACCAGGAATTGTCATCAGACCTGGCGCAGCGGGAGCAGCAGCAGCAACGAATGCTGGAACAGCTAAGGGAAATACAGGTATTTTAATATTAGATGTTGCATCACTCTGTAATTCATCAGTGGATAGGTAATTTTATTCAAGCACTTGAAGCAAGGGATGTGGTTTCTAGTGGCAGTTTAATTTGGATGCATATTGTGTGGAGTGCATCATTCAGGGCCACAAGTTCACAGAGTTACACCGTAAAGAATTAAAAAACCAATGCTGCAGTAATGAGATCCTTCAGAATTAGGCCTGTGAGACATTTAGTATCACCCCATGATTTAAAAAAAAGCACTGATTCAGATTATAAAGTACGAATATACTCTTTATGTTTGGATTCACTCATGTTTCAGAGCCGAGGGCAGGCAGAGAGGAGGGAGACGGAGGCATTACTCCAGGAGAGCACGAGGACCAGAGATGAATTGAAGATCAGGGCCCAGGAGGCTGTTCGCCAGTGGAGGGCAAAGTGCAGGAGACTGCAGAAGGAGCTGGAGGAGGCGAGGGCCCAGGCGCAATTCCATACCGACAAGGCCTCGCAGGTCGGTTGAGGCAGATGCATTCATTACACCACTTTTGACACCACAGCCTACAGCAGTAGCTGTGGCTAAGTAACGGCTGATCTTTATAATGCTGGCTGTCTTTGCTCGGGGAAAGAAAATCCATCTCAACAACTCATTGAGATCAGTGGACTTATCTACCTTTTTCTGCCTTACTTCAACACATTGCGAGTGGGAGGAGTGGAATCATGAAACTGCATTTGAAATGAGAAAAATGATCTCACCCCCTTTTGCTTTAAAGGAACAATTGACGGATTTTACTTATGAAGATCAGCTTGCCCTTCTCAAGGTGTACCACTCAGCCTGTGATGACAGTTGTATAACGTCCTCTGTGGCTTTCCAAAGTTTAAAGAAATAACCCTGGATGTGTCGTCATTGAGACTTAAGATTTTTAACATAAAGCTGGCGTTAAAGTCAGGTGGTATGGAGTTTGAGAGAAGTGGGCATTTAGGAAGCAGGGGAGTGTGTGTGTTATGGGAAATGTAGGATCCAGGGTTTTTGGACTTTGACCAGCACTCGGGACTCAAAGTCAGGATATCTCTGCCATTGCTGCTTTGACTTTGACTGTTCTTATAATGTTTCCCCTTATATGGCCCCTACATTTATGGAATTACAGCACTAAGTCACTGAAGTGCCTCTTTAAAGCAACATTTTGCATCTAATTATTTGGATGTCTAGTCTGTATTTATGGTAGATTTAGTCTATTAGGACTAAAACAACTTTGGCACCCTTCACACTGACAGAGAAATAGCCATTCTCCTGCAAAGAGAGTCTGTCCCATGGTGCCTTAAAGTAGCGATATGCATTGTGTATGAGGTATTTGATGGTAAAACAGCTGAGCAGCATGCATGAAAAATGTACAGATACAATATGCTTTGCACATACAGTAATGTTATACAGTCAACAAATCAGTGACATTCATAACAGGCAGACAAAATTGTTATTGTTAGTGTGCATTAGACTTAAACTAGCACTCTGTCTGTTCACACTGTGTTCAAGATACCAATCAAAACTTCTCAGTAGTCAGCTGCTTTCTTGTTCCTGTTGGCAGTAGTCATTCTTTCGGCTTATCTTAAAGCTCTCAGTTGTTCCAAAGAATCCAGCAAACGTTTACTAGACCGCAGTTAATCTCACTGCAACTTAGTGACGAGGTATCAGTTGGCGCTGATGGGCAACTGTTGCTCAAATACAACTCATTTCTACTCGTCTACCCCGCTCTGTCTCAAACATTCCGGATAGTGTTGCTGCTGCTGGCTGGCCTAGCAGCACTATTAACAACAACTGACTGGCTTTGTTGCATTTTCTTAGCCATGGACTAATGCATAGCTGCTTTGACTTTGACAGGGTGTCCTAAAAATTAATCAGTAATGTCTATACTGAAATGTATTTCTCCACTCCAGTAGTAGACTGATTTGTAGTGACACAAGAAGAAAAACAAATGTTACCTCAGCCAAACTCTCCCTTTTGTTCTGCAACCCACTGACGTCAGTGGATGGTGGAAACAAACTAGGTTGCTACAACTGGCATCAGTGATACACAGAATCCTGGCAAGTGTTGTGAACATTATGGACTCATGATGCCACAAAAAATGTCTGCTCTGTTACTCAGATGTTGCATTTCAAATGTTTTTTAGCAGCTCTGTGTTTCTGAGCAGTCCTTCCTCCTTCTTTTGTTCCAGTACAGTATGGAGGACATGCAAGTTTAGATCCCAACGTTTTAGAGAAAAAATAAATCAACACCCTCCCATCACAGGGGAAATACAGATGTTAAAATATTTATGAGTTTTTCTGGTCCAATTCCTACATGTTGTTTCATAGCACAAATTGAAAGTAAAATCAGCAAAAGCAGCATCTTCTCGACTTTTTTAAGTGTAATGATTGCAAATGGGAGATATAAATACATATCAGTTGCAATCCGTATTGTGTGCCACATTCAGTCCTCTTAAGATGATGAGAAAGAAGAAAAGAGTGAAAGAAAAATGCTATTCAGAACTACTGAATGCCTATTAATGCACACCAATACAATAGATAAAGAGGAATTTGCTGGAGCTTTTTATTAATTACCAAACGAAGCATAATGGTTGGATACATACCTTTCTCTGTTCATTGTATTCCGTACTTTGTTCCATATGTAAAGCAGAGCAGCTTTGTATCAAAGTCAGATGAAAACTCAACTTGAATAGGATATTTTTGAATTAACTTAATTACAATATAACTTAATGTGAAGTCAAGTAGTCTGAATACCTTTGCAAGGTATGTTACAGCCGTTTTGCTTAGTCGAATAATTAACGGCTGACTATTATTGTTATCTTGAAAGTCAC
The DNA here is from genome assembly GCF_051107435.1 of Chaetodon auriga. Classification (NCBI taxonomy): domain Eukaryota; kingdom Metazoa; phylum Chordata; class Actinopteri; order Chaetodontiformes; family Chaetodontidae; genus Chaetodon; species Chaetodon auriga. The sequence goes on along the minus strand of NC_135091.1, from coordinate 16,562,729 downwards.
CTCCCAGTGATTTCCATTCCATTCGAACCGAGTGAGTCACCTCCAAACTCACAGTCAGCAGCCTCGTGCCTCACAGACAGACAGACACGCTCCCACCTGGCATACTCGACGTGATGCGAATTAATTACAAAATCATTTCTGCCCCCTTAATGAATTAGGGGAGAGAATCAAGTGCTCAATTAAATGATTAGGTTCTGAGCTACAGTAAAGTCTTTCCAAATTCCCGTCAAAGCCAGAGTATTAGAAGCAATCTGCCTTGAACAGACCTGACCATTGTCCCTTATCAGGGAGCTGAGTGCTAGCATTTTCCTATCAGTGCAAGAGCTGGTACTGCATATGTTTCTCTCCCTCTGTCTCTCTGTCACTCTTTCTCTCACTCTCATCATTATTGTTAGAGCTCCTTTTTGTACACCATCTTCGGCCCCCTCTTCATTTGTCATTCTTCATTTCTCTTCTCCCCTCCTCTCTACTCCCACCCCCTCATCTCCCTCTCTCTTTCGCTCCTGCTCTCTCTTTCTCCCTCCAGGCAGCTAGGGAAAAGGAGAGCTCTCAGGCCCAGCTGAAGGCGCTGAGCCAGCAGACTGAGGCAGCCCGCAGGGAGCTCGCTGAAATCCTAGGCCGTTTGGCCCAGCGCGAAGAAGAGCTCCACCGCAAGGACGTGGAGCTGTCTGAGACCCGCCAGCGCCAGTTATCACTGGAGCAAGAGATCCGGGAGGTGTGGGGTTGAACATCCAGAAATAGAAAATATCTTTGAAATCACTAGAGGCACAGTGAGAAATTATTACTTATGGGCCCACAGGGTGGATCAGGTTTTCACTGAACAGTGTACATCTAGGAATCTTTTTTGTTCCGTAAATTTGAATCAATCAGGGTATTTGCAACTCTAGTTCATTGATTCAAGACCAGTTTAACGCCACACTGCCACCATGAAGTGTGCGAGTAGGGTGTTGTGTAATGATGACACCTGTTTGAAAGAAGTCAGCAAACATTGAAGTTGTGTCAAGGTGGACATGTATCAGTTCTCTTTTGAGAAATATTTATTTTGTGGCTACAAAAACATTCGCATTCTCGTACAAATCCTAGTCTAACCACAGACATGGCTGAGATGTTGATTTAATTCTGTTGGCAGACCAGTTTGTTTTGTTTACTTTGAGGTGCTGTTTTAGTAAAAATGGAATGTGTAACAAAAGCCTCAGCTAAAGAGACATCGAAAGAGCTTGGATCAGATTCTAACAGCGCTCCGAACCCTAGGTGAGGGAGGCCTCAGCTGTTCTGGAGGAGGAGACCCGGCGTCAGGCCGCTGTCCAGGCGAGACTGGAGGACGAGAAACAGAGGCTGGAAGAGCAAGCTGACATCCAAGGCCGTCGCTGTCAAAGGGACCAGGACACACAGGCAGAGCTCCAGACCGCCCTGAAGCAGATGACCTCAGCCCATGCCCAGCTAGCCCTGCGGTTGGCCGAGGAGGAGAACTCCAAGAAGGAGCTCCAGAAGGGCACGTCGGAGCTGCAGGCCAAACTGACAGCAGTGCATGAGGAGCGGGCCGCGCTGCGGCAGCAACTGCAGCTTGAGAGAGAGGTGCATCAGAAAGAACTACACAACACGAAGACCATGATGGAGGACAGCAGGACAAAGAAGGATCGTGAAGTGCAGGACATGCTCAAGCTCTGCCGACAGGAGCGGGATGAAATAGAGGCGCACCTGAAGGAGGTTAAGGTAAGCCTTTTTATAAGTGAGCTTCAAGTATTTTATATAATATGCAGTTAAAGGAAACACTTTGGAAAATACACTTAATCCGCTTTTTTGCTGAGTTAGATGAAACTCTTTGTGTATACAGCAGTAACTCTGGTTTTGTGAGTTGCAGTGCAGTCAGTTGAGCCGCTGTGGCAGTGCTGCTTTGTATTCCACAATCAAAGATTCATTTTCACAATCAAACGTCTGACTTTTTGTTATAATTTGATTGTATATTCACATTTGGAATATCCGTTGACAGCCCTGCTGTTAAGCAGATATTGCAGTGCTTGAATTACAGGAGAGTCGGTTAGCTCCCCCAAAAGAGACTTGAGTTCCCCATGGAGCGACAAAATTTTGAGTTTGTGAGAGTCTCAAAAAGCTGATAAATAGTAATCAGCATTTCTAATGCTGGAATGAATCATGTAAGAAATATTAGTCATTTTAAATGTGTGTGTGCCACTCTGTTGTGCTCAGTGTGGCTGACTTCATCCTCTCTCATTAATGCGTGTAACATGATTGATCTGGACATGTGCAGGGTGTTTTTACAGTATGTATCATGGCTCATGGGCTGCTTGCATCCTGTATTCTTTTTTTTCTTTTTATATTTGATTTGTTGCCATGAAATTACATCTGTTTTAATCAAATGGTTTATATCATATGTTGCTCTGACACAGCACAACAAGAGGCCCTCAGAAAGTACTCTTGGATATTGTTACCTTTGGACATAGCCAATCTAGCCCCCCGCCATCCCATTCCCATCTAATCTCAAAATAAGATTACCTGCTGCTGGTTTTAGCAACATGTTTATCACGCAGTCATGAGAAGGGCATCAATCTTTTCATCAAGCTCTTGGCAAGAAAGTGAAAATAATGTATTTAAAAAAATATTCAATTATTCCCTCAAATGTACCTAAAGGCCCATCTAAAAAGCATGGCTGAGCTCTGGATTATGTGTCAGATGTGACACACTCTGTTAATTTGTCAAATCAAATCAAATCAAATCAAATTTGAGATGTCAAGGTCATAAGCCAACCAGAGATATCTGTTCTCTTTGCACCCAGGCATGGATCACAGAGTGCCGCGCTCTAATTGACATTTAGAGTACTATTGGCACACACTTCAAATTCAGCACAGGGTAACACGCCTCAGCCACTAAACATCTGGCATATTTCCGACTCAGCGAGACACAGACAAAATTCTCATTTGGAGCGATTTTCTTCATTGGCCGGGCTCTGTCCTCTGAGTATGGGTGAATCGAGAATAGCTGAGCCCGTAATGGTGTGTGGTGCCCCGTGGATCCTCATGGCCATTCCAAAGCTCCAAGCGTGAATATTTAAAAACCCCCGATATCAGACCTCAGAAGTCTCATCAAGGCGGTGCTGGAGATAGGGGACTCCACTTGACTTACTCCCCCAGTGGCCCACCCCCCCTCTTCTCCCGTGAATATCTCAATGATGAGCCCTCAAGGGTACATTGTTTCTTAAGGGGCATGGTCCTCGCTGATATAGTTGAGTTTAGCCCATTAGCTGTGCTGAATGGCATTAATATCTGACATAGCTCATTGTAATGGTGTCATTTCCGAGCGCGGTAAGGACAAGGGCGTTTGCTAGAATGTTTTTAAGTACTAGCCTACGGGTGCTGCAGATGTCCCTAAGAAGCCCACCCAATATTCACACTGCATAGCCAGAAGCCAGTGTTACGATTCTGATACTGTCAACTGTCAGAAAAAGCTTAAAATATTCTTATTTTCTTGTCCTTGTCCTCTCAGTCTTGATTTCTCCTCCACTCTATCTTCCCTCTCACTGTCTCTCTTTGCCTTAATCCCTCTCTTACTGCCTCCCTCCAGTTCTAATTTTGCAGTTTCAATCTGTTTTTCCTCTCCTCTCTCTTCCAGCAGTTCTGTTTTTTTTTTTCCATTATTTCTTTGTTTGTGTCACTCCTGTCACTCCCAGTCCCCACTCATTGTTGTTAATTCCACTTAACTATATCTTGAGCAGTGTGTGATAATGTGATAATTGTCGATGGAGAGCCAGGATGGATTTGCTTTTGCTTGCTTCGGATGGACCTGAGACATGAATTATGGACTTGATTTCAGAGTCTTGGCAATAGCATTTACCCATTGTCTTGACACATTACACGATGTTCTTTGTTTATGTGGCACAGAATGGCATGGCATGGCACCTTATTATGAATTCACCCTGTATCTGCCAGACTTGAGTTATAGTTAGTGCCTGGCAAATATGGCATGCTGTAGGATGTAGAATCCACAACACAGCATTTTTGTCAAAAAATGCCCATTTTGAAAATGGATTTGCAGCTCTTGCTCAAATTCCTAGTATATTTTAGGGCTTGGAAATCACAGAAATACAAACAACAACCTGCTTTAAGTTGATGTTTGATTCTTTCTTGCAGCAGATAAACCATCAGTCCTCTTTGTCTCGAATTATTTTCTGTGTATCATGGCCTTAAACACATCCACTCTCTACTAGGCAGATGCAGCATCAGACAAGGAGCTGTGTGGGGCGCTGCGCATCAAGTTGGACAGGATGAAGGATGAGTGTGATAAACTGGCAGCACAGCTGAGCACAAAAGACGAGGCACATGCACTTCTCCACAGAAAACACCAGCTACTCAAACAGGAACTGGATGACAAAGTAAGCCCTGCCTCCTTTGCCATGTTTCTTAAACACAATGACGGATCTCGAGTGACGTGAAAGTATCCATTGTTATATCAGTGTAACACATCTATGCTCAGCAGAAGTTTTGAAACAATTGTGCTGATTCGAATTAATCGTGAAGGACGAAGTCCAAGGACATTAAGAAGACAGAAATTTGTATGGAAAGATAAACTGTGTAGACATGAGTTCCAGTTTGTTACTGAATGTGCAGGTTTCACACGGTAACTTTGATAGCTTATTTGATATGTTTATATAGCACATGAGGAAAAAAACAATGACATTTCTTTGTAAACAATTTAACAAATTACAAAAACTCCAGCAGAAGCAAAAAATGCATATACAAATATACTGACAAAGACATTGCCCATCTGGTGAGGTCATTTGATCATACAAAACTAAGAATGGTTCGAAGGTTAAGTGCTGCCAAATCAGCGGTATTTTTAAAGGGGGTTTATCAATATGCCCTTAGGTTTTTTACAACAGCAGATGAAGTATTGAACCCCTGTTCACCTCTCTGACAGACCGCTGTTAAGTTGTATGGAGCTCTTTGGGGAGATCCATGTATTGATTTGAAATCGGGTGAATGGAGAAAAAGGGGCCTTCTTAATGTAACATCGGTGGTTTATTATCCCAGGGACAGGATAATGATCCACGGTCCCTGAGCAGTACTGATCAGTTGGTTCCTGTGCTTTGGACATATCGATTGACCATGTCCTGGTAGGGACCCTGAAACTATTGACAGTGCAGGCCAGAGAGGGGAAACTTAACTAGGTCTGTTGGTGTGAGAGGAAACTGAATGCTCTCTTGGTGCCCAAGGTTGTCTTTCTGTCTTTCTGCGTATGTATTATTGAGTAAACTGTAACAGCTACTGGAATTGATCTTGCGATAAGCAAACCTGGATCTCTGCTCCCTGCAAAATCTCCCACAACGAGTGTCCTGATACTGTCTTGTAAGATTCAAATGACATAACTGAAAACACCCGACAGCGAGCACTAATTTGCATTCACAATACCCCACTGGGCTCTCTCCCATCCTCCACAGGTCAGGTCAGGTGAGCGGAGGCGTGCTTCGGAGTCAGAGCTTGTTAAGCTGGAGGAGGAGGTGTTGCGGTTGGAGACAGAGCAAGAAGCAGTCCTTACCTCCATAGGTGAGGAACTAGATGCAGCCTGTCGCAGCCTGGCAAGGAACAGTGAAGACAAACTGCAGGTATTTATTACATTATACTTAATTCTATATTGTTTTGTTTATGTGTGTGCGGGTATGTACCAGTACTTACTACATAGTTTAATTTTTTTAACCAAGAGCATTTTGGCTGGTCCTCACAAGTTCAAAGGGCTGTTTCAAGTTAAGGGTTTGGTTAGAATTGGGTTGGGGTTAAGCATTTAGATACACTGGTTAGGGTTAGGGCCTAGGGAATGCATTATCTCAATGAGTTTCCTCACAAGGACAGAAGTGTGTGTGTGTGTGTGTGTGTATGTGTGTGTGTGTGTGTGTGTGTGTGTGTGTGTGTGTGTGCGCGCAAGTGTACAAGTTCCACAAAGCTGCTACCACCAGCTTGTTAATGATCATTCAAAGTGCTTTACAACACATGCCACATTCACACACACTCACACACCGATGGGACAGCCATCGGTAATTTGGGGAATTTGGAGGAGGAGCCAGGGATCAAACCTTTCTGTTTAGTGAACCACACAGCTGTCCAAGCAACAGTTTGATTCAGTGCTAAATATGAATATTTTTTTCATGTCAACATATAATTTCATGTCTTTTCCTTAATTAAGAAGGTAGTCTTTTGTGATGGTGAGATGAAACCATTGTAGAGGAAAAACACAAGTGTCCTCTTTGTCTGGTGTTGTGTGTCTAGTTATACAGTATTGTATAACTGTACAACCCCAATTCCAAAAAAGTTGGATCTCTGTGTAAAACATAAATAAAAACAGAATACAGTCATTTGCCAACAAAGGTTTTATGAAGTGTTCCTGAGTCCCTGTCGAAACTTCCTCTATACAATCGTGCTTTTACAAAGTGGTGAACCTCACTCACCTGTTACCAGTGAACCTGTTTAATGAACTTTCCCAGTCTTTCATTGCTGCATCAAATTCAGAATAAGCAGATATTTAGGAAAAATGAATAATGCTGATGAGGTCAAACATATGAATATACTTTCTTTGTACTGTTTTCAATTGAATATATGTCAAAAAGGATTAGCAAATGATCACATTCTCTTTCATTTATATTTTGCACACTGTCCCAACTTTTTTAGACTCTGGGTTCAATGTTCTGCTCACCCCGCCGGCCTGGGTTACAGTTTTGAAGGTGCAATGCCTCAGAACATACATGCTTTTTGTCTATGCCATCGTCATCTGAGCACACCAGAGCTGCAACTAACAATTATTCCTATCAGCAATTAATCTGCTGATTAAACTTTTGATTAAATCAAAAGACCTGAACGATTACTCGATTATCAATATAGTAGATTCATTTTCTGTCAGTTGACTGATCTTTGCAGCTCCTCATCACCTGGATGCAGCACCCTTTTGAGGCGTACTTATCTTGTACAAACACACTGCACTGAATGCTGTGATGTCAGCTACAGATATACAGTGGTGGCTGTGGCTCAGGAGACAGAGCAGGTCGTCCATTAATCCCACGGTTGGCTATTTGATCCCTGGCACCTCTTGTGTGTGTGTCAACGTGTCCTTGAGCAAGACACTGAACCACAAGGTGTTCCTGATGGGCAGGGCAGTGTCCTGCATGGGGTCTCCTTCACCATTGGTGTGCCTTGGAAAACAACATTGCCCCAACCCCCCTACATGCTTGAAGCTAGTTTTCCTCTGCTGCCTCAGGCTAATGAACCCAGCCAGCTCTTATCTACTCATATAGATTTCCCAATTTGGTCCAGCAGTACTGCACCCAGACATGCGAGCAAACGTCTCGCCTCATCTGTAATTTGTCATGTTGAAAAGAAGTCAAACTCGCTAGTGATTGCCCTAATGAGGGGAATCATTAACAGTTAAGGGGTGTATTAGGTTTCAGTTACCTCATGGTACTGTCCTTCCTCCTCTTTAGAGCTCTAATGTAAGAAGTTGTACGACAGTGCCGCATTAAAAGTTGGGGAAAACTCGATAGGGATTGTGCGCTGTCATATGGGAGATTGGGAGTTTACTGTACGTTGGCAGGTGATAAATCTCTTGCCAAGGAACATTTTCGATGCTTTCATAGCATCATTTCATACTAAGTCTAGAACCTACACTTCAATGTTGAAATTTGTTTTTCTTGCCTTAAATGCTAAACCTTGCGGGATACCTCCTCCTGGGTTTCTTCCCTGTCCCTCTCTGTCTTCTCACACTTGCGACCTACTTGCTGTCCATGTCTTCTTTTGAGCTCAGCTGGATTTGGATCAAGCGAGTGCACAATATGTACCGTAACCGCAAAGTTGTGTGTTTGAATCCAGTCTGGGACATTTGTCATTCTCTGTTCTGTCTGCTCAACCTTTCCTGTCTTCCTTTGCTTGAAACAGCTTAAGAGAAATGAAGAGAAATGCCACAGGAGTAATCTCTATAAAAACATCTTGCTGTGTCCTTTCCACTTGCTTTTAGTCTTAACATCTCCACCTTTTGCCTCTCTCTAAACTCTGCCATCTTTACCATTTTCTCGGCGGGAGGTGAAACAAACAAACTGTAACCAAAGACACGCAGTCACAGATTTACTCGCGCTCTGAAAGAGACGTATAAACCATGCAGTCACACATTTAAATTAGCAGTGGCAGACACTTGGATTCCACAGCAGTGCTGCTGAGAAAATAGTGGCATTTCTTTCAGTTCAACCCCACAGATAGCACTTTCAACTCCCAGCCTACTTGTTCAGTTTTTCAACAGTTTCACCTCCTTTTTGTCTGCCACTGCGCAGAGCTGCCTTTGATGGTTCGGGAAAGAGTAAAGAGAGCGAGAGGCATGTTTTATCCTCCCACACAGTCACACGCTCTGCCATGCGGTTGTACACTTCCTAAGACGGGGACCTCTGCACAGCAGTACTCCATTGCCGTACTTTGAGCTGCCATGGCAACAACTTGGGAAATTCGTTTTGCTTGGATCTGGCTTTGAGTGACAGCTTGAAAAAGTTGCTTGACACCTGTGCAGTGACAATGTTGTTTTCCAAGGCACAGGACAGAAAGAGTCCAAAAAAATCCTGCTGCTTGCTTTCCATGTCTGTTGATCATGCGTAAACACCTTGCCACAAGGGTGTACTTGAAAAAATGCTTCTACTTTTTTGTTGACTTTGTTCATGGCTGTGTGTGAGTTTGTACATGTGAATGTGTGTTTGTTATGTCTTCCGGCTTTTATTGTTTTTACCTGTAGCAGGATGGGAGTTGTGGTTTTGTCTGTTTGTGCCTTAGCAGGGTGGCAGGATGTTCTCTGCGAATGGATTTGCACAAAACCCAATGGAAGGGTTCGTCGTGGGGCAAAGTAGCAGTTATTTGCTTTTGCATTTGGTAGAGCATGTGACTTTCATCTAATAGGCATGCAACTTCTAATAGATTCATGTTAACACAAGAGAATTGTTTTTTTTTGTCATGCTAAGCAGCTTGCTTGTAGGGATGACTATGTGAGTTGTTCAGTTTGTTGTTTAAATTCAGACTGAAATATCCCAACAAATTTTGCAATTCCATTCCATTTCTCAGTGTTATTTTGTGTTAGGTGCTAATTTGCAAATGTTACCATGATAATAGGCTCGGCTAAGTTGAATATGGTTAAACTTCTATCTGCTAAATATCAGCAAGCTTGCATTATCTTTGTGAGCATGTTAGCATGCTGATGGTAGCATGTAGCTTTGAGCCTGGCCTAAGTACAACCTCACACAGCTGCTAGTGTGGAATCTAATTCATGTCTCATTGGTACACAGGAAAAGCCAAACCCTCCATTATTGGCCAAATCATAGAGAGACATTTCGGGGTGTCCTGGAGGCTCGGTGGTTCTTTGTTGCATATCATTCCCTTCTACTTCTCCATGTTTCCTGTCTGCATGCACCTTATGATTGTCTAAAAAGGCAGCAAAGGAAAAAGGTTACTCTAGTTTTTCCAAACCTTGATGCAGACATAAAGTACAACAGGCATATCTAATGTTCAGTTTCAGGTACTGGCATGCACATGTGTTCGTCTCATGTGAAACAAGCGTGTAATGAAGCATAGAATGATTATTAACCTTTCCACATCTGAACAGTTGCATAGTGTTGGCGGAGGTGTGCTTTCAACTGAGTGCCATCCAGTTAGGTGGCTGTGTTTATCTGTGTATGAGTGTCTTTTTGTCTTTAGAGTGTGTTTTCTGTGCGTGTGTGTGTCCGTGCGTGCGTGTGTGTCAGCAGTCATTAGGAGTTGGCAGACAGTCAGTTTGTATTGCTGATGCTGACAGGCTTGTCTGGGAAGGATGGAACATACTCCCTGAGCTCATTTTTATGACACACACATCTACATCTACACACAACTTCTGTGTGTAGGGGTGTGTGCATGCGCCAGTGTGTGTAGTGTCATAGGCTGTTTAACACACGCGCTCACCAATTTAAGCTGGCAGAAGCAGTTCTTCACAAAAGTTAAGGGTTTGACAGGAGGCCGTTCTTCTGATTTGTATCCTGTTGTTTGTCCAGCCACATTTTCAATCGCTATTTCTGTTTTTCCTTTTTACATTCTGTAACTACTATGATGTCTCTTCATATTGTTGTGCCTATTTAGACGACTAACTATACATCCATAAAAAGCAAAGCTCACATTTGCATTAATCTCGCTTCTTCTTTCAACAGGCGATCTCTCAGAAACCTGGTTTAGTGAAAGACCCCCACCGCTGGCTGGCTGAGACAAAGGTATGACAACTACATGTAGTAGCTGCATTCCTTACATGGAATTTTTCTAAATAATCAATTATGTAATTGACAGAACAGAAGATTATGCATTTGACAGTGTTAGCATGAACATCATGTTCCTTCCAAGCCTACACTGTGTAGAAGATCGATGAAAGACGATAGCATAGAGTACATGTAGTCAATGATTTGGTCATTGCAGATGTAGAAGTACTGTGCTAATCACATATGGTTGTACATTTGCTGCAGTATAGGGTCAACAGTGATCATGATGAAACTGTGAGGTTAAGGGATTTGTGTTAATGATAACAAGATAATAATCATCATAAGGGCAAGGACAGTTGTAAATTGCACTACCCTCAGAAGGTCAGTCATTATACATTTATTTCACTGCATCTTATTCCTCTAATCCAGCATCATGGTAAACATGCATGATGCTCTTCTCCTTTGCAATAATATTTGCCTCCTGGCTTCTTTCCAAGACAAATCAGTTCCTGTTTAGTATTGCAATGATGTGCTGTACAAAAGAAACATGTAATTATGGCTGTGGTGGTGATGCATGATACTGTGTTGAAATGTGTTTGCACAGTTCATACTGTAATGTATATCTCCTGTCAGAAAGCTTTCAGAGCACTGCACATTTACAAGAACAAAACACTCGAGAACAAGAGAGATAATTAGCTCCCTAGTTAGCCTTTTTTATGTTAGTAAAATCTAGGTACGATTTACAGCCTCACAGAGCACAGTTACAGTTCCCATTTAACCAATGATTTTGCAAGGCTGTAACAGCCGTTTGAATGAAACATTATAAATTTGTTTTGCATTACCTGTCGCGCTGACAGCGTGCTCCATACCACTTTGACTTGGCCACTGTGTTTTCTTTTATTACACTCATTTTGGCAGTGCTCTTTTCTAAACTCGAGTTTAACACCGCAGTCGAAGCCAAAATGACAAAATAATGACTGTATTTTGTGTTCATAGATATTTCAAGAGAACTGTAAACTTTCAGTTTGAACAGTACTGGAGTTAGAAAACCTTTTAGATAGAGGAGGAATTAAGATGTAATTTCTTCATCCAAGGATTCAGCGTTCAAGTTTTAGTTTTAGTGTGCAGACCTCTACATCAGAATCAACTGGTGGACAGTACTGTATGTATGGTTGCATGATGAAAATCATTTATATTACAAGAAATTGGTCTGAAATGCTGGGTACCAAGGTAGAAACTGAGGCCATGGTTGTAATTCCCCTTTAACCAATGCACAGATTCCACAAAATTTTGAATAAAACCTTTACTGTAAGAAACCCACAAAAACCATTCTACTTCACTCCTATCAAAAACAATTACGCATTGATTTTGTTTTTATTTAACCAACCAGACCAAGCTCCGCTGGCTGTGTGAGGAGGTGCGGGAGGGCAACACGAGAGAACAGCGCCTAAGGAAGCAGCATCAACAGACCAGGGATCAGTTGAAGGCGCTCAGGCAGAGCCGGGACTCGGAGCAGACGGCTCTCCTGCAGCGCCTGGACCAACAAGAGAAGCTGCTGCGCTCCCTCAGCACTGAAAAGAGAGGTACACGACCACGCGTTTAATTAGCAAAATACCTTCATGTTGATTTCACTCGCACTCATGAAGCAAGAGAGAATGCAGCGTATGATTTTGTGGGTTTAGTTTGTGGGTTTTTATTTTTCCTCACTTAAACAGTGGTACCAATGGCATCAAAGCACAACAGTGAGTCCTACACACACTCAGTATGAAATGTCAAAGCACAGCATCATAAGAGACTAATCAGGCTTTGTGTTCTTTATTTATGACAGTGAAACAGGCATAACGGTGCCGTAATGGTCAAATATTTACCATAGCAACCTCTGAATGAAGACTACTTATTTCTTGACTGTTGGACCAATAGTCTTTTTGATTGATAAGGCCTAGTTTGACACAGACTTACTGTTTTCTTCTTCTCTCATTACCCAAAGACACACCGATATACCGTACTGCTGCTAGCTAAATAACTAATTAATGTTCGCTCTCTGCTATTAACAGTTGATGAATGATTGATGGGTATCATCATTACTATTATTTTTTAGGTTGGGGGCATATATTATGAAATAAGTTCACAATATGACTGATATGTACATATAAATATGAGTGATCTAAAAGGGTTAAAGGGGCATTTTTCGTTTCATCTCAACTTTAAAAGCAATAACTAATGCAGTGCCTGCACATTACTGAAGTGTTTTTGTCACCGAGCGGCTTGTGTGTGTCGTGTTGTAATGGACGCTTGTTAAAATGGCTGTCTGTGCCTGTGTGTCTGATGCATTGTTTTTTCGACCGTGCACACAGGCCTGTCTGTTTGTGATTCCAAATGTTTGAGAAAGCATCTTAATGTGTATCAACTTTGAGACTTCTATCGGAAATGGACTTGTTTTCCCCCATCTCAAGTCCCATTTTTGACTGAATTTCTCCTAATGAGCTGTAACTGCCAGAGGAAGAACAACTTGTTTTTAGCGCTTCATCTGAACAATATGGGGGAAGTAGGCCTAATTTGTGTTTCATTAAGAGAGAGAAAGAGCGTTGAAAGACACAGTGAGGCCATGAATACAGGGATGGTATAGACGGACAAGGAGACGGAACACCTGAGCACAGGGACAATTGACTCTCTGTAATTTCACTTTGTTTTTTAGCTATAGCGGCAGTGCACCGCTCAGATAAGCCATCTGATGACCCAACCTCATTTCCAGACCCCCTTTGGAAATGCAGTTCACTCTGTCTTTAGACCCAATCAGCCATTTGACCAAAGCAGCCGTCTGTCTTCACTGCAGGCAGGAGCACTGCTATGGTCTCTTTAGTAATTAGCCGTAAGAGTAATCTCTGTGTCACAACAGCTACAGGATCGGGTTATTTGGATTGAAGGCGTACAGATAAAGATTTTATCAGCTGTGCTTTGAATATGGCTTCTCAGTAATGTGGTTGCTCAGTTGTTCTCGTTGTGATTGCTGCCGAGCAAGACAAGACCTACAAATCCCTGCCATGCGTGAATACATACATTATGATGAGCACTAATGACATGATGCATTTGCAACAAAACACTCAACTGTGCAATGTGGCAAATACTAATTATCTTAAGTTCACCTTCCACCATCACAACTGATTCTTGTTTTTTTGCCATTTATATAATCAAAGTGGAAATTGCATTCTCATGAGATTAGTTTTGCTCATAGCTACTTGTCTGCTCATCTCAGCCGATTAACTGTTAATGCCAGCACTTTGCAGAACCCTTGTGTGATGTACAGTAATTGTCTCTCAGTGAATTTATTAGTGTCAGATTGTGGTTGCAGTCTGTGTATTTTCCTTTAGAGATTTCATCACTTGTGCAGTGATCTATATGGGCCTTTCCCTTTAAAACAAATCTGCACTGCATGTGAAGATAACAGTAGTTCTAATATTAAAGGACCCGTCCCAGGCTTTAGATGAGATGTGACAGGTGTGAGTCAGACACTGCTGATTTGTTCCATAGACAGAAATTGGTGTTTGGAGTCAGGTGTGTTGATGCTTGAGGAGGTGGAGGTTCGGTCATCCCCAGCTACTTACTGCGTGTGTGTCAGGAGTTAATTTAAACGAGAGAGTAATCCAAATTCAACACCGAAGTTGGAATAATAAGTATGATTACGTATAGTTCATGATAATGAATGGAAATTAAATGTTTGAACCTTTTCTTTCTTTTTAATGTGTTGCCACCATTTCATTAAAACAGTTTTCTCTGCCTGGCATGATGCCAAGCAGAGTAAACTTGGGTAGATATTGTGGAATTTTCTAAATAAAATTCTATTGCTAAACGAAATAACAGTCATTCCTCTAAATTAACACCTCATTACACAAACAAGCAGTGATTGTAATTAAAAATAATTTGGCGACGCAATCAACAACAAACACAAGCAGAGTTTGTCTTTCCTCCACCTGTTGGGGTAAAATAATCCACCAGCGGCAAACTGTGTTTGAAATGGTTTAACACTGGGGTGATTGGCATTCATTACAAGATAAAAACACTGTTATTTAGTTTTTCTCTGGTACGCCGCGAGGTTTCGTGAGTCTACTTTCCATGCCACATTGATTGAAATTGGTAAAAATGATCATTGGGTGGTGTAATGTGCCTGTCCCAGTTGGAGCTGGGACGATATGGGATTTTATTGTGGATTGTCATTAAAGAAAAAAAAAACACCATAATTTGACCATGGTGAATTTTCTTTGTTTGGATCATCTCGACTATCCTCATGCTCTTTATAACCATATACTCCTAGAAATCTCTTAGGGAAGTTTCCAGGAAACAATCCTGCAAATTCTTAATCAACGAGACAGCATTTAATTGATAATCTTCCAGAAATTTGCTAAGGTAACTTAACCTGAAGTCTTTTCAGTCGGTGCACAGCAGGTCAACTGAACATGCAGAACAGGAGCTTCACATTCGTCCAGGCAGGCAGAGCACTCACCTTCTACTTGTATTAGCTGTTTGGCATCAGCTATTTCATTCATGCTTCACAGTTACTGTCTCATTCATCAGCAGCTTGGCTACCAGCTAACGAGTCCAATCATATTCCTACAGGTATAGCATCGCCATTACAACCTGATTCTTCTCACTATTACTCTGCTGATACTACTGTGGCAAGAGTGTTTGCTGTCGCAGCTCACTCGGCCACCCAAACTACTACTTATTTATGTTTTCCCTGTTGATTTAACCAAATGTTCACATATGAGTATAAATGTGGACTTCTAAACTGACTAACATAACTGTTAGAATTGTCTATATTCCAACTTTCCTTTAGCATGAGGTAAAATGGAAATACAAATAAAGTATACATCGTCAACTGCAGATGGACAGTCAAGTCAATATATGCCTTGACTGACTCCAGTGGTGATACTCTGACTCTGGGTCAGGGAATCGAGGGCAGTTTCATCTCATTAACAACATGTTTCTTTCAGAGCTGTTGGAGAGGAGTCGCAGGAAGGAGGAGGAAATGAGGAGCCTTCAGGTTAGCAAAACACGTCTTTATTAATCCTTTCCTGTTTGTCTGTTCATTCGTGTCTGTAAATCTGCACTATAAATGGCAGATTTTTAATATCCTGCTGGCCTAATTTCAACTGTTTTGCCAAAAAGAGACAGCTGGTACTATTTTGTTTATACACCACGTTGCCTTCAAATTCCTTTTCTGCTTTGCATATTTGTGGGGTTGTTTTTGAGTAACTGCTGGGCTTTAGTCATCTGAGCTCTGCGATGCAGTGCTGCAGACATTAGTACACAGTCATGGGCCTGACAGAGTCCTTGCAGCCTGGCTTGGACAAGTAGCTAATTATTGCAGACACGAGGCCTTGGAGTTTAAAAGCCACCAGAGGCCTCGTCTCTGTCTTTCAATACTGCAGCATCGACACTTGGCAGGCCACCAACTCACCTAGTCTGGATTGAACTGGACCCCTGCACCTCACCGGCCCTTTACTCACCATTAAACACCGAAACACATGCTCTGTCTCTGCCTCACTCTCCCTCTCTCACATACACACACACACACACACCAATGTTTGCTAAGCATTTGTTCTTTCCAAACGTGTGTTCGTACCTCTGTGAACAAGCATGTGTTTGTGTTGGATACCGGGGTCCCATCTGTGGCTGCATGATGGCACCTGCCAGCGCTCGTGTGCAATTAATCAGCCCTCTCAGACCCAGCCGAGCTTTTAATTATGAAGGATGAGGAGAGAGAGACACGGAGAGGAAAGACGGATAGAGTGAGGGATGTAGACGAGGAAGAAGCTGGGAGGGTGGGCCGAGGAAACCAAAGTACCCTTGTTACAAACCAGCAACACATTACAGGCAGAGGGGGAGAGGCAGCCGGTTGGGGGGGAGAGCAGGTGTGCGTTTGAGTGGCAGATAAGAGGCATAGCATCACTTATGCATCGTTAGAGAGGGAACATCAGTCAGAAGCTGGATGAGCGGCGCGAGCAGTTTGTCTTTGTGTGTGTGTCGGTGTGTGTGATAAGAAGCCTGTTGTGTGCTACAGACTCTCCCTAGCCCCCTGCATTTCCCTCCCTTGTTACATATTTGTTGAAACACTCTATTCCTCTCTTCTGTCACTTTTCTCCCACACTCACCAGGTTTCTCTCTGCTTATCTACCATTTTGAGCAGTTACCTGGACTCACCGTCCTCCTCGTTTTGTTTAAACCTTACTTTGGTATTGGGTCTTTTTGCTTTCATGTGCATATAAAATAGCATTACCGTGTTTGTGTGTCTCCACAGGACCGCGTGTTGGATCTGGAGATGGTAAGGTTTGATTGTTCAATCAAATGAATAGAGTTAAAGAAAATTGGCATGTATATTTAGGTTTAGAGTTAGTTATGAAGTGCCCTGGAGTTGTTAAATCAGAAGTCATGTTGACTTTCAGCATGATTCCATGCAGCCGTGTAGGCAGGTTCACCTTAGGCTATGTGTGTTTAGCTACCCATAGAGGCTAACAGAGGGTTAGAAATGATTGCTTTAGTCAAGGCTCAGAGCTCTGTTAATCATCATAAGTCTTGCTGATGGGGTTAAGAACCAAGCTGTACTGACAATACACTATTGACCCACTATTCACACTGTTAACGTTCACCGCTAACATCCTTAATCAGCTATTAGATGTCAGCCCAAAATTACTTAGCATTACTGAAAGGTTATATTGACCCAAGCGTTTTTTCTCTCTTGAGAAAAAAAAGAAAAAAGAAAAAAAGATGAAGCTGTCAAATGCACGCTTTCCATCCATCACAATTATTCAGCGCGCTTGGCCACTTCAGCCTTCAATTAGCTGCCTCGAGGAAGAAGAGCGAGTACGTCGGACCTCTATCAAGTCAAATATTTTCTGCTTACCGCAACAACACGTCGGCAGGATGCATCGACACATCCTGCACTCAGGCCGGGTGGTGAGGATCAGCCAACAGTCTCACTTGTGTGTCAGTGTGCCATTCAGTGTATCAGTCGGCGTGACGCCTTGTAACAACCAGCTCTTTTGATGCTTAAATACTCCGTCTGAATGGGAATGGGGAGGCTATTGAAACATACAGTGGAGGGATGAATAGAGTGGAGTGCAGTGAGAGTCCTTACTTAATCAAAGATGCAGCGTGTTCCAACAAAAGTGCTCAATTAGCTTTATGAACAGGCAGTGTGACATGTCTGGTACCTCATAGGCTTGAGCACACCATTTGTAATTCATAATACAGAAGTTCTGAATACGATGGAATCCGTTGGAAATGACTGAATGGGAATTGTGTAGACTGCATACCGTTTTACATTAGGAACGGAAAACAAACACCAAAAGACACATTCAAGGAGGAGGAGCCCGACACACAAGAGTTTTATTACAGGTGCCCTGTGGATGAATTTTCACTATCAGTGTTTCTCAAAAGAACACATTGTGTGTGTGTATACTCGAAGTATGTTGAGTTGGTTTCCTTCCTTGTAAAACGGAAGATATTTATACTTAGGGAATATATTGGCATCTGTGCAACCTGTTGCATCGAGCTCAGGTCAGTGACATTTGTTGAAATGACAACATTTTAGATGGTCTGAGCAGATAAACTAATGTATTTACAAATGCACTTCTTGGCTGAGTGTGCACAGTCTAAGTACAGGTTTGCTGTGCATGTGTGTGAATGCTCATCAGACAGTTTAAGGGAAAAATATTTTAGATGCAGTCTAATATTTCATGCTCTGCTTTGTTACGTGAGAGGACATGAAAAATACTGCAAACAGTATCAGCTGTGCACCCTTGTGCTTTGGGTAGTACATCGCATTATCTCTGCAAATACAAAGGCATCAGTAGCCGCCACAGAGCACCTGAAGCCCACGGACAGCTGATCCAGCTGTGCAGGCATCATCAGCAATAATCGCTTCAGGTGACCTTTGACTAGGAGCGGCATCTCATTTAACTAAATGTGTGTTATATTGATTTTTGTCACTCACTTCTCCTTCATCTTTTCCTCGGTCTATAATGAGAAGTGCTGAGCAATGAGGAGAAGGCACGGGAAGTAAAGGAGAGGCAATTAAGGGAATTGGGACGGAGCCTCAGTATTTAGCTGTGGATTATTCTTCATTTGCTATTTAGTTGTTGCGTTGCAGTGCTTTCTGCTTTGTCCCTGTCATGGTAATTTATGATTTGGGGAGTCTTTACTTGATTTCTTTGTTTTTAAAATGATGGCAGAAGACATTTCTAATGAACATCATTAAACTAAAACAGCATGTGTGGTCTCAGTGCTGTGAGCTGCGGTCTCCTGCCTGTCCTTCTGTTTTTTTTGTTTGTTTGTTTATAAGATAGGACTTTATTGATCCCACACCGGGGAACTTTAGTCACTACAGCCAGCAAGTTGCAAAAAGCAAGCACAGTGGCATAAAGAGGTCAAAATAGAAATATAGAAGTGTACAAGATACAGAATAGAAAAAACAACTATGTATATGTACTTTTGTACAGATTGTAAAAAAAATCATAAATGCCAAAGAATCCTACTGCCATAAAAAAGTACTGTTGGTAGTCAACTAATGAGAAAACTAACTGCTGACGTGACATGTATTGTATTTCACTTGAGAAACACTAGGTTTATGTATATACACAATAAATACAGTTTATAAAAATACAGTTGCCAATATGGATAATGAATAGTGTTATTGCACAGTTGAGAGAAATATACAACTTAGAAACTGCACCAGGTGAAATGGATAAATGTGGGCAGATATTAGCATTCGAGCATGTATTAGCCTTGATAACAGAAGTGCAAATCAAAAGCAGGTTTATGATGTGGAATTTAGAAAGGCAGCATCAACACAGAGCTACATTACATGATACTGGACTTAAACAGTCTGAGATACATCATGTTGGATTTTTGTTTGTTTGTTGTTTTAGTGAAAATGCAGATATTGTGTTGTTAGTCATGTTTGAACTTGTTGATTTAAGTTAAATGGCTAAATATGAATGTCAGACAAAGCTGAGCTGATTTTGTGTGTATGGTTTCTAGAACACAAGAGTCGCCCTGGACCACCTGGAGGCAATTCCAGAGAAACAGTGCCTGATGGACAACTTCAAAGATTTAGAGGTGGGCTCACTTAAAACTTAGATACATGGTTTTCTGTAATAGAACCACATTTATTTTTATTTATCCAGTTAATCAATGTTGTGCATTCATTCCAATGTTCTTCCACTGCGTGTGAGGCTTCTGAAGGTTTAGATGTTCAGGCTTTTGTCCTTTTGGCCGGGTTGGTTATGATGACACAGCCTCCATTTTGTGCCCTCAGGAGTCACAGCGGCAGAGGGAGATGGTGGAGCAGCGCTACACCAAATACAAAGAGATCGTCTGGGACCTGCAGCACCAGCTGGATGAGTCCAAGCGCAGAATCCAAGAGTACAGAGTACGACACACACATGCAGACAGATGCAACCTGCACTTCCCAACAACAACCCACGCCTTTTCTATTTCAGTCACTAATTACGCTGTTTTGTTCAAACACCAGCGGTTTGGATAAGGATAGCCTGACTTTGAGAGCCATTTATGAGTCTAGCTCGCCCACACTGGTGCCAGTGTGTGCACTGCACCGAATTTCAACTCGTATGAATAAATGAATAATTTCACATGCTGGTAATGCATCACGGATGGACAGAGTGGGACGAGCTCGAGCAATGGCACAAATGTGCACTCGAACAAAACCTGAATTTTTACCAGTCGCTGGTAAGTGCTGCAGTCATCTTCTGTGCTATAAAGCCATCAAGGGAGCCATCAAGGCATCATTGTTGACAGCTGATTGCCATCAGCAGTTTGCAACCTCCCCTAAACAGCCATACAGTCACTTAAATGGTTTTAATCTGCCAGATTACCCCGTTGGTTTGCGAAATGACTCCCGTGTTGAGCGATAAGTGGCGATTGCATTAGTTTAATAGCTGCTGCCCATCCGGGGTTTGTTTAAGGAAAAAGGATGGATGGAATGTCTTTACAAGACTTACATCTTGATCACAGTCAGCAATGCCGATAACAACAAACAGCTTCTACGCTGAAAGTAAAAGCTGCTCCCTGCTTGCAACAGCAGCTTCTAAAGCTCGATTCAGACAGGACCTCTGTAATGCCCATGATCTATAGACACAGGATAAAAGAAATCTGTAGACAGCTGTGACTTTGCAGGCCTTGCAACAGAATCGCAAAATATTAGGAGATCTCTGCGTAGGCTTTTGCCTGCATGTTTACAGGCAAATAAATGTCTGTAAAAGAAGCTTTTATCATAAACGGGTGCACACAGTCCATAGGGGAACATGAATCACTCTCTTCCCAGACACAGTATTTTATCATCCTGTACAGCACTGAAATGTCCAAACAAGCATTTTTGTGGACAGCCAGATTTGGCCCAGAACACTTTACGGTGCTTTGAGTTTGATTTTGTGTAGTCAGTGTGTTCTGTAATGTGCATTACTGTAGGACACGCCGCAGCCATGTCAGGGACGTGGTTATAGAGATGTGGCTACGTTCTTAGTCGATCTGTCACTAACATTTTGGATCAACAGACGGATGTCTTGCCAGTTATTGCACGGATTGTCACTCAGTTTTGGCGCAGATTTGTTTCATTTCTACTGTAGCCAAGAGATCTCAACCCGCTGCAGAAGAGTGCAGAGAAAACACACGCAAATAGACGAAACACAAGCAATACATGGAAACATCTTCGTCAATTTGACAACATAAGCGCTGCAGCTACACAAGCGCTCTGCATATACTCCCAACACAACCTGAGCATTTTGCTTATTGTTAGCCTGTCAGTGCACTTTTTTGTGCTTCTGGATGACACTCATGGGTCACCAAAGCCATTACAAGACCTCGTCTACAAATGTCATGCCAGTTGTTCTTGTAGATGTTGAGAGATTGGATAAATTTGACTGGCTTTAAGAGGAGTCAGAGGATCACCACAGTCCTTCGGCTCCATCGTCTGGGCATCTTGAATGTACAAAATTTCATCCGATAATAACATGTTTCAGTCTGGACAAGTCGAGAAACTGATGAACCTGTGTAATGTCGATTGAGTGTGGCAGTATAGGTCTGAACCTGACAAGATGAATCTGACTTCTCCCAGGATGCCCTCGGGCTATACCCACTTTCACTAAGATCTAAGAATAATCCTGTTTTCTTCCCCTCTTTCGGCACACGCCGTGTATGTCGTTCCTGGCGTGTACCGAGTCTTACAGCCTCACAGTGCTGCTAACTGTAGACTTTTAGCCTTGTCAGTTGCTGTGTCCTCCCGTCTTCCAGGATGAGAAGCTGGACGCCACTTCCAGGAGCCTGCGACTGGCTGCTTTTTCTTCCTCCATCAAAGGCACCAGCACATTCCTTAGCAGCTCGCTGCGATCTGACACCCTGTGTGAGTATTTATATTCTGAGGCTTCAAAACCTGTGCTCTGACAGCTTATTTATCGGCTGGTTTGATGGTAGTCATGTTTTTCCTGCGTCTCTGCAGTGCTAGATAATTTGGAAATGTGCACCAGCCTTTTTAGATGTTTTGTACTGCAACATCACATGTCTGCACAATGAGTGGATGGCGAAAATGAAGATCTGGGTTATTTTGCAATAATCACCTTTTTAAAAGAGTTCATTATGAATTACATTTTATAAGAAGAAAAACATATAAACTCCTTCCATCTTGTCAATATCTCCATATTTGTTTCAGCACACTGTGTAGTATATCATCATAAAGCTTCTAAAGCTGACGTTGTGATATGGTGCATTTCAGTCACAGCCGGAGAGCACGGTCACTTTTCCTTTCAGGATTTCAACATGGTGCCCAGAGCTCAAACTTTCCACCAATGCTCTCTGGAAGTGTGTATGTCTGTATCACTGCCAGTGGCTGCCAGCCAAAATCACTTGTAGCACTTTCCTAAGCTGCTTATAGATATTTCTGGCGCAGTGTGAGAGGAGCGTATTTTCTGTGGCTTTGTGTCTGTTTTACCTCCAAGAATTAAGGTGGCCAAAACGTCTATGGCTTTTTAACGCTACTGTTAATATACAAGACAATTACTGCATCTATTCATGACTGCCATTAACCATAGAGATGAATGCAGTGCTCCCACACGTTTGGGCTGTGACTGTGTTTTAGACACACAGGGATTATAACTTCAGCTTCCTTCCATTCTCCCTCCCTCCCTCTGCCGCAGCTCCTCACAAACGCCTGACCAGTTCAGATTTCGATGAGTCCACAGTCAACGGGGCCAAACCACTGCCAGATTAGCTTGACCTCAACTGAACCTTTTATCTATATCTCTACAACCCCAAACACGTGGTGCTTACAGCTGATTCTGCCTGCCCGGCGCTCAAGCAGAACAAAGAACAACTGGACTGTACCAGGAGGCCTTGAACTCAACACTAATCCTCCTCGACTACCTCAACCAGGCAATCACTGCAGGTGCTCAGGAGCAGGAGGGTAAGACTGTGAGACTTCACTGCAAACTTTGACAAATACTTTGACGAAGGAGATTTGTTTGGACACTGGAAAGGAGGAGTGCTGTAAAGTGTTTAGATGTTATTTATAAGGACCTGAATTGAATGTATTTAATAAATTTGATAAAGGTTTAAACCAAAATAGTTTCACTGTTACTTTTTATGCCATTGTTGAACCAATTTTTAAATATTCAACAGCTGTTTTAAATACTTTTTACTTCATTATCAATCTGTATTCTTATTATAATGCGTATTATAACGTGTTTGTGCTAAAATGAGTTAATATAACATTACTGGTGCCTTTTGAACAATATGCAGTTTTGTTTTTTACTGTCACACTGTGTCGTCTTCATCATGAGAATGTGACACATTTTGTGTCATTTTAAATGTATTTACACATTTTCTTTATAACTTTATATATAGATTTTTTTACACTTTGTAAAGACAAACAATAAGCACAAATCCATTTTTGTTGAAATATGAAGGAAGTGTATGCACTGAATAAACCCCCATGCATCTAAATGTTTGGTTTGATAAGCACACTCGATGTCCCCTTCATTTCAGAGTGAAGTGTTTGCTTTGTAGAGACTCCAGCTACTCCCTCTGGTATCCTTCACTGGAGAGATCAACCTAAAGCCACATGAGAGCGCAGTGCTGCCTTTAAATCTACTGCTCAGCTTCATATGCGTAAACACAGTACCTCTCTCAAACTTGTACATAATCTTATTTGAAAGGTGCTGTGAGGTGGTGTAGAGTATAAATCTGACTAAACTTCCTCAAACACTGAACATTCGAACAGTTATGGAGCCCTGAAACTCACAAAAAGTTACCAGCTATCAGTCATAAAATTAACTAAATCCATTAATAAATAATACTGTCCGTTACTGTAAATAATAAAAATGTGTGACTCACATTTATCCACTTCCTGTTTTTCTCCACACAGCATTTCCTATTTCATTTTAATCACCACATTTCCAATTTTCCTAATGATTACATGATAAGCAGATGGGATGCCCAGAGCAGCTATTGGTGCGGGGTCTCCGTGTGTTTCTAACTGAAAAGGCTTAAGCTAGCTACACACAATACTCCATTAGCCACTTACACACACACACTCAACCTAGACCAATCTCTGCTCTGGACACTGCATGGACATGCAGATCTCTATATCATATAATTAGTAGGTAATGTGAGGGGGGGGATGCTGTGTCCTTTGTTAAACCCCCCCCCCCCAGCCCCTAGTGGCAGAGCGAGTGCAGAGGCACGGGGGTTGTTTAGTTGAATATGTTAGCCTAGCCCGCCTGGATCATTGATGCTTTATCTGACTGAGCTCTGTGCACGTTGGAATCCATTGCAGACTGACTGCTGTGTGTTAAATAAATCCATGACGCTGTTCGTGGCGCTGAAGCAGCACACTGATTTGTACAGTAATTGCTCCTTTCTCAGTCCTGCTGTTCTGCCAGTTTCGTCTTGATCTATAATACTGTTTTAACCGTGTAGCTGCAGGGGGGTAAAGGAAAAAGAGGTAAAGTGCTTTTTGCTTTTTTTTCTCTAGCTGATTGGAGGTTAAAGGAAAAGTCTGGAGCTTTTTATTCTCACAATCCATTTTCAGTATTAGTATTATTCGTTGGTGTACTCAGTTATATTTTCCACTCCTTTCACTCCATTTTGTCAGTTTCAGGGCTCCATAGAGACTGTCCACTGTTTTTTTTTTTTTTTTTTATTAGCAGTGATTTAATTACGGTGCTGTAATGGTTGATAACTCTCTAAAGTAAAATCAATCACCATCTGGTAATAATTTCAGTGTCACTCACTTTTCTCTTGAGCCGCGTGGTGCTTTTAAATCTCAAACAAGACGTACAAGCATGAGTTTGTGAAGCTAAACTTCCCAAAAGAAATATGATTTGTGCACCTTTACTAAATCCAAGCTTGTGGGGGTTTTTTTATGGAGCTTTGCGTGTGCCAGCTGAACAACACAAATCCTCTCCTTTAAAAGCCTCTGCAGGTTTCTTTTGTACAGCGGCCCGGAATATTCAAAGAAAAGAAAGAACTTAATTGACAGCTAAGTAGTCTTCTGCCTTAATGAAAATCAAAGCTTATGAGAGTTGGCATTTTTGAGCACAGCCAGTACTAATGTTCTGTCTCATCCTCTGAAGAAACAGCACTGTTATCTCCTCAGATCATTTTCAAAAAGGGAAAAAAAAGTCTTGTATTTAAAAGAGGCAAAGTTTTTGTTCGACTTAATAACAAAAGCAAAGCAAAGTGTTCCACACAGTCCAGGCGATTATGGGTCCAGTCTGACAAAATGCGTCTGTTTTTTATGAAGCAGCATCCAGAGGAAAGCAAAGCTCAACCAAGCTTAGAGCAAAAATGAGCTGCGGAGCCGTGCTAAGCCTTCGCTCAATCCCTGTTTCCCCTTAAGTTCTAAGTACATTTGGAAAGCCAAGGTCCAGAGAAAATATTGAACAATTCTCTGAGCACATATTCACACAAATCGACTGCACTTGTGTGGCAGCTCCTTAAACATAGTTATTTATTGACTGATAGCTTCAGTTAGGGGTTTAGCACTACATATAAACATACGGAGACGTCCCAACTGGTCGATAAAGTCCTGCAGACACCCTGAGACTATGGAATAGATGGCGTGTGCTGTCCTAGGATGGTGTCAGGACAACATGGAACATGTAATTTCACCTAGCAGACGACAGCAGATGTGTTTTGGCATTTGCTCCCCAAACCTGTCCTCAGACTTAAATTTGAACATAATGTGCAATCTGAGAGTTCACATCTTTCACCCCTCATTCATCATCGTATTGATATTTTCACATTTGTCTAAATAAATCACATTTGGCAGGCTCGTTCACGCTCGCAGGCAACCCCGGCCCCTAATGTACTTCTTTATACGATAACAACGTCCCTTGGAAAGTGTCTGCTTATCTAAGCTGTATTAGGTTGCAAAACACATGCAAACTCATAGATCTGTGCTGCTGCTCCCAGCAGACTAGTTTCCCCATTTACATTCTGCTCCATCATTAGTCCAGCTTTACTCCACTTTGTCAGGTTGAGAGATGTTAATGAATAAATTCAGAGCTTTCCGCTGGTTTGTGTTTGTGCTTTCCTGCAGACGAAGGTACAGTCTCCACGTTAAAAAAAGTAATAATAATGATAATAATAATAATAATAAATTGTAATCTCCGTTTGCACATCCGCGAGAAATGTAACACACATCTGAGCTTGTCAGAATAAATTGCAGCATGCCAGTCAAAGTTATGTCAAATGCGCCAACAGTATTCAGATGTGTTGTGAAGGAACGTGTCTTTCCCTGTCTGTGTGAGTGCAGAGGGGCTGAGCGATCAGGTCATTAGCAGGGTGATGCATGTTCAGAGCTGACAATCAGCGCACACAAACAACGCTTTTCTCAGCTCTCCGGTACATGTACTGTTGCACAGCTAGTGTGAGGCAACGACTGGAGATTAGAAACTTTCTGCTTAGTTGTGCCCTCAGTGTCTCTCAGCTCAGCTCTCCACCTTTGCACCGCGGGTGTCCCTGCGGTGTGTCGCATCGGCGGCTCATTACAAGTCAGACCGTTGCGCTGGACTCAGTTCTGACCCTCCACTCTGTTTCTACACAGGCCATTATTCACCAAACGCAAAGACTTTCCATGGAGTGGTATGCAGATACAAACAATCTCTTGAATAAACTAACATATGCTGTCACTTTTAGTGGATGTGTTCCTCTTAATAAAATCAAAGTATCCAGATTACTTTGGATTATCCACAGAACAAACTATCCCTTCCACTTCGTTGGATTTTCTGATGCTTTCAGCCACATCTCATGGCCTTCCTCACCAGGTGGAGTAATCACATGACCTATATACAGAACGTTGGTCACATGATAATTGGTGGTAATGCATGGGGGCAGATATATGGCTAGATTCCAATAAGGGGAAGTTTAAAAAAGTTATTCATTTACTCTGAATGAACCAACTCTCTAGCTATTCAGAATCCAGTCAATGTCTTACTCAAGGGCACTACGGCAGGATGAAGCAGTTTAGACGCCCTGTCACAGTGGAGAGGTTTTGGTTGTAAAAACCAGCTGTGACTCTACAGCCTGTCACGCAGCGCGCACACACACTCATGCAAACCTCTCCTCACAAATATGGTGATTCCTGAAGTTAAGGCTCATTGAATATTACCCCACAAAAAACGACCATTAGTAACCACAGCAAACCCCTCTGCCTCTCACAGCCAATCAAACAGCGACGGGGTGTTCGCCGCTGCTGCTGACTGCTGTTGTAGTGCTGGCGTAAGCCTCTGCAGCAGCCACTGAGGCTGATTCCCATTAGAACAAACCTATTTGGCTTGCATTACGAACCCATTCAATCAGGCAGCCGTGCTCTGCTTTTTCGTTAAAGCCCGCAGGCTGAGAGTGTATCCAGCCGCTGTCGTTCAATAAGTGAATGGGTTATTGCAGCTGAGCCTCCGTATCAACCTCATTTTCTCCTGGGCTCAGGGAGAAAAAAAAAAACAAAAAAACAAAAAAAAACATGTTTTCTGTGCAATTGTTGTGCAACAATTTGTATTTCTAAGCCATTTTAAAATAAGATGAAGTGCTGTACACTGCGTTTGCTCATTGAATATGCAACAGTCGAGGGTGAGTGGAGTGATTTCCATGTTTGATAGCAGACAGGTGTGGAGGCCCAGGCTGCTGATCAGGATGCCAGAATGACCTCTCCTGGCTCAGTGAGCCGGGGGGGGGGGGAGGCCCATCCCGCCCTTTATGACACATTCGAGTGTCATCATTTGTGAGGACCTGTGCTAAATCGCATGCAGCAGCCCTGCATGGACTCACAGCAGACAGTGACTGTTATGACCCAGTTGTGAATTGGCTTGAGTGACATGGCTGTAACAGTTAGAGATTCAGTGTCATTAGTTTATGACTTACCACTCACTGCATCACATGAATATATGATTAGCCTGCAAATGGGGGATAAGGGTTCTGACTCAGACCTCTGACTCTGGCCCAGAGGCAGTCTGGTCTAACTTTCTCTTTGTAATCCTCCTGTGTATATTTCTAATTAGCTTATTATATTTTTATTTCATACTGCACTGATTTTGAAACAGGTTTGAATGAAATCTACCAAACAAATTAAACCTGCTCTCTGCAGCTGCTGGAACAGCGCTGACCAACTGGAGCAAGCCAGGATAAAACTTGGCTTGCTTTGCCAGATCTGAACAGCTGTGGGAAAATTATGGTAAATATTGGTATGGCGAAGAAAATGTTATGAAGTTTGACTGTAAAATGCCAGATTTCCCCAAAGATGCCAAAGATGGGGACATTCTTGCTGGATATAGACGTGAATGGGTAGAGATGAAGTCTGACTGACAAGTGAAAGGGCAGAAAGAGACAAAGACACCTGAGCAACAGGTAAACAAGAATATAGGAAATCAGCAGTCATTGGTAAAAGAAGCTTAGCATCAAAATCTGTGAAGATTTAAACAGGAACAGGTTTCAGTGTGACGTGCACAATAATGCCTAAAACAAGCTGGAATTAACAGGCGTGTTGCTTCAGCAAAGCTACTCTTAAAACTTCACAATAAAACAGAAAGTTAGTCCAGAGTCAGCACTGCAGGAAGTGGATCGTGGAGAATCAGCTGAGCAAACTATGGACTGACAAATCACAGTCTGAACATGTTCAATCGAACCCCTGAGCAAAGAGGTCAAAGACAAACAGGAGCCTAAAATATTCAGAGCCCGGCTGCAGCGGTTTGTGGTTCAATAATGATCTGAGGTCACTTCTTCTGGACAGGAAAACAAATTCATAATCGAAGAATAAAAAGGATAAAACAGTATTTTCCCTGCCATGCAACACTGTGGCAACATCGACCACATGGAGGTTTAAATCATTTAAACAAAATAAAACTATTTCAAATATATAAATAATGCATTTGGTGTATTTCTATGTCAAAATAAGCATCATTAAGAAGAAAAATATAAATAAAACAGGCAGAGTACTAACAGGCAGTTAAGTTTAATGTATGTTTTGTCCTTTGTGGTTACATTGTGATGCTCCAGTGACTTTCTGTACGTAGGTGATTGTTTCTGATATCAGTAACTGATTCACACATTCTAAACTATTTACTAGTTCTAGTTAAGTTTTAATGGTGCTAGCTGCTAATTACTGAGTACTTAGGGAGGACTTTAAGTACAAACTCCTTAAAAGATTCATGAATAGCTGCTGCAGCCTCATCCTGGTGCTGTGTATTTGTGTTTCTGTACATCTAATATGAACTCTGTTTCACCTGCCAACACTGAGCCATCCAAATTAACCAGATGGATGTTTTAAAAGATTTATGTAATCAGGCAGCTCAACTCAGCTGACCATGTCTGGCTGGCTGGAGGCAAAAGACCTCCTGTGGCATTTGGCATTGAACTTTTAAATTCAATTTTAAAAAGAGCCCAAATAAGTTTTTGGACAATCTTGATGAAAATGCACTTATATTTTCTGTTTTTGATCTTTATCCCTGAATGCATCCAAACCCCCGTCAAACCCAAACTGAGTGTTTATGAATTCAAACACGGCACATCTGGTTCGAGCAGCGTCCAGAAACCCCCCGTCAGACAGCCTCAACAATTATCTGCCACCATCGCTTACGATCAGGTCATATTTTACAGCCGGGTTTGCCGCAGTCACCTTCACAGGAGCAGAGGCAGGTTTGAAGTTCACTCAAGCCTTTTGCTCTCCAGATCCAGTCCCGTCTCACCTCGCGTCTGGTCTGAGCAGACGGGGCTGGGGTCGGCCTGTGGGCTGTGCAGGGACCGCGGGGAGTGGAGCTGCCGCTGAGATACTCATTGCTTCATTGGGATTCTCACTGGATCCAATCACGCTGTCAAGCTTGGATAGGAGGCCTGTCTCCCTAGGTAGTGGATACAGCACACACACACACGCTCACACACATAGAGGTTTGAGCATCACCCACTTACACATACACACGGAGATGGAGAAATACAGTATAAATGTGCGCCCACGTACTCGTGCACCCTCCGCCAGCTTCATACATGCTTTGTTTCGATCCTCACAAGCCTGTTGACGCTTTCGACTGCAGAGCAACAGCGAGGCAGTGTTTTGGTGTGCAGCTCAGGCTCTCTGCTCCCTTCCACTCCTGTGTTTTGCAGCCCAGTCTCATCTGGGGGAAACGGACCTGCTTGAATCTTACTAATTTTGTTCCACTTCAGTGGTAATGCATTCAAAGTTATGGTAATATTACTCTAATGTCAAATTAAAATCACCTAGCAGATGCAATTCATCAAATGACTCAAAATTACAGTAGATTGTGGCGTTGGTGGACGTTTTTCTGCCAAAACAAGAGTTCTTACCACACATGCACTAACATACATTATGCATGCATGCACGCAGTAAATACCCTGGAGTCGGAACAATCCTGAGGTGCCAGACCTGGTCCCTAGATGGCACTGTGTCCACTAGGCGAGGAAGCAGCCCTGCTGTTTATCATGCAGCTGTGACAGCCTGTAAAAGCTTTTATCAGTGGAACTGAAGATTTAGAGCCCAGATTAGTGCATTCATATCTTGGCAGTTAATTAGGGCTGAGGAGCTAACTGAAAGCTTTGGCTGCTGAGTGATGGAGCGGAAGAATAAGAGGAGGTGTGCTCCCTGCAGGAGACACAAAAGTGAATTAAGCGCACATATATATACCTGACTATTCTGATAATGTATCACTATGTGCAGCCACTGAGACATATGAATATGAATGCTTACCTGCGCACCCACTAAGCCACTTCTCTCTGCGCGTGTGTGTGCTTTGATGTGGCTTCAGCATGTCTAATGCCAACACACACACACACACACAGACAGACAAAGAGACACGCATGCTTCTTTTTTGAGGTGTGCGCATGTGTGTATGTGTGTGCCCTTCATAATGCTGGAGTTAAGGTCAGCGGGCTCATATTCTACCTGTCAGGACTGATCACCATTGCCTTCACAGCTGCTTTGCCTCGGTCCGTGGAGGATACAGCATCTCTCCTGAATCTTTACAGAGAGAGAGACAGCGAAGAAAAAAATACGCTGCACATCTACAATCCATACAGGGGAGCCGTAAAACGCTACAGCTGCAGACGCTCCCAATGCTCAAGGTGTTTTACAGCATCCTGCCTCAGTGTAGGGCGCAACAAAAACAGATTTCATCTCCAATCAGTGACAGAGCAGATGTATCGCTCTCACAGAGCCGCTGTTTATTTGAAAGGGAAAACATGCCATAAAGCGTTTAAGTGGAATTAACCAGTTCATTAGTTGAAGTAAAATTTCATGACAGGTCAACTGTCAGCCTTTAAATGCGTGAAGGGGAGCCAAGCTGCTCCCTTGTTAGTGTTCCACGGCCTCTATATATAGAGCTAATGCAGTCAAACACACACAGAAATCCATTTGGAAAAGCCATTAGCAAATGTAAATTGTTTTTCTGTCAATTAAGATATGAATTATCCAGCCGACATCAGCGGGATTGATGTAATCTACTTCTACTAATTTGACTAAAAGGAAAAGTAGTTGCTACACATAAAATCCAATCAATAAACTTTGTCAGCCAACAACCGTGTAAGCAAATGGGTTGTGAATATCAAATGGATATGTTTCCTCTGCTGGCACCCTGCTGCTGGAAATCTGAAAGTGACTAATGGTTGTGAAAACGGCAATACCTCACTGTTTCAGGGTTTGAGCCTGTGAGCTGCACATGAGCTACATGTAGAGCCGGTTCCTCTTTTCAGCTGTAATACAGGTCTTCTTTGGGGACTTGAATTCATTATAATCCGAAAATGAATTGCTAATATATACTTATTTGTTATTTGAGGAAATATTTGCCCAAACTGTGATGCTTTTTATGTATTTTGTGTTTCCTTCGGTGGTGATTTATGTTGCAATTACCTTCCCTGGTGCTTGTTTTTGTTTCTCTGTTCTCTTGATGTCATTGTCGTGTTAAGTGCCTTGCAGAATTTGCCTTTTATTTTAATCTCTGCCCTCTGCGCTGTGGAAAAGGCCGTTTGCTTTTTATGAGGCCGTTTCGCAGTTTTTCCCATTAATAACTATGCAGCTGATCCACATTTCTGCATTTTGAGATGTTTCGGTCGTTGCCTGGCCAGCTTCATTTTCCTCTACATGCAATCCCACAATTAGCCTGAGACTCATATCCCAATGTAATGTTGTGAATGATGTTCATTGTCTCTGACAGATGCTGCTGATCCTGAGCAAATTAGCTCTGACAGTTGGGAGATAAAGGTAGAGAAGTTGGACCACTGGTGCAGCTTGAGGCTCAATTTACAAAAGACCAGATAAATTGAATGATTTCAAAAAGGGCAGTCAGTTTAGAAAGGAACTAATCAGGGCTGGCAAACAGCTTCCCAGCATCACATCTCAAATCAGACTACATGCCATGTATTCTACCCTACAAAGTCAACACAGTAGGCGAATTACATATTTGGTCAAACTGAGTGAAGACCTGAATCTGACTCTTTGACATCTGCTTTACCGTATCAAATATATTGATACCATTTAAATTAAAAGCTCAAGTGAAAACAGCTTATTAAATTAAATATCTGTACTGATGAACTGATATCTTGGTCATTAAAATATTTCACATATTAATGAGACAGAATCCAATCACAATAGAAACAAAGCAAAGCTAGCCTGGCGAAAAGCAAAGCAAATTTCAGTAGCGGTGTGCTAATAATAATAATAATACCTTTAAATCTCATATCAAAGTGTTAATTCAATTGAGAGAAGACTTTTGTTTTGCATTCTGTGAGGCAGACTGCAGCAGCACGAAGGTTCTCTGACTGTTTAAGGTAAAATAATCTGCAGAAAAAAGTATAAAATAAACACATACAACGTTGTTATCTGCGATGCAGGTTGTTGGCCAGCCTGGAAACTTAACACCTGCATCCTGGTCATTTGGGGGAAACAGAAACACAATGTAAACACAAAATTGACACAAAGTTGATTGAACAAATGTCCCACTGTATTGGTCAACCCGTTCTCACTCCCAACTTGTCACATATGGATGCTTTGCAAGGACAATTTTTTCCACACTTTCTAAAGCACTTGGTATCTCTTCAGCGTCATTTTGCAGTGTGTGGGGTAGTCTAATAGACTTCTACAGATCACCTGTTCTCACTCCCAATGTATCAAATGATCAAACATGTAGCATAAAGAGTGAGAAAAGTCCACATATGGAGGACGTTAGCATTGGATGGCTCAAACACAGGACTTTCCATCAGGAGACCAAACTGCAAGTGCTTAGTATTGTTCTCATTGTTCTGAACACTTCATATTTATTATTCCTAACATGACTGTGGAGCCCTGCACGTACAAAACTGATGATGGAGGGGTATTCAGAACGTCATAGTTTGAAGCACAGGTCCACCGACCAAGCGTCTGTATGTGATGAGCTGAGAGCGAGAACATGTTGGTTTGGTGCTCGGACAGGCGTCAGTGGACTTTAGAGGTTTTCTTTCACAGCTGGCTGCTGCGGCTGTGATGACAGGGAACCAAAACATTGAGCCGAAAGACGCTGAAATGCTCCGTAGAGCCGAGAGGAACTGCAGAGTCGAGAGCTAATTCTCAGCGGGGTTGTCACTAAGAGCCGCCCCTTTCACACAGGTAATCAAGGTTACTGCTCTCTGCCTTTGTGGGGCATCGTGGTTTGAAGCGTGGTTTGAATGTCACTGCATCCTCAAATGAATGTTGTTTTCTTACACTCTAACTTTTTATTACGTTGACTTATGCAGAACAAATTTCCACACATTTTTTGGCAAAGAAAAAAAAAAAGAATCTTGAAATGTGGGTCTGCCTCAGAATGTAAAAAACAGCCCCTCAGTGGAAGAAATCCCTGCTGGCCTCCTCGTTCCCATTGCCTGTGACAGGATGAATGAGTTAATATGTAGTCATTGTGCTAGCTGGATATACTCACACACGCTGCTCTGATATCCTACATCAATGGGCTATTGCAAGTTAATGACCAGCTCTGTGAAGGCCCATTTGCACGAAATATGGACGGTGTAAAACCGGGCTGGGAAAGCAGGTGCTGCTGCCATTGAGTAGCTCATAACCCGGCCATATGGTTGTGGAGAATCTCATTTGGCTGTGCACTCTCACAAAGACCTGACTCTGAAGAAACCCAAAGCCATTCCTCTGCTGTTATGACGACTCTGGACCCTGTAATAACCGTTTTCTCCACCCGTCCCTCTTTCTCTTGTTGCATCGATGAACAGTGTATGAATTTGCATAATCATCTATAGGTAAATGATAGTGTTGAGCCGCTCTGCTCCGGACTTCATTTGAATGGAAATTATACCACTTTTGGTATAAAAGGAAATCATTGAAGTGATAGCAAATGGATGAGAAATTGTGGTTCGGTGAATAATCTTCGGCTTAGACGGTATCTATCTCCATCCTTTCGCTGTGTTTTCTCCTGCCTTTTCAACACAACGTGGATGATTGAGTGACAGCCACCCGCAGTCTAACATCCAAAAAGTTTGGGAACAACATTTTTTATTTCTGGGAATTGTTTGGAGTCAAAGGAGCATAAGACAGTAATAATTAACCGGTTGAAAAAGCCAAGTACCAACACAAAAAATCAAAGTGAACATACACACTGACTGATTTTGCATGAAAATGAATGAGAACAAATAACTTCAGCAATAAATAATGACATAAAAAAACAACATATTGCCAGAAGACAATGTCATAAAAATGAGACATGAAATTAAGCTACACAATAACAAAGAAAACAAATGCAAAAGGACGAGCAGACGAGAACATTGACGTCAGAGTTTTTTAAAAAAAAGAAAGAAAGAAAAAAACAACACCTGTAAGTCAGTAAGGTGCTAGCAACAGATCTCCAAATCCATCATAATCTGCCTTTATTCTCTTGTTCTGTTTTTTTAAATTTCCAATAAAAAAATAAAGAACATGATCAAAGTAATTTCAGAATAAGGAGGAGTCCCTAATACAAGATCTGAGGGAGGTGTTTTCTATTTGACTGACAGCTTCCCGTGGTCAAATATTCATGCGACTGAAGAGGAACACCATCCAGAGAGA
The DNA here is from genome assembly GCF_051107435.1 of Chaetodon auriga. NCBI lineage: Eukaryota > Metazoa > Chordata > Actinopteri > Chaetodontiformes > Chaetodontidae > Chaetodon > Chaetodon auriga. The sequence goes on along the minus strand of NC_135091.1, from coordinate 16,527,897 downwards.
CTAGACTCTAATCTAACAACATTTGCTCCCCACCTAAACAAATGTTCCTGTGCGCACATCATTTTTTTTTTTTTCTTTTTTTTGTATCTCCAGGCGTTACTGGCAAAAGAATAAAAATGCTATTTCTGTCATGTTGTTACAGCAGTGAAATCAAATCAAATGGTCTGTCTATACAAGAGGATTTAACAAAACCAACAGAAACTTGAATTTTCTGTACAATATTGACCTGCAAAGCACAACGGCTATGATGTAGTAAAATATGTAAACATATTTGCTGTTTGACACAGTCGTCTGTGACAACAGAATCACACTTGTTCACACTGGAGTAAGTCTTCAGCCTGGATTTTTTCTTTTTTTCTTTTTTGAAGATTGCGACAATTAAATGTCCACCAGACATAAATTATGATAATGCCTTTTGCCACAGCATCTCAGGAAATGTCACAAAACCTGGACAAATAAAAAAAAAAAAAGAAAGAACAGAAAAGAAAAAATGCTATCAGGGATTTAAAATTTAGATAAATAACAATGTATTGTGCATTTTGCCTGGCGGATCCACTCTTGTACACTTGACCTCCATCTGGAATTTGGATGCCATGCATAGCAGTCCAATCCTTAGCTGAGACGTGAGGGACGGAGAGAAAAATATTGAGATATCATGACTGTATCACACCCTGCTGAGCGGTCACTGTCTGGTCAACCCTGACTGGACATCATCCTTCAAAAGAAACAGACTTAAATTCAATAAATAAATAACTGACTAAATGAATAAATAAAAAACAAACAAAACAGATCGAAATAAAAAGACAGCTTTAAGTACACATATACTTTAGCTCGTATCGCATCCATGAAAGCTACATTTAATGAAACCGCTTGTAATGTGAACTCATGTTTTGACTTCCAACTTTCCCGACAATCATAGTTTCTTGAGGTCCCTCACTTACACAGATGCCAGCACCACGTCACATACACCTCACATGCATGCTCAGAATGGCCGAAATGACAGTGATCGTTATTTTACAGGGTTACAATGGACAAGGTCATTAGAACTCCAAGGATCAGACACCTCTTGACAGTCACTTGGGGTCGTGTGGATGTTCGAGTGATGTTATTCACACTGCCAAATGTCTTCAGCAGGGACTCCTGAAAAATATCCACGCTGAGTCCCGGTGAAGGTGTACTGCATTGTCTCTCGTAATGCTTACAATAGTAAGTGTGCTTCCGTAAGCCAAAGTTCTTTTGTAAATGTTTCAGTGACTCAGTAAGTTTTGAGTTCTCAAGAGATTTTACCCTTTTTAAATCACAGTTGCCAATATGGTACTGTCAAAATGTTTATAACTTTGTTCCAAACAGTTTTTTTTTCTATGTGTTGGGAAATGACTTTTGATTTCTATACATAATATTCCTTGTCCTTGTCTTTCGGTCTCTTGCTACTGGCGCTGCCTTTGGCGCTGCCGCTGGGTGTTTTATCCTTCACCACAGCGCCATTGGTTTGCGCCGAGTTGCTGATGTAGTTGCGCGTCTCGTCCACCTGGTAGGAACCCTCGTCCCTGTTTCTGTACTTGTACATGGCGTAGAGGAGGATGAGGATGCAGAGGGCAGCGGCTGAGACAATCCCCACCACCATGCCCGTGGTACTGCTGGATTCCCGGATCACCTCTGAGGCCCCCGGGGGCACCCGCCGCACCACACCAGGCACTGTGGGCAAGGCGGCAGGTACCGTGCGCAGCATGGGCGAGGTGATGAAAGGACCCCGTGGCTTGGTGCCGTCCAGATCGAAGGACGTGGGCAGGGGCAGCAGGACTATGTCCGGCTGTGGGGGTTTTACCTCGCGGTTGTTCATTTTCCCGGCAGGCAGCTTGGGTGGCGTGTCCGAGGGGACCGCCGCCGGCGGCGTGCCCCGGGGGTCGGGCAGAGGTGAGGTGGGTGTAGTCCTACCTGCCTCAGAGGCTTTGCTAGGCCTCAAGTCCTTGGCCTCCCACTTGGGCGCGAGGGCTTTGTAGCCGCCTTCATAGGCCGATGTGGTCAAGATCTTATCTGTTACCAGGGAGAAGGTGGTGTAAAAATCTTCATCGTCAGTCGGGGGCAGGCTAGAGTCGAAAGCTTCGCCAGAGCCAAACCCCGAAATCACCATGCCATCATCATCATCATCATCACCATCATCACCACCATCACCATCATCACAATCATCGCTGCCTCGGTCCGACAAGCAAGGTACCCCCGCCTCAGTGGCCATGGCCAAGGATTCTTTGGTGGTCTCAATAATGGTGAGGACGGGGCGGAGGGTTGGGGGGAGGGGGATGAAGGGAGAACGGGTGGATACAGAAGGGATGTCTATGGGGTCCTCGACTAGCACGGGGATGACTAGCTCCCCTCCTGGAAAGTGAAACAGAGACACAAACACCAGTCAGAGGGCCGAAAGACTTCCATCAGCAAAGCAAGAAGCAGCCAAACACCAAAAGAATCGATAACCAAAGAACGTATAAAGCAAAGCTCAACAAAGGGAGGAAATGAACTGAAGATAACGAAAGAAAGAAAGAACAGAAAATACCGTACCAGTGCAAAAACAACGAAACTCAGAACCAAACAAGACCCAAACTGAAAGAAAACTTTAAAACAGCCATAAATGAAGTTTACATTGCATCAAAAGGCTTTGAGGGATGCACAAGGGTGAGCCACATTTAACTGACTCCACATATTCACTCCTACATGTCCTCAGACAGCAGTGTGCTTTGTCAGGACTGCATTTACATTTACACTGCACTACAAACTATGCTTATCATATGCTCTATGCCCTCCAAGCATATTCATAATTTTCTATTATATATATAAGAGTGAGCATTTCATGTAACGCCACACAAATTGTGGCCCTATATTTAGTTCTGCCTGATAATGCTGCATATTTCTCTACATAAATGACTAGTTCAGGCTTTTAAGAGGCTTGTTTTATTTATCTTCTGAGTGTAAATCCTTTTTAGTCCCTTCAAAAACTGAGCACCAAAAGATGCGCTCTGTGGATAAAAAGAAGCAGAGGGTATTAGCATTTGTTTGCAAGTCAAGTGCAAGCCAGTGGGCCTGAAAGCAAGTTAACTAAGTCTGAAATGAGAAAGTGTTTGTAAGGTGTTTCATAGAGCTGCTCAGAGAGGTGCTTTTTAACCCCGTTGACCTACACGGGCGAACAAATACTAACAACTCCTGCATCATAAAGCTGGAAAAAGGCGGAATACTGGAAATGGAAGGAGAGCGTTTGTGGACTGGAAGTGCCAAAAGTCCAACAACACGACCCCCCAGCCTCTTAAAACCCTGACTGTCACTTTAGGTCTCTCAGAGGGTCACACACTGATCTAGAAAAGGAAACTGTACCAGCGAAAAAAAATTTCACCACTCACAAGTCCTAAAAATGGAGGGAACTTTTCCCTCCTGAGCATTAGTGGGCTCCCCTCTTTGCCCTAGCCTCTTGCCTTTTGACCCCTACAGTTACCACAATGGCACAAAGTCACCGGACAGTTCAAGGACACCTGAATGTTTGCTGTGATTCCTACTCCCTGGGGGAAGAACCATGCTCGTGACAGCTCCTGTTCTCCACGTTACTGTATTACAGGGACCCAGGTGCTTCATTTCCACATGCACTCATTATAATAAACTCATTTTGGAACACTTGATATAACATGCTTTATTAGTTAAACCTGTTGTTCGAATACTACAAAGACCTTGAAACATTCAGATGTCTATTGAAGCTGCTTATCCTCTTGCCAAAGTGGCTTGTTTGTACATTGCAAAGGCTCACAAACAGGGCACTATAAAGAGATGCAAACCTCTTGGAACAATAAAGAAGAAGAACACAACGGAAAGAAAGGAAACTGAAATAATAATTAAAGGCATTGCAAAAAGAGTTCAGAGTTAGAGCAAACATTGTAAAAAAAAAAAAAAAAAACATTCACAAAGTAAAGCCACAGATAGAGCTATCCAGAAAGGGATTAGTAATAAGTAAGTAGAAAAAACAGGTAAAGAAAGAAAACAAACCAAAACAAAGTCAGCTCGGAAAATCATAAAAGCCTACGAAAAGGAAAAAAAAAAAAAAAAAAAAAACAGTTTTCAAAGGAAGGAAGCATACCATCAGTTTTGTCAACTTACATCAACAAATTGCCCGCATGATTTTGGCAGGAAGAAAAAAAAAATTTACAAAAGAAAGTTGTGTAAGAATGCCTTTGGACAAGTTAGGTTAGTTACTTTTTTTTTCTTTTTTTTTTCTTTTTCTTTAGCAATTTCTGATTATATTTCTCTTTTTAGACAGGATGGCACAGGGAGGCAACAACACATACATCCACACATCATGACATGAAAAATAATCTTCACCATTCTGTTCAGGAGATCTTTTTTTTTTTTTTTCTTTTTTTTGTTCTTTTCATAGCCATTTAATTTTATAGAAAAAGAAAACTGTATATCTATAATTCTTGCTTTGATAGATAAGTCTCTCCATAAATATCTACAGCCTGATTAGATGACTCTTGTTCTTTTTTTTTTTCTTTTTTTTTTTGCTCGACTTTAACTTCATCAGCAGTGAATAAATGGATGACTGTACATATCTTAGAATCTAAAGGGTTCGGGAGGAGGGAGTGTGAGACGGGGTGGGACCTATGAACATACTAGGAAGGAAATGACATAGATGGGGGTGAACGTGTACATCAGTTGCCATGTCCATGTAAAGGCGGCACGAAGCGGTCGGGCGGCATTAGAGCTTTTGGCTGTAAGGAAGGGATGGGGATATACAAACAATGAGCATATACATGCCCATCTACAAAAGAGAACAGCACTCTCAACACTGACAGTTTTACAAACCCTAAGCTGCAACTTCTTTGCCATGCACAAAATTAATCCACTCGTTCATTGATTCAATCCAAATTTCAATCAGAGGTAGCTACTGAATAACAGGAAAATATTAGAGATCAGCATAGAAACAGTTTTCACAGGTCGTGGTGAGGGTCTACTTTGGAGGCGGCTTCTCTTTTTTCTCTATGAGGACGTGAATTTGAAATTCCAATGCAGCGTCTCGGTTTCGACACTCTTAAAAGCGGCCTGTTGTTTAGGAAATGGGGATTCATTCATAGAGAAAAGAGGAAGGCTCGTTCTAATCGGGGGGGAAAAAAATCATCAAAACATTGGCAATAGTGATTCTTAGCAAATTAGCAGTTAAAATTTGAACATTTTCAGAAAAGAAACAGAGATACACATATATGCGTGGTCGCATATATGTACAAAAAAGACAAAAAAAACAAACAAAAAAAACAGATTAGCAAGCAAGAAAGAAAGGCAGTCAATTTCTCACACTATCAAAGATGAACAACCAGAAAGCACACACTGAGGCAGACAAAGAGAGAGGGGGGACAGTTTATAGGCAAAGTGTCACCACCTTCGTTTAACTAATAATAAAGACTTTATTATTAGTTACTTCAATACATTTCTCTTGTTAGTATTTTAAAACACAGGACAGGGCGTGCAATCTGGATGTACGTCAGAGAGAGAGAGGTCAATCAGACATGGTTTGGTTTTGGATTTTAGTTCGCTATAAGAAGTTGGGTTAATGCATGCTTCAGTAAGTTGCATTTAGGGAGAGTAATATACAATAACAATACAGCAAGCCATGGGACAGGTAGGGGAAAGGGCGTCAGATGGGGTCAAAGGTCAGTAAAAGGTCACTGCCACCAAGGGCTGTGGGATATTTTCTCAGGCAAAGAAACCATTCATCAGCAGTAAGGAGGGGGAGAGGGTGCACCATGGGTGATATATAACCAACATTATGTGGCATTTAGGCCCACCACAGCTGCTAATTAATCAAGAGGGGGAGCAGAGCGGTAATTAATGAGCTGCTTCGTTATTAAATGTTTAGATGCTTTGTGTTATGTGCATAACCAACAGCCTTCGTCTGACAGATAAACAGCGTGTTGGGAAGGAGTTCCACAAGAGCGCACGGGGTGGCGTTTGTTCGTGCCTCCGCCGAGTTAAAGGAGGCGTGAGAGGCGCGTTCGTCTTCACGTTTCAGGTTTTGATTCGTCGTTAAGCAAAAGCGGGACTATGAGTTATCAAGTGACGTCTTCCATGTGAATTTCCTGACTGTGCTCCAGAGAGCTGTCTGCCACGATGAGAGCGGCCTTCTACTGTACGACTGCAGTGTACAATCCTCTCTTCAGCTAACATCTCATGTTGCCTAACTGGGATAATATCTTTAATAACAGAGCCAAACTCCTTGCCTTGTTAAATAAACAATGCCAGCACAGATAAGTGATTTCATCCAAGGCTTTATTTATCCGACTCTGCCCTTGTTGTCTTGGCCTTGTTTGCATCCTTTCACTCCATTCTTCACTAACAGCTTTCGGCGACTGTTAGCTTTGCGCTATGTCAACAAAACACTTGGATGGGAGGGGAACCACTGCAGTTAAGGGTCTCCAGTAAAGTCAGTGCAGAGGACCTTGATGTTTTGGTAAACACTTTAATCCTGTGTAAGCTCTTGCACTAACGTTGCACATCTTGCTGCATTTCCGAGGCAGACAAACACGGCGGTTTCTAATGGGTTTGCTTAACCAGACTGCGTTTGTTTTCTGCACTCGTCAAGATGGATGGGGATTTTATTCTAAGCCTGTGCCTCCCTGGCAAATAATTCTCCACTCCACTAGACCCACAGCCTGCTTTTCTTTCTTTTTAAGCCAAAGGAAGTCAGGACTTCAGATTAATAAGTGTTTCTTTGCGCCACTGCCTACTGTCGAGCAATGAGAAAAAAGGATCCTGTCTTTTTTAAAGCACAGAAACGAGCGCATGAGACAAACTAAATTTTGTAGTCTTTCTGTTTCTCACCATCCCTGCTAAAAAAGAGTATCTGCTGCATGCCTGCGCTGGCTTTTAAAGAGGAATTAAGTAAATATAGTCACTTCTAAATGGCTGATTGACTGACTAGCTCAGCAGCTTGGAGGCTACAGATGCAGAAATCTCAGAGCAGCACTTTCTCTTCACTTTCCTCCACTCTCGCTCTCTCTCTTCCCTGTCTTCTCTCTCCTGGCCTGATCCCCGTGTCCATCCAGCGTTTGCTGAGGCTTCCGAATGGAGATGAATCCCGACGGTGTGTCAGGGATTTGACAACGCTACGCCATAAAAGCGAAAAGCCGGTGCACCATCACCAACCATGGACGAACTGAGTCAATGGGATTTCGACGCTGCAAATTGTGGGTGAGTCAGTAGTTTGGGGCCCTGAAATCCCATTGTGGCTGCGCGCATTGTGCCAAGAGACCTGCTGTAGCAGATTCATTCACCCCGACCTACTACAGGTGGGGAGCTGATTACCAGAGAGCCAGCAAAACACAGATTCACACACTGGACACACACTTACAGGGACATGACAGGGATTATACTGGTGCCCTGTGCAACGGCTGAGCTTTCTACAAACATGTACCTCAAAAAGCTGAGCACTTTACCCTGCCATTAAATTATCTTATCTCGCCTGCGCACACCTCTGCCAAGAGAGGTCTAATTTCTCACAGATGGACAATTCATTTCCATCCGAGAAGCTGAACGATGCTCCGTTTACATCTCCAGCGAGCGGAGAGGTCTGCCCCGTGAGGATGCACGGACTACCTCTGGCTGCAGGAGCTCCCTTCCAGCGGCGTCCTGAAGCCACAGCGCATGGCAGATAGCTCTTAATCCGTCATCATGAGGCTGCGCGCAGTCTGGCGTATTAAATTGGCATCTCTAGCAGGCGTGGCGACTCGACCCTGTCAGCTGGTCGATTTGCTGTACAGCCATTAGGCTGCACCTCTGCACTCGGCGGACATGTGTCAGCTGAATAACCTTTAAACTGATCTGAGGCCTGTGTTGAAGTGACAGCTGGCCCAATGGGGCTTGACGGAAGCCATAGCTGACGCCACAAGAAAACCCAGTGATCCATCCCTATCATACTTCATTCTGTACCTTCCACGTGTTGGGGCTCTTTATACACAGCAATGAAGAAATCACACAGCATCACATCTATGCTTGCAGTCTAACATTCATTTGAGCCACAGACTTTCCACTTCGTCCACCAAAGCCAATGAGATGAGGACACATCTATAAATTTGTTACATCTGTTTGATCTGCGCTCCACTTCATCAAAGCTTGATAGGCTAATGGTGCATACAGCACCGTTTATGGCCCTTTCACTAAATACACAATTTTCGAATAATCTATTTGACTGACACATAGTGCAACAGTCCCCCTGTTTGCAGAGATTTGTGGGAGGCTGTCATCTCTAGAAAAACGACAGCGCTGGTTGTTTGTTCAAGCAGATTGAAACAACCTACCTTTATGTTTATGCTCAGCAGCAACGCAGGAGGAAGTTTAACATTCTTATAGTGCAAAGGCAACAGCCCATCCGCGCCAGTTTGTGTCCCATCTCGTGCCAACAGTCAATCTTGGTTTCCTTTAATGATGTCATCATACCTAAACCTTATTACCTGCCTATTTGGGGGAAATGCAATAAGCTGCAAACACAACACTGACACATTATCATCTCCTAAAGCTGAGCTGGCGAACGCGTTAGCGAGCCGTTGCTCACAGTGCCAGCAGACAATGAGCAACATTAACATTCATTTGGAGTCATGTTTTCTGGTCACCTGATAAATGTAAGTCTGATAATTCTCTGTGTACCTGTCGCCATGAGCAACCCCTTTCATATTACACTCAGTCATTGGTTATTAGAAATTTAGATTAGAGCAGCTTTAGCCAAGTGGCTTTAGTTGCCTGAACTTAACCTTAAACGCAGAGGTGGCAGATTAGAAAATGTTCGTATGGGTCATTTTGGAAGGCCCTGAAGGACAAACTATTATGTCGTTTAGGAATGATGACTTGCTGTTTATATATATTACTGGCGCTGGTACAGCGGAGCCACTGCAGCATGCCTCTGCAATATGGATTTATAGTAACTGCTTTCTGAGACATATTGAAATTCTGTAGCAGGAAAAAAAACACAGATGTAACTAATAAAAATAATGATGGCTCCATTCAATTTCTAGGTCTCAAGGCCTAAGCACTGCGCATACTGTCACACAGCTTACCGGAGCAAATGGAGCCATTATTAATATTATTAGTAACACCTGTGCGTTTTCTGCTTCAGCGTCTGCTCTGACAAGGATCTCGCGCATTTCTAGCATTTGTCAGTCCAAGTGAAACCTTTGGACACGTGCTTGTGACGAGTCAAATTTTATTTGCACTGACAAATAAACTACACTGTCTTGTAGGATATACAGAAAAAAAATCAAACACTCTGATTTGCACTTGTGGATTTATGAAAATCATTTGCATCAATTACTAAAATATAATTACATATTAATCAGGAAAATGCTCTGATTACACGGTAATGACAAGCTTTAAATCTGTTAATCACTGTGAAATTAAATCAGAAATTGACTTGCAGTTTGCTGTTCTCTAAAATGAGCGCAGCATATTTTCCATTGCTGATTTCCAGGTAGCGGTGAATTCCTGCATATCGTAATACTTTCAGTGTCTGTTTAACTAATGGTCATGTAAACATGTACAGGCTCTTATTCAGAGGCCCGCGCTGCAAACTCCTTATTTGCTCTCTTGTGGAACTCACGTGGGATAAAGGGAAAAGGTAAGGTTTAACAGTTTTATTAAACACACAGACAACACGACCACGAGACGACCACGTACAGCAGACAAGACAGGCTGTTTGGCAGACACAGACGGAGCACTGACAGAGACAGCAGGCACAAGCACAAACACAAGACGCCTCCGAGGGAGGAGCTGCCGCGGGGAACAGCGGCGGCGCAGGACCGCCGCTGTAGCCCCGAACACACACACTGACATGTAGTAGAAGCCAGCTGGGGGTTAGCCTGAGACTTATGGGTGGAGAAGAAGCAGCACACAAAATGGATGCCAATCATATTCATGCAGAAGCGGGGGAGTTGGGGGGGAGAGGATTATTAGTTAGTCTATCGAGCTGCGGTACAGTCCAGTACAGTGTGCATGCCACAAATGCCTTCTACTTGGAGCAACAGATAGAATAGAAAAACAGATATACTTTGTGGCAATAAAAGTCTTTTTATGCCATCTGCATTCAAACAGACATGTATATGCAGAAAGGCTAAAAGAAAGAAGGTGGGTGAATCGGGATGGAGGGGGTGGGGGTGGGGGGGGTTAACGCTCGGGAGAGGAGACAGGGAGTCATTCTTTCACACACAACTTTCTTGAGACAGAATGGGGTTGCCTGCACAAGGCCAAAAAAAGGATGATGGCAAGAAAAGATTTTGTTGCCGTTCATTTCCCTACGTTGTATCGAAAATGGGGGGAGGATGTTTCTTTTGAAGCCATATGGCACAAAAAAGTAAACACAAACTTGATGAGGAGGAGAACTTTGAATTTTCCAACCACCAAAAGTTCATGCGGCACAAGATGAGGCAAAAACGGGAGGAGTGGCTCTATCCTTGCTTGGAGGATGGACGACGGATGATGAGGAGGACACCAAAGAAAAAGAAAAAAAAAAAAAAAAAAAACACAAGAAAACAAAGAAATAAAATCACCCCACTCAACCCGCCCTGGCCCCAAAGAAAAGCAAAAACAAAAAAGCTCAAATCTTAAGCGACCCAGCAGCTGGGTCCAAATCGATACAGAAGAGAGATGTTCATATGTGCATCACAGGAGAAAGAAAACAAACCAAATGCAACGGAAAAGAAACCAACATCATGTCATGCAACTGTTCATACGACTGAAAGCGGGGCAAGGAATGAGGATATGAATTTCTGTGTCAACATGGTGAAATGTGGTATGTAGGAGTGTGTATGACTACATATGTTGTCACTATATGAGGGGAGGGTACCATGTTCTCTGAGTAAAGACTTTTGACGGTACGCTTTGTTCCACTTTTGAGAATACTTGGGTTTGTACTCTCTGGGAAGGAGAAAGCGAAAACACACACGAGCCGTAAAAGTTTGTCCATTGAATTTCAATAATCTCCGAGTTAAGAAAGCAACTCGTGCTTATAGATAAAGACCCTAAATACTGCGAGGAGGCGCGGAGAAAATGGCTCTCTCCTCACATCAAAAAGCCATAAGCACCAGCACCTAAATGTGGTCATAATTTCAAGGAAACAAACGCCACTACAGTGTGATAACGCTTCAAAGTAAATGAGTTCCTCCCACAGATAGCAAGAAAATGGTAGAATTACTAGCAGAATATCTACTAAAGTACGCGGAGAGACCTCATTTGCTGAGCGAAATAAATAAACGCCCGATTATCTGTTATGTTCTCTGTGCGGAAGATAACAAAGCGGAAGAGCAATTCATTGTTTCAACTTAGGCTTATTATTAGCAGTGAAAAGTGGACATATGCTTGGTGCTAAGCTGAGCCATATTTAGCCAGATTAACGCAGCATCAATTAGCCCGCTGTGATGGCGTTTTGAAGGACAGTGAAGCAATCAAATAGCCTGAGCTGTTAATGATTTCCAGAGTGCCTAAGGGGAGACGCTTTTTACATACTGAGCCAGTTTCAGTGGAGCTCACACTCTGCTGCTTTACTCCATGTATTTAGGCTATATGCCAGCTGCTCCTGGGCACAAGTGTGATTGACAGCTGCTTGTTGGAAAGTCGTCCAAACCCAAGTTGCCTCAAAATAACCACTCCTTTTAAATCTGCGGTTTTATTTCCAGCTCTGTTTTTATTTGCAAACTCCACTGAGTGAATGTCTTATCACTTTGATCCAATCACAAAGTGATGTGTGTGTGTGTGTGTGTGTGTGTGTGTGTGTGTGTAAAGGGAGGAGGGAAGAGAGACGATGCGCACAGAAATTCGAGGATATCTGTTCTCTATTAGAATGTTTCAGGTAAGGCAAGCCTCCGACGAAGGAAACAGAGGTACAAACAAGAGAAGAAGAAGAAGGAAGGAGAGGGGAGGAAGAGGCTCTGTTGCAGTTAGTCTGCTACATATCACAGTATCTATGCTGAAAGCATCTTTGTTCTCGAAAGAATCTCAAAATGTATCCTCTGTCAAGAGAGACGCACACACACGCACAGCAAGAAGAAATCAACCATGTACAGGACAGATACATTTTGAAGCATCAGTGCGGGCGACATGGAGCTTGATACTAATTTCGTACTTTGTTGAGGAAAGTTTTGCTCTCGACTGAATGCTGAGAGAACAAAATTAGTATCAATGCTTCATCATGTCTGCAACCAGTGGCCCCATAGCTAAGTGTAACTTGTTTGAGAGATGAAAGGTATGGGCTTTATCTACAGCAGCTGACTATACGATGTGAGCGTTTACTTATTTACAGTTAAAGTTAAAAACTGTAACTTCCTGCAGAGAGCATGCTAAGGATAGAGAAACTTGATTCGTACCGCTTTCATCCATCTCCAAAGAGTTCTTTAAACTTTAGATATACACTGAGAACCCCCTCACACTAGTGTATATTTCTCACAGTGGCTACTTTTCGGAGGGCTTTTTGAAGTTACACTTGAAGCTCCCATGGGACATGATGCTAAGAGGAGAGGCTCCTCGGTAGCAAATCAAAGAAAGATAAGGAGAAGTAGACCAGGTTCAGAGCAAGCACAACTCGACACACCCATCCCACCTGCATGTCCGGAGTCGCACTCTTCCAGGTCCTCGTCGTCGCTGGAGCACTCCGCCGACGAAACAATGTCATCCGTCGTCTGCGGAGAAAGAGACACATTGACACACGTGCACAGGGGGGGATGCGGCTGGGCCTGGGGAAGTATCATGAGTCCTCTACAACACTGCCCACAGCCACTCCATTCAAGGATATCTGCACACACAGACCTCTCCGCCTGTCCTTCGGCTTCCATATATCACTTGGAGTCAATCATATTTCACAGTGTTTATCATTCTTCACTTTATGTGCTTTCCACCTCCGCAGATAATTGTTTTCCTTCACCCTCCGCACTCTGCCTCTGATTATTTATCGTCCCTCTCCTCCTCTGTCGTCCACAATCAATGGCCCCACCAAGCCCCCACAGATCAACACTGTCCTGGCTTCTGATTTGTGCTAAAGGGTGTGGAAGGAGGGAGGGACGGGGCGGCAGACTTGCTGGCTACATCCGGACCGGCGATGGATTATCTGCACTCTCCAGTTCCCACAATTCTGATTTATCCCCCCCCTCCCTTTTCCCTTTTTTCGGGTCAACCCATGGAGGACAGAGGGGGGGGGGAGGTTGTATTTCAGCTGCAGTGCGCTGGGCAGCCGGCGTTTATTAGAATGAATCAGCGGGGCGATAAAATAAGCCCTGTCACCAAGCAGGGTTATGAAATCAGAGTGCTGATTGAGTTTTCCAGTCCTGGCCGAGGGTGTGGGGCTCTAAATATCATTGAGTTTGACAGACTAATGAAACGCGCCCCCGTGCTTGTGCTGCCTCTTTCAACAGGGCCCAGAGAAAGCGGTCCACCTCTAATACACGCATACACACGCATGCTGATGTTCGACATGTATGTCTACCAAACCTCACATTTTTCAAACCGTACTCTCGGTGTGTGTCGTGGAGGACAGCGCGACGTTTCTGTATCAGTGCGTTTGATAATATGTTAATGCCTGTTTGTGTTGGTGTGCATAATGCACCACATTATGTACTGTACTCCAGCATGAGGAGGCAAAAACACGAAGCAAGAGGGGAGGCTCTAAACTAAATTGCTGTAAAATATGGCCCCTTGGTAAACATGACTATTTATTGAAGCCACATTACGGGCGTAAAAGTCTTGGTTATTGCTGAAAGAGGGTTATTGCTTGTTATTATGATAGCGGCAGATGTGGGAGGCAGGGACACACAGAGAGAGAGAGAGAGATGAAAACCCCGAGCCACTTCAAAGTCTGTTCCAGCAATTTCAGCCCGAGACCATCACACCATAACCCAGCATCAGCCGAAAACACTGCCTTTCTCTTGTCCATTCATGCTGCATTTCTCTGCAGCTGATGCCGACAGCATCTCAGCACAGAACAAATATCACTGCCTCGGATGCGGCATCTTAGCAGAGTCTTACGCACCGAGCTATATGTTCTAAAAACAAGATTTAGCCGAATAGATGCTCTTTTATTACTATTTTAAGCAATTTTCTGACATGAAATAAATATTTCGGAACAACAGAGATTCGCCTGCTAACAAAGCACAGGCGTCCACAGCCCTCATGTTTGGCTGTCAAGCCCCTTTTCAGACTTTCAGACATGCATTTCACAATGCAAATGTGCCAGCGACTTAACTCGTCATTCTCATGTCTGAGTAAGAGCCCAAGACGATGCTTTGCAATAATTGTGATGGCAATCTGACCAAGCTGGTAATCGTTACATGTCCAGATGTCCAACATGTGTCAAATCGGAATCACATTCAGCATATTTGCATGCACATAAGGAACATAAGGGTTAGTTTCTGCTCTCTCCAATAAGCTGATTTCCTACACATCATGTAAGTAATGAACCTGGTTTCTGTAATCGGGGTAGGGGATTAGAGAAACCTGGTTTTCCCTGTTGATTTCTTCTGGGAAACCTCAATTTCTCTGCCATGTATACGGATAAATGGGTTTGTAATTGGCTTTCGTACGCATGCACTTGACAGAGACTTTAGACAGGGAGAGTGTCAAACAGCACAACACCTGGATGAAAGGAGAGGTGATAACACGGAGCGATGCGTCCTTCTTTTAAAGTAATCCAAAGTGTGACTAAACCAAAGTTTTCAATCACTAATGCAGTCAAAAGAAGTGAACCACAGTTAGAACATAAGGTCAGGGCAGGGGGTGGTCTGATTACTGACCTGCTGCATGCATACTGCACATGTACAGTCACACAGTGTATGTCTGTGATTAACTGCAGGTTTCTCAGAGTGACAGTGTTACTGAAGTGCATGTAAACATTCAGACCGATGTGATGGCAGATGATGTGATGGTGCAGAGAGATATTAACGGCATCTTGTTCCGTCTTCTTAAGAGCGTTGTAATACATTCGTAATTTCTTCATTTCTTATGTATAGAGAAAATAAAATCAGTTGAATAAACCATGAAATACTGTAATGAGACATCTCTAACATGTAGAGGAGCTTCTTCTCATGTCAGATCAGTCTGGAAAAGAATGAGCTCTTCATTCATTTTATGCATATTCCCCATGTGCTGTGAGGGAAAAAAAACCCTTGGAAATAAAATCGCTATAATCATCGGCCCATCAGCCGCCTTCATTTTTTCAAAGCCTTGCAGTAATTCACATCATGTGAGCAGTGATGAATTAAATGAGACACAAGCGAACATTTTGTTTTAACTGTGCACGGGCACGATCAGACTGTAGGTTCAACGCTATTTAAAATATGAGGAGAACATTTTTTCGTGCAGTGGTTCTCAACGGTTTTTTTGTCTGATATATCCCCACAGCCCAATTCCCCTTTATCGACACCCGTCATGTTCCAGATGTGTTCCTTTGAAGTGATTTTAAAACGAATGTATCCCTACAGCAATTATATAAAGTGGATATTGTTGCAGGGCCACTGCAGCTTCAGAGTTCACTTCTGAACTGCAGTGTCAACGGCTCAAGCCTGCACCAGACCAGTAAGAGGTGGGGGTGCGACCGTCTCTCATGCTCACAATGGCCATTAATTAAGCCCTGGAGATAAAATTGTTCACTTGATATTATTTTCCGACTCTGGCTTGGCTTTTAGCCCCGAGGTAAAGCTAAAATTAAAAATGTCGTCAAAAATGTTTATGGTCTCTGAGCTCTCTTGACTTGTTGGCACACAGAGGCCAGAGCCCTGCACAGCACTGCAGAACTTCTGCAGCGAAAAAATCATTAAGTGCTTCATCTTCGAGCCTATCCACATGAAAGAGGAGGACCGGCTGCCTCACCTCATGTATTGTGAAGGTTGCAGTTCAATGGCGGAAGGACATACTCACAGTGTATGTATTCACTCTCCGTTTGATTGAAAATCATCCATGACTCGAAGTGAGAGACCCTCTCATCTAAGCGACTTTGATTCCACTCGGAGAAATTGAAGAGGGCTTTTGAAGTGTGATGTTTGACATTTGTAGATCCACCAGATACGCGCCTGATTCATTTTCATAAACATATGATTTATGTCTACTTGTCACAATAGGTCAGGCTGAAGTGTTTCTCATGAAGGGCTTTGGGTGCCATTTTTCCGCATTTGGACTAATTCAAAGCCAATGAAGTGACACGCGGAGCTTACAGTCGTTCCTCAGTCGACCAGCGACGTCGACGATAACATATAGCGCGAGGCTAGATGCTGTAAATGCAAAGGGAGCTCACGGAGTGGAAAAGGCAAAAAGCTGCATGTGTGTGCAGCGATGGGAGCCTACAGTGGGGTATAGCGAAATGATGCGGTTGGCCAGCGGGACTACAAAAACTGATTTCACAGCTGGGGAAATCCAATTCTCTGTCTAAATCTCCATAACATAGAGTGGGATATATTTTGGCAGCAAAGTGATTTCTTTTTTTGGTGTAATTATTCTCAACAAATGCTCTCATCATCATTTTTAAGAGAGTCTGGGTGGTGGGATTTTGTTGTGTGTGTGTGTGGGAAGCTTTAATATGCATGTGCGTGCCTTCTACTTCCTGTGTGTGAAGAAAGCATATCATACGCGGTGATTTCAATGCATAAAAACTCACAGGCGATGTGCATCGTGTCTGATTATCCTGATTACGCTGCCTTCAATTGATGCTCAGATTCCTCACTCCACAAACAAACACCACAGCCAAATCAATAGCCAGACTTCATTAAAACAGCATTTACCTCTGACCACTTCAGCACATCAACCAAAAGGATCACACCGGCGGTCGATAGAGATAGACAGCCTCCTTGGGAGACGAGTCTCAAAAAGCGCAGATTTCACCACTGTTGGCACTGACACGAACAAAACGGAGAATGTGCGAAGATGCTGGGCTGTCTTCTTCTCAACAAAGCTTCTCTGGTGTTTAATCAGGAATTCTGGGACTGACTACTGTGAGCCAGCCTGCAGTAATGCAGAGACCATTAGCAGGCGAAGCGGCAATTACCTCAGCAACTGAATGGAGTGCATGCTACATCACCAGTCAGGCCTGACCTCAGAGTGAACAAAGAGGCACAAAGATTGATTAACAATAAAGCTGAAGCTTGGCAAACCAACTCTTTTTTTATAGAAAACATTTTCACTTCAGCAAAAAACAACTGTCAACCAACACTGTCCAGTAAAGATTATATGTTTTATATGACCAATGTATTTTATCAACTAATAGAGTAGTGTAGAGTGAAAGCTTAGTCAATAATCTAATAAAGTGTGTGCATGTTTCATTTTCACATTTTTTAGTCGTAAAATGACTTCACGTGCATCTTGAGTTAAGTTTATGGATTTGCTTATCGTGTCCATACTGAAGAGATCCATTCCAAATGTGATTCCAGTTCAAATGCTGAAATACATGGAGCAAGGCTGCAACACAACACAATCTGCTGCAGTATGCCCGCAGCAGAGTGCGTCCATTATAATCAACTGGAGCTGCTACACTGCTGCACCCACGTGGGCATCGCACGGCTTATCTTTATTTTTACATGGCTGGTCTATTGTTTTTTCTCTGTGCGTGGCTATGTGGCCCCCCAACAGGTAAAAACTACACAGAGTTGTGTGAAAAAACAAAGGGGCCTACAATCTCTTAAAATTATTAAAATAAATACTAATGCAAACATTGTACCAGAGGCAATGTGACACAGAGGAGCAACCATGTGGGTGTTTTTATATTTCACATCGTGTCCCATGTATTTTAGCCGTCAGAGTCCATTGTCCCTAATCTGCAGCTCATATGAGGCAGGAGGCGTTTTATCCGTGTTTTCCAGTTGTCTGTCTCGAGCACGTCTCAAGAAAAAGACATGCTTGTAATCAGTCCAGCTGTCTACACAGGCTGCATAACAGCTCGTATTTTACTTGTGTTACATGTGCATAAATGCAACCTGAAGCGTATCTTTATGCTTCAAGTTTATTTTCTTCATCGCTTTTACACACAGCTACAGTGATTGTGTGTTAGGCTCTTTGTGCTGCCAAAACTCAATGCTGCCCCTGAACGCAGCCTGTGTAGACACTGACGGAGGACTGAAGCGGCCGCTGCTGCTCTGCTAACGTGCTGCACGGGCTGTGTTTGACGTTCCCTCTTTATGTCACTTTCCGCTTTGCTGTAACTCAAACTCAAAGAGGAAATTTCAGACTGAAATGAGTTTACCTTTAGAAGAATGAAACACACATTATTTTCCTCAGGGACTGAGTGCTGAAGCCTCGTATTAGCTTAAGCTGAGCTTTAGAATCCATTTTTACACAGAAAGAGGGCTGTGGGTTTTATCTTCCATCACTTACAGTGAAATCACATTAGGAAGGGATGTCTGCAGGGCCACTATGGACCAGAGGAACAATTAAAGTGACCAAAAGCTCTTCCAGAGTACATACTTGAAAACATGTCACTGTATTATTAAATTTCAACATATTCAAAAAACGATACCAGAGACAAAAAACAGCTTTACTTTACTTTACATACATCGAGCCTCGCTCACTTCTAGCCACATTAGTCACAACAGCAGTTGCACTGCAGGCTGCAACTCTCTGCTACATCAAGTAGACAAATGCAACCTTCCACAGCCACATAAAATCCACTATTCAATACAGCCGAGCCACACTTTTCACACCTTTAAAGTTCTCCAACAAAGCACAGTCCACCTGGTTCAAACGTGAAGCCTTAAACTGAGAAAAAAACATCATTCGCTTGCTTTTTAATGTTAATTTTTGTGCTGCTACTGAAGCATTCTAGCTCATAATGTTCCTGCAGGAGCAAGAGGGTGTTCACAACCGTCTTTTCACACCTGTGCCTAATAATAAACGTGACTGAACTCTAAATCTTCCTGCTAAACCATCTCTATTTGCTATTTACAACATACATTGTCACTGAGAAGAGCTGCACAACAAGCTTCTGCAGATTTTACTCTTGCAAAATGGAACCTGATGCTAAAAAGCCGTCTAATCAACAATGCTATGCTATTCCTCAACTTTGGAAAAAATGACATACAGTGAGCTTATTTCATTCCAATTCTAATTTGATTTGATCAAATACTGTCCCATCATCTACCTGACGGCCATCGTCTAAGAGAATATTTCAACTCGGACTTAAATTCTAATACATGGATGGTAACAGGAGCAGCTGCTAAATCTGCAGCTCGGGTGAATATTTTGCTGAGCATGACCGTGATTTGATCGGGCACATCAAAGCAGCGGCTTGTGCTCCGCAAAGAGAAAAGAAAGACATTATGTACTCAACCACTGTCTATAGTTTTCCCATGGGTCAGTAAAAGCAGTGCAAAGGCTAAAACGCAGCCATGGCCCCCGGGTTACAAACATGACATGAAATATGAGCGCGAACAGTGCTGCGTCTCGGAGAGGCGAGGACAAACTAAGCGCACATGCTTAAGTACAGTACACTGAGTCATATCAACAGGGAGGGGGCCGGAGGTTGCTCCTGAACACACCACGGTCTTATCATAACAAATGACCTTCACGTGTCTTCATGCCCAGAGGGTGAAGGAAACACTGAGAAACGAAGCCTTTTGAGAATAAGGGAAGAGACACAACACTATAGATCCACATTACAACCCCCTATCAAACCCAGTTTGGTTTATTTACAATGCCAGTGCCCAATGGCTAAAGCTGATTTTTTTTTTTTTTTTTTGCACTGATGGGAATAAACCCCAAACAAATCAATTTTCCTCAAGCGCCTCATCCTGGCAGTCAGTTGCCATGGATATCCTGTGTGGTTGGATGTTCAGAGATCAAAGTGACGACGCGGAGGCAAGGGCAAATCAAAGACACACAATTCAAAGCAACTTCTTCCTCCCCTAAGGTGCTCCTTGGTCACCTTGGACATATATATTTTTCACACATGTTAGACGTGGATACAGGGTGCAGACTATTTTTCAGGTTGAGAAATGGGCCCAGAAAGCGACAGAAATCAGAGGTCAGACGGACTCCCACTCCCATCTCCTCTTTCTCGCTATCTCACTAATTCCAATTCCTCCACTCCACTGGCCCTCGAACCAAAATAAGATAGTCATCTCCACGGGCGGAAGCTTCGCCTTTCTATTGACGGCTGTCTGATGTGCACGTTATCCTGTCCGATCTCGGCTTTGACAGGCCGACAAGGGAGAGGCTTGTATTACAAGGGGAATCAATGGCACTGGGCCATATCCCTATCAATAGGCTGCCACAACTCTTTTTGCTCATGCTCCCCGCCCTGTGACAGATAAGATGTTTTATCAGAAAAAAAAACTAGTGTTGGAACGAAGGGGCGGGGGATTGGAATTGGCGGCGCAGACGCACGTTAAAAACACCACACAGCAGAGATTCTAATAAAACATTTCATCGTGATGTTTAATCTTCATTAGCAGCGATATTGTTGAGGGATGAGAGCAAACACAAGCAGCGCAAGAAGGCTGGAAGTCCCGCTGTTAACCCTCTCCTTCAATGTAGTGGATAAATTACGCCGAAATGAGCCCCATAATCAACTGGTGCGGCCAAAGCCACATGCTAAATGATTTCCTAGATCAAATATTGATATTTTGAATGAGCAGCCTCGGTGGGCCTTTCTTAGTGGCCTCCTGTAGTCAGCACATTTTTTTCCTTCCAGGTTTATGGAGAAATGGAAAGAGGGCAGGGGAGGTGGGAGAGGAGGGCAGGGGAGGTGGGAGAGGAGGGCAGGGGGGAAAACAGCTGGAAAAGAGGGGGAAAAAAAATAGACTGAGAAGGAAAATGCATTTAATTTGTTCGCCATCACCGTGCTGTGTTGGTTTCAGCAGAATGGGTTATGTGCCGAGTATTTCTCTTTTTCTCAAGGACCTGCCTTTGTACACAGAGCGGTGAGGGTTGCTGGCTCACAGCAAACTCTAATTGCCCTGAGGCCATAGGCAGCCACTTTCAAACAGGGTCATTCATCTTCCCATGGAAAAGGAAATGGTCTTTGGCCCTGATCCTTAATCACCCCCCTGCCGCAGTGTACAAGGTCATCAGGGAAGCCCTGTGACAAACAGACACACACATACACATGTGTGTACACGCACAGGCAGAACAGCTGAAAGACTGAGGGGACGGCCACACGACGAGAGGCAGCTAGAAAGGTACATGTGAGGTAAGCAGACAGGAGATGGAAGGAAATTTCTTCTCTATGCAAGTCCATGTCGTCCTCAAGTGAAATTGGAGCAGCGATTACAGCTCTGAGTTCTGGTCTGTGTTACCGTTTGTGGTTCTCCCTTCAAAGAGGAAGAGAGGAATTCATGTGGATGTGGTGGTGAGCTGCGCTGAAAGCCGTGACCAAAGAAGAGGCAGAGAGAAGATGAGAGCAAGGGGGGGGGGGGGGGGGAGGAGGAGGAGGAGGAAGAGGCGGGGGGGGTCAGGACAGGAAAGGAATGGAAAAGGGTCCATTTCACTGAGGATCACAAGACACTGGCAGAGACTGGTCCTCCAAACAAAATTAAGGTAACAGTATTCCTGCTTGGAGACCAGCAGAGGAGTGTCCCATAAGGCGAAGTTACCAGTTCAACCAGGATCACTGGAGCAAATCAGGTTTATTCTCACAAAATTCAGCTTCAGAAAGCTAAAAAAAAAAAAAAAAAACTTTCCTGAATTAGCATCTCATCTCAGTTTCATGTTGCATCTTACACATGCAGGTTCATTTTGAAGCAGGGCTGCAAATAGTTATTCTTTTAATTTCCACTTCAGTTCAGATTATTTACTTGATTATTCGATCATTGTTTGGTCATTAAATGCCAGACGATCAGGACATACTGAATTGGCTTGTTTTCTCTGACCAGCGCTCAAAAGCCAAAGATGTTCAGTTCACTATCACAGATGGCAGACAGGAAATATTCCCATTAGCAAGGCTAGAACCAGTGAATTTCACACATTATTCATACTGGGCTTGAATCCAAGATAATATGGTAACAAGAGGACTAATTTAACAGAGGAACAAACTGCAACACATCTGTACTCGTGTCAGTCGTTGGATTTCAAAGTGCTGCCAAATGGTCTCTTTGCCTGTTGGTCCATTTCCTCTTTATTATTTGATTCTTCATATACATTTCTCTGTTGAATATTTGTGGCTGTGAACGCCACAGATCTCTTCTAACATCTTCACTGTGAATTGATGTGGTCGACACTGGATGTCCTCTTGAGATATGAGTTATGAAGTCATGAATAGACATATTTGAGGCTCAACCTAATCTGACCACATTAGTTCTGAGCTGGATTCCTGAAACAGTTTTATTCTGGATCAGTTCGTTAGGCTGACTCAATCCAAGCTTCTGGAAATGAATGAATTGCACTTTTTCTACCTCCGGTGCAAAACACCAGTGAGTTCAATAACTTCACACAGCTAAAACAATGTTGTCCTAATGGTATTCTGCTCTAAGCGTGCATTATCAACACTGCGGCTGTTGATTAGCTAACTGCAGTGCGTGTGCCGCACTGTTGTGTGGCACACGCTTTTGTGACAAAGGGTTTTATGAATAAACCTGAGTTGACCTCACTAATTGCAACAATACAATCAATAAGTAAGACAATATGTTCAACTGGGAAAGCTATTGGTTTCCCATTGAGAACGTGTGAAGTCTGAAACAAGCAGCTGAAATCGGACCTCGCGCTCTCTCCTCCTTGCGGACCACGTTTTGATCCTCTTTTTCAATCCATTTCAATATTGCAGCATTTCTCACAGTCAAAGGCTATTATGACTTCAAGGCTCTAATGCCAAATCAATGTAGGCGTTATGTAATGGCCGACGCTGGCAGCTTTACATCTCCAAAATTAGCCAGGGGTCCCATTTGGGTTCAGTTCCTAATGAGCACAAACCAAATTAAGCATTCGATTTAGTCTCTTTTTAAGAGATGAAAGTTGAAATGTAATCAGTAACCAACAGAGAAATGATTTAAAACATACTGTAAGTCAGAGGCCTCGGCATGCTTACACACATGTAAGGGTGAGGGACAATGCAGGCGCACTGACACACGGACCCTCACAATTATCCTTCATTCACTGCTGTTCAGAGCAACAGGCTTCATTGTAGTTTGCAGCAGCTCTCTGTGGACACAGAGGAGAAACATTACTGGGCCTTGCTAACAGCTCAGCCGAGCAATGAAACAGAACACATTATTGCTGTGCAACATCAAAGGCTGTGTCTGTATGATACATATTTAATTAAATCCTATTGACTCTAGCAGACACATGGTGCATTCTGTGCACACAGAGACAGTAATGCATATAAAGATCCGTGGATATTCTCACAAGGACGTGGTCTCTCTCTCTGTTTCTCTCACATACAAACAGAAAATCACAGCGCCTATCATAGGCTGGCAGCAAATTGATATTCACAGTACAGCCGTGTGCAGAGATTCATTACAACCACTGTGGAAGAAGTCACAAGGTCTGCAGCTGTAGCTGGAACCTCAAGCACACCTGAAGTTCAGATTTATCATAACATACAATACACAGCTCAGGGAGCTTCATTTGAAGGGGCGGTGTGTTAATGCCTCACATTTTCCTCATAGAGAGCTAGATTACATAACCAACGTCAATTTCATGTCTGTGTTGTATTCAGCATATAAGACATCTCTGCGACATATTCAAACAAGCTCAGCGCAAACACAAGCATTCGCCAAAGGCAAGAAAACAAAATAAAGAAGCACATACATCTTTCAAAAACTCTAAATGTCTTATTTACATGTTGTATCTTGTCAGCCAGAAAGCTAATGACCACCACATTCAAGTCGGCTGGGTTTTAGTCAGAGTTACAAAAGGACATCTTGTCGCTGTAAGCAGCACATGTGTCCAGTTAAACCACAATGTCTCACTTTCTGAGTTTCTGCATGATGAACGCACAGAGACCACGTGCTGCACCTGACAGCTGTTCATTTTCGGTGGCGCTATGCTAGCTGTTCACCCCTGCTCCAGTCTTCGTGTTTGGCTAACAAAGCTATCTCTACCAGCTAGCATAATCTTGTGTGCCAAAAGTGAGTGACAGCAGTAACTTCTTAAGTCTGCTATAAAGTAACTTCCAAAGTAAAAATGCTGGCACTGGAAGTTTAACTTTTATAATAGTTTTGTTCCCAGAACCGTTGTGCTGGAAAAAAGTTAATTAAACACTACCGAGATTGTGGGATCTCACAGCAACCTCGCAACTTAACTAAAATGGCTTGGCACTGGATTTTATATTGACGGTTCCACTTTGATAGTCCATGTAAGTCTACTGGCATGTGCTAGGGGACAGATCTGAAAAAATCTGGATTTTAGATGTAAGGCCTTGAAAAACATGTGATTTTTTTTCTTTATCCCACAATTGTTCTGATAAACTCAAAGACAGATATGCTGTGTAATTAGAAGGCTTTTAAGAGCTCTTGGCTCAAGTGATCTGTTCTAGTTAATTGCATTTAATCCTTTACATAGCCGGAACTGGTGCACGACCAGTGTTTTTCGGCTGGTAAGGTCACTTTGTAGCGTCACCCGTAAGTTTGTGTTATTAGCTGGACGTGTGTATT
Organism: Chaetodon auriga; assembly: GCF_051107435.1. Lineage (NCBI taxonomy): Eukaryota > Metazoa > Chordata > Actinopteri > Chaetodontiformes > Chaetodontidae > Chaetodon > Chaetodon auriga. The sequence continues at coordinate 16,503,337 of NC_135091.1, read as the reverse complement.
GCGTTATAACCAGTCAGCCATCTCTGGAGGCAACACAGCACGAGGTGAGCCTGCGTACCACCCAGAGCATGTGCTGATGTCCTGCCGCTCAGCTCGGAAACAAACTGCCGCACAGTGTGTGTTTGTCTGTGTGTGTAACTGGCCCCTTGGTGTGTGAGTGCCCTGCTGTGACAGCGGAGGCTGACGAGACAGCAGGTTTACGCACACACACACGCACGCGCACGCACACAAGCGTTCCCGGAGGATCTATATAAGCTGTGTTGTGAGGCATGGGGGACATCCATTACAAAAACCCCCGTGGTTCAAAAACCCCTGGAGCTAGCTGCTGGTTCTCACACACTGAGAGACAAACTGCCCCGAACACACACACAGACGCACGCACGCACACACACACACACACACACAAAGAAACAAACACATGACCTACAGACAAGAAATTGCCAACATCTACAAACACGTTCACACTGAGAAGCCTAATGGAAAGAGCTCCTTGTACATATTCTCTTGCACACCAAGTGACATGAAAAATTCATAAGGAAAGTCACAACTGAATGTTGCACACACACACACACGCCGGCAACAGAGACGGCAGACAATCCATGACAGTGCTGGAATGAGTTTGTCATGTTGGTAGTAGGGGGGAACTATTTGGCACCACACACTGAAAATCCTCTGATACTGTGCTTCTGTTCTCTGACAATGCCGGTGGATGAGGCAGCGAAAGGGCTGACAGATTTTTGTGGGTGTGTGTGCACAAAGTAATGGCAGCTTAATTTAGTTGTGCACGTATGCACACATGTGAGACAAAGATTAAGAGATCCTTGTACAAACTGTGTATGCATGTGTGTGAGTGTCAGCGTATGCATGTGTGTCTGTCTTAATGAGCCACAACCAGCAGGGTCCCCATCAGTCTGCTGTCTTCTAATTGGACCTACTGAGCAAACAGCAGACCTCCAGCATTCATCTCCCAGAATTCACCGGGAGCCAGGGTGCCTAGCAGGGCTCCCAGAAAGAAAGGTAGAAAGATGGATACTGATGAAAAGAGAAAAAAAAAAAAACAGCATCCCACGGATCATCTGCAAACTAGTTTGACCTTTACACAATTACTGGCAGGTCTGGTTGTGAGGGAAGGTGATCACAGAGACTAACTAACTGAAAAGAAAAGACGACTGACAGCAGGTGGAGAAGTGGAGCAGAGCCGCCTACGCAGTCATGCTCACACACACACCTGTGCATGCATGCACGCACACACACAAGCTGATGAACCCGCTCATCAAACATCATCTAGCAGACTACCACGTGGAGACACGCAGCATGCCGCACAGCACCTTCCTCGCTGCCTCTTGAAGAGAGAATAAATCAGTGATTATCATATATCCCCAGGCGTTAAGCAACATCCTTGATGTACTGTAGACAGACAGAGTGAAGCAGCGAGTCGAGGAAAACAGTGAGGGGGGAAAAAAAAGTGGCCATCGTGACAGCTAGTGTGCAACGAGTGGATTCTGGTTCATGACTTTTGCTTTAAGTTGACCGGTCTCTCAAATCCCCACCTCACACTATCTATCAAAATCTTAAAATACAGAAATCCCACACTCCACGTGGACTCAATGTAACATTATTGTCATCATGTGCTGTGTATCCAAGCTCATCGATACGCCGTTATTTCCCACTTCTCAGCAGAAGAAGCCCAATTAAACTGCAAACAATTTACCTCTAATTTTCCCGTCTCCTGAGCACCAGGCCAGTTGAAGATGATGGACGCGAGCAATTTCTTTAACACAGCTACCATGCAAATCACTTTCAGTGTCTCTCCCTCAGCTGTTTTCCCCCACGGAACTCTAGATTGCAGCCTCCTTCCCTAATTGTTCCCAAACATCTCAGGCCAGCAGCGCGAGTTAATTGAGAACGAGAGACGTTGATCTCCCATGATAGAGAGGCTTGCATAAATGAGCGTTCCCGAAATGACTATCCACATCAAACCAGCAAGCGTAAAATCTGCTCTTTGGTTCAACCAGAACGTTGCAGAGCTGAAGGGCTTAGGTAGCCCCATGACGAGGTGCACCTGCTTTACTTTACTGTGATTTGAGTAAATATATGATATATATATACAATACAATATATTCATTTACTTATACTTTGATTGAAGAGCATGACACTTCCAAAGCAGGTGGGGCGTGACTTCCTTGAAGGAGCCACAAGATAAACTGAAGGACTAACAGGATAAGAAATATGACAAAACACAGATCTGCTACACGCAATGAGTCTTTTCTGACTTTTTCTTGTTAAAAAAAAAAAAAAAAACTAGGCCACCCAAGATGACTTAAGATCTGAAAAATCACACATGCAACTGCTAACAACTCACTGAGATATGCAATGATAGACAAGGGCACTCAAGAGGGGTGGGAGCACAAGTTTCAATTATTGTACAAGTTAACAGCTCCCATCACTTTGGCTCAGTGACAGGGGACAGAGCAGCAGGAGCACTCAGCAGAACTCGTCACAACTTGTCAGAACTGTGATGGACAGTTCAAAAAAAGGATCCAAATCGATGCAGCAGGACCACAGGTAACATCTTTTTTGCTCCGCTCGTTCTTCTTCCTTCTTCACCCACGATGCAACTCAACATCTGACAAAAATCATTCGTCGATTCAGGTGTGTCATGCTCTTCACTGCTAATGCAGCTTGAAGGCACTAGCCTCAAACAGAGACGAGGAGCGGGCTACAGAGGTCCGCTAAGTTCACTTCTTTCAAACTTTTTTTTTTCTCATTTTCAAACTTGTAGTCTTCAGACCCAAGTTGTTGCCTCAAGTGACATCACTTTAAGCAATTTATCCGAATTTGCACAGCTCCCTGTGGAGGCGCAAAAGGCTTTATGTAACTTTTTTCCACATGTAGAGTGGCACTCCACAAGACTTGTAAACAGACTTTGATGTGGAAAATTGGCGGAGTTGCCCTTTAATAAGAGATCATCTCCCATCTCCTTACTGGCTTTTCATGCTGAGAGCTACTAGTAGAAGTTTAATTGTCCAAAACTTCCACAATTATTGTCAATTCATTTGAATTTCAACACAAACCACTTACTGTATGAGCACTGGAGCTCAGAGAGAGTTAATGTCAAAGTGTTTATTCTTTGGCAGAGAACAAGTTGAGACTATGAGACTAAAACACATCTTAAAGTAAATAGATTTATTGCAGGACAATATTTATTCCATTATTCTTGTTTTTATATATATTGACTATTGCATTACTCCTTTTCAAGACCTTATTTACTTGTCTTGCCAAGTCAATAAAGAACTAATTAATATTTATGATGATGGAATGGAGAAAAGTAAAGGGCTTTTCGGAGATTTGTTCAGGGTCAACTTTTCAGTTGTACTCCTGCATGATAAAGAGCAGATACTGAAGTGAGTATCTTACATACAGCAGTGCGACAAGAAGCATTACCTCCCCCATTATGTTAGCATTTCCTCTGTGCGTGCATTCCCACGGCTATATGCAGCGTGTGTGTCGAGGGCATGCAGCTAAAGCTAACACGGTTAGCATTAGTCACCCCCCCCCCACCTCTGATGCACATGATCAAAGAGATGTTCCGACTGTTAAATGGATGAAACACAGAATGATGAGTCGGCTTTGAGAGCAAGACCGTGGGTGGGCGGTGGGTGTGATCTTCGGAATGAGCCAGCTCATTGACACATCTGGTGCCAGGGCTCAGACCATTTATAATATTCATGAATAAATGGATATAAGGTGGCAAAAACTCATTAAAATCGCTGTTACAGCGAATGTTAATCTTCTCAGAGTCACTTCGTTTTATAGAAAAAATACATTACAAAATGATCTGTCTTGCTAAGGATTCAATTACTAAACAGATACAGAGTGAAACAGTGTTTGTACACTTGATTCACCTCTTTGGGTTAAGCTGAAGTGAAATGTTTCCTTAGTCTTTGGTCCCGTAATGGACCACCTGATCTACAGAGTGTCCACGCAACACAGTGACAGAGAGAGAGAGAGAGAGAGAGAGAGAGAGAGAGAGAGAGAGAGAGAGAGAGAGAGAGAGAGAGGATGAAACGTGTCTGTCGTGTCGGTGCGTCCCAGCAGAGCTGTCATTAATTAAGCGTGAGATTGGTTCTCTCCACTTCCCACCCCTGTCTCTCATTCTGTTGATCCTGAGATGTCGAGGGATTCGTCACTTCTCACCTCTGAAAAAGAAACAGCTAGTGTTGGTGAAGTGGACCAAAAATAGACGTGCAAGAAGATACCAAAACACACACATTTCAGTCGACACGTGGGTGCACACACCCTCCTCCTAAAACAGCTGCACGCACACACACACACACACAGCCGCTCGAGTCCAGCACCGTGTCAGATACCTATAGCTCTCTTTCAGCACTGCAGTATATCACTGATGATAGCTCAAGTCCCTCAACTCCCCTATACTACCCTGAGGGGTGGAGAAATCTGCCAAACTGGTACAGGTCCTCTCTTTACTTCTCACAGCACGCTATTTGACAGCCAACTAGGGAACAGCAAAATTAAAGGCCTTGGCAAATGAAATTCTATGACAGAGCGGTGTGAATCAAAGCAGACGCTGCCATGGGAGGTTGTAGAAGAAGAATGGACAAGGCGCGCCCTCACAAGGAATACAAAAGTACAGTGAAAAGTTAGTGAGGGCGAAAAACTACATTTTTATTGTTAAGTTACCGAAACGCATCACCCGGCATCTAACGGCCGCATACTGGGCACTGACAAATGAGGTATGGCTTCATCATTTCACCTTGAAAAAGAGAGTGCTTTGGATAAAAGCTCTTTCATGGCACACAGAACTTTATTGACTTCCTTTGATATTAATAGCCTATGACACAAAATGCCATTTTCCCTGCGATGCCATGTTTTTTTCTTATCTGATGTGACCTTGTTGGCGGTGCTAGAGACGGCGGTGTAATGTATCTCAGCTCAGTCATCATCATTGCGCATTATCGATGCCAGACGCAGACAGAACGGGTATGGACTGCTTGGCTTTTGCTTCAGACTTGCAGAGCCCACATATGAAGGCTCGACAGCGGGTCTTTCTTTGCCAGTTCTGTCCAAATCACAGGGTATTTAGCGGCTTTCTAACGGCTCTGACTCTGGCACTCCCCACACACTTCCACTGATGGAGACACACTGTACAAGTATCAGCACTGACATGTAGGGCCATCATCACTGCACGGCAGGCAATCTCTTGTCGAGGTGAAGAGGCTCATAACAGTGGTCCCAGTCTGGCGTCCACCGAGCAGCCTCTCCTACAACCCTGTCTCACTCCTAAGGGAGAGTTATTGCTTTAATATGAACAACGAATGGTTGAATTTGTCCTTTGGGTGTCAAAGGACCGCTCGGCGTGATTACTTTCTTGGCACGGCGGTGACATTCATTGGCTTGGACTCGGGACGTATTGGAGAAAGGCCTCTGTTAGGCTGGATTGGGTGAGTGACAGATGGAGACGGACAGAGAGAGGGAAAGTGAGAGACAGACAGAGAAAAGGAGAAATGCAGAGAAAGGGAGCAGTGGTGAAGCCGGCTTTGCACACCTCAATGAACAGCAGCACTTCAATCCCTGATAGAATGAGAAATACAGTATCCTGACCTTGACTGATCAAGCAGGGAAAAAAGCAGCGTGGCCACAGTCCGCCCACGCACAGTCGCAGAAAAGTCACAGAACACATAAAATAGTGGAGGACGGACAAGAGGATGTTTGTTTTTTTGACATTTTACATTTTTTAGACCTTATTATCGAGACAACAAAACATTCAACCCCCAGACTCAGGCTGTGTTTCATACCACTCGGAAAGCGGGTAACCGTATCTCAGACAAGGGAAAATGCAATTAAACGGCACACCACTCGACTCTCTGAATGGTAAGCAGTGGGTTTAAGTCCGTAGTTTGACATTTTGGGAAACACGCTTATTACTTTCTTGTTGAGTTATCACAATCAGACTGATACTACTCTCTAATCTGTACGGTAAATATGACGCTGGAAACAGCAGCCGGTTATATCTTGTTTCTTTAATCTGTACCAACACTTTAGAGTAAAACGACAACTCACTTTAGTTTCAGATTTTTAAACAGGGATTTATGCACTGGGATATTTATTAGACACAAGGTCAGTCTGCATATGTACTGGAGTTCTTGAACATCTCAAGGGCATCCCTGTTTATTCCCTGTTTCTTCAAGCATTAGAACACACAGAGGCACACATCTGTGCTCGTCTCCCATCAGCCTTACCTGAATAGTGGGTGGAGAGCGCTGTTTGCGGGTGGTCGTGGTGGAGAGTGTGGTGGTGGTCTCGATAAAGGTGGTGGACATCTCCGGCGGCACCGAGGTGGTGGTGCGTGCCGCACCCCTGCTCGTCGGCACGTCGCCCACGAGCCGCACGCTGCCGTTCACCTTGATGTTGACGTGGCCCTCGGCGGCCATGTTGAGGACCTTGAGGCCGTTGTAGTAGAGACCGGAGAGCTGGCCCTGGTAGGGTCGCTTCCGGTCATTCCCACCAATGGAGATAGTGGCCTGGGTATTGAAGATTGTGAGCTGCCGGCCTGGCGCAGGGGGGAGGGAAGCGAGCGTTAATATGTTTATAATGGAAAAATCGGAAAGTTCTAATTCTGACATGCATCACCTTTAAGAGGAACTACACCTTCAGTGCGAGACAGATGCATTAACAGAAAACTTCAACAAAGACTAACTTTGTTAACACTACTGATTTACTGCTTGATTACATGAGCGTTGATGGAGTTGAAATGGTTAAATACGTACTGGTGATGCAACATGCTTTTACACTGAAAAAAATAACCACATTATCTGTTCTCAACAACCCCACCTTTCTGTTCATAAAAGACTGCAGCTATACGCGCTGCTATCTACGGTAGGAAGGCTTTTTCCCTTTGATAAACCAGAAAAAGAGACTGAAAGAGACTGCGAACGCTGAAAACTACAGACACTATGCAGCTAATGCAGCATTATCATCAGGGAGCAAACACATGCAGGTGTGAAAAAAAACGTTTGAAAAATGAGCTGGAACACGTGCCACGGGCACTCTTAATATTCTCTGGACAAAACAGTGGACTTGTGCGGTAAAATGATTAATAAATACATATACAGGCTTTGGCATATTATGATAAAGTATGAGCAATACACACTCACTCCATGCCGTGGTGAATTTCATTAGGAGACGCCTAAATATCACTGTCAAAACACGCTGCTCATGCATTAATTATGAAATGAAACCACACCAAACTTTCATGATACAGGAATCATAATTAAAAATCTCACTGGTATAATTTACAGACACGTAGCACAGCAAGCTTGTTATATTTACGGCATGTGCACAATTATAATGCATAATATGTCGGGTATGGAATGACGGGGGCAAGACGTTCATACCACAAGGCAAAAATGAAATAGCACGTGTGGAGTCATGCATGCAGCAGTAATGGCATTTATCAGACCTATCTGTGCTTTAGCGATTGTTAAAGGGACTTTATAATCAGGTTAAGAAGTTTATGTGCCATGAACTTTAAATGCAGTTTATAATGATATTATGTGGACTAAAAAAAAAAAAAAAAAAAAATTTCACACGCACCAAAAAGAGAGGAGACTTTTGAATCCCCGCACATGTTTTAAACATGCCGACTTGATCGTCCCTGTGATTGAAAGCGCAACTCTATCAGGGCGCAGTGCACCTTGGCAGGCTCGCTGTGACGCTTTGCTGTCAAAAAGGCTCCAATTAGCTCTCCATCACCAAACAAGTGAGGATTTTATCATGTGTGATGTGTTTAACTACAATCAGATAAATTGCAGCAGGGAAAAGCACCTGCTGTTTGGAAATTTTTCAGGGGGATATGCCCGCTGATTAGTTTGTTCTCAAACATTGCAGAGGATTTGAGCCATGGGAGCTAATTCTCCTCTCAAAACAATCGGCCTACTGTTGCAGCATAGATAATGCCATCTCCTAGTCAATTTTGCAAAAAAAAGAAAAAAAGATTAGGAGTACCTGATACTTAAAATCTTATTGTTTCACTGTAAAAATCTCTTCCCAGTCCCTTTAACTGGACACCATGAATCAACAAAATTTAAAAAGATGACAATGACAAAAACGGGGGAAGAAAAATAAAAAAAAAACAAAGGAAAGAACAAAAAAGTAACAAACAACGCTCTGTTTTACCAGTTTTTTAAAGGGTTTAAGGGGTGGTTATTCATTCTCAGAGGTTGAAAGGGAACAAGCCAATGAAATGACAGAAAAAAGAAAGAAAAACATTCTAGAAGTTCGATAAAGATTTACCTTTCTCCTGAAGCCAATCTTCTACTGGCCGGGTATATTTGAACGGGATTTTCTTATTTGCCATTTGATAGCGCTCAATGTCGCTGTTGCCTTTAAAGTTTGAAAGTTTAACAAACAGCTTGAAACAGTTGGCAACAGCAACAGACATCACACATTTATACAGTGGTTTAGAATGAGTTTTATCTTTGTTTAGAAATATTTATAAAAGCTTTATAATGATTTTTTTTTCAACTAGCTTTAGTCGAACCTTTTAAAATTCATATTTATATAGCACACTCCACACCTATATGTAAGAAAATATCCATGGATTAAAAGCACAACACATATCCATAGCAGTCATGGAAAAGACACACTGCATAAATAACCTGTAACAAACACAGAAAATACATCACAGTCTACATAACAAGTCCTATAATACATTCATCACATTACATAATAGAGACAGAAGAAAGGCAAAGTGCTTGAAAGGGTAGACGTGCATTTACTGCCCTTCTTCGAAGCAAATTAGGGGTAATTAATGAGGCCTAATTCTCCCAATGGACACCACCTGCTTTTACATTTCAAGGGCCATGGAATGATTCATTTTAGGAGCTTATTTGAAAGGAAGGAGCTGTGCAGCAGGTTTACAGGCGAGCACGGGGAGGGGGCACGGAGAAGGGAGAAGGGAGTGGTAATTTGAAGTACTGCAGATCTATTGGGAGGAAAGTCCCACGGTGACACAGATTTGAGGGGGACAATGCATACAAATGAGATCATTACTGACATGGTGGGAGGCCTTTTGGGTAAAAAAAGTACTACACCCCAGCTGCCACAGCCCCCTCTTCTGAGACTGTGGCTAACATGTTCCAGGTTTATGGGAATTACGGATAAAAGGGCACCTTTTACAGGGAATGTCGCATGTGTGCTTAGCATTAATTCTGATATGATTTCTTGGTGTGTTTGCGCCATGATGCAATATTTTGTCTGACAATCGCTGAGGCATTCCCTCTGAAAGGCATCATGAGTCTGTCGACGCTGAGAATTGAGACGTTCAGCTCCAACACTTTGAGGTATGACAGAAGACTGTGAAGCCTGCGTAGAATTATGACTGACACCACGATGCCACTCAGGTGGGAAGGTGTTTGGAGGAAAAAAGGCACCAATGCGGCATCGTTTATAACACACGTGAAAGGGCAAGGCTTCATAATTGTGAGAAAAGGTCGTCTGGAATGTCTCTATTTTGGCTGCTAGAATTCTCCCAGGTGATTTATCTATCGACAACATCACACACACACACTCATGGGGACCACCTGACTGAGGGTGTGACCATAGAGTATTTCGCTACAATAAATAGCATCTTAAAGCGTCTAATTTAATTTCTCTCTTGGTTCAGTTATTTACTGCATACCTGATTTCGAATTGCACTTTTCCCACCTATTGATTAAAATTGCACATAAGGAGCAAACGCCCATAATTACATTGAACCATTCATTTGGCCACTTATGCTCCAAAGTGCTTTAGTAAAGCTCAAGCTTGTCTCACTTTCCTCTCCGTCGCTCAGCTATCTTTCCATCATTCCTTTCTACCTTTTAGTATTCTGAGAAAAAACAGTCAAGAGCTCAGTTTACAGCCAGCTGGGAAGGAGTGTGGATAGGGCTGCAAGGGAGCTCAAGGAGCTAAAGGACTGTGTCTGCAGCGCGCCAGCAGGTTAATCAGCTACTAGCAGGACTCCCTCCCCATTCCTTTGATCTCAAGCAGGTTTGGTGCAACAGCCAAATACACTCTCCTCTGGACAAGGGCCACAGAGGGAGGCATGATTGTTGTATGTGAAACCAGGGGACAGACGGGACGGTGAGGAGTTTGGGGGACTAGGTGAAGGATTGGGGTGGGAAGAACAGGGAAGGGACAGCATGAAGCATCTCACGAACCAGGAGAGTAATCTCATCTGGAACGCAGAGAAGTGGAGAAAAGCTTGCAGTGCATTGCTAAGGGCACAGTCTCAGGTATAGTTCTTACATTGTTCTAGATGATTAATGGCGTGACAGCCCCCTTGTAATGAATACACCACAAGCTAATTGTCCAACTAATGAGAAAAATCTCTCTAGTTTGTCAGTTTGATATTCAATTTCTAAAGGTGACTCCAGAATGAATGACCTTGCCAATAAAAGCACTATTGTTTATTATAAGATCACTCTGCCTTCAAGGTTTTGGATTTTTTTTTTTTCTTAAAAGCAGAATGGACATCTCTTCAAAGATTTTTCATCAACCTTTCAGCACTGAAGTGAGGAAAGTGCAATTTAGCACCGTTATGTGTTTGATGTTTCGTCACTGACAGAGTCCATTTTGGTGTGATCTGAAATCTACTGAACAGCTTTTGGGTCATACATATGTAACCCTTTTCACCATCGGCTCGTGAAATGTGAAGCCCTTTACTTAACACTAAATAAAGAATTAAAGCTCCTCAAACTCAAATTTATACTCATATAGTGAAAGAGACATCTCAGTGTAAATTAACTGTCTAGGGTAAATTATGACTCTCACTGTCTTAATAGTAATGTAAACAGAAATACATAAAACACCATAAACACGAGGCAAAAACACACAAACACTGAATCTCAGTTTAGAGAACGTATTGACAATAGTTTAATACAAATGCCAACCTTTTAATATGAAAAATAAAAAATAAAATAAAACACCCGGGATTTCTTTAATAAATTGTCTTAGTTTCTGAGTGCACTCTTTAAGTTTGATTAAGCAAGCTTGCTTTTGGATCGTTGGCGCGCATTAAAAGTTGGAGCTCAGGCAGACAACAGTACCTCCGTGTGGGAAAATGGAAACGGCTCCTACCGCAATGAAATCCTCCTCTGGTCTCTCGTCTGCAGCAGCAATAGTAGCAATGAGCAGCAGTATCCACAACCTCTCCAACCAGAGAGAAAAGTCGGTCCTCGGCCCTCAGCACACACAGCCACGACATCCGCTGAAGCTCCTCAGCTCAGGCAGCCTCCTCCGACGTCCGTGCGGGGAAAGTAATGCGACAGCGTCTCTCCCACAATGGCGGCGGCGGCTAAGCTAACTCAGCTAGCTTAAGTTGCAGCAGAAAACAGACACGCTCGGTCGACAATTCACAGTCCGTAACTCTGTAATTTAAGAGCGTGTCGGCTGACAAACCGTTAACAGTCTAACTGAACAAGAATAAAAAAGAAGTATAAACACGGGGTAGTCCGTCTCCTCACTCTCGTCTCTCTCCATGCGCTACGCCATTATCCTCCTGCTTCTTCTCGTCGCTTCTTTTCTTTCTGCGCACTTTTCTCCTACTTCCTCTCACACCCAGGTGAACCGGAAATGAAACTTTATAGATCATCACTACAAAATACAACTTTTAACATTTTTAAAGTATCGAACCAGCAACGAAATACATTTTTAAAGGCACATATTTTAACTGCAAATTAAATATATTTTAACCTCTTATTTATCATGTGAATTTGAGTGTAACCATGACAACTGAATAATAATCAGGCATCTCATCAACACTTGAAAATATCCACACATTTAAATGATAAGAAAACAATATCTAAATATAACTGATATTTATCAGGTTATTACACTCTCCCCCCACCAATGTAAGGCATGCCCTCATGACTTGGTTTTTCAAAACATAAACAACCATGGCACAATTTGGTAAGTGAGTGTTAAACAAGAATAACTGATATGATTAGGCTACCACTGGGACACCTATATACTTGTAAAAACAAGAAACATATCTCACTGCAGGGGCTGCTATGACACTGGGTTGCCCTGGGGCATCATATGTGAACTTTAAGGGGGGTCTTCTGACTCTCTGAGTTCGTCTAGTCATAGTGTCAGTGTCAGTGTCAGTCTCTGTGTCTCTTTGTGACAAGGGAGTCTCTACGTCCAGTGTTTCATCTCTCTCAGTCTTTTCTTGGGTCTCACTTGTCTCTTGTAACTCAATGTTCCCTGTTGTCTTTCCAGACTCAGGTCCATTTCCTCCTTTATCCATTCCTTGTTCCTCCACACAGTCCTGTGTCACTCCTTGCTCAACTGCTTCTTGTTGTCCAACTTGATCATCGAAAACAACATCCAGATCCAGACTGAATGGTTCCGACATTTCATCATCCGTCTTACACTTGAGAGGGTCAACAGATAGTTCATACCACATTCCATATTCCTCATCCTCTGAGTCTGTGTACTCATTTCCAGCAGCATCATCTGGTCTGATCTCTCCTCTTCCAGATTCCTCATCTGTTGTCACCTGTTGTGTCTTTTCCTTTCCTGACTGTTCTCTGTGTTGCCTCTTTTTCCTCCGTCGAAGGACTCTCCTACTAGGTGTAGGGTCTACATCAGGGACTTGATCAGGGGAGACCTTTTGTGCGAGTGGCAGGAGATGGTTTCGATGGAGGATTTTGATGGGTCCATTTCCATCTTCTGGTCTCAACCGGAACACTGGCAAGTTTGGCATTTGACTTTCCACAACATACGGGTTTGAGGCCCAGCGGTCTGCCAGCTTATGCTTTCCTTGTAATCCTAGGTTCCGTAACAAGACTCTGTCTCCTGGCAATAGCTGTGAGAAACGGATTTTCTTGTCATATCTCCTCTTGTTGCCATCATTTTGCTTGGTAGCAAGGGACTCTGCAAGTTCGTAAGCAGCTTTTAACTCCTTTCTCATGTCAGTAACATACTTGAGATAAGTTTTCTGCTGTGTGCCATCACTGGATGTTCCAAAACATAGATCCACAGGCAATCTGGCTTCACGCCCAAACATCAGGAAATATGGTGAAAACCCAGTGGCTTCATTTGGAGTACAATTATAGGCGTGGACGAGGTGTGAAATGTATTGACTCCACTTTTTCTTCTTGTTTGGCTCCAAGGTCCCTAACATGTCTAACAATGTCCTGTTAAACCTTTCAGGCTGAGGGTCCCCTTGAGGATGATAGGGTGTCGTTCTTGATTTCTCAACCCCAAGTGTGCTCAGTACTTCATAGATAAGGCGACTCTCGAAGTCTCTCCCTTGATCACTGTGCATTCTCTTTGGCAGTCCATAGTGAATGAAATACTTCTCAAGTAACACTTTTGCCACTGTAGAGGCCTTTTGGTCCCTCGTTGGAAAAGCTTGAGCGTAGCGGGTGTAGTGATCGGTAATGACCAGAACATTTTCTGTGTTGCTCGAGTCTGGTTCAATAGACAGAAAGTCCATACACACAAGGTCCAGTGGGCCATTACTTTGCAAATGAGACAGAGGAGCAACTTTCTTTGGAAGGGTCTTCCTCTTTATGCACCGCACACAGGATTTGCAGTACTCTTCAACATCTGACTTCATCCGAGGCCAGTAGAAACGATCTTTGATCAGGCCATAGGTCTTATCAAGGCCCAGGTGACCTGAATCATCATGCAGTGATTTCATTACCATGTTCCTGTACTTTTCTGGCAGGACTAGCTGAAAACGGCTGGATTTGCCAGGCGGACTTGTGACTCGGTACATGACTCCTTGTTTCATGTTTAACCGATCCCACTCTCTCAAAAGCAGGGAACAGGTTCGATGTTTTGTCTTGTCAACTTGGGTTACATCTCCTTGGCTCAGGGCTGACCACACTTGACTGATGCCAGGATCCTCTTGCTGAGCCGTTGACAGCTCAACTGGACTCAGGACAGGCATTTCCTTGACACACAGGGTAGTCAGATTGCAGTAGGCTTGTGGGATAGCCTGCATAGAGAGCCCCAAGTGGTCAATCACTCTTCCTGAGAATGAGTTCCTCTTTATAGTCACCACAGACATCTGGCACATAGCTTTCACACCTGTGGCAGGTATGTCTGTCCATTCTTGCTTTTGAGTTGGTGTCGGATGTGGACGGCGAGAGAGAGCGTCCGCATCAATGTTTTGAACACCCGATCTGTACTTGAGACTGAAATTGTAGGTAGACAATGCAGCAAGCCAGCGGTGACCTGTTGCATCCAGCTTGGCAGATGTCAACACATATGTCAGCGGGTTGTTGTCTGTCCTCACCTCAAACTTTGTCCCATACAAGTAGTCATGCAGCTTATCAACGACTGCCCACTTCAGTGCCAGGAACTCCAATTTATGTGCAGGGTAGTGTCTCTCAGATGGGGTAAGGCTGCGACTGATGAAAGCAACTGGTCTTAACCCTTCACCTTGGTCTTGGTACAACACGCCACCTAGTCCTTCTTGACTAGCGTCCACATGTAGCACATAGGGTAGCTGTGGGTTTGCAAAAGCCAGCACAGGAGCTTGAGTAAGCCTCCGCTTCAGCTCTTTGAAGGCTTGTTCGCATTTTTCATCCCACCTACAACCAAAGGGCTCAGATGGATTTAGGTAGGTGTCACCCTGTTTCATTTTGGATTTCTTGGCAGCTGGTGGATAGCCGGACAACAGCTGGTTGAGGGGGTGGGCTACTTTGGAGTAGTCCTTCACAAAGCGTCTGTAGTATCCACAGAACCCAAGGAACGACCGCAGAGCAGTCACAGTGCTTGGTCTGGGCCATGTGGTTACAGCTTCAGTCTTTCCTGGATCTGTTGATACACCATCTTGAGATATGATGTGCCCAACATAAGTCACTGACGGTTGACAAAATTGGCATTTATCCAGTGACAGCTTGAGACCTTCGTCTTTGAGGCGGTCGAGCACCTTTAACAACCTGGTCTCATGCTCTTCAAGCGTCGCCCCAAACACAATGAGATCATCGAGATAGACCAAAACCTCAAGCAAGTTCATATCTCCAACAGTTTGTTCCATTATTCGCTGAAAAGTTGCAGGAGCTCCTGTCACTCCTTGTGGCATTCGTTCAAATTGATAGAAGCCAGCAGGACAGATAAAAGCTGTCTTCTCTTTGTCACTTTCGTTCATAGGCACTTGATAGTAACCACTGCGGAGGTCTAGAACACTAAACCATTTGCTTCCACTGAGACAAGCCAGAGCATCTTCGATTCTTGGCACTGTGTATTGGTCAGGTACAGTGCGGCGGTTTAGAGTCCTGAAGTCCACACACATCCTTATTTTTCCGGTTTTCTTTCTCACCACCACAATTGGCGAGGCATAAGGACTACGTGACTCAGTGATGATCCCTGCATCTTTCAGTTGTGACAGATGCTGTCTCAGTGCCTCCACATCTGCAGGCGCCAGCCGGCGAGACCTCTCTCGAAATGGTTTGTCATCAGTGGTTTTGATAGTGTGCTGTGTGCTTTTACTGCATCCTACATCAAACTCATGAGTAGAGAAAACCTCACTGCGTTCCATCATTTTTTCGACCAATCTTTTCTTCCATTCCTCAGGGACAGGCGAGTCTCCAAAGTTAAAAGAGGAAGGGGTCACTTTTTCAGCTGACTTAGTGTCGGACTCTTCCTTTGCAGGAGATGATGACACAACGTCGACTGGGAACAAGTGGGCAATTGGCATCCCTCTAGTCAAAGTGATTTCTCGGGAAGACACATTTCTGACTAGCACAGTAATTCTCTTAGACATCACAACAGTAGAAGCTTGCAACTCTGGTCTTACCAGGAGCTGTTCTGGAAACCTTGATTCCTCTGCAGGTTCCTCAGGTGAGTCCACGAGAATGGCTTGAGTGCCCGGCATTCCTCGGAACTTTGGCACACCAGTCACTCTGGCTATTCCTCCAGGCCGCAAGGTGACAGGTTTGTTTTGAGTGAACCACACAGTTCCTCTTTTGTGACTGTCGTCATCAGGTGGGAGTTCTGAAAGCTCATTGAAAACTTGTTTGAATACTGGATGCATGTGTAGGGTGCTCACAAAGTTTTCTCCTCCTTTTTCTTTGCAGCATTTGAGCAGTCGTCTCACAGTTGGTGTGTTTGTGCCAACAATGATGGAAGCTTCACCTCTCACAACTGGGTCGGGACAAACCAACACAAGGGCATCAATGGTCTCAGCCACTCCTACGTCAGCTTCCAAAAACTCCAGCTTAAGTGACAGATAGCCATCGTAAGGGTAATCAGCAGGACTGAGACCCCATATCTCTAAGACGCTGATAGGTGTCAATGGCAAATGTGTCAAATATCTGTCGTAGAAGGATCTGTACAGTAGAGTCACCTGAGATCCAGAGTCGAGTATGGCTTTAGAATAGATGCCTTCAATTTGCACTGATACAACAGAGCTGGGGCCCACTAAGCCTTCTGGTATAGTGTCATCCACTTTTTCATCTGGGTTGATGCACCTGGTGGAACGTGTTTCAACCACCGGGAAGCCAGGCCGTTCCTTTACTGGTTCCCGCGGTAGTTTCCCGATTTCTTTGTCAGTTTGATGAGGCGCTTGTTGACTTTTTGTAGGTTTTCTTCACCTTCACAGTCTCTTTTAAAGTGTCCATCCTCCCCACATCTATAACAAAATATTCCAGATCTATCCCCTTCATTGCCAGATCTTTGTGGGGTTGCATTTTTTTTGTATTTTGTCTTGGCAGGGATTTCAGATTGTGGTCTTTGGGTGTCTGACTGCGTTGCAACTGTAGCAGCTTTGAGATTGAGCATTTCAGCTTTCATGACACTAATGTCTTTTTTCAACTGCTCCACTTCAGGACTGACTTTGGTTTCAGGAGCAGACTTGGAAACTGAAGTGACAGACTGTGACATCACTGTGCTCTTAGCATCATTTCTGCTCTGAAGCATATCCTCTTCTTCCCTCACCTCCTTCAACAACTCATTGAAAGTGGGAGGATCTCGCAGCTTGTGTGTCATGCGGATGCGAAGTGCGATCATGTCTTGTTGCAATGCACCTCTCACAACTTGCTCAATGCGCAGCTGGTTCATGTCAGACAGTTCCACTCCTCCTTTCCGGAAAACACAGTGTAACAGTTTATCTAGCCTCAACAGGTAGGTAGACAACTTTTCACCTTCATTTTGATATGTGTGTCTGAACTTGACGAGGAGATCAGCTGGACTCTCAGTTGTTCCAAATGCTGTTTCCAAAGCTTGCATATAGTCATATGAAGTTGCATCAGGGCTCTGTGCTCTTAGAAATCTCACTATGTCAGCAGCGGGACCTTTAAGGCATTCCACTATTCTTTGTTTCTTCACATTGTCACTGCACTGCCACTCTTCCAACAAGTTCATTGTCTGCTCTGCCCATGCGTCATACTCTTCCTCCCCACTAGGAGTGGGTTTTACTCCAGAGAACAGGCGGAGCTTTCGGTAACTGTAAGTATCAGCAGGCACTGTGTTACATTTATCCACTAGGGAGCTGATGGCATTTATCAGTGCAGTGTTCATATCAAGGGATGAAGGGCTGAGTAGGCCTTTAACATCAGTGATAGTCTTCCCTTCATTTTCCAGAAACGACATCAGTTTAGCTTCAAACTCTTGACTCTCTACAGGAGCTGTTAGCACATGAGCAGGCCAAGGCCCGGCCTCTCCAGGAAGTCCAACAAAGTCAGGTACGGTTTGCTTAGTCAGGTCAGTGGATGTCTTAATCAGGACAAACTGTGTTTTGGAAGCTATGTCAAAACAGCGGTCAGCTATCTCAGCTTTCCCAAATGCCTTAACCTGACTCAAAGCTTGAAGCAGAATATCGTCTGGGACATCAGAGCTAACATCACTCAAAATTACTGCATTTTCACAAGCTAGCTGCTTCCTTTTACACCAAGCCCCAATCTCTGTAGCATCCATTTTCTCAGCTCAAGACAGAAAAAAAATTCTGTAAATGCAATTACTTTATCAGTGCACTCAATATTGCAAAATGTTAGCAATACAGCTCAATATAGACTCAGGTGTGGAAAAAAAGTTATCAATTTTTCAAAACAATCCCGGACGAGCCCCCAAAAATGTAACCCTTTTCACCATCGGCTCGTGAAATGTGAAGCCCTTTACTTAACACTAAATAAAGAATTAAAGCTCCTCAAACTCAAATTTATACTCATATAGTGAAAGAGACATCTCAGTGTAAATTAACTGTCTAGGGTAAATTATGACTCTCACTGTCTTAATAGTAATGTAAACAGAAATACATAAAACACCATAAACACGAGGCAAAAACACACAAACACTGAATCTCAGTTTAGAGAACGTATTGACAATAGTTTAATACAAATGCCAACCTTTTAATATGAAAAATAAAAAATAAAATAAAACACCCGGGATTTCTTTAATAAATTGTCTTAGTTTCTGAGTGCACTCTTTAAGTTTGATTAAGCAAGCTTGCTTTTGGATCGTTGGCGCGCATTAAAAGTTGGAGCTCAGGCAGACAACAGTACCTCCGTGTGGGAAAATGGAAACGGCTCCTACCGCAATGAAATCCTCCTCTGGTCTCTCGTCTGCAGCAGCAATAGTAGCAATGAGCAGCAGTATCCACAACCTCTCCAACCAGAGAGAAAAGTCGGTCCTCGGCCCTCAGCACACACAGCCACGACATCCGCTGAAGCTCCTCAGCTCAGGCAGCCTCCTCCGACGTCCGTGCGGGGAAAGTAATGCGACAGCGTCTCTCCCACAATGGCGGCGGCGGCTAAGCTAACTCAGCTAGCTTAAGTTGCAGCAGAAAACAGACACGCTCGGTCGACAATTCACAGTCCGTAACTCTGTAATTTAAGAGCGTGTCGGCTGACAAACCGTTAACAGTCTAACTGAACAAGAATAAAAAAGAAGTATAAACACGGGGTAGTCCGTCTCCTCACTCTCGTCTCTCTCCATGCGCTACGCCATTATCCTCCTGCTTCTTCTCGTCGCTTCTTTTCTTTCTGCGCACTTTTCTCCTACTTCCTCTCACACCCAGGTGAACCGGAAATGAAACTTTATAGATCATCACTACAAAATACAACTTTTAACATTTTTAAAGTATCGAACCAGCAACGAAATACATTTTTAAAGGCACATATTTTAACTGCAAATTAAATATATTTTAACCTCTTATTTATCATGTGAATTTGAGTGTAACCATGACAACTGAATAATAATCAGGCATCTCATCAACACTTGAAAATATCCACACATTTAAATGATAAGAAAACAATATCTAAATATAACTGATATTTATCAGGTTATTACACATACAACTAGCAGTAGATCCCTATGCACTTAGAAAATGAATAAAAATAAAAGTTGAGTGTTTGATAGGAAAACTCAATTTCTCTTTTCTATATATTTTGCCATAAGAAATATTCAAGCAAACCCATATAAATCAACTCACATAAAAGTTTTCTGATATCGTATCATTACTTCCTTGAAGTGATCCAATTCCTGCAAGACTATGTAACATTAGTTAGCACATTATTTCATTTAGAAAATAAAAAGCTGAGTTCATGAGCAATAAAGCAAGGCCTTGTTCAGTTCAACAGACTCTGGGGTTTTACAGCTACAGCCTTACTTGGTCTGGTATGACCGGCAGCACACGGTGATTAGTATAATTTGTAGATTACAACCACATATTATATTATGGCATTATTTATAAGTAGATTTGTTCTCGACTCTCATGCATATTTGTGTGGTTGTATGTAAGTTACATGGTTCTATTGTATTTCTGGGTGCCCCTTTTATCATCTAGCTAAGGTCAACAGATTAAAATTAGCCTTCTGGGCTAACTTATTTAGTCTAATTTACAGTTCTTCTTTTCAGTTGATCAATTAAAATTTAACAATAAGGAAATCAAATAAAAAAAGAAATAAATATCACTGCATTTATGGCTCCTCTTTTGCTGTGCTACTGTTACGCTATGTTTTAGTATTCACCACGACCCCATTATTATCAACTATTTCTACAGTTTTAAGTAAAAGTCACAGAGGATCGACACAGGATTAAACCAACTGATGGATCAGTTTGATCAGTTATGCAAAGGAACACAGTTTGATTTGGTAATATTGGCAGAAAAATGGGGATTTTTTTAAATTTGGGATGACTTGAATTGCCTACAAAGTAGTGCAGCATGAGGTTCGAATGGCCATTCACAGGGCCCCCAATGCATGCTATGCATTAAATACTATGAGCAAAGGGGTCATTTATGAATACAGAAAGTTATAAACAGAGAGTTCTACTTTGTGGGTTTCAGTCAGAGAAAGGCGACGTCATGCAGTTATATGCACCAATCAGGGTTGAACAATATCTAAATTAGAATGTGTTGACAGTTGCGGGGTGGCTGTCAGTCAAATGTGTTAAAACCACACCCACACAGTCCTCATGAAGCAGAGGGTTGTGGAATGTTGTTGTTGATGGTGCCTCTTTAGTTTTCGGGGGCTTTAATTTCTATTCATACATGTAGATGAGATGGCAATCACACAAGAAATACGCTATTCCTCATTATTCCTACTGTGCACTGCTGACAACCGTATCTGCAAGTGTATCAACATTTTTTGCCCACTCAAAGTATTTTCTCTGACAAACATCTACGTGCATTACTGGACAGCCTCTTATTTATTCTGTAACACGCTGCATTTCAGAATATGTCACGCTGACTGGCTGAATGCAGACCTGTGTACACATGTAGAAGACATATAATTTAAAATTTGTTGGGCTTTTTCTGTGTAAGCAGTTTCTGTGTGTGTGTGTGTGTGTGTGTGTGTGTGTGTGTGTGTGTGTGTGCGTGCGTGTGTGTGTCTTTTAGCCCTAATGAATGCCCTCATCATTTTTTTTTTCTCCTAGCCAAAACAATGTCTAAATGTTTCCCCTTTGGTGGCAGCTATTCAGTCAACACAAACACTGGCACGGCGACAGTCATCTGCTGGTTGGTGGCTTCGTTCTATTCAGCTTGCTTGCCAGACTAATCTCGCCGGGGTTCCATCACAGGGCCAGTGCTGAGAGCGCATCAAAACTGTGAAAATGGCTACCGTGACAGGCTCCTGGCATTCTCTCCATTTGGGGATGATGAGTACATTTGATATACTGTGGCCCTGTCCAGAAATCATCATTCCACCGCTCAACTCCACAGCTAGCTGTTGCAGCCCCTGGTTATGAATATCCTGCACCACCCACCTGCTCTCCAATCTACACCTGACTTTCATCTCTGTCTCCGCTTCCCTCGCTCTCTGGCTATTCATTCATCCACCCGACTATCTCTCTATTCTCTCTTCCTCTTCATCCATCCAGCTATCCTCTTCTTCTTCTTCATCTGCACCCTCTGATACTCTTTCTCTCTGTCTCTCTCCAACGCAATCAGCCTTCCATGCTCTTCTTGGCTGAATCAGTCCGCTTCAACTGCAGCCACATTTCTGGTATCATTTATCTACTTTTCTCTCACTCTTTATTCGCTTTCTCCTGTTCTCTACCCATCTATCTGTCTATATGCCAGCTCTTTCTCCCTTTTGTCAACTTATTCCTGTCATCTACTCCATTAAATGCGACTATATTCCCTCAGTGGCTGCATTTCTTTTTTATTCACCCATGTCGCTCTGTTTCTCCAGTTTGCTTTCCCTCTCTCCTCCTTCCATTCTCTCTCAGATGTCAGACAAAGCCAGGGAGTAAATTCATCATTTATCAGGTCGCTCTGAAATTTATGGTGTTGAAAGGATGAATTAGACTGGCGGCTTCAACACTCAGCTTAGTCTGAGTTCTGAGAGCGACAGAGATTGTGTCTCAGATAGGGCTAATCATGTTTGGCCCCGGGGACGTGTGGGGATTTATCTTGCTCCCGAGGAATTGTTTTGTCTGTATTTCAAGACAAAGATTGGCAGATACGTTGAAACGGTGCAACTCATTGTGTCTGTTTCAGGTTGCAGGAGTTGTAACATTGTGTGCATCGGTGCATGTATCCATGTCTTTGTCTTTGTGTGTTTGGATGCACGTGTGTCTGAAAATGAACACAAGGCCTTTCTCATTATGACCGACCCTCTTGTAGCCACCACAAACGATGGAACACACACACACACACACTGACGCACTTTCCCCGAGGCCCAAGCAGAGTAGTTAGGCCAATGGTCATTCATCTGAGACAACGCCTGAACCTCAGCCAGCTCCGGCAAAGTGTGATGCACAATTTCCGCCTGGCTCGGTCTTTGATTCAAAGATTCAAACTCACGCAAAAAGATCATGTAATCCAAAATCAAAGAGTACAGGAATTCGGAGTGTTATATAAGGAAATTGGAACCCTCTCGCTAAACAAAGACAAGCCCCTGCAGTAATGTAGGTTGTCACAAAAGTACACACGATTGTAGGAGAGATGCGGTGCGGCCCTGATGAACAACGAATGGAAAAGGACGAGAAACGGGGATAAAAAGGAATTTGAGGACAAAAAAAGAATGGAGATCTGAGAGGGCACTGTTAGAGGAGGGGAATAATTAGAGAAAGGGAGAGACAAAGCAGTCAACACGCACACACACACACATACGTGCATTCAACGCCCACACACAAACACACACACACACACACACACACACACACACACACACACTGAACACGTGTAAGCTGCAGATGCCTGCTGGAAATGCCGCTGTATGGGATCAGTGTGGCTGTATTGTTGTATAGAAGAATGGGACTGTGGAGCGCAGAAGTCCTTCTCTGTCTCACTCTTCAATATGCACCAGCATTACACAGCACAGTGTTTATCTCATAAACCTGTTTGTCATAATCACTCTTGCATAAAAAAAAGTGTAAATTAAATATTAGTTTGCAAAAAGACATTGAAGCAGGTGTCTGTGGGCTTAGTGGGCATGACGCTGTGGGATCCCAATCACATGTCAGCCTATCAATAAGGCAAAACACAAAGCGTAAGAAATCAAAGTATGTTCTGAGATTTGGGAACATAGGACAATGTAACGATGATAGGGCAAGAAAATAAGTGGTCAGACGATCAGACTGGTTGTAAATGAGCCTTCAGTGACCAGTTTGCATTATCTCATGTGATCCAGTACAACAGCTGTGCCGCATATTCTACCTTTATGAAGTTTAAAATGGTCAGTTTTTGATTAAACTTCTCGAGAGGTGTTTATTCAACCATTGTTTATTAGTTAGAGGTGGAGTTTTACTGCCTTATATTGAAAAGTGTTCTGCCTCCTCATGTTTATAAAAGGGGCGGGCATCCGAAACACCTCCCAATATAATGCAGTCCAGTTAACCACTGCAATCTATTACCACAGTTATTATCTTTTTAAAGTTAGAATTTATGGCTGTGCTGTTACGTTGGATTGCATTAAGTCTTACAGGTGTACCTAATAAAGTGGTGCCCATTTTCTGAGTGTGTGTTAATTCACTGTAATAAAATATGAAAAAAACATGCTTTAGCTACATTAGTGACAAGAGAAGACTAAAAATGAGCACAACGGTTACGTTGGCACTAATCTCTTATTTCACACTGAAACTGCGTGTGCACGATTACACCAAACACAGAAGGTTAAAGGTGAACCAGACAGTTGTAGTACACTGTTGCTGTGAAGTGTGACGGCTGTTTAAATTTTGAGTTATAATTTTACTGTTGTTTTCTTTTTCCAAATACTTTAGGCTAACCTGAAGTTTTATTCAAAACCTACACAGTAGTCTCATGCTTCTTGCCCCATCTGATGAATTTATCACAGAATTTCCAGGTAATCATAATTGACTTAGTGTCTATAATGTTATTATTACTGTTGGGAATAAAGGACAAAACAACAAAAATAGGCCGAAGTTATAATAAAGCGAAATTGCCTACTAAGAAGTAATAGTAAACATGACCCAACATTGCTCTAGGCAAAATTAAAACTCAGGTCTTTGGTGTGAAAACCTCCTGCTGCCATTTAAAGTAGATCCTAATGCCTCTACTCTGGTGGGTAAACTTTTCAAACACTGCTGTTGAGATGTCCAATTTACACACCTCAGGGTATTTTGCGAGCAGCTTTGAATGACAAGCAATCCACCAGAACCTCTGTCTTCACCTATTCCCTTCCAGGGAGAGAGGGCATGCCCAGATCCGGTAACTGTTTATTGAACGACCTGAGAGCCTTGTGGCTGCTGCTGCCTTCAAGTTGAGCATTAAGAGTGTGAGAAAGCAGTCGATGAGTCTGCACCCTAACATGTAATTACTCATGAGATGACAACGCCTTTACAAGGGAGGGAGGGCGAAAAAAAAAAAAAAAAATCAATCATCGTTGAATTACTATCACTGAGTGCCCTGCAAATTACCTGTGAAGAAGAGAAAAAGAAATTACCACGCATTCGATCTCTCGACCTCAACTCCATTTCAAGACAATGGCAGGCGGACAGAAAGGGGAACAAACCTCAATGGGATCACTTGGACGGAATCCAAAGCTAAAAAGGCGAGTTCTGTCTGTTGCATTGCTTAAACTCAAATGCAACCCCCATTTAGCAGTCATTCCTGAATGGATGCTGGCTTTGGATCAGAGATATTGACAGACCTATTGATGGAAGGTTGAGAAAACAACCACCGAACGATGATGCACAAGGCACTCTGAGGTAATTATGAAGGTGGTAGGTGTTCGACTGTTATCTGAAATTACTGGCCATTAAAGATGGAGAATTCTTGCGGGGCTGAGATCGAAAGCAGCGAGACAAGAACTACCTGTGTGCAAGAATGCAGTCGCGTTTGCCTGATTTGTCCGGTTCCTTCGGTGGGTGTTTATCTGTACGTGATGGAGACATCACTCCTGTGCATGCTGTGTGCCACATGTTAAGGAGTTTCTCGGTATAAGTGTGGCTGAAATGCAGTTATGAAACCCGTCTAACTTTATCTATTCAAAGGAAAGCGAAAGACAGCCAACGGCAAAAGAAAGCCAGAGACAGAAGAGATTAACATCACCTGCGCTGGCATTGAACCAAACCAAAAGAGTGCGCCAGGTCACGCCAGGAGAAGATGCTGCCCTGTCCTCAGTGAAGGCATGCAACTAGGAGCACGCTGTAGGGCTGCTGAGACATAGGGCCACGAAGTGAAAGGGATCAACTCCTATTTGTTTGCTCCTTACCATTGGGTATCATCAGCATTTTTACACTCTTTCTTTTCTTCTAGTGTTTGGAAAACAGGCTATTTTCGACAGTGAAGCGCAGTTGCGTTTCTGGAGACATCTCTGTTCACGTTAGCTCCACATCTGGTAATGTAACACTATTTAATCTGCTACACTGTCGATTTATTCTATGTCTGTTTCTGTCCAATTACGTCTTGCTACTACGGCACAATTTTACCTCGGAGATCAATGAAGTTTCATATTATCTTTTGTCATCCCAACTTCTCCTTGCCTCAACTGCCACTTTGTGCCCATGTTGCTTCCCTGTGCGTCTGCTCTGTTTGACTAAGTGAAATTGAAGAGTGGGTAATAGGGAACAAGGAAACAAAGGTGGCCTCTCCTAAGCTGGCTGGCATTGAGACACAGGTATCAAAGACCATGAGAGCCAACTTAATTTAATGGAGTGTTAAGTAGAAGCGGGAGATGATTTTTTTCCTTCCTTCCTTCTCGCTCTCACCCTTCCTCTCACTCTCTCACCCTGTTAGGTGAGCAGCACGTCTCTGTGCCAAATGAAGGGAGTGCCTGAGCCTCCAAATGGAGCGGGCTCCGTTTGATGACCCTATTTGTATTCTGCTGCTGTGCTGCTTCTGCTGACCTGGGAATGAGAGATACAGGCAGGCAGCAGCTTTATCTGGCCAACAGGCCACCCTTGGTTTCTGCCTCTATCCTCTCCCTGCTTGCCCGACGACCAAATGCCTCTTGGTGCCTTTTAATCCCTTTCCTGAAATGAACTGGCCAGATGTTGCACAGTTAATGCCTCTTGCAAGACAAAAGATTCTAGCTCAGTGTGCTGCTTTCCTGTGGAGTCAGCTGCGAGGGCATGAAAGTAGATATTTCTGAGGTGTTTGCCAGAGGAGCATAGTGTGTGCCAGTTAATGCAACTGCATGCTTCTTCGTCTTCGGGGATGTTTTATTAAGAAGAAGAGGAGAAAGGGAATCTTTTTTGTATGTTGTTGGCGGTGCCCTTTGCTTCAACAAACAGGTGGTGTCCAGTGATTCTAAACTAGAATTTCATTCTAACTCTTGCAGAAATTCATCAGACACAGGAATAAGAGTGGCAGTACCTGTGGGAAAGTGTTCATTGACTGGCCAGTTGTCCACCTGCAACGTGGCATTGCCCCCATTTCTGGTGAATCGGACTAAATGGTATTTGCCATCGTTTACTGCTGTGGTTGTCTCCTTAACGCTGATGTCCACTGTCCCGATGTTGAATGTCACGCCTACTTTGCCTTGTTCCTGGAAAAGACACACAGAGAAGAAGAGCAGAGTTAGTGGTCTGATTCCCGCAGTGAATGAATCCAAATCTTTGAATGCTGAATTTTACCAAACTGGTGATTCCTGGCTAACACAGGGAGCTTGTTCCTCTCAATAAGAGCAAGTCACATCAAATCTGTCTCGACTGATTTAAAAATTTGAACTGCCACTGTGCCAAGACTCTACCTATTGTTGTGCAGTAATTAATTAATTATACAATAAATAACTGTACAAAGTTCAATAAAGCTACTTGGATGAATGCCCTCGGCTGGTGCTAATGGTGAACTACTCAGCGAACCTGAGGACGCTAGCGCGCTACGCTTCATTATACCACTGTAATGTGATGAAAATAGGCTGCCAGCAGAGATTGTAATGATGAGTAATGCTCCCTGCAGCCTGTCACTGCAAAACTGGCAGGACAGATGCCTTTTCTGCTGCGGTCCTTACAAACTGCATGAATACCATATGTTTTGTTTAGCTCCTAAAGCTAAACCAGTTTTACCATGTCCATAAATTGTGATGCCTCCCCATCATTTCCTGACTCCTCTCCCCTCGACCCCACTAATTTTCATGAGCTGCCAGTGTGTTTTATTGTGACTGTTTGCGTATTCATGGGGATGTAGGCGTTACAAGCAAAAGGTTTTAGAGCGGAGGCAGGGCTTGAATGAGTGGCGATGGGGAAGGGCTGTGCTTTCTGTGTCATTTGTTTTAATCCCCCGCAGGGAATCTCGCAGTGTAATTACCTACTTTAGAAGCCTGAAGCAGAGGGACCGTTTCTCATAACAAAACCAAAATTAAGAAGGCTTGCACAGGGGGCAGACACATATAGTTAACTGATCAGCTGAGACACCGGCCCTGGCTGACTGTCGCCATACACACCTTGATGATATCAAGCTGAATTTAACAATGTTCACTGGCACGAAAGCTCTGAAAGGCTGCAAGACCACAACGTAAACGACACAGTTAAACTTGGGGATCTCATTTTAATGTTACAGACTCCTAACACCATAGGAGAGCATTTAGTAAGGCCAGCCTATATTTAAAGTCTCACCTGCTTTTACGTTCTCAAATAATCCCCAAGTGGAACAATATAATATTAGAATACCATATATTATAGCAAGCTGCAGTCTGTAGTAGTAAATGAAGTGTGTCATTTTATTGGTGCCGGCAGGCCCTTAGTCTTTATGTTTTGTTATCTGGGCAACACATTTTTCTGAGTTTGTTTACTCTGTATCTTTGCTGTATGTATAAAAAGGCGAAAGAAAGACATTAGAGATCAATAAGAACGAATATTAACTTTTAAATCAAGTTTGTTCTCACATTTCTATTCCTGAAGTGGAGCATCTAGAAAACAGACAGTTCTCTTTTCATTTCCCGAAATTAGGATCCCGTTTTTGTTTGTTAGCATTTCTGGTACAGTGCATCCATGACGGTGAGCTTCCTTCAAGTTTTTAAGGGTAGAAATTTGTGGAAAGCATACAGCAAAATGACTGTGTGCACAGGAGCTCTGAAGTTTCCTCAACAAGTCCTTTTAACTGCCAAGGCAGTCTGAAGACATGCACCGCATTCAATGCCTCGCTCGTATTTACAGTTAAAACACTCTTTGTCTATTCATGAAAAGAGATACAGCACAGCATTACAGTGTGCTTCAGACCATAATGCAAGGAACGACAGAGCAGCACTCCTCTGTAACAATCTCCAGCTCACCTAATAATGGAAAAAGAATGTCACCAAAGACACGAGAAAGCCATCTCCTAAAAGCCGAGGTACGGGCTCAGAGTGGGAGCCAGGCGAGCAGAATATCTGAATGCACACTTAACGTCTCCGTCAGAGAAGCTGTAAATGGGCTCTTAATTTAGGTAGCTGTCATTAAAACACAGAGCAACAGACAAACGCATACAGTGCCCACACGAGTGCACGGGCACACTCGCTGATTATCTCGCAGCAAACACACACAATCCATGCACCGAGACAGGATAAGGTAAGCACACACACAGATATGTTGATGATTTAATGTGACAAGGTGATGTTCAGTGTGTGTGTTGTGTGTATTGTACCATGAAAAATACTGCTAAAGCATCCTGGCTCTCCTGACTAATGACAGGACCTTTCCCTGGTAGGAAAAAAACACTATGTCTGACGGCCTGAGCGCATACAAAGCACAGACAGACACATCAGCACTTGTACATCCACTGTGACCTTCAGAGGCTCTGGCAGCCCCAGCTCTCCTGTGTAGTCTCATCAAAGCCACATCACCGACCCACTAATACCTACAAACAAAGACAGATCGTCACCCCCCTGGCCCTGGTACAAACAAACAACAAAACACAACAATTGTACACCTCTGTAACCGTCGCTGAGTGCCTCCGGGCAGTGTGCAGAGAGGGAACTGTGTGTGGTACTGCCTCGCAATGGCACAGCTCTCCCTCTCTTTTTTCCTCTTCTCTCTCTGCACTACTCTTGTTGTCCGGCTACCCTCCCGCCTCACCCACCCACCTGCCAGCCCACCCCGGCGCTGCAGCAATGTTTGATTGACAGATCCAATTACGTTTTTTATTGGCCTGTCGCTCGCGAGGTGGGAAGGCACTTCATTGTCTCCTGAGCAAAGGGGAAAAATGGCTATTGTTCTCTTAGTGGAAAAGATGATGGCCACTGTTCCAGGCGTAAACAAATGATGTGCGGAGAATCACTTCTAAACTTCTGCACACTTGAATGCAAACAGAGGGCCAAACACACACACACACGCGTGCACACACACAAAGTCATAGAGTGTAACCTTGCGCCAAAGAATCTTTGTTTCAGTGGCGTCACACAGCAAAAAACACAAAGCTGTGTCCACACATTCAATCAGTCACCCTCACTAACCCTCAAAGCAAACACTCTAAATATGACATTACAGTAGGGAAAGTGGTAATTTACTTGTATGATGTGCTAAAGCCCTTTCATACATGGCCATGCTCCCACACTCTCTATTTAATGCCAATCATGAACGCTGACTGTTTTACCGCTATAGGAATAGAAGGAGATTATGTTGGCGGCTTGTTTGTGCATCACTTAAGGGTACAGTATGTGTGGGCATGTTGTGTTCACACTCTGTGTAAGTAAGACTGATAAATGTAATTCCAGCGAGCAGCTGCCCCCCACCCCCCACTCCAATATGAGCTGGCCCAGGCTTGGCACGAGGAGCTCCAGCGGTCCCACGTGACCCGGCACACACTGACATCAGTAATAAGGCCCGCCGCAATCCAATTCAGGGCCGATCAATGCCTCCAACACAAGCAGCGCCCCGGGCAGAGCGAAAGAGAGAGAATCACTCAAAAGCAGTGGTGGGCGATCCTGCAGACAGCCATCACAGACAGCCCTTAGTAGACAGCTGCTGTACCAGGGACAAGACGCTCACAATAGACCCCATCCCCAGCTCACTGAATGGTCATTCTGCTACGCCACAGGCCCCAGACAGATACATACATCTGAAAGCCATTTTATGGAGGTGAGATGGGTCGAATTAGCACATTTAGCTCTGCTGGGGAGGGAAAAAAAAAGCTGCCGAAGGAAGTATGGAGTCAGAGAAGGAAATGGATGGATTTATGAAATGGATGGATTTATGTGGTTTATGTTCTCTATAAGAAGCTGTGCATTGAAAACACTTTAAGGTCAGAGAATGTTATTAAAGTGGGAGTCCCCCCCCCCCCAATACATATTACATTGCAATCAAACCTTGATTGAAATCGGGTACGGACACAGAGTGGTTGTAGTGGGATGACTCCAGCGGATCTATATTAAGTCTCAGTTGGGAAGAAGGAAGATCTGATATCAAGAATGTGAACATGTCCCACGGTGGGAGTTTGGGTTACATATCCACCCTTTCATCTGACATCAGCTTTTGTGGTCAGGGGCCATCAAAACTGGATCATGGAAGCAGTGGAAGCAGAATCAATAGAGTGGAGAAGCTGGGACAATGTGAGACGCGGTGGATTGATGCACCTGGCCTTCACAGTGCCGAAGCCATTTATTGTCAGTAATTGACAGAGATAACTCATAGACGGAGCAGTGATTTGTAGCTGTCTGTTCTTGTGCGCATCAGGCTCTGGAGTCAGAAATTTGCTAAAGGGTAGGATGTTAGAGGCTGTTGAGGAGGGGTCTGTGTGTGTGTGTAAGTCTTTTCTTCGTGCACAGAATGTACTGACAACTTGACAGGCCCAAAGCGAGGCAAGAGTCCATGCAGCATATTTGTTGTGGTCTTTAAAGCCCTAATTACAGAGAGAAAGTCTCCATTTCAGAAAAATGTTAATGGATCAGTCGTACAAAGCACATGTACAACGTGTACAACCAAACAAGTTGTGAATTACTGGATTAAACCTCTGACCAATTGAAATGTGAAAGACCCTGCTGTAGTCACATAGTCAATCTGAAAATCATGAGCTGGAAATCAAGCTTTGTGTTTGAAAGCATTGGTTCCCCCAAAATTTCAAAAATTTTGTCAGTTAGCTCTAGTAGCATCTTGATGTGCAGATTCTTCTGATTTTATTTGTCCAGATCTAATTCTGAGATTTCTGCCTACACTCCAATATGATGGAGGTAAATGGAATTTAAAGGTCTGTTGATATTTTTCTTATTGTCAACAAATCCCATTAAAAGACCAAAACTAACAATAGATTGATCTTACTTGCAAGCCTCCAAAGCCTGAAATATGTGTGCAGCAGAGCTCTGCTGTTGTCCAAAACTATTAAAAACACATCAAGCAGCCACATTGCTACTCTGATTGACATTTTCCTTCATCACAATGAACATGGCTTTGTCATTTATTTTAATTAAATCCCACACAGACCATCCTGCTCATGTAAAAACTCACTGGAGCAAAAAAAGTGTACCAGCCCGCCACTGAAAATAGGCCCCAACAAAGGTGTTATGTACTCCTGTTTGAGCTATGCCTGCTAAAAACTCCATTGCCCGACGAAACCTTTTTTAAACATGAACTATAAGTTTGTCACCCACTTTTAAAAACCCCACATCTTCAGTAGAATCCACAGGCACGGGGCTGACTGCCAGGCTCAGGGTGCTGAGGTCCAATAGCAGTGAGAAATGGACACATTACTGATTTTGAACTTTTCATGGGATTTGTTGACCATAAGAGAAATATATGTAACACCGGCCTTAGCCCTTCATTTGAGGTGCTCACAGCATTGAATAAGCACATTGAAAAACTTGCACTTGCAATGTGTCTCACTAAAAACAATGTCCCCGGTACTCTGGATAATCCACAGAACACACCGTCGAGAGCTTTCATGGGGGCTATTTCTTTGATAGAGAGTCGTTTCTTTGAAAACCTGGCAGTGTGAGTTCTGTGGATTACACAGAGCGACAAGGCCAATGAAAAGAGAAGTTGGGTATTTTAAATGGAATTTGTCAGTGTTGTGAGCACTGCAAAACAAATTCCAATGTCCTCTGTGGTATTGTTGTTGAAGAAGAACCTCAGAGACGGACATCTGAAAACTAACGTCCTAATAAAGCAGGTAAACTGTAACACTCATGCGCAGCATAATTATGAAAGCAATAGAGAGTCTTGAAATAGAAGCAAGGTTGAGCAATACATGTTTTAATGTCATGAATAAAGCACATTTTGCTAGAAATGCAGCTGCTCATAGGAGTGATGCATATGAAGTGCTGCTGACACAAGGGCTGCTAATTTTGGAAAGACTGAAAAAAAACAAAAAACTGCTGAAACAGTCTTACTCTCTCAATTTAGAAGCGGAGGCTGCAGGTTTCAGGGTTCCTCGACCTGTACAGTGACAGTCTTAATGCACTATTCAAATAAACATCCCTCTGAAAACTGTGAGCTTCCATTAATCATTAATTGGCTCAAAGGTTCATTCAGACATTCATAATCGACTACAGAGCCGTTGTGAGAGGCGATGTGGGAGGATACAAGGCGCAGAGGCCTGGTGCCTCTGAAATATTGATCACACCTAAAAGAACCCAGAGGTCTAACACAAGCTATATTTCACACCTGAGAGGGCCAGGAACAGCTTCATCGAATGGACAGGAACAAAATGGCTTCCACCTTGCTTTACTTAGAGCTACGGTAGGTAATTGCTGGGGTAATACCGGTGAGTCCATTAGCCAGTTGGTTAATGCCCAGGAGTGCCAGCTAGTGTTAGCCCAGACTGAAGAGGAAGATTCAATGCATTTTTAATATAAACACAAGCAGCAGCGTTGCCGGGGATGGTAATGGCTTTGACTCCTGCGCTCGGGCTCAATGTCAAACTCTGAGTCTCGCTCTTTGATCCTCTGCCGCAGAATATGAATCGCGCAGGGTCAGCCTTATCAATTATTTACAACCACTCTTTCTCTATTTCCTGTTTGTCCGCTCTTGTGGCTGTAACTTGCCTTGACACTAATGGTGGACGGCTCGGTGAAAACATTTATCAATGTTACCGCAGAGTCCTCTCCAGCTCCATACTATCACTTTCAGCTTTTTGGAACTTAGAGTACTGACACTGCACTGATCCTAATCATCACTACTATACTTTACTGCATGTGCCTTGGCTGCATTGTCACTGTGAAGTCACTGTCCCTGAAATAACTTTCAGCTGCTGCATTCTGCACTGAACACTGAATCTTTACCCCGTTTCAAGAACTATAGAATATAAATATCTTCACTTTAATGTGTTAAAATACCAGTAAATGTCTTCAAAATAATGTGCTAAAAGTAAAAGCACTCATTATTTCAGAATAATACATTTTATATTATTGGATTATGATTACTGGTGCATTCATGTGTTCATTACTTTAATGTTGACGCTGGTAAAGGTGGTTTAACTACTTCATATGGTTTTCCTGTTGGGTTGCTTGTTTTATCTTAATTTATAATATTACGTCATAGTTTATTCGTTGATCATATTTTATATTATTGAACTTTATCTTGATTTTCAAAGTCACTAGTAACCAGTTACTTTTATATCCCTTTCATAAGAGTACTCAAATAAATGTAGTGGAGTAAAAAGTACAACATTTATGCACTTCAGCACTATAATACTTTTGACAAATATCTTTTTTGTCTCTGAATTTTTAGCGTTTTATTTCACACAAGCCTTTTTAGCACAACCTAAAGAACACAGCAGCCTGGGTTTCACTGCACATGCACCTGTATTGTATGAATGTATGGCAGTAAAACCTGGAATCTTCAATCTCAAAATCTTTAACTATCATCATGTTTGAGAAATGTGGGTCATTTATTCTATTTTTCTATTTTGTATTAAAGGAGTAAATTAAGTTTGATTGTTGCAAACATGAAAGAATTATGCATGTCGTCAGTCCAAACATTGAAGCTATTCACTCACTGAAGTTTTGACACAAACAGCACAGCTGAATCTATTTTCCACGTTCCATCCTATTATGGACCTTCATAAAATATATGACCAGATATTACTTTGTTCCAACATATTATTATAGACACCATCTCTACAGAACAGAGTCATTCAAAGGTGCTGAGCGTTGCTCTATCTCTGTTTATGGTTGGAGCGCTACACAGCTGAAGTAATTATAATGCATACTGCATAATTACAAGCTTGCTAAACCACAGAAGTGTGGTAAAACTTCAGCCATGAATTTTCATCTGCCTGACCTGCTGCTACACGACATTTGCACCATTCCAAAGCACTGAGCGTCGGCCAGCAACAACATGCAATCAGCCCATATGCAAGAGCAAAGGTCGCCTACACACACACACGCACACGCACACGCACACACACACACACACACACACAGTCCACTCTCTGATCATATCAACACTGTGCTTTGAGTGATGTTTTGCAGCAGCTGTTGAGAAGGTGCTGGGCATACATCTTGAGTT
Source organism: Chaetodon auriga (assembly GCF_051107435.1). Taxonomy (NCBI): domain Eukaryota; kingdom Metazoa; phylum Chordata; class Actinopteri; order Chaetodontiformes; family Chaetodontidae; genus Chaetodon; species Chaetodon auriga. Next base: position 16,469,056 of record NC_135091.1, on the reverse strand, counting down.
TGACTGCATTTACTCGTTGTGGATTCAGATTTCATTTACTCACTGCAGCTCTGTACCAGCACCCATTAAAGAAAAAGCAGGTTATGTGTGACCTCACTCTCCACCATGTTGGGCCACAGGCTCCCCGTGTGCCAGGGGGCTCGTTTGGGGGAGAGAAAAAAAAAAAAGAGCCAATGAATGGGATTTGCGCTAGATGGAATAATATGCTGTGAAAGTCCATTAGGGACTAGGCTAATGAAATTGAAACAGCTTGGTGATCAAATTAGAATCTGTTCGGCAGATATTTAATTTAATGTGCTGCTGAATTCGAGCACTTTCTATTTGGTCGCCGCAGAATGAAACCAGTGCACAATAAATCAAGCACGGACATGATTCATCCTACGTTCTCCCTCTTCTGATCTGAACAACTTTCTAATGTCTGCATTTGCACAAAGCCAACTCACTTTTTCTGAAACAAAAAACAGGCTGAAGTGTTTAAGAGAAAATCAATGGGAAAAAAACACAGTACCAGTGTGCCACACACACACACACACATACACACATACATAAAATCATATAGAGACTTTATCTTTGACCTTTCAGAGCGTTTTCCCATAGAGAATACCTTCAGTCACAATCACATGCATCGCTGCAGCTGCTTGGTAAAGAGTCACGGGTGAAATTATTTGAATAGACGCACAAAAGATTTCAGCTTGTTTGAAGAGCTGCCCTCTGTATTTTGCACGCTCACCCTGTCATGTCTGAGGTAATATGCAAAGCAAAACCACGCGGGGAGATGGAGAACCGGAGAAGGGAAAAAAAAAAAAAAACAACCTCAGAGAGTCGTTATTTCAGATAGCTGATCATCATCCCAATTAACAAAACCAATGGTAATTATTGGAGCAAGAAATCCAAATTCAAAATAAGGGGGAAGCCGCGCCACAGACAGTCTTTCTAATAAAACGGGATGGGCAGAGCTGCTCTCCAGTCTTGTGTGTCGAAGCCACGAACACGTCTTTGAGCGTCGAGCAAAGCTTGGACCGCAGTTCATTGAGAGAGAGAAAAAAGAGACAGACGCAGAGATGGAGAAAGAGAGAGCCCCAGCTTCTCATCCATCTGTTTATATACACATACTATTCTGGGCATGCACTTCCAGGCACAAACAGACGGGCTGATGAATTTAAACACACAAATGTGCACGCGTGAACACACACACACACATTTTTTGTCACAGCCCTTGTTTGTTCAATGTTGTCTCTGCACGCTGCATTAAAATTAGAAGTGCTATCACCCACGTGCCCGGGAACAGGTGTTAAAATGCTAATGCTAATGGCTGGCATCTACAGTAGACAGTGTTCTGATCCCTCGCTGGCTATGTCAGGTCTAGATTGCGGAGGGCGAAGCGAAGTAAAAGAGGGGAGGGGTGCTTGTTCCCCAATCACAGGAGATGATGAGGCAGAAAAAAAGGGCCTCCTCTGTTCCCCGCCAAGAGGGGAGGGGTGGAGGTGGGGGTAAGTGCCAACAATGGTGCCAAAGCTAGTTGGATCGTCCTGAAACACGCTGGCAGCACAGGGGTAGGTGGTCTGTTGCCAAGGGTAACCTTCCTGGGATCGAGACTCTGCCCTCCACCTTGTCTGCTGTGGTATCAGAGATGAAGGTAGAGGGAAAGAAATGAAAAAGAGAGAGAGGGAAAAGTCATACAGGAGAGGCTATGAGGTGAGATGGAGAGAGAGAGAGAGCTGCAGAAAAATGATTAACTGAGAATAGAGTGTATTAGGCATCCCGGTCCCAGCCACTCTTTTTCTTCTCTCCATTTCTCTCTGTCTTTGATAGTCTACTGAAGAGGAGATTCATTTTATTTTGATTTGAGATTCATTTAGTTTAAAATCCGCCAAGTCTCTCTCTGATAATATCAATTTGTGGGTCCCTCCCTCCCACCAAGCACTGAAGACCCTGTTTTTTTGCTGTTTAAATTCACACCATTTGCAGTGTAATTGCCTCAACTTGGGAAGATTATGATTTGGTAAGAAGATAAAGTTGCTATAAACACAGTTATAATGGAGATGTATTAGTGGGGCTCGTGATATTTGTGCAAAACAAAACCTGCCTGAGCAACATAAACATCAGATGTTTATGTCACTGCCAGTATAATTAATCAAGTACTGTCCTGAGCACACGCTCGAGGTATCTGTACTTTCCTCGAGTATTTCAATCTCAGGGTACTTTATACTTCTTTGCATAAAAAAATATAATACACTTTAAAAAACAGTGCATTATTCAAAATAAAACCAGTTGGGCTCTTGAGCCTTTCTAAAAAGAAGATCTGCTCAGGGTGCAAACAGGTCAAATGGTCTAATATTTCACAAAAAAGATGAGAGAAAAGTAAAAAAAAATGAAGGCAAAGTTGTGTCGCAGAATATTTTCTTTCTTTCTGTCCCATTAATCATATCATGACCCCCCCCCCCCAAAAACTTCCCCCAGTAAGGGACCCCTGGACTAAGCTCCACCCCAACCAGGTACAACAGTAAAATGCTACTTATGCACTGATACATTACTATAAGCAATCTGACAATGCCACATAATATAATAATCTATCAGGTACATTTTTTTTTTTTTTTTTGCAGCACCGGTACTTTTTCTTTACTGCGCTGTAACCTCGGGCAGACATTTGCCCTCTATGATCTATGTATCTACATATGGAAGAGTACCTGAATGGGCATAATGCAGCAGCGGAGGCAAAACTCTCCTGTGGCGATGGCTCAGACGGCACACTGGGCAACATATGCCGTCTCTGTGTGCGTGGCTGTCATGTCAGCTTGATACTGGTCAACAGTCCAAGTTTCACTTTGCATTTATTCATTTCCAATTCATAACCACAATCGGTGCATTAGAGCTGTGCTAAATCAACCAGAACCGCACCAAACTCCCCGGAATGCATAAAAAGATGATGAGCTCTGATGACTGATTAAAGACGCTTTTGAAGCAACTGTTTGACTGATTGTTAGGCTATACCCCACATTATGGAGCAATATTGTATTGAAGTTATCAGCGGGGCATGAATACAGGGTTGCACAAATGAGATAAGATGATTGTTTTCAGGAAGAAAATGTGAAATTTGGGAGTGGGCTACACCAGGGTTTTTTGAGATAAGTCAAGCTATCAGACCCCACGCTGCTAAACAGCTTGTGGTATCTCAGCAGCTGTCTGAATGTGTCACTGCCGTTTAGAGTTGCTTTCATGTATGTTTTTGAGGTAATATGGACAAAGGGCACAGGGGAGAAAGAAAGACAGCGAGAGTGAACAAACAAAAGCAGTCGTGTTCAGGAGCAGAAGACATGAAGACAGGGAAAGGGGAGCACTGAAATGGAGACATGAATAGCCGGCACCTAAAATGGCTGAATAAACAGGAGGAAATCTAGGTCGGTCTGTCTCTCCCACTTCAAGGAACGTTGAGGCGAGTGCCCTACTTCTTGAATGCTTTGGACACTTTCAGGGCATGCTGTCGTCAAATTGAGTCTCCCCTATACTTCTGGATATGTTTTAACCATGAGGCCTGTCTGGAACAGATGACAAACTATTTTTTATGAACCACAAAATAATAGTAAATTTGCATTCACGTCTACTTACATCCTCCCCACATGCTCGTCCTTCCTTGTCAATTATTCCATAATTATTTTTTTCCTCGCTATTTCGAAAAGGCATTATTTTTCATTAAATTAATTGGCCCAAAAGTAATAAAGCGCCAGTCATTTTTAAAGGCAATTTTCTTTTCCATAATATGAAACTGCTAAAAGATAACTGCATATCAAAGGCTCAGCAGATAACGCTCATTGCTGCTCTCCTCTCTCACAATTAACAAGGCTGCCTGCAGAGAGCAGGCATGAAATCTAGGCGATTGGAATGCAAGAAGATGCCAATGTAATTCTGAGAAACGCCATTAATGTTAATCAGGGGCTTCAAATGATTGACTATGCTGATGCCTCCTTGCATGTTGGGAGCCTTGCATGCATGCTGATGCGCGTTGCCTGTTGTATGCATGTCAGAGTGCACGATCAAAGAAGCTGATGCCTTTATCATGCTGCTTTTATCTGGCTTTTAGTGGTTTTAATTGCACGGACGGCAAGAGTGCGATGATTGCTGGAAAATGCAGCGGCAAATGTGAGCGATGCAATGCCAGATTCAGTGTGCACATGCATGCGATTCCCCGCATTGTAACAGTGTGAATGTGTCAGAGAGATATAGTTGGATATCTTGGCACGTATATATCTTTATCTTTTCTATTCAGAGATAACAACACAGAGTTTTGCAGAGGGCAGGGAATAGAGAGCTTGAGAAAGTGACAAATATATTGTCTATCTTGTGAGACAGTGGGAGGTTGTTTTTAAATGTCACAGTGACTCTCAAGGTCTGTCCCAGGTCGGCCTGTGTCGCCGCTCCCGAACAAGACTGCAGGAGACTCAGTGCTGCGTCACACAGACACAGAGACACGCACGAACGCGAGCCCACATAATCAGCATCTGCCACCTTGACTGCTCAAAAGTCTCCAGAAGCACTGGCTTCCTACTGAAGGCTGTCTCTGGAAAAGGTGGAGATGAGCACACGCAAGCTGAGATGTCAATTTCGATGTGTGTGGCAGAAGATGAACTCAGAGGAACAGGCTACCCTGATCTGGAATAGATTTCCATTTAAATACAAAGTCACGTTTCCTTGAGGCCTTCCTTTAAGCGTGCCTTCACAGTTGGGCCAATGATTGCTTTATTTTTGAAGACTAAGCTGCCGAAAAAAGAGACAAAGAGCGGTGCAGCCTGACAAAAACACATATTACTGCAAAGCTTTTCAAAGGCAATTTTCCCTTCGCTAATGTCGAGCGAGCAAGCTGTACTCCAAAGGAATTAGGGGAGATAGAAAGATTGTTCATGCATGGACTCTGGTGTGTATAATCTCAATCAAAAGCCAAAAAACAAACGGGTGACGAACAGTTCAGCTGACTGGTCTGGCTCTCCCTTAAGACCTAAACAATCTTCAACAGAGTGAAAGGAGGGGAGATGAGAATGAAAACAACACCTCCTGCTGCTCCCCTCTCCATCTGTTTTCGCCACAGTACAGCAAACATTACGCTACGCACTCTTTTCTTTTCCCCACCTAGCTCAACCTGCCCCACCACCAAAACTGCCCAGCCATCCCCATCTTCTTCTTCTTCTTCTTCATCTTTCACCAGAGCTTTACAGAACGTCCGTGCTGCCTCCTTCCCTCTGCCAGATGCTGTGGACGCTGCACTAAGCGACTGGCCAAAGAAGTATTAAGATGTTTTACTGATGTAAAAGTAGCAATACTGCATTGTAGAATGCTCTGTACTAAAAGCTCAAAACCCCCCTGTCAAATAAAAAAAAAAGTAGCAAAAGTACTCATTATGTGAGTTGCATCATTCACATCATACCACTGGATCCTAACTATGGATGCATTCATGTGTAAGCATCACTTTAATGTTGCAGCTGCTAATGGTGGAGCTAATTGTAACTACTTAAAATACTGTTGGGTAGCTTATTATGTAATTTATCAGTTGAATTGATAGTTTGAATCTTAAAAGTAACTTGTAACTAACACTGTCAGAGTAATGCAGCGCAGTGAAATGGAACCTTTGAACTGTAGCGCAGCAGCAGTATACTCAAAGTACTCAAATACAGTGCCTTATGTACATGTACTTCGTTCCTTTCCCCCACTGGTGGGTGTCTGTCATTTCAGGCTCGCTGTCAGGTGAGTTTATCTGTCATAGAAGGCGTCCTTACACCACCGGCCCTGAGGGGAGATTAGACACACTGCACTGACTCTCTCTACCTTTATTTATCTCGGCTTTTCCTCCCTCTCCATATCTCCGGCCCTTGTCTGTCGCTCTCTCTCCCTGTCAACATTCCCCCTCTCTCTTGCCGCCACTGTCTCTGTCCTCTGTCTCTCTATCTCTCCCTTCCCTCCCTCTATATTTGCCAGCGTGCGCTCCACTGAGCCAGGACTGTGAACAGGTTACAGTAGTCGAGAGGGGAGGTCCACCAGGATCAGCCATGCGAGGCACAGATGGGCCTCCTTGTCCATTCAGCAGGACTGTTGACACAGATGCATGATGTATTTCAATCTCTGCTTTCCGCTGTCGTTGACAGCTAAGCTAGTGACATAATGTCAGATAATACCTTGTAAAATATCAAAAATACACAGCTGTCACTTTCAGAATCAGTTATTCTTTCCTCCTCTGGTAGGTTTTGGTGCAGATTTCTGCACAACATTTAGAAAATTCAACCAGATCACTGTCAAAAGGATTCCTCTGCATCAGCCTGACTAATGAAAGGCCATTCAGGAAACTTAAAACTTGGTGAAAAACTTACATTGTAGGCACTTAGACAATAATTACATGAATGGAAAAACCCCACAGAATCCATACAGTCTGTGTACAAGAAGCTCAAATAAACAGAAGCCAAAACGAGGTTTAATCTCATCCCTGCCAGCACTGCAGAAGACATTTTTCATAGTGAATTTTATAATTAGAGTGTTATCCAACTTGTGCCATCCCCCAAGTGGCAGCACTGGCACACAAGAGGAGAGGGCCCCTTAGAGGCTTTTCCGAGCAAAAGGCATATGTAATGAGTCATGAGGTCCTGCTTCGCTCCAAATGACATTAATTGCTGTCCAGGCAGAAGCTTGCTGGAAAATGTCCAACACATGCGCAGGTTAGGGCAATTCAACGCTGGGCACACTGCAAAAGCAGCCACATTTTTTAAAATGTGTGCAATTGCATCATGTGGATGTCAAGAATGGTCATTTATCAAAGAGTGTGTGAGACTTGTCAGGCAGAGGAAAGATATGATGAATTCTGCATTTTTAAGTGCGTCTGTGCAGCGAATGAGCTGGTTAATCATGAGAGGAGGAAGTTACGTCTCTCTTTCTCGTCTTTGTCCGGCATGGCATGTTCAAGGAAGATGTGAATAAATTAACAATAATGTGGGAACAATGAATTAACCATGTGCCTTCAACCTTCAAACCAACTTAATCAAAGGGGTCTTGTGAAATTCGTAAGGGGAAGAGAGGGCAGGCTGGGTGGGTCAAGAGAGCTGTGCTCTCACCCATGTCCATCGTCTTAACATCTGTCACCTTTGTGCTGACTCATACCGTCATGGCCATAGGCTCAGATCTTCCAGAGGGCAGGTCGGAGGGGGCAAGGACAGATTTAACACACACAACTTCCACTGACTATATTTACTTGATGAGGCCCGGCTGTGCTCCTTTTCTGCATGCATGACCTCAAACATCTACATCATCCTAACCTTACAGGAAAATCTGACCTTTGGTCTGTGCTGATATATATTTTTTTAGTAATACTCCATTTTACGGGTTGTGTAATTTCCTAAAGGGGCACTCCAGTGATTTATTATTGCACTTCCATAAAGTTGGGAGACTCACAAGAGACAGATTAAAATAGGAGTGGTTAAAATCGATGCAGCAGAGGCTGAGATATGGTGACAGTATGTCCCATACATACTCCAGCTCCCAAACCACTCCATCCATCATTTCTCATATATAAACATATACATATACATATAACGGTGACTGCTGATTTGGAATTGCTTTGAAACAGCATAATTTAAAACCTTGAAACTGACAGAGATCCAGGTAAGAATTCATGTGCAAAACATTATCCCCACCATTTGTTGAATTTTATGCTTGCCTGAATTTTAAAACTGTGCAGATGGACATATTTTTTACAGATTTACAAGATCCACTGACCTGCAGTGGCCTGACTTTGGTTTACAAGCTCAAACTACCAAATCATTCGACTATAACTGAAGGTGAACGAGCTGAATACTGTCCACTTTCCTGTTAATTATGATAAAAAAACACGGTACTTTGAAAGACTCTTTTTAAGAATTTGCAGTTAAATATCACTTTCCTTTCTAATTAGTAGCTCGTAAAATAAAGCAAACCAAAGAGATTCCTCTGAGCTCCAGTGCAGGCACTGTGGAGTTAAAATTTCAGGTGAACACTCCAACAGAAAATAATGACCAGAAAGCAGTGAGGATCACGTATTGATGAAACATCTTTAAAATATGGGAGTAGACTCTTCCCTCCATTTGCCTTTGAATTAAACCCTGACCCCTACCCATGAACCCTTGCAACAACTATGAACTAGCTCCTCACACATGCATGCACATCTCAGAGTGACACAGAGTCTGTCACTGGGATAAAAAGGTCATAACCTTATTGGTCGACTTGGGCGCCCAATCAGACCGGCTTCTATCGGGGACCGTGGCCTCTTCGGAGCCAGATTTGACCTGACAGGAAGTGTGCTGTGTCGGTGCGTGTCTGTGTGTGTGTATGTGCTGGGGCACAGAAGGAGTGCTTTGCAGAACTGGAGCTCACACTAAAAATAGAAAATATGTCTTTTTTTTTTTTTCTTTTCCACAATAGAGAGACAGAGGAAATGGTTGAGGGCAATAGAGGGGAAGAACAAGAGATGAGGAGATGGAGGACTTGGCTGTCATGTCCTTGGCCATTTACCCCTCTGCCTGCCCAGAACGTTTGAGGATCAATAAAACTCTGAGATACACTCTATAACCTTCAGTGAGCCAGTGCTTAGAATAATTCTATGTAAGAGCCATCCAGTAGGAAATATCTTTTATCCCTATAGATTGGTTTTCTGATGATCCCAGCTTCATAAAAAAGTGATATATTCCTTTTTGTCTCCTTGTCAATAGAGCTTTGTCATGGTGAGAGTCAATAATAGGAGGATTAAATAAATATAAACTCACACTCGGTAAAATGCACAGGTACTCACTTTCACATTCTCACTCCATCTGTGAAGGAGCTCCGCACTCAAATTTGATCCCCCCCTATTTCTTTATCAGCGAGAGGGGGGAGAAAAAAAACAACTTCTTGCTTAATCCTCCATGAATACATTTGCAGTGTGTACATATGTGTATGTACGTGTGTGTGTTTGTGAGGGAACCAATCTGCCACACCGCTGCTGATATTGAAGGCAGAAGGGTTTTTTTTTGGCTTCTTTTCGCTAGATTTATTTTCTAATGTTGACGTTTATCACTTGAGCAGGCCCACAATTCATCATCCTCCCCTTCTTGTCGATAATCCAAAAGGGAGTCAATTTGCTAAAATGTGAATCTTTTTTTTTTCTTTTTATTAATTTGGCTTTACTTGGCCCTCCCTCTCACTCCATCTCTGTCTTCCTATCTGCCTCTTTGTCCTGTGGCGGTTCAGGTGAGAGACGGCAGAGGAGCCGTAACAGGGTAACGTCGAGCCTTGCGGGAGGATTTAGGAGTGTCTTTGGAGCTGGGATGGCACCTAGCCTCGTGTGTGAGATACACCTCAATCGATTGCAAATCCCTCTGATCTCTCATTAGGTGCTCGTCACAAGCTGTCCCGCTCATCACTCAAGCTCACGCAGCATCGCGTCTTGGGGCTGGGTAAATAGAGGAAATTATAAAATGCTGCTGACTGAAGTGAAGCGCTTTGATCTCAGAAAACATCTGTCTCCATCTACAAAAAAGTGCAGCTACTTAAAGACTGAGTTATGTGCATTTAGGGCCAGCGTTGGGCAGCGCTGCCTCTCCCAATGACTGAACGCACTGATCCAGGAAGATCCCACTGAGATGGTTTTCAAAGGTTCTACTTGTTTGCTTTCCTACGAGGTGTTGGATGGGAAGGGTTATGCCAAGTGCATGCGGTCAGGGAGGAGACTGATGCAGGATGCGTTAGCTTGGCTCAGGGGCCGCACGTTCGAGAGAGTGGGGAGAAGAAGTACAGAAAGCCAAGGTCTTGATGTCACTTCCTGTCTATCAGCTTCTCTAACTCAGTGCAATCTCTCATTGAGGGTTTTTTTTCACCAGTCCTTCTGACAAAGTGAACTATGTTCCTGAGATTTCTAGGATTTTTTTTGGTACAGATTAAAACATATTAGTTACTGAACTGTATAGGTGCTAGTATATGTGGATTTTGCTCCCTATGGACAGAGGCAGGCTGGCTGCTTCGCCTAGTTTCCAGTCTAAGCTAGGTTAACCGACTGCAGCCATATATTTACTGCACAGTCATGAGGCTGAGCTCTATCTTTTCATGTAACTCTCAGAAAGAAAGTGAATAAGAATTTCAAAAATGCCACATTATATCCTTAAACAATGATTCATTTGTTTGCATCCACTGATGCTCTCTTCTAAAGTCATTTTTCCAACATTTTTTAGTTACACTCTTGTTCACTTCTGCTCTTTATTTGCCTCCAAATGTCAAAGTGCATAGTAGTTAAATAGTTTAGTGATAGAGTTTCGAATTAAAAAAAAAAAAGTTGCCAATAAGACGGCCATATTCCGTCCACACCTCTGTGAGCATAACCTTTGCCTCTACCAGGAACTTTAGAGGAGATATTTTTCCACACTGCAGCTGAATTCAAACGGACTGACCGGCCGGCTACCAGTGCCCAGCCTAGCCTTTAGTCTGAAAACAATAGTGCTGTGGCACTGTAGCAGAAAAAGAAAGAAAGAGAGGGCGAGATAAGAAGGAGTGAGAGATAAGAGGGAGAAAGCTGGTAGCAAGTGATGTGGGGAGAGCAGCGGAGGGAGGGGCGGCGTCAGAGTGAGACAGAAAGGCAACACATAATTTGGAATTCACAGCCAATATGCTGAGACCTATCTGAGCCAAGTTTGTCTCTGATCCTGCTCTGAATTATAAAATACCCACATCTCTCTATCTCTCTCCCCAACTCCTTCCCTCCCGCCTCTTCCCATTCTTTCCCCCCCTCTCTTTTTCATTTAGCCTCTTGTATTTGTTCTACTTTTGGATGTACACGATGCTCTACTCTGTGTCTCTTTCATCTCCTCCTTCTGTCTCTTCATCACTGTGAGAATGGGATTCATGTCCTACCATGAAGCTGTGAAAACACGAGCATCCCCCAGAGGGGTGGTTGTCAGAGAGCAAAGTCAGGAGAGGGAGGCACACTGTTTGTTGTTTCTTATTGAATTTTTCATCTTAATCCATGAAATATACATCGCTGAGGCCAGAGCTAAGGCCACGGACCACACCGGTACATTGTAATAATGTTGCTCTGTTTGTCCAGCTTGAGCGGTTATTACTTGCTCTCGCACTCATGGAATTGGGGGGGGGGGGGGGGGGATGCATGTGTGTGAGTTTATGTGTGTCAGAGGGTCTGCTGTATAAACTCTTCCCCCTAAAGTGTCTTTGGATGACACGGATGACTGACAGGCTACGTCCCAGAAGAGCCCTCGTCTCATGTTTGGAGTGTCAGTGCCAGTGTACCGTGGTGTGAGCATTTGTTGAAGGAGCCCGTGAAAGCGTGTGTGTGTGTGTGTGTTTGTAAGTATATGTACATGGCCTTAGCGGAGAGTGAGAGAATAAGTGAGAGCGAGCGTGTGGGTGGGGGCGTACGGACACCAAACAGGAAGAAATAAAGACTCTGAGGGCCTGTGTTACATATGTTTTTGTGTATCCATGCATGCGCTGTTTGAGAAAATACGAGATGCAAAAAGGCTTTCGGTGTAATGTGCATTTAAGTGTGTCTGCGCATGTGTTTGCTGTGTTTCCAGCTAATGCGAAGGTGCCTGTTGAAGTTATCAATTATCAATGACCACAAGCGCCAAACTCTCAACCTCCATCCCTGATTATTCTGTGTCAACTCACAAACAATACTTTTTTTTCTGTAATATTCAATTTAATCTTTTTCTGGGGATTTTCTGGTGCTTACTGGATGATCATCTTTTCTAAAATATTACAGAAAATAAAATCATCTTCTCCTGTCTATTAGTTTATATGTTGGTGTATGTTTTTCTTCCTTTTTTTCCTTCATTCTTATCTTTTCACATTGTGATATGGATATTCTGTGTGTTTCAAAAAAGCAAGAAAATGTGTAAAAAAAAAAAAAAAAATCCTAGAACACTATACAACAGCAGCTGTGGGGGGTCCTGCATTATTAGCTAATCTGACTGTATCTTTCTATGGGGCAGTGTTTCAGAATCTCGTTTTAAGGCTGTTATTAGTTTAATCAATGGCATATTCACATGATGCAAATTCCTCAATCACATAGTGTTATTAAAACTGTCACAAACATGGTGACACAGACAAAACTTGAGGACGAGTATCATATAATAGTCATCTAATTAAGAGGATGGTGTGGAGGCCAGATGTGACTGATCGAGCTTCTTTGTCGGTGTCATTATGAAATTCAGTGTTTCCATAATTAGTTCCATTAATTTACTTACTTCGGGCCACCAACTCAGGTTTTAGTGCCCCAACAATCTCAAGCCTCATTTTAGCTTCCATAAAAATAATTCCAATTTTTTCTAGCAGACATTTTGACTGGTTATTGTAGGAAAAGCACAGGTGTTACTAATAACATGAATGATGAGAGTGATCCATTCAAGAGTCCCAATAAGCCATGACAGTGCAACCATGAGTGTGCCTGCGCAGTACCAGGACCCTGAAATAGAAGCAGCTAAATGGAATTCAGCCATCATTAACTTTACTGGGAGTGAGATCTCATACAGCAAACTCTTTGCCCTGAGGCGCCCTAACAGGTTGATCCAGCCATGCCATACAAATATTTGGAACCACTGATTTAAAGCAATAGATTCTAGTTTTAAATGGTTCCAAATTTGCATTAAAGTTGCATTAAATTACACAACAGGTCTATGACGTCCATGAAAAACATCTTGACTGTCAAGCTAATTCTGCATTGTCTGTAAAAAAAAAAAAAAAAAAAAAAATCAAACTTGTCTGACTCTTAAACCACAAACATTCCAAACACAACGTCAAAATCTCAAATAAAGCCAAACACGAATGATCCTTTATGATTACATAGTCCCTCACAGCTTCTTATGCAAGTACCTACTGTAGCATGTAAAGGTTAACCTCGCACACTGGTGCACCATCTGGTAGCTAGCATGTCAGTTAAGCTCAGCTTGGTGTAAAAAGTCATTATGTCAACAGTGCGAGCCCAAGGCAAGCTACAGTGCCAATAATCTGGTATTACCGTATATATTGACCTCATAAGAAGCAACCTCTGTTAGTGCCGATTATACTCTAATGATAACATTTAGCTGCTCATTAGTTTTAATAACAGTTGTAAGGTATCTGTTGTATTACATGGAAAGTCTGAGTAATAAAGCAGTGGAGACAAATATGACTGCTGTTCAGCTCCAGAGAAACACTGATTTATCAACTAAGTTACAATAATGCTGACTGCATATGCTGCAAGCAACTGCAAAAATAGCTGCAAGGTATGTTTTCCACGCTCTTTATTTCTGTGGGGGGAATCAAATGTGGGAGGTAAGGAAATACAAATAAGAAGCTGTAATGTTATCAGAGGCCATGCGCCACAACCGCGATAATATCTATCTCTCCCCGCCGAGGTAGGGTAACTTGATAGAAGCAATACATTGCTGGCCATATACGCGCTGATGCACACAGGTACACATCAAACATCTTATATTAGGTCTGTCAAAGGGAGAGGGAGAGAGAGGGAGGGAGGGAGGGAGACGGGGAGAGAGACAATGTTAGACATAAACACATACAGACAGAGAAAAAGCTGATGGATGGATGGGGAAAGACGGGAGTGAGTGAAGAGCTGAATGAATTATGCATCTGTATTCCTGCATTAATTCATTTAAATATACATGTATTAGCGAATGTGTGCATGTAACCGGTGTAAGGGTGAAAATGGATGCAGCATGGTCCGTGCAATACAGCATTTACCGTCCGCAGCCATTCATCTCATTCCACAACTTGTGTCTGAGTGTCTGCACTAGGGTTTTCAATTACCCAGCAACCACGAATTAGCATGAGGGGGAAACTCAAGGGGGTAATGGAATTCCGTGTTCCATCGCTCCATTAGACAACGCCTGTCAACGTATGTTTTTGACAGAGGGCGAAGACTTAAAATGTCTCCAGGGATGGAGATCAAAGTGTGAATATGTGTGTTTTGCACACGCTGGCTGGGATCAGATGGAAAACCATTACTATTATAACCCAACAAGTGGCTTTTACTTGGGTGCTAAACACAGGCACAAACCATAAAAATGCAAATATTAGCGTGATTTCTGGGTGACATTGAAAGCTTTTTAACGCCTCTCTAACATAACTTTAAATTCAAGTTAAATAATCCCTGTTAAGCTTGGAATGGTAAAAGCAAACAACCAGACATTACAACACGAAAGGTTTATAGTTCAAATAAAAGCAGCTCAGTTTTTTAGAGCTTAAATGTCACATTTATCCATAAAGTGGCAATTGGAGGTGTCATTGTAATGACTCTGCATGGAGTGTGGCATATTTTCAAGTTACCTGCTACAGAGACGCAGAGTCTTTATCTTGTCAGGTGTCTTGCTGTGATTTGCTCCTTTAATTGGAAACCAAAAGAGCTGCCAGAGATGAAACTTGATGGAGCGTTCTCAGTTTGGGTTTCTCCTGACTCCAACTTGTCACCTACGACGTCTCCACAGAAGTGAGTTCATCTGGGCTCGCTGGAGCCATGATGGACTGGGCTTCAACTCCCTCGGTTCACAAAACTCTGCTATAGTGTTCAAACAACGTGAAAGAGAAAAGATTGGGTCTTTGTGGTGACTGAGGCACGTCTCTGTCTTTCCCGTCTCTCACTTCCACGACCACTCTGAGTCTCACTCCTTAGACGACAGCTTTCAAGTACGGGATGCATGTTGGCTGACGTACAGATGAGCTGCAGGCGTAAAATCTTTTATTAACTTTCAGATTTTCCCAGCCACTTGCGATTGAAATTGATTAGAACCTAGTCACATGGTTGTGTCTTGAAAGAAGCAGGAGGTGCTGATTTTCCTTTTAAAACAAGACAATAATTTAACTTGTCTTGTTTCATGCAATGACAAGCTAGAATTACTGCTTCACAGTTGTATGCATCCACCAAGCAGTCAAGTCAGCAGTTGGGGTCACAGCGACCTTGACACTTGACCTCTGACCACAAAACCTGAATCGCTTCATCCTGGAATCCAAGTAAATGTTGGTGCAAAATTTGAAGAAATTCCCTCAAGGTGTTCCTGAGATATCACGTTCATGAGAAGGAGACTAACATGCATCCATACGCATGGAGAGACAACCAGAAAACATAATGCCTTTGGCCCCGGCTGTCACAGGCGTGGAGGCATAAAAAAAGGGAGTTTTTCTGCCTAAATGATGTAGGGGAAATGAGATTCTGAAGGATTTCTGTATGTGTGTATGTGTGTGTGTGTGTGTGTGTGTGTTGGGTAATCTTCACCTGCAGTCATGTGCAGTCCCTGGTGAGAGACTGTGTGAGTCACGACCGGCACATCTAGCCCACGGCTTAGAGTCTTTCTGTCATGGATTTAAGCTTATACACACACACACACACACACACACACACACACACACTTTCACATGTACATATCCAACATACACACACCGTCACATTACTAACCACTGCGATATTGTCACAAGCCCCCTTTTGACTCACCTTACACTAAAAAGTCGCCTGTTACACAAGGACAGGATTCAGATGATCTTTGACTATATGCAGCATGAAACACAGGATGTGACCTGACAAGGATCCTCGAGTGTTTCACACCCCGCATGGCAACCCAGAAACCAAACAAAGTCACAAACAAAAACACCAGCAATGGCAAAACGCCACGCTCACCTCTGCAAATTACCCTAAATTGCCCCTCAGATTTCAAACCAAGCATGCAGTTGTTCTTAGCAGTTAAAATGTAAACACTACAATCAGCATTTTAATTCATGATTGCCAAACAAGCCGTAAGCTAATCACAGAGAGGAGGGAGAGGAGGAGATAATGGAGAACGCAGAAGAGAGAGGGAGGCTAAGCGAGTCGGTGATTAGGTGTTGCCTCAAAATGTCTGCTTTTCCTCTGCGCTCTGGGCTCTGCATGTTTAAGAGAATGCCATGAACGCCCCTTTTTTTTTTTTCGGTCACAGTAAACTGCGAGCATGAGATGCTTAAGTTGAAGTCAAGGCCAGTCAAAGACATTCATGTTCTCTGTGTGGAGTTTTATTAAACAGAACTTAAGAGTCTCTGTATGCTATGGAAGTCATTTTCCTTTTTTGTTGACTCTCTGTCATATATTCAGCTATCAAAGCGGCTGTAGCGTGCCTAATGCATCTTGACTTTAGTGTGCTGGTTCTCAAATGATGACCTAATAACTGCAAAGGCTAAGGTAATGGCCCTGGGCCCGAAAAGACCTTTGGTTAGACATATATCCGGAATGGACAGGCATAACACCTTTAACCTTTTGTTCTAGATTCATTACTAAAAGCAAAACGCTGACAGCGAAGACCTGATGCCTGTCATCAGGAGTTGGCATCCACTGACATTTCAGTGAAGTCCGGAATATCTGCTAATTTAAAAGCATTTCGAGCACACATAAAACTTGCAGAGACAGCGAAGTTGTTTTAGCTGCAAATTAGACATGCCCATATTGTGGTAACCTTCCAAGAGATCCAATATTCTCGTAACTACAGAGCAAACTACAGCAAAATGATACTGTGTTATCCAGACAACAACAACACGAGCAGCGGTTTATTTTCCTGAAGTTGTAACCATATCCACCATGTCTCCCAGCTACATATTCACTCAAGGTTTAATTAATTATTCACTGTTCACCTGCGGCAAAAAGTCAAGCTTTCTTCATTTGGTTTCTGTTCAATAGCAGTGTAATTGTGGGAAAAAGGGAGCCTTGGAGTGCCGTGCTTTTTGCCAAGTATTTTCTAGTTTAAGGGCACAATCGCTGTTAATATTAAATGAAACCCACATTGTTTGTGCATCCTTGGCTGTCAATAAATCATTTGAAATATTAGCAGTGCAGTGTTACCCACACAGCAGAAAAAAGTCTTCAGAACATGCTGCTTCTCTAAATGAATTGGCGAAATCTCCAGTTGCTTTTTCCTATTAATAAATTCATTAGCGCCATGAGACTGAAGGAATGAAGACATTTGCCGCCCAACGACTCGCAGCCAAATTATAAGACATACCCTGCTTGGCTAGCTATGCTGTGAAATGTAAAAAGCAGAATTTAAAATGCATCCCCTCTCCTTCCTTTAGGGGTTCCTGCAATTACTGAGTCGGTTAGGGACGCAGGGAGGCGTTTCCCCACATCGCCCTCACAAGCTACTGCACATCTTTATCACTTTCTCTCGATCCGTACCATTCCACTTACATTTTACCTATGCACACACATGCAAACGCTCACACACATCCACTTTATCTGTGTAAAGGCAGCTCCAAACTGCTTGTTGTTGGCCCTCATCTTTGCAGAGCAGATGGCTGCTTTTCTGCACCACATGGCCAGCACTCAGGAGATGAGGGGAGCTCTTTAAGAAGGAAAAGACTTTCAATCTGCTTTAGCAACTGTAGCTCCTCCTCATCATCGCATCTTTTTTCGCATGGCGTCAGTAGCAACCCCCCCCCCCCCCAACCACCACCACCGCGTCTACATATCTCCATCGCACTGGCTTGACGCTGTGCATCCATCTAGCTGCTGTTGATGATTATGTAAATGCTTAATGCTTATGTAAACGAGTCAAACACAAGGTCACGAAGTGAGATTATTAAGATGCTGCAGGGATACACAGTTGACCGGCCAAGAATTCCAACTTGCAGCCCCCCCCCCCCCCTCCCTGGTTTCTACCATGTAACTCCAACATGTGGGAACACACTGCATATGTATGGAGGGCTGCATTCATTATTCATGCTGGGAGTCAGTTCGAACGGTGAAGAAGTAGGGTTATTCTGGAAGAGGATGGTGAGCAGAGACTCGGAGTAGGGGAGTAAGTTATCTCTTTTTTTTCTTTTATGGATTTGCACCGTTTGTATAATTCAGTTTGAGCGCAATGAGCTGAATTTGGCCTGAAGACTGCAATAAGTAAACCTTGAGGAATGACTCAAAGGTTTGTTTGTGGTCATCATCTTGTCAAGCTATAAATGTGGTTGCAATGCTTGAGACAAGGGTGATATGGCAAAAAAAAAAAGAAGCATCGATTAATTTATTGTAATTTATAGGTGCTAAAATGGTGAAGAAACAGTTCATAATTAACTTGAACCAGATGTTTAGCCTCAATCTCATTAAATAAATGACTTCATTGGAGCAAATGTGGTATCAAGCTGTTAAATAACACTGGATTTTGAAAAAGCAACATTAGTACTTACGATGTGGAGCATGATGTAGTCGCCCAGACGCGGGGCGCTGTCAATGCGGACGAGGATGCCGTCTTTGATGGTAGTGCTAAAGCCCACTGCCAGCCGGTCTGTCCGTGTGCTTGGCCTCTCATTGTTGGGCCACGTGTATGTGATCAGACCCCCTCCTTTACCAAAGATATATGTGGTGCCAGCTGTGGAGACACAAGGAGTAAAAAACGGAAGCAATTAGATTTGTTCGAGGAGAAACAGAGGCAGATAAAAAGAGATTGGGTAAAATCCAATTCTGTGATGCACAAACATACTGTAACTAGACACTAGGGAGCAAAGTGTCGTCACCAACAAGACACTTTTCTGCCAAAACCAGATCTTCTTCCATTAGGAGCTAAATCTACTCTTATACCTTTACAGATGCCCTGCCACTGCTACAATGTAATTGTGTTGAGTTCTATTTTAGGTTTTTAATGGTATTCAGTCAACACCACCTTTTGGGTAGAAGTCAGCAGCTCCCCTGGCGCCATCTATGACCTATGCAGCTCTTAAATATAGCACCTTTCCAGGGAATAACAGCCAGTATGACCAGAACCGGATAAGTCTCCCAATCCTCATGTATTATATATGAGACCTGCAACCAAAGAACAAAGGCTGGCACAAGAAAGGAGAGAAGTAGGGGAAAAAAATCGAACCTTCGTCCGGTTTAATTTGACAAATGCAGTGCAGAAAAAAGGGCCTCAGAACGAGTGGGAGAGAAGCTCACCAGAATGAAATTTTTTGTTATTACATCAGCCACTATGCAGATTTGTGTCAGATTTGAGGCTCTGATTGGATCAAGCTTGGCCCTGAGCCCCAAAATCTCTGAAAGTTGTTTGTGGATTTCCTTTTCTTTTTCTCATCACATGGAAAGGGAAAAAAAGGAGAAAAGTTTCTGTATTTGGTTGCAGGGTTGCATTCAATTCCAACTTCTGAATATTCCCTAAGGTGCGTCAGAATTAAAGCACTGAATCCCTGAGCCGCTTAGCCATCTCGTCCACATTTAGGCAAAGATAATCAAGAGATCAAAGGCATTATAGACCTACAGCAGATAGACTCGTGTGTGAATCAATATGGGAGACGAAACAGACTCCTGTGGCCTGAGGATGGTGGAAAGCATTTGGCCCACCTCAGAGGCTGACGGGGCATTGGTAATGAAGTCTCTGAGTTCTTGCATCAGTGTATTAATTCATTTTTTTTCTGCATCTATCCTCCCTCTGCATCCTTTTCTCAAACCCCCCCCCCCAACTTTTCCATTCACTTCCTCTCCAAGTCACCTGAACATCTGTTTGGCCTTGTGATGGGTGCCCAGCTGTCTCACTGTTTCCCCTATGAAGCGGCCAACAATCTGCTCTGTGGTACACAATACCCCGGGGACTGCAAGAACATATGGATGAGAGGGAGCAAGGGAGAGGGAGAGACTATCGACCAGATGAGTGTCTCTATTTGCCTTCAGGCGCACAAACAGGTCTGCAATTTACACCTCATGTGCCAGCAATGCAAACCACCAACTAAGGTCGTCGATGTGACATGAAAAATATCGAAACAAGTGAGGCATCCTAAGATTCAAACAACTGCTTCTCCTCTTGTAACTAATAACTGTACATGGCTGGTTTAACACAGATGCCTCCCTTTGAGATTTCATTTTTTTTTTTTCCTGAAGAGAAGCAATAAAATTTCTGTGTGGCTCGCAATGACGTTGCAACAACCGAGGCTGATGTTTGCATCATGTTTCACCTGCCTCAAATAGCTACATTTCCTCTTCGGCATCGGGTCTGGCTGAAAACGAGGCCCTGATGCCATGAAGACAGCAGATAGCAGCCTGCAGCCAGGTTGCACCGGATCTGGCCCTGCTGTCTCATTGCCTCAAAGTTTCTTCTTGCCAAAAGAGTTCTGGCAGACTTGGGATCAGTTTTCCCCGGCAAACGAGCAAACTTCGCCTATCTCATCTAACACACACTCTTTTTTTCTGGAGGGGATGACGATGATGAGCAGCAAAGATACAAGCACCCCGGGGAGCCAATTATCACATTGAGGAGATTTGCTTAGTGTTTCAAGAAGACAATGTTCGGCATGAAACACACACAGGCAGCCACACGCACGCCGCCCGACGCAGACGCACGCACACACAGGCAGGCTGACGGAGGCACAAATGCACATCGTGATGCTCAAGTATAAAAAGTGTGCAAACACGTGCGCATGCACACAAACACTCGAAACACGATGCATTCTCACATACAATCACACAAGTGGGTGATTATCTGCACAAGTACAGAGAGGAGAAAGAACCCGAGATCGCTGAGATGTAGCACATTTCCCTAACAACCTGCTGGGGCCAGACTGCACCGGCTGTATCTCCACACAGAGAGTGGAAGTCCACTGCTTATCAATTCATGCATTCACTGTGTGCAAAACCATCAAGTGGGGAATCATTTCTGATACTCATCTGAAGATTTCAAGAAAGAAAAAGTACTGTATGGGCGGTTAGCAACTGTGAGGAAACACAGAATTGTGGCGGCCAGGCAAAACTCCCAAGGTCAAGAGTTTCATCTGAGTAATTTCACTACAGAGCAAAAGAGCCTTTCCACTTAAGTGTGGATTTAAGGGGCACCAATATTACTGAATTTCAGCGATTTTGCAAGGAGACTAATTAGATGAAAGTGAGGGTAAGCAATGGCATATCTTAACTTTTCTAGCATATTTTAGCATGCATACTCTCAATTACTTCAACTAACACCTCCTTGGGCATCACCTGGCCCAAAAACTGTTAATAAACAATAGTCCTTTCAAGGTTTTTTTTTACCCAGTATTAAAAATGAGCTACACTTAAAGCAGAATGCAAAAACTAGGAAAAGGCCAGAGCTTTTCTTCATTTAAATGATATAAATCAACATGTGGCCATTTCTTTAACTGTTTTGCAGCAGTGTGTATGCTAAATTAGCAAGAAGGTCTGACATTAGTGCTTTGGCAAAAACCTTTTAAAATGTGCATGTAATTAAAGGTGCACGAGTGCCACAAAAGAGGACATCATTCATTGGAAAATGACTTTCATTTATAAAGGGATCTCTGACAAAGTGATGGGCTTGAACACCTTTTTCCCCTCTTTATTTGCTTGGTAAAAGTGCAACAATAGACTCTGATGCAACCTCTAGGATGTTGATCCAGTCAAACGCATTAAAGCAATGAGGTAAAGGAGGTCCAATTTGTTATGTGCTTTTCGGAAAACGGCTCTCTTCAAATTTGAAGGTTTTCTAATCATTCTTGTGCCGCTTTCTTTTGTAATTACTACCAACATTTCGTCTGCTATTGCAGTTGTTGCTCACACTCTTTCAGAAACAGCTTACTGCCATCGCTGCATACAAGTTTGAAATGTTATGCTAGAAAAGAGCAAAAATGAAGCCTCCAACATACAGTACATGCCTTTCACAGCCATGACGCCCTGGTGAAAAGCCAACTGCAGGGAAAATATCATCAAAGGAATCAAATCTACAAACAGATTATTGCACAAGATGTTATTTTGGTGGATCAGAGGGGACTTTCATCTACATCTTTGAATAATGCAATCTTGCCATGCCCAGTGGGTATTGGAGGGAGGCCATTTGAAATCTAATAGTAGCATATGGGTGCTCCATTGATTTGTGAGTGAGGGGATGTGAGATAGGAAACCCTCTGAAAGAAATAATGACCCAACGCTGATTTTATTTGATAATTATTTGATAGTTAACAATGTAGCAAAGTAAAATGAAATACCTCCACATGAGCACGGTGTTAGTTTGGAATAAAGGCACTGCACTGATGCATTACTCTCCTGTGTTCCCGTGATTCATTGCATCTGTATTGTGCCTCCGTTTAGAGACAAACTGTAGATGAGAGACTAGGTCAAAGTCTTGGCCTCTATTTCGCAGAGGTCCCCTGAGGCGTGGGAGTGCAGACAGAAGGTCAGGACACCTGTCTGCAGAACAGAACTATGTCCTGTCCTTCAGGCTCCACACATGACATTAACCAAGTAGAGAAAAGAAAAAAAAAAAAAATTAGGAGGATACAGTATTTTCATGCAGAGTCAGAAATGACCGAAGGTCACCAGCTTCCATACACCTGGCCAGCGGGGAAAATCTCAGTGAAGCAAACGAGATCGCCTATCAAACCACTGCTCCAACTCAGTCTAGAGTGATTACAAAAACATTTTACATACATTATTTACAGGGCATATTTGCACGCTCTCCTCCCTCTCTATCTTCCACATGCACATTTAAATTCTAACTAAGCAACAATGCTATGCATAAAAGAGCAAAAAGAGCAGAGCAGCTGCCACAGCACACGTCTGTTATAACTTGGTAATTGGTTGTATTCAGACCTCACATCATGCTGTGATAAAACCTTCTCTTTAGAGGCAGCTGGTGGAGGACATACAGTAAAAGACTGTCTGTCCAACTGCACGGGCTGCACGGAGGTGGTGGTCAAGAGTTTTTTTTTGTTTTTTTTTTTATGTTGGATGGGGTGGTGTTTGTGTCTGTGTGTATGTGTGTACGGGCAGCCTCACAGAAAAAGGTGCCACTGCCAGCTACCCACGAGGCACAGAACTGCGGTGGGTAAATGCTCTAAACTGTTTGTGTACATATGCATGCGCACGGACACACACCTGCATAGACATCATGCGTGAGTCTAAACTTATGCACACACACCCACAAGCACACACACTTCCTCTCCTTTCTCCTTGGTGTGTGTTGTTTATGTGCTTTTATGTCCTTCCCCTTGTTATCTCTTGGGCTTTCTGCAGCGCTGGCGCCCCAGGGGATGGAAAAAGAAGACAAACACGGTTTGATGTGGTCGAATTTTCTGCCATCGGAGAATGAGGAAAAGAAAGAGGAGCCGTGAAGAAAAAAAAATCCTGAAAGTGAGATGCAAAATGTAATTGCCTCCTCAATCACGTTCAAAAGAAGTCTATCATCACAATGCCTTCCCCTGCCGTGCTTCATACATGGGGAATTATTAGGCTTGCTGTCCTTCACACAACTACAATAAGGAATCATTGGCGGAGGAATCGAATTGTGAGATACTGAGCTGGGTAATCACCAGGATTTATCTCCATTTTACAACCTCTTATCATTTCATAATTCATATTTCCAACTGTTGCCTCTCCCCGCTGGGATAGAGTAAGGGACAAGACCGATGATTGAACGCTCCCTCTCTCTCACTCTATCCTCAATCAGCTGCCAGAGGCAAGTTTAGAGCAAATGGCTAAAATACTATTGATGCATGCGTGTGTGTGCACGTGAGCTATTGGACTAATGTATATCTGTGGAGTATACACGTGCGTGTATGCATGTCTCTACATTGTCACCACCCATGGTGGCCATGTGTCCCGTGTCTCACCAGCAACACTGAACAGAATGCAGAACATGATTGATGAAGGGCAGTGTTTTGTGAAGAATGGCTATGTAAAGAAAACAGCCAGCCTTGAATGATTTACACTGTCTGTTTCCCCGTTATAATAGGTTGTAGCGTTATCACACTATATGGATTCACGCGCCAAAAACCAGGGGTAATAGAAGTGGAAGGAAAACGGTGGAAAAACAAAGAGGGAATGGACAGAGCGTACATAGAGAAAAGTGGAAGAATTCTGCAGGCAGTCAGAGCTGTATTATGATATATGCACAGTAAAATACATGTGGGATTGAGCCACATTTGTTTATGATTTCAGAGCAAGATTTGCCCAAGAATTGCCGTTTTAGATAATAACATTTTCAGCAGAATTTCATATGTACGCAATTATTTTGTATCAGGTATGACAGCTGCAAAGAAACTTTTATGTGTAAACATAAAAGAAACTCTGACAAGAAGATAACACAACACAGCTTAGAAAGTTATTTCCCAGTTGACACAGTGCATACAGAGGATTGTATGGATTACTCTACGTTGTATAACATTTTGTCAGAGTCATATTCTAACTTTATGAGCCGGAGCGCACGAGCAAATGCAACAAAGCAAGGAAGAGACGCAGGCAGCTTCTGCTGGAAGCAAAGCAGCACCAGTAGCCAGGATGATAAAGTCTGAGCTGTTGGGCAGCAGCTCCACTCGCTGGGATTGAGCAGTCAAATACTCCAGTGGTTGTATTTGTGCTACAGTCGCCCAACAATGCCAAGAGAAGCTAAGGCCTCTCTGCTGCAGTGAGATTTAGCGCTGACAGTTTTTGTTGGAGTCGGTTGTTGGTGGCAGTGCAGAGGGAGCGCAGGTGACAGGAAGCAATCAGTGTCGACAGGGAGCTCAAGAACATACTGTGCTGATGCATAGGGCTGCAAAGATTCATTTCATTATCCGTTAATCTGACAGTTATTCTCTCAATTTGTTGACTGTTCAGTCTGTGAAAAAGTGACATCTTCAAATAGCTTGTTCAGCTTGACCAACGGTCCAAAGTTTACTGTCATATATGATGAAGAAAAGCAATAAGTCATCAAATTTGTGAAGCTGGAACCAGCGAATGTTTTGCTTTTTTGCTTGAAAAATGAAACAGCTTCATTATCTGCCAGTTAATTCTGTCGATCAACCCGCTGATTAATCGACTGTTTCAGCTGTAATGGAGGAACCTACTGAACACTCAGCTGCCAGTTAATGAGGTACACGTAGCTTAAACGAATGCAGTTTAATACAGCAGTTGTATGATAAATCCTATCTTCATGACGGTTATATTCCACTTTTGTTTTTTTAAAGAAGTGTTGATTCAACTTTAGGGAGGCTGTAGTTTGTGCTGCTGTTGAATTGTGTTACAAACCTCATTGATGTCAGTGAGGATCGAGCATTTTAACAGAAAAATATATGTTCTTATTTGACTTGCTCGCCAATGTCAGACCATTGTGTCTCCTTGCAGCAAATTTTGTTTTTAGAAAGTAGAATCTTTCAACATTTCTGTTTGAGAAACTCAGCTCTGTACAAGTGAAACACGACTGACAGAATAACTCCCCATTTGAATTAAAATGGTGTATACATACAGCATTCTTTCATTAAAATGAAAGGCTTTAACATTTCATCTGTCATTCACATTTGTAAAACTGTCCATGCAGCAGTGCTGTACCGTATGTATTGTACACCCTGTTTTAATTTATTCTGATTAATTGGACCTCAGCTCAGGTTGACAGTGGGCAGGCTGGGAATTATGTGAGGTCACCAATCTCTGTATGCTCACTGGGAGGCCAGATTTGACCCATGGGGGTTTCTATCGATTATACTTAAACACCAATGCTCCATAAAATAACAGAAAATGTACACTTGCATGAACAGCATTCCTGGGCCTAACCTTGCTAGCATAATTAACTAGCCAACTGTTAAAGGATAACTGTATGTCTTCCACAACAGCTAATTCTTCCCTTTAACTTGAAATGAATGTGACCTGTATATAATTGGATTGTGTTCAATAACAATTGAGGTCCAATAACTTCTGATGACGTAACACACAGTGAGATGGCTCAATCAAAAAGTTCTTTGTTGTCACCCTTCATTGGCGGGGGACATACTTGATATAATTCCATGATGAACAGCTTGATTTACCATCTGCATCATGTTGCTGAGGCAGAGGTGGGGAGATGTGGGGAGCGGTGGAGGAGTCACTTTTTGCGGCAGGAAGAAGGACAGACATGGAGAATAGAGACACACAGATGGAGAGAGAGTCAAGTGGCGTAGTTGTGAGCATGAAATGTTCACCCACACCCCCAGAGGCACCGAGTCCTTACTCACAAGCATGTCAAACCATCCCCAGATCGCTACAGAAGGACAGGAAGTTCGACTCACAGACACCCATTAATGAAGCAGTCATGTATCCTCACTTCAGCTTCATGTAACACTGCAAAGGCGCAAATGTGAGTACACAGAAGTGAAAATACCCACACACACACACAGACTTGAACAGCAGAAGGTGAGCCATAACAACTCTCCCCTCATTACAGCAAAACTCGGATAGCAAGTCTAACCCCTCCCTCTGTCTCCCCTCCTGCTGCATTACTGACACTCTTCTCTGTTGTAGCGGCAAGCGGACAGAGAGGAAGGGCTTTAAATGATTTTTTTCTCGGCTCTCTGGAGATGTCAGCTCCTATTCTCTCTAGTTGGAAAAGGAAGGGGATGAGGAAGAGGGAAGGGGGTCTGAAGAGGATTTCAGAGGCTGGGGGAGGAGGGAGGGAGATGGGGGGGGGGGTTTGCAGCTGAGATCCATGCAGCACTCTAGGCTACAAAGAAGACCTGTCTGCTGACTTTAATGCTGCACGCCGCCACCAGTAGAATTTTTTGAAAGGAGAGGGACGCGTTGCAGAGAGATGAAAGGAAGGAAGGTGCGAGGTAGCGGAGACGCAGAATGATGCTGGGTAAAAGCAGAAGAGACAGACAGACAAAGATGGGCAGCAAAGGTGGAGAAAATTCAGCTTGAGATGGCATAAACACACGGAGATTGCAAATAAATAGTTGGGACACTAAAGCTCTGTAAAACCTGACTCAATCCTGCTCCTTTCTATGGCAAAAATTAGCATTCTGTCAGCTCTAGTGTTGATGTTCACACTGCTCTCAGCGAAATTAGGACATGAGTGTCTCCTTCGCATCATTCATAATGCATGACACACAATGTGTGTGAGGCATATCACTTCAGAGGCAGGCCACACCAAACCCTGCTGGGGATTAGGTGAAGAAGATCTCCTAAAGAATAAGGGATTCCA
Source organism: Chaetodon auriga (assembly GCF_051107435.1). NCBI lineage: Eukaryota > Metazoa > Chordata > Actinopteri > Chaetodontiformes > Chaetodontidae > Chaetodon > Chaetodon auriga. Next base: position 16,442,165 of record NC_135091.1, on the reverse strand, counting down.
AGATGGCTCCGAGTGGAAGCATCATTTATAATTGAATCTTCCCCAGAGGATAGTGCAGCCTGTCTGCCTTTGCCAAGGCTTCGCGGAGAGCCCAGAACTCACTCACTCTCTCTCGGTCTGTCTCTGTCTCTCTCTCCCCTTTCTCTCAGCAATAACTGAAAGGCCCTCATACACAAATGCAACACAGCAACCTCAGTCACTGATCTTATGACTCAAACCCCAGTTGGTCACATTTATTCATTCTGAACTTTTTTTTTTTTTTTTACGAACTTGCCTTTTTGGTCCTGTGAGTGAGAAAAGTTTCGATTGCACAAACAATGTGTTACAATATTGGTTGCGCATTGTCCTTTACAAGTAGTGATGTCAACAAATGCCGAAATTGCTTCAACTGCAAAGTCACAAAGAACACCACTATCTTTTCTCATCCAATCGTCAGTGAATTTGAAAGTTAGCCAAGAGACAGGATCATAACACATCACATCATCACATCACATCCAGTGTCACACATTTTCAACCATCCTATGAACTCTGTTATAGGTTCTGATAAAGTCAGTTTATTAGCAGTTGTTAAAGGTACTCTATGGAGTTTTTGACCACTAGCTGTAATGCACAAAGAAACGTAACAATGTGCCACACTTAGACTGAAAGCAAGTAAACAATGTGCTCAACATGCCAGGTACATATTATTCATTTGATGAGCAAATGGAGATATAGCTTTATTCAAAAGGAAACAGCACATTTCACCTTTAATATTTCTGAGGATCTTAAGTACTGTCCTGATTTCTATGACTTCATTTTGTGACTGTGTGGTAGTTTATACTGCTTATGTAGTTCTGAGTGACACTGAGTGTGCTATTCTTTAAAGGCTGGCCGTTTTTGTGTTTAGTTCTCATTGGATAATTCAGGATTAAGCCATTTTATAGTGTACAGGTATACATTGCGTGTTTTTTTACCCACTCTGTGAATGGGCACTTTTACTGAAGGTCCTGTGTTGAAACCCGTTGGCTGAACAAAGAGTGTGCTCTTCCAGTGAGGCGGATAGTGTTGCTGAGTTATTTTTCACAAAATGTCAACAAACCACAGCAGCAAATGGATTTTTCTAGTTTGGTTTGTTTGCCTCAGACTAGTTGTGTCCAGCATGTAATAAGTCAAGATGGATTGAGTATCTGTCAGACTGGCTGCCACCTTTGCCACACCAACAAACAGGCCCCACTATGTGCCTGACAGTAGGTAGCTGCTTTTAATTTCAAGCACTGATGATAAAGAAAGCCACATAATGTCTCTGCCTCTCTCCTCCTCAGCTGGCTTCAACAGAAAGTTTGAAAATGTGGCAATTGATAATAAAGACAACACGTCTGCATATAGTTTTCCGTCACAGTAATTGCAGGTTTAAATGGAAGCAGAGAGCCGCAAAAACAAAACGCTGAAGGAGAGAGGGAGCCTCACTATTCCATGCCAGCCCTGTTAAATCATCCATTCTTCTGACATGCCGGCTGTGTATTTCAATTACAGGTAGATTCTATTCACATAACAAGTTGAGAATCTCTGTCTCAGATGCCCACCTGCCTTTGAAGAATATAGATTAGAGAGCTGGACGGATGGATGCTAAAAGGAATCAGCATCTTGTACGAAGCAGGGCTAATCTTCCCTTTGATATCGACAACATCAAACAGAAAAGTACTTGAACCTAAAACGCTATACAGAGTAATGGCTCTTCCTCGCAGGGGAAAACAAACAACGCAATCAGGTTGACAATACAGATCTCTGTTTTTGAGATCAAAATCAAACTGTGAATAAACATGCCTGATGACCTTTTTTGTTTACTCGTTGACTTCCTTTTGTCTGGATTTGATGACAGCCTGCTGAAACACAGCTTCATTGTCTTACCCAAAGCTAGACCAGCTGTGACTGTGGTTGGCATAGCAACCACACATCCCAGCCACCAATGCCTGTGAACGTGACATCATCTCCAACCCTACCTACATCAAACACCTTTCTCAAACATTTCATTGATTTACTCACAAGCAGTTCCTCCCCACTAATGATGAACAGAAATAAATAATGTGCATTTAAATGTACCTTCCTCACCTCCTGTACTCCCTCCATCATGCACAAATAGAAAAAAACACACCCACAAAGTGCAGGTTGGACTGTGAGGCAGAAATAAAAATCAATCAAGTTTGCACTTTCCAGAAGTCTCTCAGCCACCTCCCTCTGAGCCAAGGACTTCTGGGGCCCCGTTTTACCCAAACCCTCCAATTTAAGCAGAGGCCTGCCATCAATGGCAACCTTGATGAAGTGATTGGTTTCAACAGGTAGCTCTTATTTGAGTGTTACAGGCATTGCAGCCTGTAAGGTACACAGGGTCCATGGTTAAGTGCACCAGTTTAACATTCTTTTATGGAGGCAATCAGTTCATGGTAACGATCATTCATCATAGGCAATCATCTCTCTAAGGGGCATCACCTGTGTGCACCACCAAGCGCCCTGCCTGAATGTTCTTTCATGCAGCGGGAGGTGAGAGTTTTCATGTAATGGTCTTTGATAAGTTGACTTTGAACCCAGGTAGGGTGTTGGTTACAATCAGTGGGACTTAGTACAAATCTGCTAAATTTTGCAAAGATATATCTTACATGTACAGCATAGAAATATAACAAATGCAGCTACTGCCATAGAAGGCAAAAGGTGTCACTACATCATAAGGGTACAAAAATGTTATCAATCATATCTTTTAACCTATGAAGTCTCAACTGAACAACTATAGGAGATTTTGGACTATAGTGCTTGACAGACCTCTTCACTACAATCATCCTAGTGCCAAATGAGGAAATATCTTTTGGAAAAATGGTGTTCATCCGTCCAGCACAGCTCTTGAGATATGTCAAATCCATGCCAAGAAGCATTAAAGCTTTTCTGGTAGTTTGTGGTGGCCCAACACCTTGCTCATGTTGCATGCACAGTTTCACACATTGTCGGATTAATGCTGATTGGAATTCATTTCAGTGGACGGTGAATGACAGTAATGGACTAGTGTCCCCAGTGGCTGCTGGCTATCGGATCACAGATATGTTGGATTTTTCCAAACCTTTACTTGAAACCACACTGCCAGTACAACCTGAAGTAGGATGTGGACACTAATGGGCAATGTTTTGGCTTATTAGGTGAGGGTACCAAGATAAGAATTTAAGAAGTCTAAGTCATAAAACCAGGACTAGGCTTTCCTCCACATTCTTTTGGGGGTTCCACTCAATTCTGTAAAGCAAACAAATCCAATGTTTTGGGTGCTGGGGGTTATGTCCACCAAAATAGTGGAGTAAATTGTGTACAAGAAGGAAGACACTGCTTTTCCTTTAATCTATACACATCTAGAATGCATGAACACTCATACGCCGAATAATCTCTTTCTTTCACTCCTTCTCTTGGTCTCAAAAACACACAGACACACAGACAAAGACACACTAGTAGATAGATAGCACATTCTCTGACTGAGACAGTCTTTATCACAACAACTGGGTTCCGATATTGGAATGGTACTCTGTAGTTGCTGTTTTCCAATTCCCTCCGCCAGGTGGTTTGACTTCAGCCCGCTATTGAATGTGTCAACCTTATAATTAATGCCCTCCCTTTCTTCAATTCACCTCCACTCTCTCCTCTCCATTCTTCTCCTCCCGACTCCTCTTCCTTCACCATTGACCAGCTACCTTGAGCGAGTCTTGCCAGTACTTCTACCCCTGCTCCAAGACAATGAGCCCGAGACAAAACAAAACAGTGACTCAAGCCATGGGAGGGAAATTTGGCGACGGGGCCACAATCCATCTCCTTTCAGTCATTTGGCCACAAAGCCGTGGAGAGGCCGGTGCTGCACCAGCTCCTCGGTTATCTGTTTCCAATCCTTTTTCAAAAGGGGGAGAATGGGTTTTGGGGGAGGAGGGGAATGAGGAAAGAGGAGTAGCAATCGATGACGGGGGGAGGAAGGAACAGTCCTGTCCTGCCAGCCCTCACATGTTTCCCGGGATTCTCCCATATATTACCCTTTGTCCCACTTTCCTCCCGTTTAAATATTTTTGATATTTTTTTTGATGTCTTTGCTAAATTACCCTCCAGTACAGCAGGTGGCACTATGTAAAACATTAGCTGTAACGTCTTTTGACAAAGAGTCATTCACTAAAATGGTTCCCTCTAAGAAGAAGAAGAAAAGTGATGAACATGAGAGGGATGGAGTAGTCTTCTTGCCAAAATGGCTAAAAGTTTGTGCAAGTATTTCACCAAATGGGAGGAGGTTTACCAGGACTTAATGAAGAACATCGGTCAAAGACATGTTGCTTTATGTAGAAGATGTCACATGGATTTCAGAAACATGCTCCACCAATGACTGTAACTATACTACCCCTCCCCTCACTCTCAACTGAATAATAATGTGTAAGTGATGTGTACATATAATTCAAGTAAGACATAAATAAACTATGAGCTGAATTTCTATGCCCTTTTTTATTTTTATTTACATAATGCAGGATTTCACCTTGAACCAGGTATCTGATTCTGACCACTTAACTGTAGTGACTTCACATAGGAACGAGTTAATTCAATCCTTGTTGCTCTGATATTTTCAAAGAAGTGGTTGTCTAGTGGTGATTTTAGGATTCGCTGTGTGTAGCCTTGTCTAAGTGTAAGGGGTATGAGGACAGTGATAAGGGTGGTGAGGCTTATTTTCAAATCCCAATGTTGACAGGTATGACACAGACATGGGCTAAAGGGGACTTCATGAAAGCTGTAATTAACAGAAGACTTAAGCAGAAGCTATGGACAGGCGCCAGTCTCACTGAGGACAAAACAAAGCCACTAAATGAGCACATGTTGGAGGAGATTGCGCACATCTGCATGTGCATGCGAGTCCTGGGAATATGAAGTGAGCTTGTGTAAAGTGCGTGTGGATGTGTATGCTGATCAGCGGCCAAGGCTTAACTGAATTTGCCTGGGGTGAGGTTGAGAGGGCCCAGGGGAGTTAGGAGGGCAGCGGGATGGAACATGCTGGCCTCTCACAATGTCTTAGTGTCGGCCTAATTAAAGGCTAAGCTAAAAAGCTCTCCATGTTGTTGTTGCTGCTGTTCTGTGTGTGTCAGCATGTGGATGTGCTCACAGTTGAAAGTGTGTATGTGGTTGTTCAAGTGTTTGAAAACCTGCACTGATATTATTATGTGTTCCTAAATACTTTATGGTGACTTATCCTAACCTTATGCAGCCTGTGACACCAATTTTACGCCGAAAAGGCGTAATGATGCCAGATAAAAGAGTCGTTAAGTTGTCATATTGTTTCCAAGAACAGCTTCAAATTAATTAAGGAGAGAAAAAAAAATGGAAAAAAAAATATGAACTTATCACATGCCCACAATCCAGGTCCTAACCCCAAAGGTGAGAAACTCTACTTCGTGTATGTGTGTTGACAGGAGTGTTTAAGCATGTGCCTACCTTTTTCTGATGTGCAGATTTCAATCTAAATGAGTAGGTGTACACCTAGAAGCTAAGCTTCCAAGTGTTTCTATCAAGTCTTTCGCTGTTTTTTTTTTCTATTTCTCCTTCTTCTTCTTCTCTCAATCTTTCATTCATATACCTAAACCCCACCCATACCAGGCGGCCCAGTTGCTGCCTTTGAAGATGTACTTAGCTGAACTGACGAGAAATTTAAAGCGAGTGACGGCGGCTTTCAACAGCTCATGAAAGGCAAAAGAAATCTGCCAGTCTGTGTGAGTCAATTGGATGTGGGAATTGTTGCAGTGGCATGGGTAGCAGGGATGGGGAGTATAGGCAAAACCTCTGTACAAAGCTTACTTCAATCCCTCAGCTCAGGCTCGCACACATCTTGGCTCATATGGCACGCATGAAAATGAGCAAATGCACAGGAAAGACAAAGAAAGCCTCAGCCCGTAGAACCCCGGAGCAACCTTTGACAAATCAGAAACCAAAAAATGTATCATTCAAATATATTTTGGCATGTCTTCATTCAACAGGTTTTTTTTCTCTCCTTGCCCTGGGACAATACGTTGGCACAAAGCATGGGCCCTCAAAAAAATGTTTCTTGGTCAGATGCCAAATTGAGAAATTTATTCCACTGCCCCGAGGAGCCAAGCTCATTAAAACATATTACTACTGCTGTCAAATGGACACCTACCTATAGGCACACAATCCATTTCTGTTAAAAAGAAAAAAAAATGTAGATGCACGGTGACCTACACACTTTTAATATGTTGCAGTAAGAAAGGCAAGGTGACAGGGCCCATTGTATAGTCTAGACATGAGCTCTTGATTCATCAAAGGGAAGACATCAATCCGCAGGCTGAGCCAATAGGGCAACAGGTGCCACAGTCACACAGAGCCTATCAGGATCTGACTTCATTTTACTGCGGCATTGGATATGAATACTGATAGGGATGTGTTGGACTGTGCCAAGGGAGGCATAAATAGCAGCACAGACTTTGCAAGGAGAGCAATGAATATCTTTGAACTTTTATGCTGTAGTTTTATGCATGTACAGTATAAACACATACAACATTGCTGGTTTTGCTTTGTATGTAGGTGACCAAGGCCTCTTAACAAGAGGTTCACTGGCATAATGATTGTCTCCTGCCTGGTGGACAAAAGGCATATGTTCGGTATTATATAGAGTGGTAGGGCTGTTCACCTTGAGGTAACACAGCACGCTGCAGGAGTAGAATAACAATACATTGAATGTGATCTGCAAACAAACCATTTACTTGAGGAAATTATAAAAAAAAAAAAAAAAGTAAGAAAAACTCACAGAAGCTTTTTCAAGTATATTGTTTCTCCCCACTGGAATACAGACCACCATGTACCGACAAAGTTCAATATGAAACACAGATGCCCCCTTCTTCAAAACCTCACTCTACAGCTATGCCGCCTGCATTCTTGCTTGCACTTCAAGATCATCTCCTATCAAAGCATTTCTTATCTTGTGCACAACCTGGCTAACCCCAGTTCCACTGCTACACTTGACCCTAAGCCCCATGAAGGGGGTGGAAGATCCTCAGTGCGAGGTCAGGTGCTGATTCTAGGTAAGATGAACTGAACGGCAGAGAAGCAGTCTGAGGTAACAGCCAGCTTGTGAGAGGTAGTTCAGGTATGACACTGTGACCAGGCTAACAATGCAAAGGGCAAACAGAGAGGTCACCAGGGCAGCTATAGCAAGACTACCAGCCCTGGACAGTGGCTAATTTGTAATGCTTTTGTTCAACCTGTATATGATTTGTGATTTGTAATTGTATCTTTTTACTAACTATAGAATAGAAGTAAGAGGATGGAAGAATAAAAGTAGGCCACTGGAGAACTGAGGAGATTTGGGAAGAGACTGGGTGCAGCATTGACCGTTACTGCAGAACAGCGGCAATGTACAACAACACTCAAATTCTACTCATTACTTCAAAACGTGGGATCACGTATTCTATTTGAAAAAAAAAACAAAAAAAAAAACAGGATATGACAATAATGGAATTTTAAATGAAAGAGGTGTCAAGGAAGCGAGCTAGGATGAAAGGTAGGACTGGAAGGCATCTTTCTGCCATAACAGAGCATGTATACGTCTAGTCAACGAGCAACCCTGACATCAAACATCGAAACAAACTGAAAACATCAAAACTATCTCGGGGAGAACGTTTTGCTCTGTCAAATTTCACATTACCTTGATCAATCTAAACTTTTATTTTGTTCCATCAAGTGCACCACAAGCACCCTGCCAGCGAGCACAATAGAAGTTCTTCAGACTGATGGCATTTCTATCCAGGCAGGGAGGCATTCACTGTTACGAAAAAGGGAACTGTTGTTGAGATAGAGAAAGGAAGGGCTTGAGTGGGTGAGTGCCAGAGACTTAGCTCTATGTGTGTATGGCTGCGCATGGATATACAGGTGCATTCGTGTGCATGTGTGCAGGTGCATGTTTGCATATTCGGGCTGCAAGTATAAATTTCAGACTCTCATATTTATTCAGTTGGCTGTGGGTCCTTATAAAATAGCCCTGGGCAAATATTTACATTACACTATGCTGATTGCTCCACTAATGGCCGGCGCGGAGTGTTCTATTGTGGCGAGATGAAGTGGCCGGTGAGGCGAGATACATGGTTCCAGCATAGTAACTAAGGGTGGCAGGAGTGAGAGGGGCAGTGTTGGGAAATAAACTGTTAATGTGCCTAGCTGTCAGGAATGAAAAAAAAAAATACAGAGAGTGAGAAATGGGAATATATGAAGCCTCACATCCCATTACCCATCGCAATATTCTCACACACAAATGTTCCCCAAACAGACCTCCCTTGACAAAGTGTCCTGTTCATTCCAGCCAGCTGCATTTGTGTGTAAAAATGGGTGAAAAAGCACGATTACTCATGGGGAGTAATTTGCGCCTGCAAAAAAAAAAAAAAAAAAAAAAAAATTGCTAAATGCTAAATATCCCCATTTTATCTCATCAAGATAGCGGTTGTTGTAGCCTCCTCAGAATCTAATAAAAGATTTAGACAGTTATCTGAGCTTGCAAAGCCAAGCGGGAGAGATTAGACTAACAAACAAACTCCAAAGAAAACTCTTCTCTCCCTTTATGTCAGTTTGTTTTTCAGCATCTTTGAACAGAACGTGATGGTAATCAGGCATCACTGTAAAGGACGGACTAAATATCTAAATATTTCCCTTTCTCTCTCAGACATGCTGATTTTGCTCGTAGATGGAAGTAAAGTATGCATGTCTTGGTTTTTGAGGGTGGAAGGAGGGCGGGAGAGTCAAGGAGCTGCAGCAGGAGCCTTAGTTAGTGGCTGGCTGTGTAGCACTAAGGGTCATTTCTCATTATATGCTATCAGCGCTATCAGGTTTGGCTGCAAGGTATTTCACTTATCAGAGAGGAAACCCAACAGGCTCCAGAGCGCCTCTCTCACCAAACACTTTAATTGGATCTTTTAGCACTAATCTGCTGCCCCCAAAACACTGCCTGGGTTTTAATTAAACAAACGCCCTATTAGATTTCACTTACGGCTCCTTGAAATGCCACAGTTAACTGATCCTCAGCCACGATGCCTCAGGGAGGTGACATAACCCCTTGCCCCCCAAAAAATCATTTTATTTTGCTCAATGTTTACAAACAGCATAGACAAATCCTTTACAGCACTAAAATCCATTTAAAGCCCATGTTTAGAGGTTACAAATTAATGTCCCAATGTGGTGTATCACGGCTTCTGTACTAAGCCCGTGTCGCCATCCTTACGCACAGTGGCCTCAGTCGGACAGCACGTCTACTACAGATCTCAAACAGTCCAATCGCCTCATCTTGACACTCCTCGGCCTCGATTAATTCGAGGATTATTCAGCCAGAACACGTCAACGACGCTCATATTTCTCTCTGAGACGGGGATAAATGGATCATTCTCACGCTGCCGATAAATCAATAAAACATTACGCTGATGCGAAAAGAGTTCCCACGAGAAAGATGGCTCACCAATGCTGCCGTCTTGCTTTGCCTATTTGTCTTTTTCATCTTTCTTGCTTTCATCAGGTGAAGATGCGCCTGACAGAGGACCGGCATAATAAAGACGTGAAAGCAGGAGAGATATTTGCTATTTTATAGCTTTGTTCCATCTATATGATGGAAGATTTCATCTCAGCTAAAACATGAAATTATTTGTAACACTAAGATAAGATGATCCATCTTAAGAACCAATTAAAACTCAAACTGAGTGGTTGTTCGAATACTGAACAATGTCTCCGGACGTGTCAGACCTGGAGGATAACGCTCACTACACTGTGCTACTGCCATTATCCAGGCTGCATCACAGCAGCAAGAAGGAAGGACGCACTAATGCACCCTTGGGTGCAGAAATGAACCTGTGCTGAGCCCTAGTGCTGACAGTGTATCAACTTGTGCAAGCCTAAGAGAGCTATCTCCAAGTCCTGGCCAATGAGAGCTTGACTATTTCCTCACTTACAACCACTTACAGCAGTCACATCGAATCAATGCCTGTGGATAGTTTGATTGGGCCAACCTCCCCTCCCTCCCCAAAGCAAAGCCTGTCTCCAAGTATATATCCTGAGCACACTTTTCCTTTGCGTTGCCTTCTACCCCACCACTTCTACTCTTTAGCGCCCAAGGGTGCTTTTTATTTCTATTACAAGATTTTAATTCTCTTTGATGATAGGCATCTAACACGGTGCCCTTACCCCTAATCTCTCTCTCTCTCTCTCTCTACCCTCCTCCTTTTGCTGTGGCATTGAGGTGATCATTATTATGCATGATATGATTGTGAATTCAGAGGTAGGGGGGCTGTAGTCCAATAGGCGGCTTCCTATGTGAGCATTTCTATGTATTTGCATGAGTGTATAGGAGAGATGTGAAGGTATGCGTACGCCCCCGAAGCTACGAAAGTCATTAGGTGGCAACACACCTGACAGAGGAGTGCGCTGGGGGTGGAGGTAGTCATGGCTTTAGTCTCATAACTCCATATCCAGATTTTATTACTGCTCATTGTCAATGCAAATGAGCACAGCTAAAGCTATCAATGCCACCTGAGCAGCGCTACAAGGGACAGCAAGAGCCAACACATTCCTGCAAGTCCTTGATAAAACAATTGTGTAATGTATGAAAAAGGCCAATTCCATGAATGATGAATTGCCCCCCTTTTAAGAGAACTTTCTGATTCTATCTAAAAGCGCACACATTAGGGTTTTGCTGGGTGATTATTACTGCACCATGGGTGAGTGTTGGTATTCTGCTGGAACCGACTCTCTCTGGATGTCTGCGGCCACTCCAGGGGAAGAGGAGGAGCGAGAGAGAAAGGGAGAACAGAGTCGACCGCATTAGTTTCTAGTTTCAAGTTTCTATGGTGGCAGTGAAATATTGCGGACAGTGGAACCTCATATTTTGATTTCATAAAAAGCAATGAAGAGTATGGGTAGGGAGAGAATGTGACAAGAGAGACCAAAGGAAAAAAAAAAGAGATACAAAAGGCTTGCAGTAGGGATCTCCACAAGTTGCAGAGGAGTAAAAAAAACAGAAGAAAACAAGGGTGACGGATAAAAAACCAAACAATCTTTGTCAAGACTTTAACACATTTCTCTCCAGCGGCTCCAATTCCCTCAGTAGGCTCCAACCTCCAACTCCCCCTTTAGCTACAACAGGCCACTATCTCCTACCTTTGTGTGTGTGTGTGTGTGTGTGTGTGTGTGTTTTGGACTGGCTCTCTGCCTAGCCAATTATGTCCTTGTGCTGGAGCCATCTCCCCGTCCCTGACCTTTACCGCCCAGCTCCCAACAGACCGCCCTCCACTCCACCACTTTGTCTGAATGTCTGTCCCACTATCACTCTTTGCTGGCCCACTAAAAAGAAGAGACGAGAAATGTGCTTTCTTTGTTTCACAGCGAAGCATGCGAGCCATCCTCCTGAAATTCCCCCTTTTCTCATTTGTTCCGTACTTGCCAAGGTTTAGATTTATTTGCTGCATCCACACCCGCCTGTTCATACATACTTTGTCAGCGCCACAGTCTACCATTTTGACGCTGTGAACAAAGCTATTAATAGGTGTGAATATGTTTCGTTTTTGTTGGTGAATTTCCATCTAGGGTGAAGACCAATAATAATACAACTAGATCTGCCCATTACTTCCTGATGGCATACCTCAGCAGGGCTCCACAATCCAATCAAACGGCAGATAATGAAAGCAAGGAAGCAATTTAAAACCTTGAGGGTCCTTCAATAGCAAAAAGGCAGCGAATCAAGCAGATCAGCCAATATTATGGCAGACAATCCATACACCTTGCATTTCTTTTTTTCCCCCTCTTGTCTTTCTTCCTCCGTCTCTCTGGCTGTATATCTTTCTTTTTTCATGCCTCAGTTCTGTAACTTTGTCTCTCTCACTGCGGGGCAGGATAATTAAAGTTCTTTGATGCTCTACCTCCCCAACTACTTCACAGGGATAAAGTTAATGGAAGTCACTGGCTTCTACCAGACCTTAGACTTTAAATTGAATGTCTCCACTCCATTTGAGAGCTGTAGGAAGATAAAAGGGCAAAGCGATAGGCTCTTTGCTTCCCGTTCACAGAGCTCTAACTAGACAACTGGATACACTTTAATGGTCACCGGTCTGCATCATATTCATGACAAATGAATATCAGTTGAATGTGAGTGCCAATAAAATGGGGGGTTGTCTGGTGCGCCGCTACACCTGTGCGTATTGATGTGTGGGCACTATCCTCGGAAGAGCACCAAGAGTGAAATGGCTCCTTTGAGATTTGAGTCTGATGGTTTTGGCAGGAAAACCATCTGTCCGTTCTTCCTGTTTCTCTTTTCTCTCTCTTGTAACTCGCCCAAACATTTTCGAAGACACAAGTTTGCCAACAGGAAAACAAAAAAAAAAAGCAAACAAAAGGGGATGTCCTGGTGCCGCGAAGATGTGATGCTTTTTGTGAGTCCTACCTTGTGCCAAAAAGGTATTTGTTTTGTTGCTTCTCATTTAGCTGTCTCCCCTCACGATGTGCTATTATCAGAAGGAGAGGAGGGCTGAAGCAACACCCTGTTTGAAGCCTTTTTGTGATCTACTACAGTATATGTTCACTTCTCATTAAGAACTGGGCATGAATCCTGGGCACAAATGATGTGGAAGTATCTGTACCGTACATACTGCATATAAACCAGCCATCTATTTGCACGTCTCTGAAAGGTTTTTTTGTATCACTATTGGAAACCAAAGGGGCTTGGCTGTGGTAAAGCATGTGGCTTTGATGTATCTTTCAGCTTGAGGTAGAAAAACACACACATACAGTACATCTCCACACAAACATACACATACAGTATACACCCATCAATTTATTCACCCACGCACTTCAGTTGTGTGTTGCATCAAAGCGGCAAGCTGCTCAGCACGGACGCCTCATAGCTGATTACTAAAGCTGGCTTCTATTAGTGTGGGAAGTGTCAAGTGTATAAAATGTACACATATAATTGCTGTTTTCTTAAGAGAGCTGAATGACAGTTCGAATCAGCTGTCTCTTATCTCTTTTTAATTCAATTTCTATTTGCCTGTGATGTTACGGTTCCTGTATTTATTTTTGTCCTCTGCAGGATCACAATAAATGCGTGCCCTCATCCCCTGGGTGTATGGCTTGTTTACACTCATTTACCGATCTTAATTAAGTGACTTCAGACTGTTGTCCAAATATCACTCAATGCGTGAAGGTCTTCTTTATCCTGATGTATGTGTTAAACAAGGTTCTGAATTGCAGCCGAAAGGTGCATATGGACATGTCTTTATATTTAAAAGATCTTTTTTTTTTTCATGGGTGCCTCCATACACCCTGAGTCTGTATGCATCTGGGAGGATGTGTATATGGAGAAGCTTTGAAGTGGATCCATGCTGGGGTGCATTCCGCATGGCAGGAGACTTGCTCCTGGCCATACCACGGCTACCCAGCATAGTGAAAAGACACACACACACAGACACACACACACACACACACACACACACACACACGTGGGAAGCACACATACAGTATGCACATGGACACACAGAGTTGGAGGCAGTCTGAGACAGTGGAGCGACATCATTCCATGAGACAGGAGAGTGGGCTGCAAAGCACCATACCTGCCAGCGCCTATCTAGTCGTCAGCATCCTGGAAACCAGACCTAACCAGACTCGCCAAGTTCGGTCTGTTAAAAAGCATGGGGTTTTTGATTCTGCGCACGTACACTCATCTCTCTGGCTTGCTTTTCTTTTGGATTTTGAAATATTACAGCCATCAGTACTGACATTATGAGCTTGTTAAAAGTGCGACAGCAAATCAAATGTTTCGAATTTGTAAGGAGCGACTGCAACAGCGATATGCAAAAACCTGTGATTGCGTCTTAAGATTTAGACAGGTGTTAAGAGAATGTGGGTCACACCACAAAAAGTCCTAACACATACAGTACATGCACACACACATCACACAAAGGTCAATACCATAATACCAGGACAGGATCTGCCATAATGTTGAGCGAATCAACACCAAAGGTCGGAACTATAACAACGCCTGCTGGACAACAGTCTTGACCCCTCAATAAAAATCCATCTGCTCACTGAATCATCATCCTGCGCTCATCTCCCGATCGGCACAATGAGCCTCTTCACTTCATCAACAACTGCCATGAGGATCAATACAGCACTTCGGTATTGATCCTGCATTCTGTGGTCAATTCCAATTCCAATAATCACCTCTGTTCACTCATCAATTACGCCTGTTGCACTGCTAAAGGTTAGATAAGATGTTGGTTTTTCTCCCAGAATCACTGTCCAGGACTAGTAACAATAAAATAAATGAAAACAAAAGAGAAAAGATAACGAGGTTGGCGAATGTGATGTCTAATAATGTCTGCATCCTTGCGCTTGCAGTTTTCAAACAAATCCTGATTGGTGATGACGGGCTAAAATTTGATGGATGGTATGTTGAAGTGCGCATCGGAATAAGGAGAATGTTGTGTCAAAGAGAAATACTGTTTCAAGGGAGTGTCACACAGGACCATATATCACAATCAGTAATTGTGCTGGAGGCAAGAAAGTTCCCGCAGTTTGTCCAAGCATTAAAGAAGACATATTCTGCTTTCTGTAAGGTCTGTGCTTTAGAGAAGGAGAGCAGCCTTCTACACTGAAAACATTAAGGTCAGCTGAAACATTAATTCACTCCACAGTATAAGTTATTTGAGTTTTAAACTCACACACACACACACACACACACACACACACACACACACACACAAGCATTTGACATTTGAAAACTGTGACTATGTTGCCTGGACTAGCACTGATATGTACACTATGGCATTGCAGTGGGGTGAATATCCGCTTCTCTTTCCTCTCCTCTAGTAGAGCCTGATAAGCTCTGCTCCGGCTTGGCCAGATAGACAGAACGGGGGCTGAGTTTTCTTTCTTTTCTTTTTTTCTCTGCTGTGTGTCCTAGATGTCTGCACACAGTGGCAGCACTGCGTTAATTCGCTCAGACGCTGTCACGAATGCGGCTCAACGTAGCCCGAGCCTGCAACTTGGCATGAGGGTAAAAAGGAGGGAGCGAGAGCGAGAGAGAGAGAGCCTGGACAGAGGGCTGGATAGAGGGACAAGCAGAGATAAGACGAGAGAATTAAACAAGAGATAAAAGAGGAAAAAAAACAGCCCGATGGATAGACAAGGGATAGAGATAAAAACTGAACAGGGGCTATTTATGAAAATGAATGGCTTGGGATGTTGGTTTGTGGAATTAACGTTGGTGACAAATCATGCGTGGGCATCAGTGTTGAATTCCATTCAGGCGACACGTGGCCGCATGCTCAAGCCTATGGATTTGGGAGACTGACACTGTATCAGGATAAGCCTGTCTCTCTCTGCTGCATTCAAAGATGTAATCTGCACTGTATACTGCCTAATCTAACGCCAGGTCCTTTTCACGGAAGTCCCTTCAATGGAGGAGAAGAGTGTGGAATAAACAGTGCTTCCTCTCCTTGAAATGCAGAAAGAAACTTGCTAGCTAGGTAGAGATAGCAAGTATCTCTTCATCTATCTATCTGTGTACTCAATATATAGATAATTATCACACAATTACCATGGAATACAATGCCCTGTACAATTCATGTTTGTTGCTGTATTATTAACACTTTACAACTTAGTATTTATCATGTATTAATATAACATCAACATAAATTAAATAAAAATAAAAATACTTCAACTGCAGAGAACCAGACCTTAATTTTAAACAAGTCCATATTTGAAATTTATTTATAATAAGCTTAATGCATTTGGTATTATATACATTTCTGAAGCACTAATCAGTACAAGAGTATCAACACCAGTCATGTCATAATCACCCATCTGCTGCTTCAACAGAGATACCATTTCATTCATTAACTATTTCCATTTCCATCCCGTTCCTTTGACGGCTGTTAAGTTACAGCCAATTAAACCGAGCACTTCCTGTAGACACGTTTCACATTAAAAGCTGTTCAGCCTCATTCCTTTTGTGGTAGGCTTTTAATGTGAAGCATTAAGTGTTGAGTTTCATTGACCGTGGCTTAGCAGCGATTGAAAGAAAAGGCAAAGTAGAAGCAATAGTAAATAGTGAGTGAAAAAGCAAGCAGCAGACTGCTGGAAATGAAACGGTTATGTTCGTGTAATGATGCAATGAGTGATGTCGAAATCTACATTATGATGAATTTACCATGCGCTATGAGAGCCCAGGTAATTTCATTCCACATCAATTTTCCAGCCTAGCCTTTCTTAGCTTTATTTGTTTGTGTCAGCCAATATCATTATTTTTGAATGCCAGCATTTATTTGAGAATTTACGGGAGATAGATAGCAGCAGAGAGAGATGGCTAAATAGCTAGACGCGGACAGATAATCAGATTGATTGATTTTGTAATGGTGAAAGAAGGGAAAAGTGGGCCTTCTGTTGGAAAACAAAATCTGTTTAGTTTACAGTCGGCACTGATAAGGGCAAGCTGAGGTAAGGGTGGAATAAGGATCAAATGTGGTGGCTAGAGGACAGCCATGGAAAGGAGAAAATCAATCAGATGGAGAGAGGGAGGGAGAGTGAGGGAAGCGGGAAGTTTTTGCATGTGCGTGTGATAGTATCATCAAGTTCACAGCCGAGTGTGGAGTTGAGTGATTTTATATGAGTGATGGACAAGAAAGGAGGAAGGTGGAGGAGGGGTTGACTCATACGTTGGTGCAGATACAGTAGCAGCAGCAGCAGCAGCAGCAGCAGCAGTGTGTGTTTGCATGCGGTGTGTGGACCTCACAAAAGACCTCTCTGCTTGGGTATATACTTCAAACTGCGCACATATATATATATATTAGGGGAGAAAAGGAAAACTCTCTCTCCTGTCTGCAGTTCTGCTCTTCAGAGGAAATGTACATCAGAACAAAGGGACTGATGTACAGATACACATGCACACAATATAAGGACTGCAATGATCTGTTCTTCAATTCAAAGCTCCTCTTCTCAGCAGAGCTAGAGTCTCTCTCTCACACACACACACAAACACACACAGTCAGTATCAAATAAGAGTCAGCATCTTTAGATAAAGCAATGCAGATAATAGCTTGGCATGGCATCATCGCTGCGATTAATCCTTCGGCCTGCTTTTGAGCACTTGATAAATCAAATCAAGGAAACACCCACTCCCACCCACGCATACACTGATGCAGGCATGCATGGAGTAATGAGCGTCTAATCAATCTTACTCAGGCAGGGCGGTTGCAGTTTCATCCTTCTAGCTAGGCTGAACTGCTCCTTGCACTCTTCATTCTGACAAATATGGGACATATATTGTTTACATCTACAGTGCCCTGGGGGGCTTTTGGGATCCATATGAATTATCCATATCCACTAAGTGCCCTGTAAAACAGGATGAATCACAGGTTAAGGCTTGCTTTAAAGTCTCAGGCGGTTATGTAAGACTGGAGTGAGGAGGAGATCTGCCTCCTTCCTCTCATATCTTTTCATGTTAATTTCACCAGTTTATTTTACACTCAGGATTGCAGCAAAATAAAAATATATATTGTGTTATTGTGTACAGAGCATTGCTTATGACTCTAAGCTGTAAGCATGGCTTGAGAGAGACAGGCTGAAGTTGTTCCAAAGAGGCAGTTCTCTGTACAATAACCAAGAGGTCAAGGAGTGGGTAGAAAAGCACTCATGCCCTCTGACCCACTCTTAAACTTGTGACCGACCGTGGCAGAATATTGCCCTTCAGAGAGTGCTAACGATTCCCAAGGGAGTGCTAGTGTTGCACACGGACTGTGTGCAGTGCTGTGTGCCGGGATGGCTGATAGTGTCAGTGTAAGTCTTTAACACATTAATTTGCAAATGGGCAACTTTTGAGCAAATTTTGAACATTTTGGTAAAAGAAAATGGAAATCAGCGCATTTCCATCAAATACTTTCATGCAAAAAATAATTAAGAGGACCTGACAAGATTACATAATTAATTGAGCATCACTAACTGGTGTTTTTAATCAGCCAGTGTGGTGATTAAAGAGGGGCGACATGCAACAATCTTCTCCATCTGGACGCAAAACAAGGAGATTGTGGTTGTGTACAGGCCCCAAGACACCTTCGCTCTTTTTAATCTTTCATTTTTGAGCCTACTGGTGAAGACAAGACACAGTGAGTGGCAGCATAACATGAATGCTTTGCTTACAGTAGAAGTAGCAGAAGCGTGTATTCCAATCTCAAGGTTTATTCACAAAAACATTTTATATAGACTTTTTCACTTCAGCCAGCTGGAAAAGCTGTTCAGTGATTCCAGGGTTTTTATGTTTGTTTCAAATTTCTTGCGTTATCCCTAAATGGTTAAAAACCGCAGGATGGTAATGTGCCTTTAAGGGTGACAAATAATTGGCAAAATCAGAATAATTTGGTCTATTTTGCCTCTGTATGCACAACCATCAAACCAAAGTTTGAACAATTCACAGAGGATTTCTAGTGTTGTCCATGAGCATTAATCCAGTGTTCTCCACAGCAGCACAAGCTCGTAACACTCATTTTAAAAGAGGCAAAAAGGATGGGAAACAGCATGCCCCTCAGCTTTGCATGTTCCCTGTCCCACGTGTGAAGTGTGGGCATCCAAGTGTGTGCTCTGCTACTTGTTTGTCATCCTTTAGACACATTACCGTCCTCCTCCAATTTATCATACAGTCTGTGCATGTCGGGACACAACACATTCACTTCGGGGCACTTTCATTGACCCGTCAGGCTGGCCAATCAATTCTGCCTACAGGTGTTCCTTCATAAGCACAGCCCGCCTGTGTCTCTTTCTGGCTTGCTGTGTGTCCATATTAGTGGTGCTAGCGAGATGATATCATGTTTCCGGCTGGCCAGCGAGCCTCTTAGCCAGCCCTGGCTGTCTGTTTGCTAAGGGACTGTAGGAAGTCCCAGTGCAATATCCACTCAGTGCGTCTGGGCAAGCCCATTAGCTACTTTAGCCTGGACTAGAGTGGGTTGGAGAGGCTATCCCAATCTCTCTGCCTGCCTCTCTGCTGCACCTCACGTGTACACTCTCTCCATCTTCTTCTCACTTTATCCGCCACCTCTCCACTATCTCACTTTCTCTATACACAGTTCTCTATTCACCTTTTACATCCCAGTGCTTCGTTCTCCTGCCGCAATTTTTTCTCTCCCTTCCACCGTGATAAACCACAATGAAAGAGAAATAGTGCACTGGAACCCTGGCAGAGCAAGAGATATTCATCCAGTCCTCGCTGGGCAAGATGGAGGGGATTACAAATATTATATTTGCTTGGCTGTAAACATATTTATCAGGGGATGAATTATCTGTTGGTTGTGTATGTGTCTGCAAAAACATGTTTGTCTAGACGCTCAGTCCCAGCTCCAGAGCACTGAGCAATAACAGAAATCACCTTTGACATGGTGCAACTATCTAAGCTCTAAGCACATTTACAACCAACTAGTGCTTTACCTGCACGGATGCGGAGCAAACACAGGTTAATTACTACTTAGATACACTTGTACGGAGAGGAAGTCATTAATTTTGTTTCATCTAAAATAATTCATTTTTACTCAGGCAAACTATGCCAATAAACTATTAAGACAGCCCAATAACCCGAAGGTGAATAGGAAAATAGCTGACATTACCAATCATTGTCCATAAAGGTGCTCCATCTTGCTGCCAATTTCACCAATAGCCTCTCTCGGAGAATAAAGAATCAATCACTGGGGAGCTAGCTAATTATTGCCATGAGACACATGCTGCAGAGATGTGTGAGCGTGAGGAGAGCGGTCCTTTATGTACCGTGTATGAATCATTCAGCCGCTCTCCTCAAGGTCACAATCCCTGCAAATGTATCCAATAATATCCCAGCGGTTTCAATGAAGTGAACCAAGCTGGGTGATTGACTGAGTCCCGTAACGTGAGCGGCAGATCAGAATGAGAAAGCGGAGCACTTGAAAGGTGTTCTCACGTCTCGCCACCTGTTGTGATGGAGACTATAATGAGCTCAGAGGGAAGTCACCGAAATGGTGGCGAGGGCCGGTGAGCAAGTCATTAGTTAACCTTATGATGTCACTGCAGGTCACATCCGACATGATTCATGACCTCTGCAGAAAATTTTGGTTCCGTCTAATCTCCGGAGGTTCTGTCGCTGTCTCCATGGAGACAGACGTGACATGAGAGGCATTCAAACTAATTGGCTTTCGAGATCCCCACTAGAACTCTTCGCCTACATCCACATTTGCGGAATGATTCATAATAGTAGAAAAAGCAACGAGTGAATTTAAAAATGGCTGAATATTAAAGCATTTAAAAAGGAATTAAAGATAAAACATCTATATGCTTGGCTCAATTCCTGCTCATCAGATTATTCATTTGCATCAAGGATGGAGCTACAATCAGTGGGGGTTTGTTCAAATGAATAATCATTTGATGGATAATTACTGTATGAGTTGTGCTCAACTACTTGCTGTTGGAGCCATAGCCATAATTATAAGAGCTGGAGAGCATAAATATAATTAATAAGCAAAGGCTGGAGTGACCGAGTAGGGGGGGAAGAGCAAGCACTCAGTTTCTGGAAGATGAGTTAGCGAGGACAGACTTTGCTGGTTAATTTGCAGAGCAAGCAGATTTAGGGGGGGGAATATAGTGTAGCAATGAGTTCAAAAAAAAAAAAAAAAAAAAAGATGTTTATCTATATGTTGTGAAAGAAAAGAAATGTGAGCAAAGAGAGAAAGTCATGGAAACAGAGGAGAGGAAGGTAAAAAGTGGGGCTGTGAGCTGAGCAGGCATAAAAGAGACATAAAGGTCAGGATGAGAGGGAAATAGAGAGGAGGCATCGCAATGTCACTGTCACCTCATTAACGTTTTCAACTTTGTTTTTTCACTTTTGTTTTATTTCATTCTCTCTCTCAGCTTCCCCGCTCCTCTCCTTTCTTCCTCTCCTCCTCCTCCTCCTCCTTACCTCCTTTCCTTCCTCTCTGGCAGGCTAAAAACAGCCCTGTCTTCTCAAAGATAAAATGCCTGAGCTTGTGAGGGCAAAAAGAGGGGCAGAGAAGGCAAAAAACTAAAATAACCACATAATTAATCCCACAAAACAGCTCTTCCTATTGATTTGCTGTCCGGAGCATAAACAGGGAGCAGCAGGAGAAGTATAAAGTGGGCGAGAAGTCGAGCGTGGAGGAGCAGGATGAAGATGGAAGAAAGGCGAGCGAGGAAATGTTTTCAAATGAGAATCCAGCTTGTGCTGTCTCTTTTTCTGAGACACAGAGAAAAACACAAAGTCCACAGGAATGTCTTCTCCTCTATCCTTCAACCATCTCACTCCCTCATTCTTCACTCAGTTTTTTTTTTTTTTTTTTCAATTAATTCTGCACCCTTCATGAATAGCCTGAGGGCAACGTCATTTAACTCTACCAGTGCTCTGTATAATGCCTGCACAGGCACACACACCTCATCAAGGCAGACACAATGCTCTCGGTTCATTCTAATAATTCATATACGTGCTACATGCGGGACAAGTTATTATGCAGCCACCGCACCTGGACCAATACATTTTACAGGAGACTGAGGGGTCAAATACATTTTTCATAGCTTCAACCGTGACAACACAACCGGTTGCAGTGTGCTGCCATGCCATGCTATCTCCACAAGCTACTGAACCCACTGAGAAGGAAAACAAATACTTTGGCATTTTGAATTTGCAGCTCTGTCTCTGCCCGTGCAACAGCCCGAAGAATAAGTTTCAGCTATTGCCCTTTGTACACTCTGGGGTAAAAGTGTCAATGCCACAGTTAGCATTTAACATTGGAAACTTGTTAAAGTGGTAGCCAAGGAGGTTTAGTGGCTGATTCTTTACATTCTTTTCTTTTGGCTTCACTGGAAATATTTTCACAGAGGTCAAATTAGTAGCATAATACAAAGACAGTTAACTACACAAATGCATTAATGTAATTAAATTTGTTCAACACCACAGTTATGCTATGTTTGTCAGTAGTGTGTGGTGGCGTTGCTGTTTTCTTTTCAGAAGCTCAGCTCTTTTACTGATCACATAGTGCAGTAGCGTCCACACAAGCTACATTTTCTCAAGCATTTCAAGAACAGAGGAGCTTCCTGTCACTGTCTGAAATATAACTGCCAAGTGACGCCACCGCCATACACAGATGTGTACATGTAGACAACACAGACACTTCCATATGACGGTGACATCATGCACCAATCCTTGGGCTGACGCCTACAACGTCTCTGCTGCAGGCGAACACAGACACGAGAGTGTGAGTTGACTTGATGGAAATATGGCAGAGGGTGAGGACGGAGAGGAATTGAATTATTACATTTTGAGTTAAATTAAAGTTTGTCCAGCAAATGTGCCCAAGTCTAAATTGAGCATACCTGTGCGAGCGCAGGCGTGCACACACGCACACACAAGGATGAACACACACACACACACACTCTCAACACCTGCTTTTTCTTATTATGTGGAGCACATGCTGTTTTGTTTGTTTGCTTTTGTTGTCATATTGGCTTTGGAGCAGTGGGAGCAGAGCACACAGCTTATTGTTTAATAAGCAATTCCACTTAACATTTTTGCCTGTCAATCAGTTTGACTGACAGTTTTATTGACCTCTGAGATATCGCTGACTTGGAATCAAGTTGGTTCGATGTAAAATAAAAGTAGCTTGGATTTAGTAAACTACCTCGGTCATGTTGCTGTAGCTTAGCTTGCTACATTTATGTCGGGGCAGCTTCAGCGTAGCGGAGCTTCATTTAAGAGTGCAGAGTAACTGGTAGCTCAGCTCACCTCACTTTCTAGGTGGCTTGCTCGACACTGAGCAAGACAAAGGGATCCATTTCAAGCGTGCAATGCAACAACGACCTTGGCTCATGCATGCATGGCAGCACAATGCGGAATGTAGATTGGGGGGTGTGGGGACTAATAAATGTGCTAAATGTGCAGATAGTGTGTATTTTTTTTAACAGCTAATTAATGGAATAATGATAGAAACAAATCATTAAACAGAGTTTGGTTAAACTGTTTATATAATTGTATTAATTTGATGCTATTACAGTCTTAATTCTACTGCATCTCAGGTTGTAAATGTTTACATCACATCTTGATGTGCTTTCGCCTCGTTATGCTGATGCACAGGTTTAATGAGCTCTTTTGACCTGATGATTGCGCTTGATGAAAGGTTGCTGGTTCATTACAGTTGTTGCAGTTCATCCAGAGGGAGACGTGAATGTATTAATCCAAACTTCGGCCTGGACTTAAGTGCTGCACTGACGGACAGACCAACAGAGGCATCTATACAGACATTTCTCGCATGGCTAAACATCGAAACCAACCAACGGCACAGTGAATATAGCCACAACATAAATAAGTCAACATGTTTCCAGTAAACATAGTGAAGCAGTGCTTTCATTCTACATGACATACCTAAAGTGAGCACATAATATTTATCACGCCGCAGCCTTTGAATACATTTTGATTCAAAGGCTTCACCAGATTCTTTTTTTTGCGTTCGAATTTGTTCGCCTTCTTTTGAATTACCCTTCCAGCAGTGAGAAGAAACCATTCTTCAGTCAAACTAAGCACCAATGCTGCCATTTTTCCCTCACACTGTGTCAAGGGCCCGAGGAAGAAAAACAGCAGACTCAAACTCAAAATGTCAATCCTTTGATAATTTGTGAAAGAAAAGACGGATTTGATGCAGCCCTCATTCAAATCACAGAGCCGGAGCTTACCTCAGAGAAACACAACGGTATCTTTGCCTCCCCTTCCTCCCTCCATTTCAACCTTCCCATGGCTTAAACTCCAGCACGGGTCCATTCTATGTGGAAGACGGTGTGGCCAAAGCCACTCTCTCCAAGGTGATCCTGCATCAAACGACTGCCACACACGCAAACACACACACACACACGTAAGCAAATGGCACACGCGCTCTCTCTTTTATTCTCCTTTAGTCCTAAGGGCAAGGCTTCAAAGCAGGTCAAACCACTCTCCAAGTTGTTATTCAGTTGACTCGTTCACCTTTAAACAATGTCTGCTCAATTTATAGCAAAGCGACGATGCTTTTACTGTCACTTGCAGTACACTCACTGTCCATACAGTCCACACAATCCTTTCATGTCTATTCACACGCGTATGGTCGATAAAGCAGTGATATACTGAGGAAATACTCCTCTGCTGCTGGACCTGCTTTAATGATCACATACAGCAGCATGGTCACTACTAGCAGAGATATTTTCCTCTGTCTTAAGTAATGAATAATTGAAAAGCCAGTTGTGCGCATCATAAACTAGCTTCAAGCTTCTATGGGGAACATGCAATATGCTGAGCACTGTTTATGTCAGTTCTGTTGAAACCACAAACATACAGCTAAAAACACACATGCCCAAGTGCTGTGCACTGATACTTCCCCTCTGGTGTGTGGTGTGTCAAATCACAGCAAAAAAAACAAAAAAAACCCAAACATCCAACATCCAGGAATTGGTGGAAATAGTCGAATGAAATAAAAACTGCGTGATGCTTTCAGTAACTCTCAGAGCAACTAATGAAACACAGCCCAGTGAGGAAGCGCTCTTTCAGCTTTGGTGATAAAAAATAATCAAACGAGACAACGCAAAACAATAAATTGTTATTGGGTATTCATGCCTATAGGCGCCTGAACACATTCCCTTATTCATGAATGCCCCTGCTCTGTTGTGCCCTAACAGAGAGGATCATTCCTTGTCACTGCCTCTAATTAAGAGTTTACATATGCGGAGGGCGTAAGTCCCGATTGTGTCTGTTGAGGTGTCTGAACGTAGACATAAAAGCATATCATGCACCCATGCGTTGGCGTGTGTGCGTGCACACTGTACACTCTGTGTGTCTACACAAGTGAGCATTAGCATGTATCTGTTGTGTCTTTATGTTTTCTTCCAAGGTCTCCTCTGAATCTGGAATTACACTCACGCCAAAGCCAGGGTCAATCTGTCGCTGCTGAATTGTAAATAGGCAACACACACACACACACACACACACACACACACATAAACACATCGACGCAATTATAACCCTTTTTGTCTCCTGATTTTATCCTCGCTCTTATCACACTCTCTACTGAGTCACCACTTTCTGCATTCAAACTTACACAAGTCAGCCAGAGCCAATGTGGAGTAACTAATATAGACTTAGAAAACTCTGAGAAGAGGAGCTATTTTAATCCACCAGACAGATTTATTCTGTAATGAATCAAACAGAAATAATGACACATGTGTAGCAAACAGTCTGGAAAGTGGATTAAACTCCTGTTTTTTCACCCTGAAGCACAGTAATACGCAATATGAAGCATATCTATGAGCATTTAAAAATTCCAAAAAAATAAAGCATCAATCAATCAGCGAATTCCTTTACGACCCACAGGAGCATCGTACCTACAGATTTTTTTTAAATGGCAGCCAGTCAACACAGTCCCTGCCCAGACTCCCGCACTTTGTATGGTTTGCACATTCCACATTAGTAATGCAGATCCTTTCTCTCCCTCCTTCCCTGCCTGTCAGGCTCATCTGCTCCAACAGCCCTCAACGTGCTAAAAATGAGCCCTCGATGTGTTAAAAGGAGTCAAGCATAGACCTGGCTCAAATGTATTTTCAAACAGATTCGATCCCCCCGCAGGGATTGATTGATCTGGTGTGACACAAAGGAACAGACTGGATTCTCCCAAATGCTGCAATAGCAGAATGAAGTAAAGGCCCCATGAATTTGGCCCGTTGTTTTGTTTTTTTTTTCCTTTTCTTCTCCAGGCATCTTTTGCATTATGTTAAAATATTCTTCCGTGGTATTTCGTTTCAACGGTGTAGACAAGCAGCACTGCAACAAAGTGATAGGGCAGCTCCTCAAACTTACCCTATGTTTATCCTTGGTTAACACATGGTCATTTGTTAATTCAGTTCTGTTAAAAATATTTTTGCCGTCACTTTTCATTATAATGACAACCTACAAATCCAAAAAAGATTTGAAAATAACTGTATTTCAAGTGTCTGAAAAACGTTTGGGTGCCAAAGACCACGTCCTCTAAAGGAATGAGGCTCATTTCCTCTGCTGACTCTAATTTAAAACATATATATCGCCATTTAATTCAGAGGTCAACATAGTTACAACTCATCATTTATTAACTACATGCTTTTGCACTTATTGTAGCTGTCTGCTCTGTATTTACAGCCATTCACTGCAGGACAAGTAGTTCAAGCAGCAAAAGATGTTCATAATCAAACAGACCCGACACGATGCATATAATCTTAAAATAAAAGCCACTTAATGATGCCATGGTAATACAAAACCTGTGATAATCATCAACTTTGCTCTGTTTGAGAAGCTAAAGATCCCTCTGCTGACGCAGATAATGATGCAAATAGATCACATTAAGTACCTATAAAACAAAAGTCAATATTGAAAAGGCATTTGACCACCGGTGCTAATTCCCCCTCCTGGGTGTGTACGTTCAGTAGCTGAGAAGAAAAGCTTGTGCTGCTGTTGGAGGAGATAACAGATGCATGAAATTCTACGTGGACATTTAAACAGGGTTGTTTCATTTCAAGTCGACTTCAAACAGCCAGACGCCAGAGTGCACGTCATCTTACAGAGCCCTTACATGTATGAGGACAAGACCCTTGTTAAAAGTGGGGACTGGTTGCCGTACTTATTAAAGATGAAACACATCGTCCAGTTCTTCACTCTCTATCAATCATAAATTACAAGAGCATTAAAGCAGGTGGGCTCATGGTAATTCATAGTCGCCGCTTGCTCCTCAGTTGATAGAGTCACTGTGGGTGTTTTGCTTGTCAGTGCCTTTCACTGACAATTAAACCTATAATCTCATAAACGACATACAGCTCCATGATGCAGAGCTGCTGTCAACTATGGTTATCTCTCCGTGCTGTGGCGGAAGGAAGAGTGAGAGGGAGCGCGAGGAAGAAAGACAAAGACAGAGGGACAGTGGGAGGGAGGATGTGAGCGAGTCAGTTACAGAGAGAAAAAAATGATAGAGGTGGCTACAGATGGCTCCTTTTCACTCGGATCACTCATGATGATAAATGGACAGAAAGAGGGGAAGGCCGAGGGAGGAGGGAGAGAAAGAAGCAAGAGGCGAAGAGGTGGGGACGGGACTCACCGTGGCCAGCTCGTAGTGAGGCTGGGGAGCGGTATATGGACACAGGTGGCTGGTGGTGCCTAGGCCCCTGAGGGCCCTGCGAGTGATCGGGCCGGGGCAGGGCAGGGGGCATGGGGGCTCCGAGGGTAGGGGACAGGAGATGGAGGTCTGAAGATGAAGAAGAGGAAGAGGAGGAGCCCCAGGCAGAACCCAACACCATGCATCCCACTGCCAGAAGCAGCATCCAGAACATCTGGCCCTCCTGGGGCTTTTCTTTGGGGAGCATGACTCACGCCCCCCCCTACAGGATATTTGAAAGAGTAAAGAGTAAAGCAGATGTGCAAGGATCTCAGAAAAAGTGACCTTCCCGTAGCCAGGATACAGTGCCAAACTCCATAGCAGAGAGAAATGAACACAAGCTCCTTGTCAATGTAGAATCCAGCTGTTGCCTCCAAACAAAATGCAGCTCAGGCTTGTCTCTTGGACTCCACTCGTTAGAAGGCAGCAGATCTCCCGCTGTTCTTTGTTTGCTCGCTGGCTCTTTGAACCTGAATCCAATATGTCTTTACTTTCTCTTCTTGGCAGGATCACCCTGTGGCTGCTCCTTTGATGACCAAGTAGCGTGATTGAGTGTGTGTGCGTGTGTGTGTGTGTGTGCGTGCGTGCCGGCAACTGGCGAGCTTGTGCGTGCACGCTTTCCCAGGCGACACCTGGAATGTGTCCCTGTGCGCCCTTCTTCACCT
This sequence comes from Chaetodon auriga, assembly GCF_051107435.1. NCBI lineage: Eukaryota > Metazoa > Chordata > Actinopteri > Chaetodontiformes > Chaetodontidae > Chaetodon > Chaetodon auriga. The sequence continues at coordinate 16,414,276 of NC_135091.1, read as the reverse complement.
GCAGGCGCAGGAGTTGAGTGACATGCGGGGGAACAACCTGCGCTGCAGCCCTCTACCCGCTCACTCCACTTCGTTCTGCCGTGCACAGCTCCGCTCTGTCAAGCCACGGATAATGCACAGTCTCTGAGACCCGAGGAGGAGGGAGAGACGAGGAGCTCCACACACCCCGGCACGGACAAACTGTGAGCTTTCTGTCTCTATCGTCTCAACAGAAACACTCTTCCCTTTCCCTCACAGTTCAGCAGCGCCGAGTCTCAACGCAGAAGTGAAGATCTCCACTCGCGCCTTATCTCCGTCTTTAAGTTTGGATCCAATATTTGTCTCACTTTTTTTTCTTCTTCCTTTCGATTTTTTTTATGTCCCTGGAGGAGTGAAGTGATCTGGCTTGTTAACCCAGAGAGACCCCAGACTGATAGCTCTTTGTATTACTCCACAGGAGAAAGAGACAGATTTGCAGACAGATAAGGAGAGAGAAAAGCCAGCGAGAAAGAAGAGGATGAGAAAATGAGAAACTGCTGGGAGGGAGTGAGATGGAGGGGAGGCAGAGGGGTGGGCGGGGGAGTGAGCGAGGAGGGGAGAGAGCGGGAGAAAGACAGAACAGAGGAGAGAGAGAGAGAGAGAGAGAGAGAGGAGAGAGAGAGGATGAGAGCGGGCTCAGGTGAAACTAAGCGAAGATGATGGGACGGAGGAAAGGAGGGAGAGCAGGGGAGGGGACGGGGGAGGGGAGGAGCGGCAAGTGGGCCAGCCTATGCAAATCCTCCCTGAGCAGCGAGCAAATCAGGGAGGCAGGCAGCCACTGCAGAGGAGTGGGCTGCCTTTAGTCACAGGGAGGAAGAGATGTGAGGGAGGGAAGAGAGGAGCGAGTGAGGGAACGAACAACAGAACGGAAGAGGTGTGGGAGAGAAAAATGAGAGAGTGAGGGGAAAAATTGAAAGGGATGTATAATAGCGGCGCTACAACAGTGTCGGGTATTCCTGGAATCACATTTTCGAGCCCAGCTCGGGGGTAACGTGGTGTCACTTTGCCTGCAACAGCATGTGACCTCCTCTCCCTCGATCTCTCTATGTTTTGATGGTTCTGAAAGCCTATTGAAGCCGAACTGCTGAACTTAAAAAAAAAAAAAAAAAAAAAAAAATCCATGCATTATGCACATGGCAACAGATTTAGTGAATTTCAAAAGGGTGAAATCTCTCGCCTCTCAAATAGAAATGACAGAGAAGAAAGGCTTCCAGTCCCTGTTCTGTCAATCTTTGAGTTTTCTGAAGGGGGGAAAGTGTCTGCGGGCCTTGAGGGAAATAAACACTCAAAGTCAAATTGCAGTTTAATCATGTTGCTTCTCAGAACATAATTTGATGTGACACAAGCGTTCAGCGTTTGGCTGCTGACCTTCTGGATCAACGCTGAGATATTCCAACACGACAAGAGGGATTCATGTACTCCTAGCGGTAGTAACGCTATTGATGTGCTGTAAGAGAAGCAAAACTTTGTCACGTGTGACTCATTGTTGGCTTCGAGGAGCGCGCTGTGCGCAGCCACTTCACAGCTCCAGCTTTACTCTGTTTCCTTGCTTTTGTCAAGATGTCCCTTCCTGTATTTCCATTTGCAAGGAGGAGTCCTTATCTGAGGCACCCGGGGGCACAATTATTGCACTGCTTGTTGTGAGCACATAACAGAGATAATGTTTCATGGGCAAATGAACGACAGAGGAGAGAGGACGTTCTGACATCCATTGATCCATGTAAAGAGGAGGGTGCAGCTGGGATCACAGCGGATTTACACTATAGAATAAATGTCATTAACAATGTAAAGGAATGTGGTGCAAATACATAAGTTAGAGCATCAGCACTCACAACATAGTGGAGGTGAATGGAATTCACATTCATCAAGTGTGAAGTTTGGTCAGATTTGATTGATCGACCATAGTGGTATCTGTCATTAGACTTTGAAATGTTGCTATATCCTATTAGTGCGGAGAAATTTGTGACATCATTGTTGTCCAAACAAAGCCCGCCCACTTCAAACCAGTGAGAAAACACTGAAAAAGTGACACAAATACAAAAATCTGTCATGCGAGACAACCAAGACTGCTCTAACCTTGTAAGAAAATAGTGCGCTCACGTGCTGCAGGACTCAGAGTAAGAAGCTGCTGATCAGTTTTCAGCATTTAACATCATGTTAATCATGTTTTTTTCTAAGCATCTTTAGTTGCCACAGCTCTTTTTCTTGAGTGTGCCTTCGTTGTGTTTTTTCATGTGAAATAATTGGTGGCTTGTAGAACAGCCTCCAAGTAAATGTGAACCAGCGGTGCAGAGCAGATTGAGATTCAACAAGACCACAGTCTTTGTTAAATACTGTATATCACCATGAGAGCACTGTCTGCGCTAAATATATCATCACACTGAAAATTGAATTTGCATGCAATTTTACTGAGGCTCATCATCTTACTACTTTTGGTGAGCACAATCTTTCATTTTACTCCGAGTTAAAGCTCTGCTGTAGCTCTGCGTGTTTGCTCTTGGGGAAGGCTGACTGTCATTCTTGTGCTGAGAGTCTGAGCTTTTATGAAGAGAACACGAGAGCTGACGAGCCAACAAAGAGATGTGTCATCGCTGACATTTCATCCAAATTATCTGCTCGTGTCAATCCTTTAGTGTTTTTCTTTCTTTTTTTTTTTTTTTTTGGATGGATGTGTGGTGAAAGATGCCAAAACATTTCAGCATGTTCCAGTTTTTGAAAACATTGATCTTTAAGTTCACATGTTTACACATTCTAAACGTGTCACTTACATGAAAAACTGCGATTTGGTTGATTGGAGAACATATGCAAATCATCCTCTCCCAGTTCCATTTAATACCTACGAATGACTCTCTCCTCTAATGGAGTGATAGGGTCTGACAAATTTATGTCGCTCTCAATGTTGGGTTATAAGCTGCACTGCTTACATCTAAAAGAATCCTATTTCTGTTTCTCTGTAATGAAGAATATGGTCAAGCATCAGCAGGAAAAGGCGAAGATGAAAGCTAAGGAAAGTTTAAAGATGTCAAGTTGGTGAATAAAATGCATCTGGATGTGGACAACATTATTCACAGATTCAAATTGCCACGTTGGCATAATATGCAGTAGTCAAGCCAAATCTATTTATATAGCCCAGACTCACATATCACAATATGCCTCAAAGGGCTTCACAATCTATACAACATGTGACACTCTGCGTCCTTAGACCTTTGATTCAGATATGGAAAAACTCTCCCCCAAAAAAACTCTTTAACAGGGAGGAAAAAGGAAGAAACCTCAGAGCAGAAGAAAGCAATATGTCACCTTGATCATTACCCTCCCTCCCCTCCAGCTACTGTGGACCATCCAGAAAGCAGTTGTTCTCTTTATAGCGCAGTACAAGAGAGTGAGCAGTTGATCCGCAATCTTGTTGAAACGACCCATCAGGGTGCTCGGCCTTTCAACAGGGAATCAGAGGCATTTACGCCCAGATGGAAGCTCTCGCTCGTGTGAACGCCGACCACAACGGCTGCTCGGCAGCCAGGCTTCTTCTCCCTTATTTGCATACGATCACTCATGCATAAGCAAACAAGCCACCTGTACGGTACACACATGCATACAGTAGCCACCGCAGAACCTGATGTTTGAATGCGGAGCCACACCCGATGCAACAGTCTGCGAGGCTGCGTGTTTGGCTCCAAACTAGTGAACCAATGAGAATCTTGGGAGTGTGGAGTCTCCTGCTGGCTTGGTAATGAACCCTCGTCAGGATCAGGGCTAATTAGTGTTTTACATTCTGATTTCTCTGTGGTGTCTCTCTGTGACAAATGAAGTCTGTTCTGCCTGCCCTACACACAGGCAAATGGAGTGCAAAACATCTTAATGTCACAGAGGAACGAGGACAGAGAGGAAAAAACTCTATTAACCCCACTTTGTTATTCATAACTACAAACCATCAGCCCAAAACAAGACATTCAACCTTTTTATGTATGACGACTGGCAACTGAACCTGACATGTAAACCTCTATAGAGAACTTTGGTGGAGCCGCAACTCAACTCAACTCAACAATTCATTTGTCCATTTTTTTTACGATTACTCAATTGAATGGTTCATCACTAAAATAAAACGACATCCAGAAGCCAAATGTGACGTAATCAACTGGCCTGTTTTATCTGATCAAGCGTTAAAAACCAAAGGATTTTCAATTATACAATGATAAGAAAGATAGATTAAAGAAGTAAGTCCTTACATTTTGCTGGGAGTGGTAAATATTTAATCAATGACTATTTTCAGCATGAATTGTGAGGTAATCAAAAACATTAACATATGATTGACATTTTGGAAATAAATTCTAATATTTGCATACAGTATCGCAGATTTTAGAAGGAGCTTATGTTTATGAAAGGCACACAGCAACTATTGGTTAAAAGTCAGTGATGTTCAAATTTGACTTTCTTAAGATCTCCCTGTGAAAGTCACATGAAAGTGTGGCTTTTTTTTCTTTTGTTTTGGTACCTGTTTTATGATTGTCTAGAGGAGGGTAAATCCATTGGGCTGCTTCCAAGGTTAATCCAATGTTTTCAACGTTTGTTCTTCTAGTTTCCTCCATTAAGTCTAAAATAACTGCTGGAGTGTGATGTTTTAACATCCATGCACCCACATGCAAACAGCTCCAAACTTCTGCTTGTTTGAAGTGACTGGCTTTAAAGGGGGCTTGGCAGAGGACAAAGTGTGTTGCTGGGTATTTGGAACATCGCAGCCTGGCACAAGAGACACACGACGCACTCCCAAGTGGAAATATGACGGCGACAACAATATCGACAGCAATACAGCAAACGGCATTTGAAGCCGTCTTTCAAGTCTGCTTCACTTCTCACCGATCTGCGTACCCATGTGTCTGTGTGTGTGTGTGTGTGTGTGTGTGTGTGTGTGTGTGTTCATCTGTGTATTTGGAGAGCTGTTGTTTTATCTGCTACTCAGCAGTTCACATGCACCACTGCTGTTAATCCTTTGTGCTTCCAAGTCAGAAGCATTGATTCACTTTATTTCTAAAGCAGGTATCAGCCCTTTAAAAAAATATGACACACACACAACCATACAGTACTTAAGAGAGAAACACTAACAGTAAAAATCTAAAGCCCCCTTAAACACTGCAGCCCCTAGAAGCTGCAATGTGTCACAAATCACAATACAAAAGCGCTGGATGGAACGAACAACTTCCTGTTGCTGTGTCCTGAGGATGGCATAAAAGGAAAAGCACCAGGGATGCAATCTTCATAGCAATTTGCCAATTAAATAATAAGATATCTAACATGCAATGTTGACCTTTTTGGCCTGACCGTAGTGCCAGACAAGACTGCATGGAGTGTCTGATAAGGTTAAAGCAGCTACAACCAATATCTTTAGAAAAACAATGTATCAAATGACGGTATGAAAACAATGTGAAAGGGGCCGCTTTTAGTGAGTAATTATCACACAAATCAGCTTTATGGATGTCACAGCTTCATGGTGATTTATGTTTCAGCTCATTGTTTAGCTGTCAGGCCCACAAGTGTACTGTTTTTTTGGTTCACTCTCAAACTCAAGCTATAAAAACCCACTGTACGCTTCCTGCTTAGCATCAAAGAACACACAAGCTAACATTGGACTTTCGCCAGGTGACCATAAACATGACTCCAAATTAATGATAATGTTGCTCTGTACCTGTTGCATGCGTAAATATAAGCAAATGCTTGCTAGAAAGTTCACCATATCAATGTGAATGGATGATATGTCAGTGTTGTGTTCACAAGTTGTTTCTGCTGCCCTCCAATGGTCAAAAAATACAGTTATTGCAGATTTAAATGTCTGGAGCCCAATGTCAAGGTAACCTTTCCATGACATTGCTATATTTTTGTGTACTTGTTGAAATGTTGGCTTGGTGCTCAAGGAATGGTCATGAGATCACCAAAAACATTATAAGACATCTAGTTAGTGATATAGTTGTTAAGATATGTTGTCATGGACCAAAGGTCAAGGGTCACAAAAACATTATCAAGGGTCAAGTCAAATTTCATCTCAGTCCAGTAGTTATTGGGGTGAAAGTGAGACAAAAAGGGCCAAACCTCAATATTCCAACCGACAGTATGAAAGTATTCAATAGAAAATAGCAAACATTCAGGATATGTTGAGCTTCAAGATTCTTTCTTGACAATGAAACAGCTGTTTGACAAAAGCAAAATTCTTTCATTCAAGGTCCACTTACTAGACTTCTTCCTGACCTTGAGTTTCTTGAAATCAATGACATGTCTGGGATGATTTCGGATGGTTCAATCAAGGATACAACTTAAAAAAAAAAAAAGCTTTTCAACATACAAATTTTATGCAGCCTGACTAGGACCGTTGTGTTTTGTGCCAACTCACATCTGCTCTGACATGACTAAGACAAACCTGAAAGCCATCCATGGTGAGATGCAAACATGTGCGAGCAGACGTCCGTCCTCTCCTCCAACACACACATACAGTAGACTCATACCCTGCCCGTGGCTAAAGTGCAGTAATCTATCCGCTGCACTGCACTGCAGCCTAACACACTTAATAATGAATGAATCATAAAATCAAAACTGACAAGCAGCAATTGAAACGTGGCCGTTTGTTTGAAAGATTAAAAATGCAGTAACACTCGTATAACTTATGAATGAAGCCTGAAACCTAAATTGGAGGACAACAGCTCAGGGTGAGCTGAGCCAAACTGATGTGAGCCAAACCAAACCGAAAGCATACAAATGCAGAAAATGCCAACAAAGAGCCCTGCAAAAGAATAAACCCATGAAGACGCACGAGTGGAACATTTCTATTAGAAATGAAAATAAGCAGCTGTCAACTTCCAGCATCCACTTGTACAAACTTCTATCTGCTTGAAGAGGTTGCAAAGATATTTCACACATGCTGGTGGAGTCTATTAAAAATGAATGACTAAACTGTTCAAATTTATTAATGTTTTTTATATAAAGCGTGAATCAAGAAAGACCCACATCACAGTGTGTTCCCTTGGGTGCGGCACAGGGAACAAGACAATCCCCGAAGACCTAGTTTCTACAGAACAGACAATTATTCTGCACATACAGATTTCCATCTCTCCTTTTATTTGTCACAAATAAAGATCTGTGTAAGGGATTAGGCTTTTATTGCAAAGAGATTTCTGCACGGGAACATTCATCAGGTATTGAAGTCCCAGCATATATTTTTAGAGCGCCTTTGGAGAGGAGATTGAGATAGTTTACTGTGCCACCTGTAGTCCTTAACAAGAGAGGAAGGTAGTATGCGGAACAAAATAAATGGTGCTTGATGTAGGTGGCTTCTCAAACCACTGACAAAAGCAGTAACATTATGGTACACAAGAGCCTGCTACTTCTCAGAAGGCTGTGGAAACTGGATCCATATGCTGCTACACCATGAATGACTGAGAGACATTGTTTGACCAATCTGGGGTAAAAATGAGGCAGAACACAAGCCAGTACACAAGTATTAACAATATATATCTGCCTTTTGGTTCAATCTTTCAACTGGACGACCTGAATTTAACCAACTCTGCTGATGTGTCCTTCAGCAATTAAGACTCTGAATCTATACCAGCTCCAGGGAAGGTTTCCCTACAGGATAGAGGGAAAAGAGAATTTCCCTCCAGGGACCAATGAAGTTACCACTCACACAAGAAATCCTTCCTTGGGTGAAACAGCTGCAGCCTCCAGGATCAGCAGCATACTATGACATCTGCCAGGCACAGTGCTACACAGCCATACAGGGAGCTTTATGAATCCCAGAATAAGACGGAATCTAAAGTTCTTTAGGTTTCACAATGGTTGTCAATGACACAGGTGAACAGGCATCACATTGGTTTCAGCCTTGGCAAAAAAGGAATAAATTACCTCAAGAGGGCGGTTCTCTCCTTTTTTGAGCATCAAAGCTATTGAACAGAGTTCTAAGTGTACCCTTGTGAAGGTAAAGGCCCTCCCCCAAAGAGCAGATAACTGTGCTCCATGGAGTTCCCCTGATTTGACCCAGTCTACAGTGCAACGCCTCATCCAGCACTCTGTGCTATGAATGGAAAAAGGCACAAGAACAAATGTGCCTTTCTCTAATCCCCTCATGGATCTCATATCGCCAAACAGTTCAAACGATTGTTTCCAAAGGATCATGTGCAAGGTCTAAAGTTGGCAAACTGTTCTTGACAAAACTATTCTTGAGTTAAACCTATGCTGGCTCTGTAATTATTTCACTGGCAAACATAGATCTTCATGATATCACACCCCACACCTACACCCTGTCATGCATTTAGCCAACAAAATGATAACCGACAGGGCGATATTATCATGTGGCACTTTGTGTGATGGGACGTCTCTGACTCTGGGTATCCCCCTAAAGGTCCCAGAGATAAATATGCACTCTGAAAGAAAAGGATGCGCCAGTTCTACCACATTTATAATACATACATCATACATTTTTAACATGCAGCCGCTGGAAACAATAGAGTCAGCACACCTATATAAATTGAGGCCTTAAGAATTTCCAGAGGGTTGAATCAACAGTTCTCCGACACAGAAATTCAACACTACAACCCTCAGTCAGGCAGTATTTATTGCAGAATGATTGTGTTGGATTGCATCACAGTGTACAGACATTGCTTTAAAGGAATAGTTTGACATTATTTGCTCTTTCTGCTGAGAATTAGATCAGAAGATTGATGCTCATATCTGTCCATTCAGTATGTATGTAGCAGCCAGTTTACGGATTTTTTGCGAGGTCCAAACAGAACCAAGCTAAGCTAAGCTAAGCAGCTGCTGGCATCGATCTTCTCATCGAACTCTTGACAAGAAAGAGAAAAGCTCATTTTCCAAAACTGCGTCCATCTTTTGTACTGTGTAATAAATGTATCTTGTTTTTGAAAGACTTTGCACCTCGCAGGTGAAAATTCTCTTTGGTCTTCGCAAAATCCCATGTACAGAGGCATGTACAAATACATGCACAACAAAACCTCTCCCCTGGCTGATCTAGTTCTTTCTCCCGTTCCCTTGACGTTAACCTTCTGCTGCCTTTTCAGGGCAGAGTACACATCTGTTTTTTTCTCCCACATGGTGTTGCCTGAGCCACTGTCCTCCAGATGATCCAGGATCAAAGGATCAGCATGTAGAAACACACAGGGCCACATATGCCTGCACATGCACAAATGCACAGTAAAGTCCCTCCATCGAAGGAGTGATAAACTTTGGATCAAACTTTAACACTTGGGGAGCTCAGATGACTCATGACTTGACACAATGGCTTTGCATTTTTAAAATCTAGTATAGCGTACAGACATACTGCGCAGATTGTGTTTTAGCCTCGCTCTCTAAATTCCTGCTGCACAGAGGCTGTGTTATTTGATGTAAGACAGAGGGAGGAGAGGGCTTGTGGAATTGGCACTACTTTACAGCAGAATGGGAGTTTGATTGCTCTATTTCACGAAGCCTGATGATGCCGTTTTCCATTTCTCAACATTTTAATCCCCGTCTTAATGCACTCTGGCAAATTGGTTCCAATGAATACACACTGGTTTGCCAGTATGATGATAAACTGGTACAACACACTAGGTAGCTAAGAAATGGTAATAGAGAACATTTCAACCTTGAAAACTGACACTAAAAATACCCATGTACAGCATTTTACAGTTTCTGCGGAAAGCTTGTTTGTATTCTAGGTACAGTAAGCGTCAGGCACAGAGCCAATCTGCCCCCTGCCACTTCCAGGGCTTCGTCAAAACAGTTCTGGCCAAGCGATTTACAGGCAATGTATGAAATATGGATCATACCTCGTTGAGGGAGAAAGTGCCCGGGGATTTTATGCTGGGTGTGTGATACATGTGACGGCTGAGTGGGTGAGAGACAGAAATGATTGCTTATGGGATGGTGTAGGAATGAGAAACCATCACAACAGCAATATGTTCATGTTGCCCGTGCTCATCTACACACATAGAAAGCATACACATGTGCACATGCTGATGGACAGAACAGCACATGTTCTCTCACATGTGCACTGACAGGTGCGTGACTGTGATGTTTTGTTCAGTCCGACAAAAGCTCTGCATCCAGAGAATGAAAAGGTCCTCACACCTGAATGACAAAATGGCTATGATTCATATGAGCTGCCACGGCTGTTGTTAGGATCCAGTTAAGTGCAGGCAACTACAACGACTTGGTTGTGGTTAGGGAAAGAACATGTTCATGGTTTAAAGAAACTAATGCCTACTGTGGCAATGAGACGGACTCCTGTGTCAAAATCGATTATCCACCTCAGCCTCGCCCCTAAGATTAGACGTCTGACTGCAGTATAACAACAGTACACTACAACATTTGCTACTAGAACAGGGTAGTAAAGACTTTTACGAGCAGGAGGTGGCCTGTCAGGAGGGTGTAATGATAGTTTGTATTAAGTGGGTAGCACAAACCACCTTTTCTCATTTTTCTGGTGAGGAGAGTTTCCAAAGAACTCAAGGGGCTGAGTTGGTGTGGGTGTGTTGCTAGTATATATGCCTGCAAGATGATGAAATACCAACCATAATGATCTACTTAAAAGACTTATCACATGCCATGTCACTGCACAGAAGTTAATATTCTCCACGGCAGGATTTTAAAAGTCTGAGAGGCTCTCGCCGCTGCAACAATTTGTTGACGGCAGCACGGTATTCAGTAGAATTGGCACATAGATAACGCGCATGCTACAAGGTGTTTGACCTGTTACAGTATGGGATTAGTGGGTGCAGCACATTGCTGGATCAACATGGACTGTACAGTAGCAAATATTGATTCTGGATCAACGTTTTTTGCCAGATGACATCTTCATTTTTCTGCTGGTGTCCTCTAGGTTGGTGCCTCTGCCAGACAAAAAACCCCCCTCAATTTTTAAGCTCTTATCGATTGAATAGCTGATTGTGTGACTAAAATGTCCTTCACAGAGAGAGAGAGAGAGAGAGCGATTAAAGAAGGCCCAACAGCTACGTAACACTCAACGAGGGACAGTCAGAAATTCAATCCAACACCTCCTGTAACAGTCATCATGGTGTTGTTCAAGATTCCGCTCTCAACTGTACTCATGAGAGGACAACAATACAAACCAGTCTAGTTTGAAAACAGCATCATTGTGCATTCAAGTGCCGCACTGAGTGACAATTCAGAAGCAACCCCCACGCCTCTGCTATCGTTCAACAGCTCAATTTTGCTTGTTTTTGACAAAAGCAACACAGAGCAGCTACAAAGCTCACACCTGCCACTCAGCCCACATGTGTCACCCACAGGCCAGCTGGAGGTTGACTGTCAGCTAATTTGTAGAACAATAGACGATCACCTGCTACCCTTGCTCCTACATACATCCACACACACACACACACACACACACACATATAAACATAGGCGCACACACACACAGTTACATGCACACATACCTCAGCCCCTCTCTCTTGCTATCGCTCCCCGCCTCACTTCACTTACCAAAGTGACAGGGACGGCGATGCTCAGCTGCCAAGCTGCCTCCGTGCTCTGTTAGTGTGTGTGTATGTGCCGGCGTAGGCGCTTTTGCATCAAAACACACTTAATCGGCCCCGTATAACAGATGCTAGTGTACAGCAGGTATGCAAAGCTTTCCGCCAGGTGTGGCTCCACAACACTGCTGTCACTGCAAAATTGTCAACGCCCTGGAACTCATGATGTGTGGAGATGTTTTGGGTCACATCCCAGAGGGGAGAATACATAATGTGTGACATAATGCACAGAGGAGTACTGCACCTTTTCTTTTGGCTGGAATAAACCCGTGTTTAGTATCACAGCTCTCTAATAGGTTTCCAACCTCTTACGATTGCTTGTTCTAAAACACAGCAGACCTATAATAACCTTGAATTATAATGCATTCCAATAATGATATCATGCTTCACCAGCCGGGTGTAAATTAAACGGAGGACATTTTTAATTACCCCAGGGTAGCTGAATATTGGCCATCCTGCCCTGGTGAGACTCCGTGCTGATACTGCGGTGGGGTGATAAAATTCAACCACAGGCCCCTTTGACCACAATCCAGGCTGGCTTCCATCTTTCCCTTCGCTTAGGCTACCTGTGCTGGTCCAATTAGAATTGGCTGAGCGTAGGACAAAGCATGGTGGGAAACACTGACATTTCACACAGGGCGCTCTCTCTCATGAATATGGAACAGAGTAATTATGGCTGGAAAGCAGTGTCTCCTATACCCACATGTGGATGCACAGATTTTGGGTCACTTTGAGGAGAGGTGAATGGTATGCGGGCAAGAGGCACAATGTGGGTGACACACAGTTACAATTGGATATACAGTAACTTTATGTGTGATGGATGTGGAAAATCAGCATTAACATTTATTAAAAACAAACAAAGTAGCTGCATAGAGTGTTGCTCTGCTGAGAACTATTTTGTAATAGTTGAACAGTCTCAAAAAACAGCCGACACAAAGACCAGTCCCTAAAACACCCTCCCAGCTCAACCATGCCAGGATGTAGCGAGTGTTCAAATAGTCAATTTTAAAATTCCAACTGGTTCTACTTTGGCGTTCATTCCGTGTTACTGTCAAACTCAACACCTCCTACAGATGTTTCACATTAAAAGCGTAGTAGGACATGTGAGGATTATGCAATTTGACCCGTTGGAAAGCTTTTAATTTGAAATATAACGGCAGGAAGGATCATTGAAAGTATCTTAAGATGGAGCAAAAAAAAAAAAAAACCCATCAAAGTAGAACTGATAGGAAGGACTTAGTGAGTAAGAACAGAGAAGAGAGAATTTTGGTGCAGCAGAGTGGTGAGTATGAAATGTAAAATAATGATAATGTGAAAATGAACATTAACCTAACAACAGGTAAACATGCAGGAGTTTGTGTTGAGAGTAAATTAGAAAGTGAATAGATAAAGAAAGCAGTATTACTACAATACGATTGAATTTGCATACAAAGCAAGGGGCAATTAGAAATAAACACCTGTCTCTGTATAAAATAGGCTTATGTTAAAGGCTCTCTCTGCATCTGGGGTTTATAATAATAACAATGTTAGAGATGCAAGTAAAAAGGAAGTATGGCTGTACAGGGATAAGTATTTGGCTTTTCCTATTATCAAGTATCACCAGACCAGTGTAACCTTTTTCTCCCACACCTGTAACGCGCTGCAAAGTGCTACATTATTATGTTTTACATCTGAAATATTAAGATAAGGCCATCATTTTCTTAATCTCAACCTTTAAGGCATGCAGCAAGTGAGCTTCCCAAAGGGCAGGTGACTAGGCGTGCGATGAGAACAGATAAAAAGATGTGTTCGCTCGCCTTTGTTGATAGGCAGATAAACAAGATAGGAGCATATACACATACACCTCAGGCAGAGTCTGAAAGCTCAAACCACTCATTTTTTTCCCCCTCACTGGAATTATACCTTTACAGAGATGAGATGATTCTGCATCACTGTGGTGTGTCTAAAGCTCTAATCATAGGGTCAGGTATTTTTCCATATGCTGTTATTATTAAAACATGTATTTTCTGTTTTTCGGAGCACTGTTAATCCTTAATAAATGCAAGTTCTACATAATTACACACAAAATGAAAGATGTATCTAGCACAAGCATAACTCAAACGAAGTGTGTCATTAAAGCTGCTGTATACAACATTCATATGAAGTGAAATATTCAATGCAAGACACTATTTTTACGCGCGCACCCTTACGACAAGTGGGAAATTCTAGATATCTTTCAGTTTTTGTTTTGCTTTGCCAAAATGTGACATTAAAGAGGTTAAACTGAGTGCACAGCTAAGAGGAGACAGCCAAAAAACAAACATGGATATCTATAGGGAAGAGAGACAAATGCATTCAGCTGGAATCAATCAGGCAATACCAAATTGGTGACTCTGAGCAGAGAAAGACAAAAGCTTTTATTGGCTAACTCAGAAATCTAGTCCGACTAATTTTTGACCTTAGGTGCGCAAGATACACGGAGGAAAGCGGTGAAAAGAGCAAGCAGCGTCAATATTTCAGCTGTATCTAATGGAGGAACTGAGCACACAGAAGCTAAAATAACTCCGGACTGTGTGTCTTTTTTGCCGACCCTAGCTAGGCTAAGTGCAATCCCTGATGGGCCTTGGTGAAGGCAATCAAGCCTGAGCAGGAACATCTGCCTGAATGTCTCTGAACATTGTGCATGCTGACGACAGCTTTAGGCTTTTAGAAAGACGCTGGCTCCCATGCACTCGCATGTTACCGTGTCTCACGCCTAGGTTATGCTGCGTCCTGCCATTCCTTCCCGCCTTCCAGAGGAGAAAGGAGCGCCGCCTGCTTTTATGAAAATGCAGATAGATTTTGGAAAACCTGCGATGGGAACAAGCCACTCTCTTTGCTTTGTCTGAGGACTGAAAAGTTTGAAAGGTTTCAGCTCAAACAGGCACTTTTCCTCGGTTTTATTTTCAGTAACTTGTGTAAAACTGTGATTAGTAACGACAGAATCAGCACAGCGAGTGCTCACCAAAGGCTGAGCATTTACTAAAATGTAACAAAATCCATTTTGTGAAGGCAAAATCATTAAAAACGACACGAAATTAATGAAAGAACACGTGAAGAGAGAGCCCTATAAGAAACAATAAACGCTTGAATAAAAGTAGTCTCACTCGATGAATTGCTTTCATTAACCTAAATTCTAAAGTTAGCTTTGAAAAAGATTAAAAGTATCTTGCAAGTTGGGCTCGATGACTGTTCAAAGAATATTTATCTTGGAAACTGGTATCACTTGATCTCATCTCATCTAACACTACCTTCATGCTTCTTTAGATAGCTAACAGGATTCTACTGCATGTTTAGACTCTATATTCAATGGTTCCCTAATCTCCAATAATCCCCAATGGAATAGCACCCTTGTGCCAAAATAAGAGGGCTTATTTGGATTTCACACCAATTGTGAGAGTTTCCACCACTGATTTGTAGCTACCTCTGAAAACGGAAACCCTGGCACCCGTCTGCGAAAACAACGCAGATTGTGAACAACTGTGAGCTGTTACTGTCAAATCAAGATTCTAAATCTGATCTTTCTTCTCTTCGGCGCAGAGCAGATTTCCTCATATCAGAGACAAACACCTAAAGCCACCACTGAAGCTGTTCACAATAAAACCTCTTAAACGTGTGACGCAAGAATCATTATCGACTCTTTTATTCATACCTGATGAGCTTGTTAGTAAAAAAGCAAAGAGACAGAGACTGAGATGATTACGGAGAAAGATAGAGATGAAGAAATTACAAATGGCCCCACTAATCTGGAGATTTTCACTCAAGGTAGCATCTATTTTACCCCATCCCAGCCCCCATTTACTTCCGTATAAATGAGCAATGAGACGAGTGCCGGTTTCCTACTTAATTATCTCTCTAATGGAGGAAGAGAATGGCATTTAATTACTCGGCCCCAGATTTAGACTCGTGGCATGCAAGAGGTAAATGGATTTAATGTTGCGAGGATAAATTGAGCTACGGCGATGATATGCAGATGTTTGCACATGTGCAGCAGGCGTAACAAACAACCACACAGCACTTGATATGCCGTTACAGCCTCCCTTCTAAATCTGCTCTGTACTATGAGAGCCGTAAGGAGTAATCACATGGCATTTAAAGCCCGAACCATAAAGGATGACGCCCGTGTGTGTTACTGAGTGATTATCTATCTGGAAGTCTGTTAAAAATATACCCATGCAGAGGGGAAAAAAAAAAAAAACAGGGTTGATGCCCAGAGAGTTCAGGGTGCCAACTTTATAGGAACAGCTGCCAGTAAAGATTTGTTCAAATTCATGGGATGGGGTTGGGGGGGGTGCTCTACATAAGTGTTACACACTCTCTGAGTCATGCTTTTAGTCATCATGGTAACTTTAATTGATATTTCTTAGATGATAGACTATACATCAGTTCCACTACAGGAAAAAAAAGTGCCCAATTGCAGTTTAATGAATTCATATTGGGATTTTAACACTGCTTCTCAGCAGTATTTCCATTTTCTCCTTAATTTTGTCGATTAAGTGATGCAAATGAGCCTTTTTATGCCATCCAATATTATGTCGTCCAATTATGTTGAGCTTTGAGAATCCCATCAATTGTCATCTTTGAAAAGACTAAACTTTTCTCGTTTTTTTTAAAAAGATTCTTCTTGTCATCACATCCCCCATGTAAGCCACACATCACATGCAGCCAGAGGAATGCCATGGTTGACTGTTCTTATGTTGTCTACACACGCACACATGATTAGACGGAAGACGCAGGAGCTAGGCACGCTAATGAGCGTATGGTTTTACGTGACTCTGACTGGTGCTCCGGGCTCTGCAACACGTGCTTGTTCTGTGGTGCGCAAATTGGAGTAAATGGAGTCAGATGATCATCAAACTGAACAACAGAGCTGAATGTGAACTCAGAAATCACTAACAAGTGACAAGTGAATCTGTTCGGGCAACCGAAACCATCTGGAATACGACAGCTGAAGGTAAAAGTTAAGTTGAAGCATCCTGAGTTTTCAAGCCTCATCTGCACTGATCCCAAACTCTATACATTTACTTTATATTTATGAAGAAAACACAACAAACCTGAAACCCAGTCTTACAATATTGAGATAGAAAATTCTAAAAAAGTAGGATAAGTGAAAAACACTGTATTTCCCATGACTCATAATGTCTAATTACACCTTTTTTTTTTTTTTTTTTAATGTTTTGGTCTTTTTTTGTTAACTTTAGATTAATTTTGTCCCCTTAGAGTGTATACTGTAGATAAATGTCCAAACCTATTTCTACTGTATGCTGATATTTTTTTTGCCATTTTCAATTTACTTTTACATTTTTACATGTCAAATTCTACATTTTTAATGAGTCATAACTCTACAGTTGGGGTGAAGATATCTATAATAATTACATCCCAGATATTATCATACCATATTATCATTAATGGTGGATATACGTGAAATTCATTTAGGATTAGTCACAACTCTTCACACGCTTTAATTCTAGACACCTCTAGTTAAATTATGACGACTCAATTTCAATTTGCCGCCTGTATAATCAATGTGACTTGCCATACACCCACTTCACCTCAAGTGCCTTTTGTCAAAGGGCACCATCGTACACTTAAAGTCTGCCAACTGCATTAATCCACAGTAATCTGTCTTCAAAGTGCGGCTGCAAAACTACGGGGAACACAGCGCTGTCAACAGCAGTTAGCTGGCTCGTCACCAATCCCTGCTCCTCTATTTAAATCTTATTCCACTGTTCCCTCTTGCAGAGTAAATGAGAGATGGAGCTTTTGTGCCTTGGCTCTGATTTCTTCTGGATTAGAATTTGCCATTTATAATCTGCTTTAGTGGCTTAAATTGGTCAAATCAAAGGTCAAATCAAACATATACAAAACCACATATAGAGGAACAGCATTGAATTCGTCGTAGAATACATGAATGCGCTCCTGCACAAAGCAAAGCACACGCACCATCTCCGACAGCAAGGGGATAGTGCACATCAGCAGAAACAGAGACCAACAGCTTCTAAATAGCCCACGCTATACCTTCAAGCAGCTGTAGCATCAGGCTACTGAAGTGTAATCAAAAGCCTCGGTCCGCCTCAAGGTCAATACATCAGAGAAGTTATCACGCCTGAATTATACATGACAGCTTCTGTAAACCATAAATGTTGAATATCCCGTTTGCACACAAGAAATGACAAAGAGAAAAGATGGAAAATGAGAGAGAGAGAAAAAGAAGCGGAGAGAGAGATTACGGTGAATAGTGGCTGTGCAACCAGTCACTTAAAATAAAATGTCAGTGGGGTGAAACAGTTTTCACACCAAGGCAGATGGATTTAAGAAGAACATGAATAAAATAAAATGTGCTGCATGCATCCACATCCAGAGAAAGAATAACTACAAAGTAAACATAAATTATGTACAGTATAAACACGCATCAACAAACGTTGGCATGGTTACAATCAGATCGAAGCGGCAGCGATGTGCTTTGCTGCTGCGTGCTCGCGGCTTGACAACGTACAGTTTATGTTAGCGTGCTTGTTTGGAGTTTGGGGGACATGAAAGGGAAAATAAGGTGATTGGAGTTGATCTTATTCACATCTGCTCCTCGAGATGGAGCCTTCAGCTGTTAAGTTCCAGTGTCAGAGCAAATCAATAGTGCATCGAGGGAGGTCAGCCTCCTTGAACTCTCTGGCTCTCTGCTTCAGTAGCTCGCTGTGCCTCTCTCTGAGCATCCCTGCCTCTGCCTCCCTCACGCGGGCTTTTCATCTCACCAGAGAGAGAATAAATAAATTTGAGGGGTTGATAACTAGTTAAGCAAAGCCTACCAGAAGTGTGTCTGTAAACACACATTAGCTGCTGTACAGTGATATAATTAAGACTGCACAATAGTCAAGCACAGCTGGACACGTAACGGATCTGAGTATTGTTTCAGGCACTTAAACAGCATGAAATGCACTCATAATGAGTGACCTAATGCCAGAAATGTAAGCATTTAAAATTGAACTGATAAAATAACTCAGGTGCTTTATGGTGCGCCTGGGCTGAGATTGATTTTCCTTTGAACTAATTCATAAACAAAGACAATATGTGAGTATATTCTTTAGAGGAAACACAGAGTTTGGGAGTTAACTCTTCTATTTCTCCATCCCTCCTGCAGGTACAGCATTCCTGTTATTTCATTCCTATGAGGTCATGAATCATAACACTGGACTTCATTGGTGAAGATTAAAAGGAAATGTTCCACCATTGAGGCAGCTGCCCGAGTAGCCGATCGACTATCGATTTTCACCACTTTGTGGGATGGGAGGGCGTGAAGCTGTGGGAGCAGAGTGATGGCGGAGGCGACGCTGGCTGCCAGCAAGCGAGGCTCAAATTAAAGATTTCCCGTCCATGAAATGAAAAAAGGCCAACAGGGCCAATAAAGTGGCTCCTGTTGAGTGGAC
Organism: Chaetodon auriga; assembly: GCF_051107435.1. Classification (NCBI taxonomy): domain Eukaryota; kingdom Metazoa; phylum Chordata; class Actinopteri; order Chaetodontiformes; family Chaetodontidae; genus Chaetodon; species Chaetodon auriga. The sequence goes on along the minus strand of NC_135091.1, from coordinate 16,395,291 downwards.
GCACACACAAAGCCCGCTCCACATTGCATCCTCTCACCACACACGTAAACACACACCCGTCACAAACACTCAAGCCTCCATCAGCGCACGCTCCACGCCTGCTCGCAGTATATCCTTGCACAGTTGACAGGAGGAGTTATGGCACTCTTCGCGGACGAGGGTATAACACTGACAGTGATGACATTATCCCTGCCCCTCTTTTGTTAGGAAACCACAGCGTAATGTCTCATAAATAAAGCAAGGCTCCATTAAGACCAATGACTGTATCCATCCTCCCCTGACTCTCATTATAAGGCCATCTGCATCCATCGACACCCGCATCCCTCCTGGCAAGGCCGCGCCAGGCCCATCAGAGGCAGGAGAGCCGGCAACGCTCCATCGCCCGAGCCCGCCAATTCAGCCTGTCTCACCTTGATGAGGTCGTAAAGATAGCAACAGCATGTGCTTTGACACACGAGCTGACGGGAGGCGGATACACACCTTTGGCATTCTGGGATATTCTGTACTGGATAACAGCGGGGCTCAACCGAGGGGCACACACACCTCAATTTCTGTTTACCCTCGTCTTTCTTAAGCCAGCTTTTCTGTCCAGTCTCTCTGGTCAAACCGTAAACCAGTGTCTCTTCAGGTGGAAAATGGCCTCTGTTCCGCCCACACACACACACGCACGCACACACAGCGTTGCTGAGAATAAAACCAGCCTTCCTGCCCTGCTCCCAGCCTGTCGGCTTGCTGCTCGTCTTTCTGTGCAAGCCTGTGCTCAATCATTGATGAGGCCAGGTCCTCTGGTACGAATGAAAGGACTGGGCAAAGGAGTGCAATCACCATCACCCTGCAGAAGAAGCATTAGTGAGAACCACATATTAAAAATCCCCCATCCTCGTGCAGACACTAATGGTGCAGAGAACACACACACAGAAGCAGGAGCACACAAGAAACTTGACATGAAACACTGACAGACGGGAACTGGCACGAGTGGCTGTACAGTGTGTTTGTGCTTGAAAGTTCAAGCTGTGAACATGTTTGTTCTGCAACTGTAATCAGTGTGGTGGAGTGTAGTCGCGTGCACACACACAAGCGACATGGTACGATTGTAGCTGAGTGTGTCCCTCCGATCTGGGTCTGCTGCCTGGCATTGCCATTTATTAATATCACTCTCAGTGTCGCTGTCGATCTCCCCTCCTACAGTTTTCCATGCAGTCAGATCTTTGTGTCTCTCCTGTCTGTTTCCCTCTCATTCACGCCAGGCCTCTGGGCTCTTAGGGACAATAATTCCAAAGCATTGCCAGAGGCGACCAGAGAATCAGTGCTCATTTTCCCCCCATTTTCCCTGAGACCTCTCTCTTTTCTAACAGTTAGAATACTGAAAAAGTGTAAGAAAACAACAAACTACCTTTGATATTCACATGTTGAATTTCATGCTCCAGAGGCTCTATGTATAGAACATTCATAAGACTGAAGCGTAGTTCATCTGTCACCAATGAACCTGCAAGCACACATCACTTCACACTTTCCCGGTCTGAGCAAGTATAAATAATTAACCCCCATCCCAACTTCCAACCCTCGCTCATCTCCACCGATTTCATGGCTCAACTTTTTCAACTTGTGAGTGCAGAGCAGAGTAAACAGAGAGCAGAATATCTTTATTATAGATGTGTGTTTATGTCTGATGGGGTGACGAGTTGGCGGGGAGGGGGAAAGTTACCGAGGGAGCTGGGCTCAGCGCTGTTCGCTGCCGCGCTCTCTGTAGGCCTGCCTGGGGTTCGCTCTCCATATTACTGGATCAGAAGCAACTCTCAGCCTGCCGGGTGAACTCTTCAACTCCGTGCTGAGTGAGCGCATGAGCAGGGCAGGCAGGCGTAGCCCTCCTGAGCTCGAGCTGTAGCCCTGAGATAGGCCCTATTTCTGCACGTAAACACACGAGGCCAATCTGGTGGAGGGAAGCTGCACTTGGCTGATAAAGTGCTACCCTGAGTGAACCTGTACATCTTCTCACTCTTGTTTCTCTCCCTCGCTCGTGCTCTGTTTAGCCTCTTTGGCCCACTCTTCACCTCGCGGTTACATGAGGTGTTAAGAGGCGGGTGCCACGTTGGTCACAGTTCACAGTTTAATGGAGTCAAGGTTTAGAAAGCACAGGCTGAAAGCACACGTGTAAAAGGGCAAGTGAGGAACAGCAGGTTCAAATGGCATCAAATCAAAAACACCATTTCAGCATGTCAAGCGCGTCTTGCCTAAGAAGAAAATACATTTCTGATGTTTGTTTCTTACCAAACAACAATTTAGAGGCTCAGACTGGTTCCAGGACCACTTCTACTTTACCTAGATTTTTTGCGTTTCTATCATTCTCATCTTCAGCTTGCATTGGAGTAGGGCTTTGCGGAGGCTTATTAGGCTGTGATGGAATAGACACATCTGGATGCAGGAGAATCACACTGTCATGACAGCACCCAGATGGATTGAAATGCAATTATATGTGCGGGATTAATTATGAGTTCCTGCTCTGTTGCTACGCCACTGCGGTGTGGGAACACAAGTGAAAGAAGAAAAAAAAAAACATGTACACAGAGAAGAAAGAAAAAAGCGTTTAAATGTAGAAACAGATGTCCCTGGCATATTGATAACAGTTATTTCAACACCAACGCTGGCTTGCTTTGAAGACTAAATAACAGGGCTCTGGCAGAAGGCCGAGGAGATACATGTTGTTTGAGGGTGAGAAGGGACTGCCTTGTATAGTGCCACTACAAGCAACAACCAGAGGCTGCACTGCCCCCCCAGAAGAGTATTTCTTTTCCTATTAATATGGAAATCATACACATATACCTTCTGAGAGATCGTGCGATAGCTGAGCACCAGCCGTACCGTACGAGCAACATCAAAAAGAAGCATTTCCAGGCACTCGTCCTCCACACCTCTAGGAAGAAATCAAGTTGTCCAAACTGCCAAGAGGATTAGGACCAGTGTGTTCACAGTGTCACTCAGGTAGTGAGGTGTAAAGGCTCTACAAGCTCAATGACTGGCCCTCCAGGTGAAGCCTTCTCATCTGGCCTGAAAGCAACTGGGGGGTTTACAGAGGAAAAAGAGGCACCAGCAAAAATGGAGAGGTGACTTTGATCGCATCAAAACTTTTACTTGGCATGATTTGCAGGTCTCCGACACACTTTGACCGGCAAAAAAAAAATGGTCATTGGTTTTGTTTTAGTTGTATTTCAAGCTTCCTGTCAAAGATGTTTCCCTGGGAAAAGCACATGGTTTGACTTCTCTTTTTCAACAGCAAAAAAAGATAAAAGAGTTGTGTTTGTCTCTCCAGGGAGCTGCCTTTGACTGCATCTCCTCCAAGCGCAACTTGCAAGCTCCATCTGGAGTGGATGTCATTAATGAACAGATCTCCAGTTGCATTGACAGTGCTGGCATTTGCTCGTTGAGCCATATTAGACAGCAGTTCGACAGCCTTTAAGAGGATGCCAAATTTGATTGTGTTTGGAGTATACTGACAGCCCGGAGAAGCCCCGACAAGGAGGGGAACCCCAAAGACAGCAGACTGCGTTGTGTCTTCAGTACGCTCAGTATGTCACTGACGGACAGTATTTTCTCTAAACATTAATTCTTCGGACCCAAGACCCAAACCATGACCCGTATAGATTCAGATCCATGTTTTATATGCTCAACGGTCTGGGTCGGGTTGCGTTCTGATAGCGTGGGTCAGAAATAGCAATGCTAACGTTAGCAGCCATGGCAACGAACAAGCAATGCTTATAAAAGGCAAACAGCTGAAGTTATCTCTATTATGCTAGATGCAACAAAACTGCAAAGCTGATTCTAAATGAATGGCGTTGGTCATCCGTCACCATCACAAGAAGTGGACACAGCGAAACTTTCTTGGCAAGAAGGATGGATTATGGATCACAGCCAGGAGAGACAGCAACTAACACTACGTTAGGTTAGACACAAAGTTTTGTTTCTACAAACTTGGTAACAGCTATCAGTTGTGAAATATGTGTTGGTGGGTCTCTGTCTGGTGGCTGGGTTTGGGTCTGGCATATCTGGGTTCTGCATGGGTCCCAGCTTTCAAATAATTGATGGTTGGGTTTCAGGCAGTGCGTATTTGGGTCTTTTTGGGTTCAGGTATGAATTGATGGACCTGTGAAGACCTGTACTTGGAAACAGCACACAACATGCTGTGTTATCCAAAGGGCCTTACAGAGCCATGAATCTCCCAACTAAAACCTGCAAAGGCTGCAGCTAGCTCAGCTTTAACTAACTAGTTGACTTTTAATTGCTTACATAATAGAAAAAAATAGAAATTCTACCTCTCTAGGACTTATCTTGCTGCAGGAAAATAATTATTTATCTTCTGAAAATTAAAACTGTTTAGAGGAGGGGAGAGGACAACAGAACAGAGGAGAGCAGACTTTGAAAGTTGTTGAAATTCGGCTGAAGCGCGTACTGAAATTACAGCCCTCCTTTTTCTACCGTGGTTGAGCAAAATCAATCCCTGCGATTTGTGTGCCCGGCAGACTTCTAACAAGAGCAGTCAGCTGGAAAATAGGTCCATCGTCACCCCACAACACCTGGCCAGTCCAGTCACTGCATGGGTGCTTCCTCTGGAAAGCCACATGTACACACACACACACACATGCACACACACACACACGCACACACAGCAAGGGCAACCTTCAGCTTTGTAATCTCAATAGCTGAAAGACTTTTGATTGTCACAGCCAGCACAAAGCAGAGCAAAGAAGGTTTTGCATGGCTGTGATCTCTGTAGAACTGGAGATGAATGGGACAGAAGCCTGAAATTGTTAGCGACTAGCAGTGCAGTTACATCCTGTTGAACTGCATGGAAAAGTAGGACATGTAAGTCACACAGATCAGCATGTAGAATCTCTTAACATTTTTCCTCGCTGTTTCTTTGAATGGAATTTTGATGTATTGCTGCCGCCTGGGGAGAAGGTGGGTAATTTAACAACTTAAAGAATTTCTCATCTTCATTTTATATGTCAGTGATGAACACTCTTATTCACTGGAGGATGCTGCAGCAACAGGGATGCAACTAGGGTAGTCTTCCTTAAATTCTAAAATTATCAATTATACATCATTCTTCTCTTGGGAAAACTGGGAGTTCTCGCCAAACACATGTAAGTCTGATTTTAGACACAGAACCGTGGATAATTAATCAAAAAAGGCATTTATTCATTTTCATTTTGGACGATTTTCTTCCATATTTGTTTGACTGTAGGTTATGAAGGCCTACATGGCTGATTCAGCCACTTGTTGAACCACTTGTAGAGGTTTTGGTCACAGAATGCAAGGTTTTAGTACCACACAGCAGCTATTTTTTGAAAAAAGAAAAAAAAAAAAAAAAGCTGAAAAGTTTGCTCAGTTATAATTCCAACAACATTTTAAGGTCAGAAGCAAATATACAAGCGCACAAAACTGGGTCCCCCCAGGTACGTTTCCTAGGAAAGGGAGTTGATTTTGCAGTAAATACCAGTATCTCAGTTCCTGGTATCAGCGCTCAGTGCAGCACATACTGTACAAGTCCATCACTTTGATTCCTGTAACTATCTGGCTGTATTATACTCAAAATATCACACTGTAGATTTCTACCATTTTAAAGCAATGGTACTCCAATGACTGAGGAAATGCGTATGCTCAGCTAACCGCATGTTTCTTTGTGTGTGCGTGACCTAAATATACACAAAGTATACAAAAAAAAGTGCTGGCCTGCCGCCACACTGGCTGGCTTTTGTCCATTCAAATCAAACGTGTGCCAATGAGGACCTGCTGTCCAAACAACATGTCAGACTGCCTTAATGGCTCTTTGAAATGGAAACAAATGCCACTGATCAACACCGCCACCCACTCCAACAAGTCCGTCTAAGAGGCTGCCTTCGTCAAACAGCATATTAAATGACTGCCTCCACCACAGGATGATCTTTTCAGCATCTGAATGAGTGCCTGATGTTACAGCTGGTGGGCTACTGATATGTTTTCTTTTTTATCCCATCAGAATTTCTTGATGATAATGATGATGATAATGATTATATAATGATTATTATTGTTATGATTTTACACCAGATTTGTTGGTTGGTTTCAGGTGTTACGTGTCAGGTAGAGTAATAGCACTCGGGACGATCCCTCATTCTGCCGGTTTGTCTTTCTCTTTATCCCAGGGCAGACTGTACAGGCAGTCTCCATTTGTCTGTCCAGCTGCAGCCAAGGGATGGAAATATCTGGCCCACAATATAATGCATCGCCAGTCCCATCAGAGCTCACAATGCAGAACGCTAAGCGTAACCCAAGCACCTGCCTCCCAGGATGGAACCATGCGTGGAGGGAGGGAGACAGAGAAGCAGGAAGAGAGGAACAAACAATTATAAATGGTGAATCATGTGTTTGTCATCCCCGAGTGCAGCGTGAGGTGACTTTGGTTTCAAATTGTTAAACCGAGATAGATAAATGAAAGAATTTGTCAAGAAAAAGTGGAATCCTGCCTCTCTCAAGCACATCAAAGAACACATTTCTCTTGAGCAGCAGGGGAGTGAAATCACAAGGCAAACTCAGCTCTCTCTAGTTCCCTGTCTCCCCTAACATTACAGATTTAATGAAGTCAAATTAAAGTAGGGTTTCCAAGGGAAAACTGTGACTGAAACATCATTTATTACTGAAATAACAGGAGCCAGTGGCTGAGGAATATGTTTTATTAGTTATTATTTTAAGATATCACTAAATATCATATTACAAGACTTTTATGATGTACTGAATACTACTTACTCCTCCTTCACCACTTCTTCAACCAGTTCCCTGGGAACCGCACATTTGTAGACTCCCTATATATGCTTTTTTTTTTCTTTTTTCTTTTTTTTAAAAAATTTTCTTAATCTAATTTGGGGAAAAAGTAGGCCGTGTTTAAGGTATGAAGATAGCTAGCAAAGCTACAAGCTGCTCCTCAATGGAAGCAGCTGAGCTACAGCATCACTACATTTCTTTTGAAAGTATAGTGAGTTACACCACAAGCAACTCAGATCACATCCAACATTTGACACTTGGTGCATGAGAGACGCGGTTATTCATATGCCTGTTTACATGATCATAACAGTATCTAGGTTTCTGATCATCCGGCAGCTGATGTGTCTTGAATCCACAACATCTTACCCGCTTATTTCTGAGAATAGTCACAGCTTCTGGCTTATCAGAAACATGGATAACGCGTTTCAGGGCAGTAGTGTCCTGGTTTCTATCAGACTACTCCAGTTAGCATATCCGGGTTTGTTAAAAAACAAGATATGTGATTATCTGGGTATCTGAAGAAAGGATTTGGTGTTTATATGCGCAACATAACATACACAAAGACCAGCAGCTACAGACCAGCTCCCACCCCGCTGGCCAGGGTTCTTTCTGGACAGGTGGACTGCCAGCCCTGCTCTCTCTCTCCCTGCTCCTTGACTCTCCTCTGAATCCTAAGGCAGGAGGTGGAGCAACATTTCAATCACCTCTTAACTTTTTTTTATTGAAGAGAAAAGAAAAACTGTAATGCAGCTTCCTGATAGAAAAACAAGTGAAACTGGAAACTCCACGATTTTTAAAATATCTACGCTACCTGACCACTAATGCGGTTAAACCGGTGGCCTTCCTACATACAGTGCAGCTACTCCTCAGCTCTTCTGGTGGAAGTCATATGCACAGATTCCAGGCCGTGATGGGGAATAAACTTGTTTCAAAAAATGACCACAGCGCACCTATGCAAATTCAAGCCAACCGTCAAGATATACGTTGTGACATCTCCAGGGAGCATGTGTAGCCTAATTTGCAACATGGTGAGGTGACACATGGATGTGAGCGGGGAGGGAGAGCCGTTGTGGCCCGTGGCACAGCTCCCTCCTCTCTCAGACGCTCCCTCCGCTTCTGTCTCTCGTGATCTCTCTCAAGCTTGTTCCCTGTCCTCCCTTCCCCTTTAACTTTTCTCTTCCCTTCTCTCTCCACTACTGTCCCCTCACCTTCCCCACACCCCCTCTGTTTCCTGTCCTACCTCCTTTTTTATGAGCAAGGCAGGAGATGCTGTGAGGTGTACCAATGATGACGATGATGCGCTCTTGATGTACTGAGATATGAACTTGCATGGGAGAGAAAAGTGAGCAAGCGGCTCCTCTTATCACGCTACAGTACTCTGCCTTATGGTTTACTTTCCTGATAACATCCATTAATGCAAGACAGACATTTTTTATTGACGCAATTAATTTGAATTCATGTGGGTAGCAACCTTGGAAAACAGCAAAAATAAATAAAAATAAATGAAGTTACAAGTTCCAACCCTATATTAGTAATTGCAAAAAAAAAAATCCTTAAAACAGAGGACAAACATAAAAAAAAAATGACTTTGACTTCCTCTCAGCTATTTGATATAATTTACCACATTTGATGCACTTTCATTTTGAGCGTTTCTCACTTTTTCAACGCAGCCTGCACAAGCAACAGTCTTGAAACGGAAACAAAGCTGCCTTCTGAACAACCTACATAGCATCTCCCACCTCTTTTCCAGTTTTTATCTCGTTCCAAATATGGCTGGGAGAGGGCAGCATTCATCACTTGCCAGTGGCACGTCCTAATGAAGCCGTCGTTTGTCTGCCTAATGGCACCTGGGCTCCATCTGTCATTGGCAAGCCAATGCAGAGACACGCGGCACTCACCTTGCCAGCTTTCGTTCGCTGACAGAGAGGGGATCGCGTCTGACCTTACCCTGTGCATGTGTGTCTCTTTTCACATGCTGTGAAATTCCTGTAGCACCACTACTGTGCAACATGGCCCCTTGCACTCGGCCGGCTGAGTGTCTCTGGCCAAGAGAAAGCGTGCCACTGCCTCTGTGCCACAGCTCCCCAACGTGGCTCGGACAGGGAGTGTGACATATGTCTGTGTTGTCAGGAATGTGGGGTGGGTGTGCGTCTTTGCAGCTCGACAGCTGGAGCTGGGCTCAACAGCCTCTCTTAGGGGAGCACTTCATGGCTCTCGCGTCTACTACACTGCCATGGCCTGAAGGCTGGTTTGACAACAGTTAACCTTGGATTTATCTAGCCCACTGCCTAGCTCACAAGCACAGAAACACACCTGTATACACACACATACACACACACACACACAAACAGGCACATACAGTTGAAGTACACACTGAAATGGCATGCCTCAAAGTCCCACTGTACAGTTTATTTAGCTGACGCTTTCATCCAAAGCGACTTACAATACCTGCATTCAACCATATGAATACAAACCATAATTGCGAGAATCATGTAAGGGCATCAGCTTCAACAAATAAGCTTTAAATGCTACATTTTTGTGCTACATCAGAATTTTTTGAGTTTTCTTTTCATGGGCCAAGGTGAAGTGTGCTGTAGAGAAAGTGCATGAAAGCACACTTGCAAACAAAGAAATACACAAATGCGTCTTGCACACATACAGCACAAACACCTACATGCACATATCTTATAAACACAATGAAGGCAGCCAATCATCACTTCCTAGGCTTTTAGTATTTACCAAGTGAGTCATCCAAAAACAAGTGATCCTACTTAAGTATTTTTGGTGTAAAAATCCTATTCCCCATTCTTTCCCGCGGTTTGCACCATCACTTAGCCGGGCTTATTCGCATGTCTGCACGCTAGGGGGTGGATGAGAGGGGGATCCATTATATTATTTTATGATGCTACATCTGTTTAGCCATCCCTGCAAATTAAACCACCTCCAAGCAGGCTCATCGCTCAGCACACTCAATTAAAATGACTGCCGTGTGCACAGATATGCTTCTTAGACCGCTATTTTTTTGCTTTTAGCCTGCTGCTGGGGTGCAGCGGAGAAGGACTGAGATGAAGTAAAACAGATAAGCGTGGAGAAGAGGGTGTTTGTCATGTTAGTAAGTAAATTACTGTACTGTTACCATTCTGTGCATGCACTGAAAGTCCAGAGGGTTGAGGAGTGTGGATGAGAAGCAGAGGCCTGGCATGCGACTGTTACATATGTATGCACTTGTATACAGTTTTACATATAGATATGCATTGATGTATGCTTGTGGGTGTAGGTGTGCGTGTACTCCTGTGTATGATCACCTTGGAATAGTCTACATTAAAGAATTGGTCTACTGCCATGACGCTGGCACAGTGGAAAACCTGATGCATCAGTATGCATGAGGCTGCATGCAAATGATCCCCACAGCAAAAGTCAATTGATGGTATTTCGTTTTCCTGCAGAAATTTGCTATGAAAGCAAAATCAAGTGAAAATGCAGATGACTTATTTTATGTGCTTCTTAGAGCGACCTATTCTTGATATTTTGACTGTACTTACTTAATTAGTTCGGTAAATTTGAACTGGTTTAATTAGTTTCACAAATCTTTCAGCAGGTCAAGCCTTAGTTGCAGCCAGTGGACGTATCACAGGGTCCCACTGTGGTGCAAGGATTTGTAGAGGAGATGGAGAAAACAGCACAGTGAGGTATTTTTAAGGAAGAGGATTGTGTTTGGTTGTAATGTTCAGGGACTGAAGAAAAAGCCATGCTCCACAGGCTACATCTCTGCCTCTCTGTCTTGCTTTCTCTTTCTCTATTCCACAGACCTCTACCTTATTGAGGCTGACAATGGACAAGAGCGGCATGGTGAAAAGTAATTATGAGGAAAAACTGCATAGCTGCCCACGCAATCATCTGTGTCAGAGGCCACACAACGAAACACAGGGCTTGCTTAAATGAGCCTGACAAGCCCAGAGAATATTAATTTTCTCTCCCCTGATTTTATCTCCTCGCACATGTATTATTAAACCCTTTCTCATCAAGGCCACAATATGGAAATGATGAATGGTCGTCCAGATTGGCAATGTGGTTCCTTGAGGTGTGTTTGATACTGAGGCGGCGGGGCGGGGGTGAGCTAGAGGTCAGACACACACACACAAACACAGCGAGAGCGCCAAGTCGCATACACACAAACAGCGCATAGACGCACCTCTTGGGTAGCTAACCCTGCAGGAGATGGCCTGAGCGCTCTGATTGGGGTGCTGACCGAAATGAGATGGTAGACGCCCCTCTGCCCCAACAGTGAATGGCAGGGACACAGCCTGTAATAACCACCACTTATGTGCCCTCGCACAAACACACAAACTTGCACAGAATTGGCTGCAAGCACCAAAGTCCAGAGAAGTCAGAAGTTAGAATTACAGGTTTGCCCTTCTGATTGCAGACCCCTCGGAGTGTGCAGGCTCTGTCAGCTCCATGCAGGTACACACAGTCTCATTACACACTATTCAGACCCAATCAGTACAACTCTGGGTTTGGACAAGGATCATAGCAGGTGTACTGTTTCGTCAGAGGGAAATGCGTGCATATACTTTTAAAAAAAAAATCACTCACCGTGCATCTACCTTCAATAGAAACCTGGATTAGGATCTCCCACTTGAACATGAGCATGTTCAGTTTCACATTGATACGCCTGCTTCATGTTCTGCAAAGTACTCTCTAATATTGCTTTGTGTTCATGGCTAAGTTGGCATTGTTACTCAAGGCACTGAAACCCAGTTGTTATGCAGTGTGCAAAAATTCTCCACTGCGTGGTGTATTTTCTAGGAGTTCTCTCACACAGGAGAGGAGTTATCAATCTTAACAGTCGTTCCGAGGAAGGATGGTGAGCCACTCAATGCACAGCAGCTGAGAATGATATGATCTGGAAGTACATTTTTGCAAAAAAATAAATTATTATTGTGAATACATTACAGCACTCAGTGCCATTGTTTACAGTAAGTCATTCTGGGACAAATGTATTGTAACTAATAAGATGATACATCGTGTTAATGTCAGGACAATCCATTTAAATTAAGGAAAGCAAGCTGCAGCTATATGGTGCGAGATCATAACGTATTCTGCTAGTGTCATTATCCAGGGGAATAGAGATGGCAAATAATGTGTCTCCCCGCTCTACACTTTGAATCTGTCAAATCTCCATGTATTAAACATATCATTTCCCTCCTTATGGCCCCACTCCGACTTGCATCCCTGTGTGATTATCTATCTCAGCTGTCAATCTTCACCACTGGAGTTTACATGAGCACGCAGAACTGCTAGAATGCTGCACACGTACATGCGCAAGAACACCCCCCCTACACACACACACACACACACACACACACACACACACACACACACACACACACACACACACACAAATGAGGCAGATATGGTTTCACCAGAAAACTACATGATGATGAGAGGCTTCCAGTGAAGCAGCGGACATGAGAGAAAAAAAGAGAACCATTTCTTTCATCTGATATCACAACATATCCCAGCGAGGGGGAATGTGCTGTAGTAGATGTGGGATGGCTGAAAAGATAGGGAAGGAACATGGTGTAGCTGAAATTAATCGCAAGGCTGCCGTTTGAAAGGCTTCATTGAGTTTCTCTCGACTGAATCCTTATTGACATCTCAAAAGTAACTTCAGAGTTCAGATTGGAAATGGGAAAAAAAAAGTCAGGGCCTGGTTTAACATCTGTGACTTATCATCTCTGTTAGAAAGTAAGATATATAAAGAACTGAAAAATACATTCACCAGCTCAAAATGGCTCAACCTTCAACTCAGTCCAGACCGTTTATTGTATAACAAGACTGAAAGTCGGCAACCACGTTAGCGACTCTGTGTGGCTGAACTTTGAGCTCGTGTCGGCACGCAAACAGGCTGACATGGTGTTTACGAGGTAATGTACAGCTGTCGAGATATTCCACCAAAAATGTCCTTGAATATATGTATGAAATCGAAAGGTTTGCGCTGTTGCTTGGAGGGACAATGGGAGAGAGGGAGGACTACGGCATGCAGCAGATGTCCAAGGCAGGAAATTGAACTGTGGACCTTTAAGTCGTGGCACGTGCCTTAATCACTAGGCCACTCGGGCGCCCCACCTGTACTAGATTTCATGGCAATCCATCCAATATTTGTTGGGATTCTGCATGGATAGTTCAGTGTAATATACTTATTATTATAATTACATGTATATGACACTGATATATACTTACAAACAGTATTAGAATATACTTACATATTGATTTCATACATTGAAATGTTTGACTTTCAGTGTGAGTGGTTTTGATGTCACCACACCACATGGAGGTAAACAATTCATTCTGTTAACACAAGTGTCCCAAACTTGAAAAATGGCTCACCAGATGTTTATGTTCGAGTCTAACTGCATATCCCCGCTGTATTTATTCACCACCAATTGTGCTAAAGTGTGTTACTGCTTTCATTCTTTCCCCTTATTATTATATAAACTGCCTGTGTTCATAGCCCGTTTTGTGTGACATATCAGCCGCTATCTCAGAACAATCTCTTCCACAGCGTTATCTATCCCCTGGCTTCTTCACAGTCAATAAACCCCTAGATGAGGCCCAGCATTCCAAAGTAACTCTCTATCTTTTTACATCATGTTTTCATTTCAGCGTGTTACAAGTAAAGCTCATTATTGTTTAAACATGTTTTCAACCAGCCCAAATGGGAGTGGTTGTATTGTTCCATTGCCTGTACAGATTGAGAAACAGAGGGAGCAGACATGTTAAATTTCATTCCACTCGACATCTCACCTGCAGGAAAAACATCATAAACATTCCCGTTTAGCCTTATTGCCGAGAAACATGAGCTGAACTCTGACACCCCAGTACTGTCAGTGGATCCATTTATATTTCCATCAAATCCCCATAAGAGGTTGCACCTTTTCACTATTTTAAATTCCTTTTTAACAAAGCATATCAGTGTTTATGTCTGGGTAAAGAGGCCAGGAGTATTCCCTAATATAAATTGAACTATCCTGAAGCAATAGGACGGACTTAACCTTCGAGAACTGAAATTTAGCAGTAATTCACAGCAGCCCCCTCAACCATTTAATCCTCATACAGAGAGATTTACATACCCCACTTGGATATTTGTGCAGACACACATCAAGCTTATCTCTCTAGAATACACTGTGGAAGCGCGCACAGACAGACGCACACACGCACAGCTGCCACGTGCCGGGCTAACGTGTTCAGGGGATACAGAACATCCGAAGGAAAGCGACGCTGCTGAGCCCAAACAAAATCAGCCAGCCCCTTTAAATGAGGCGTGACTCAGGAATCGTGCGTAATTTCTCTTGATGGTGTCTCAATGTGTTTTAAAGTCATTTATATAACGACGACGATGATTCACAGAGGAGGCGAGCAGAAATGGAGCAGAAAAAGAGCATATTGACTCTGTCCCACGAATTATGTCCCCAAATGTACAGTGGGGCAGTTAGCAGAAGGTCAGCGTCATGATGCAAGCTCTGGAGGTCAGCACTGTGACACCGTGGCACCAACAAAGTGAAAGAATAGTCTTTCTATTCTGTTCAATTAGCTTTAAATTGGCAGCGCACAGCCATAAAAATATAATTACATTATTTATTCTCATGCTCCCAACCCTCACCGCCAACACTTACACTGCGTACTAAAGCCTTAAGCCTTCTAAAAACACCTTCTGTGAAATGCAGAAATGACGGACCATGAACGAAGGCACAACAGAACTCTTTTGGTGCATTTATAGACAAAGCGAGAATCATCCGCTTATCTCAATCCAACTCAAGCGACACCTTAAGGTGACAGTGGGAGGGCAAATATGTCTCTGGTGTCTGGCCCCTCTGAAGTGAAAATGAACAGGGAAAATTGACTGTAAAAAATGAGGAAGGGTGGAGAAAAAAGTCGAGAGGCTGTAAGAGAAGGCTGCCATGGAGGGAACTTTGTGCTGCTTCTCGAGGAGTCTCCAAACACGTGCTCGGGGAAGGTGGATTTGTTCAGAACGTAAGCTCACTGAGATGGAGACTGAGGAATCGCTGGAATACTCCAACGGCCGAGAATGTCCTCTGTGATTAGAGAGGCTTATATGGCAGCACTGCCACCGGAGATACCAAATCATCACTTTTTATGCTATTCACCGGTAGATTTCATTCAAAGCGACTTACAGTATAGAATATATTTTTAGCACTGGTTGCCTCAGCGGGAATCCGACTCCTAACCATTAAAAAATTGGTCCCAGTAATTGTATGACACTATCCAGAAATCTGACATGCTGTAGATCTGTGGATTTTCAGTCAGCCACTTATTGCTGAATTATGCTAACTTGCTGAAAATGTGTCAGATGAAATGAAGGAGAGGCAGAGAGGAGATGAGGAATCCATTAGTTTATAAGGTAGGAGGCCAAAATTACCTTAGCTGAGGAGGTCATTTTTACATGATCGCAGGGGTGCGAAATTGCAATGCCACTCTTCAGCATTTAGCAGAAACTTAAAACCAAATTTCTCACCACTTTTGGAACTTTAAATGCGGCATTTTACATAATTGTGATAGAAGAGTGTGGATTGATGGCAAAAATACTTCTACTACTCTGTCAAGTAGCCAACTATCACCATGCACGAACGGGACCGATTTACTCCGCCACATAAATCTGTCTGCAAAGTTTTAATAGCACTCAGGCTGGCATACGTTTAAATCTAAACATTAGACAACTATCAGAGACACTGCAGCGAGAGACATTAGGGTCACTTAAATGTTGCACTTGATATATAGCTACCATTTTTTCTATCACCACAATTATTAAAATATGTACAAAACTAAAGCTAAGGTCACTTATCAAAGCATTAATGCTCAATATTTGATGCGTTTTATGTTACTCACACAGCAGTGATGACACCATTTTGCCATGACCAGCCATTATGTCTGACCTCAGCACCCCCTCTGACCCATTACACATTACCCTCGTTATAGCACTGCTTTTTGATTTCTTCCTTTTCTTGTTATTTAAGGAGTGCAGTCATTGCTAATGGTTGCCATCATCCTCCATCCTCCTGAGAGCCTGAGACACATTAATCAATGGAACTCGGACAAACAGTACCCACAACATGCATCATGTTACTAATAGCAGGGAGCTAAAAATACACAGGTGGTAAAACACTGATCTATTGCCATGAATATGAAATCAAAGGGTGTGTATACACACAAAGGAGACATGTTTGTCCATACAGGCGTAAAGCGAATGGACCCATAATTGCTTTCAGTTTCATAAAACATTCAGGTCATAACTAATGACAAAATATGGAAACTCTACAGTAACTGCTACAACACATTTAACGGGTAAATAAATAAAAGAAAATGAAAGAAAAAAATGAAAAAATGACATTTTTTTCAGTCACAACACCTCAATTATTGCGTCTCAGATGTGGAGGGTGAGAGTGGATGTGGATAAAAGCAGATGTTAAAAAAGCAAGCAATAAACGCTGGAGGGTTTGTATCTTTCCAAATGAAGGAAGAAGAAAAGAAGTCTCCAGGGAAATCTAATCACTTTCATTTTGCATCTCTGAAGTATTAGAACAAGTTAAACAGAGCAACGCCACCACGGAGGGAGCAGAAAGTGATTCCTAGCTGGAGATATGATAAAGAACGGTTTTCACCTTCAGGCCATTAAATAATTATCTTCTCGCAGGTTTAAGAGCTGTTTAAAATAGGCCGATCCGTCACTCCAGTCTACAGCTGTTCATATGGAAAGGCTTTTGAAGAATCATTCTCTTAAAATATGTACATTGTGGGATCTGTATGTGTGAAAGAACATCTTGCCATGCTAGATCTATTATTCACAGCTTTGTAGTTTAGCCCAATTTGAAAGTGGGGTAAAGTGTATTTTTAGTGACACTTTATATTAAGGTACACATATTCCCTATTAACTCATTGTTCATTAGCATGCATGTTAGTAGCATACTGGCTCGGTATGGTCATTATAAAGCACTCAGTGAATGTGTGTACTTTAATATGAAGTGTTATCATGTTTTTTTGTTTTGGTCGAGGACTGAAAGAAAGAGCAGTGTTTTCAGTTTTGTTGTTCGAGAAGTCTTCCCTTCTATCCTCTTCTTCATTTTCCATCTCCTGTGCCCTTTCCTGTTTTCTCCCTCTCACTGGCCGTTACTGGAACAAATCATTTGTAACACTCACTGCTGTTTTTCTGTGGGTGAGCAGGGCTAATTTTGATACACTCATTATGCCTTCTCTCTCTCTCTCTCTCCTGTCTCTGTTTGGTCTCCCTCGCACAGACTTTCTCTCTCTTTAAGCCCTGACCTCCTTCCCCAGCCGCTGCACACTGGGTCTTGCAATACATCACCATAAAAAGCTGACTGTATCTCAGGGGGGTGCCTAGGGTGAAGGCCCTACCCTGCACCGGGGCGGGGGTCAAACCAGGGCCACAGACCAATCTCTGTCCAATGAGGGCTAACTCTGCTGGATAAGAGGTCTGCTTTCCCGCCAAGAGCCTGCTGAAACTGGCAGCTCGAACATGCTCCTATATTCCTTCCTTCCATGTCCCCAAATTTGCGTTCTCCCTCTTACTTGATGTCTTGTCACTTTCTGTGTTTTCCAATCTTTTTCTCCCTCCTCGCTCCATGGCGGACCAGCGCAGGGCATGCTTGGAGCAGACTACAGCGCATGGCAGGAGGAGAAAAAGAGGGCGGGAGGGAAGCAGATGCTTGTGACAGTGTGGGGGCAGTAATGAGGGTCCCTACAACGGTGAAACAATCAGTAAGGCCTGAACACACAGCCCACTCGCGCGCACACGCACAAAACAGCGAGGGAGTAATGGGCTGGCAAAGGCCCGGGGCCAGTCTCACTGACGCACACACACATTCACTACACACTACATGGTGAATAATGAAGAGGGAAACCACCACCATCACTATCGACCACTCACTGAGCAAAATAAAACCAGCCCAAAAGTGAATTACCCGCACCATTTTTGTAAAATATTCATTTAGAACAAACAAATACCCAGCTTGGCTCAGGTGAATCAGCTCTGTATGAAAGTACAGTAAAGGGGAGCAGGAAGGCCGTTCTGCCTCATGCCAGGACGGCACACATGACATCCCAGTGTGTTCCCCAAGCCCGCCTCTAATAGGCACGCAAAGCCTTTCAAAAGCATTACCCCGCCGATGGGAGATACTTTTATTGTGGCAGACATTTCAGTGAGAAGGAGGTTCGATTCACCAAAAGCGAGGGAGCGGAGGAGGGAAAACAAACGGTACTTGCCGAGTGTGGGGTTCACGTTGCCGCAGAGACATTTCAAGAAGTGGGGCAGAGGAGAGAGTGCATGTTGAAGGGAACAAGGTTTGAAAATAGCCTGGGATAATACAGAGGCAGCACGGCTGCTCATGTGCACACGCACGCAGAGCGTTGCAAAAAATGCACACACAACAACAGGCAAAAGCAAACAGGCATAAACAAAGATGCATGCATAAATACAGACACACGCCTGCTTACGCAAACAGAATGCAATCTAGAGCCTAAATCAGCAGCGTGCCGGACAGTTTCAGCCAAGGAGGACTGATTACAATTGATTATGTCACCGCTGAAAGTGGTAAGCCTTTATCTGTCTCCCCTGTTAAGGTCTACAGATCAATCCATTGAGCTTGATTTGGTTAAGATAGCTGTCAGGTAGAGGAAAGACTAACAGCACGGGAGATGCTAAATAAAACGCTATCCACAAAAGACCTGTGCTGTGTAATGTCTGATGTGATTCATTCCTTGTTCACTCTACACTGCATCACTGTGACCTTTGGAAATTGCTCATTATATCGAGGCTGCGCTTTTCAGCTACAATGATTAACATTTTAGATTTGAATCAAGAGTACACATTTTTAGTTTATGAGGCTCAGCTACGTGGAATATCTCACTAAGACACACAAATGGTGCTTCTGAGAATAACTTCAGTTTTTTCTCTTGTAAAGGTAAAAAAAAGAACTGTGCCAAAGACAAGGACACGGTCCTGAGCACTTTTTTTTTGTTTTCAGTTTTGATAAAGTTGCCAAGATGCTAACCAAGGCTGAGGGGGAGCACGCTGGTCGCACCGTACCACCTGAAGTCTTTGTGTCTGTGCGTGCGTGCAGGCGTGTGTGTGTCAGCTTCCGACTTATATCAGGCATCTCAAGACTGACAGCAGTCAGTTTGCATTATGTTTACAGTTACAGTGATGCATTTGACCCGGGTGTTTATCCCGGCCTCTCCCTTTACAGAAGTGAACAGAGAGTGACACAGTTACTGTCACATGCACACACTTGCAAGACACAAAACTGCACACACACGTACACATTCACTGTTACACATTTTACTGTTCCCCGCTTGACGCTTGGGAGACAATTTGAAATGGTGGGTCCGTGGACGATCAGCCCTCTGCTGTAATTGGGTCCCTTGTCACCCAGCAAATTCATGTCAGCATTGGTCACATGGGATACTAATCTAAATGGCATCAGTGTCCTACTTTATGTGTGTGTCTGTGAGAGTGTGAGAGAAAGAGAGAGAGAGAGAGAGAGATAAAGCAAAAAAGGTGTGGTAACTTTGAGAAGCAAAGTCAGAGGCGGCTTGTAAATTATGTACAGGACTGTCACCGGGCTACAAAACAATAGAGCTGTATTCCTCCTGTGAATATGACAAGTGAACATGCAGCCCGCTTGGATGTGTTATCTTCAGTGTCTAGGAGGTAAATATAGAGGACTATCAACAGTCTGGACAAAGACAAACCATTTCCTGGCACTGAATTTTTTTTCTCGTTTTCCTCACTAAGGGTTAATAGCTGAGCAACATTTGAAACTTCAGATCAATCACAGTTTCTAAAGACGGAAACTCGCTGTGGAGCTGTCAAGGGTTGGTGAGAAGTCACAGAGAAAGTGAAAATTTGTTTGAGTAGCTACTAATCACACATTCATCACTGTCATTTTTTCAACCAGCTAATGGTTGACTAAACATGTTTAGCAGTGCAGTGCTTATGCAGTGGTGTATCACAGGCTGGGTGTTTTCCTGACTTTCAATGCAACTTGTCAGCTCCCAGATAGCTCCCTGTATGTTTGGATGGTGAAGCGATCTGCAGGTAAGAAAAATGTGGGCAAGCACGCGGTCAGTCCTAATCTTCCTGTCAGCCATGCTGAAGCCCACCTGCATCAACTTCACAGATAGGCCAAGATTCCTTTGTCTGTATGTTAGAATGGCCATCTCCAGACTGGCACCTTTACACATGGAAATATCCGTCAGGAGAAAGACTGAACAAGGTGATGAATTTCGAGAGTAAGATGGGTAGGGACAGTATGTCAGAGTGCTGTTATGTGAAATTAATCAACAACCCTTGAGCAAATCAGAATTACATATTCATGCAGGCCATTGTATAATGAATATAAATGATGACCTTTTGAGAGCTCACTTTGTTCATATCATGTTTCCTCAAGTAGGTTGAGGATGAGCCACTTTTGTGGAAAAACTCCAAAAATATGGAATTATGAATTGTATTTTTAATAACAAAAAAAAAAAAAAGAAATGTGCATTTACATCACAGGGACTATCCTGAAGCTCTGCAGAGACAGCAGAGAGAAGTAAGGGGGTAGATGCCATATTGAAGCTCCAGAGAGGACGGTGCGATATTCACGTTTTCACTAATAAGGTATTACAATGATGACAGCCTGATGTTATAAAGTGCAAAATACTAAAGCATATCTAGAGGGTTTCAATAACACTGAAACACAATATGCAACAGTGAAATCAAGGAGGTTATTGCAGTGAGTGTTTTGCTTAAAAGTCATCTAGTATTTTAAAAACTTCCCTGTTACATTTGGATATAAATTTATAGTAGTAAAGTATTATAGTTGTATGTACTGTGTCTGGAAAGGATCTGCTTCAATACTAGACAGTAGAGCTGTCATTTAACACAGTGTAACATCCTGCCAACGCATGTCTCCATCTGTAATCCACAGTCAATACAGATCAAGCAACCTATATTGTTTGTGATATGTTGCACTTGTCTGCACTTCAGACAGCAGTAAAACGATCAGAAGTTGTTTCTTTGATGGCTCCTATAGAGGCAGGCAGGAAATCTGTAGGCAATGGCTGTAAACTCCAGAGCAAGTTAGTACAATCTACCGTGAAAGTCTGTGAGCACCATCTGTTGGGGGCTAAGTGATGAACTGGGAAACTGCTGACACAATAATTGCAGGCATCTAGCAATGAGGCTGAGAAAAAAATGAAAAAAAAAAAAAAAAAAAAAGACTGTGAAGCAAAGTGGTAGAAAGATGGACAGAGAGAAAGAGAGGGAGAAACTTGAGAGGTCAGTAATTATCACAAGGTGAACATTAAGCACTGAGAATGTGGTCTTTCTCGTCTTT
Source organism: Chaetodon auriga (assembly GCF_051107435.1). NCBI lineage: Eukaryota > Metazoa > Chordata > Actinopteri > Chaetodontiformes > Chaetodontidae > Chaetodon > Chaetodon auriga. The sequence continues at coordinate 16,374,082 of NC_135091.1, read as the reverse complement.
AAACACTGTACTAAAACAGTGTTTGGTCAGACGTCAGTATCACAACATGCGTCATTCCCAGCTTGTGTGTGTGTTTGAGCGGCCAAAATGGAATAAAAACACCCGCGGTGAAGTGAAAATTATGCAATGACTGTACAGACGTGTCAAAATAATTTGTTTACCTTCCAACAAAGACCTCAGACTTTTCTCGGGCTGTTTTATCTTATTTTAGGTGGCAGGGCAAAGCATGGAGAAGTACTCCTAACTACAGCCTGCCGAACGGTGGGCTCCAATCCCGTCATGTCTATCACCTCACCCCCTCTTCGTTTACAACAAAGGGATACTTTGGAAGGATTCAACAACAAACATTGCTCCCTACAGGAACGACTGCAAAACCATGAATGCATTCACATTAATATTATCAGAATTTCCTCCTTTGGGGCCAACAGAATTTGAAAAGTTTCAGTAGAAGTAGAATATAAAATTAGACATAATTCCTTCCTTTCTATGCACTGAAAGCCCAGAAAACTTTCCAGTGTACGCCCTCTGTGAGAACCTTACACTGGAATGAACTGAGAGTGGTCTTGGAACATGGTATCCAGTTCTATGAATACGCCTTTGGGTCCATCACATCCCTCACCATGTATTTAAAAGGTAAATGGACATGTACTTACTTCCATAGAGCAATACTCTGCAAGTTACTTCTCCTTCACCCATTCACATACAAGCACCTCTGGCAGCACAGCAGCCATGAAAGCCACTGGTGTCATCATCATGAGCTTCAATGTCATTTAAGGACACTTTCACGTGGGAACAAGATGAGCCAGGGACTGAACCGCGCCCAATCAATGGACGCCCCGGCCTACCTCCTGAGCCACAGCAGCCCAATTAGGCCAACTGTGAAATGTAAGATTCATAACCTGCATTTTCATGGGCTGAATTACCATTATCAACAATTACTAAGCAGATTTCATGGCAACATGATGAGGCTTTAAGTGGACCATTTGTTAAAAAGCTACTGAACAGCAAGTGTGCTGGTTGGAATACTCATTTTCCTGATTTATTGAGTATGTGCTTTCACTAGTAAATGTGCCCATATTTCACAAAGAATTAGTGGTGTTTGTCTAAGCACTTTGAAGACTTCTGAAAAGCTTGAAAGCTCCAAAATAACGACAACATGGACCTTGTTATGAGATTATTTGGTCAACTACTGTTTGCACAGTCAAGGGTGGGCTTTCAATTTGACCTTTTAAGACAACATGGAGCCCTTAAAGTGCTCAAAATAAAAAAAAAAAAAAAAAAAAAAGGAATTAACCATTTAGCCAAGTGTGTAATAATTGTACATATTTCAAAGATATTTCACATGTATGAAAGCTGCTGTTAATGGGCCGGCAGACACCGCTCTATTATTTCAGGGTCACAGAACAGCAGGGGGTGGGCCCTTTCAATGGTCAGGTAGGCAGGGCCCCATGTCCAACCCTTCCCACGGGCTGAACTCACAGGGGGGCGTCTCAGCATGCTGAGTGAGAGTGGGCTGTCTGTTCTCGATGGAAATAAAAATGTCAGAAGTAATTGCCTTTAAAATGCCTTCACCTGTTGAAAACCATCAGTTTCATGTGATGGTTGGACGTCTTGGCACAGTCCTCACATTCCCTATATGAGTGCCCTTCAAACACAACACAGGTAACTCTGGTGAGAGGCCGCTAATGGTTAAAATTAATGGCTGTAAGCTATCACATAGTGCAATTTCTTTTTTTTTTTTTTGCTCAAAGGGCTGAAACACTTCATCTCACAGCTTTTGGACGACTGATCTCACTATGGCAACTGGTCAATGAATGGCATGACTGCCCTGTGGGTAAACCTTTACATTCTAATTGTGAGACCAGATGTAGGCAATGACCTGAAAAGGGACAGTGTGACCCATGTAAAAGTCTGCTTGTAAGGTAGGATAGGTAAAAGGCGTCTGCCAGCAGACATCAGATATACAGCATTGCCTCTTCTCAAGTCTATCGAAGCCTGGGACTTGATGAAATGCAATCAGAGGCACAGTTAGATCTACTTCTGATCTGAGCTGAACACAAACAGAGGCAGGTAGATACAGCACTCCTTGTTCTGATGAAGTATCCTCCTATAAGTGCTGTACAGAGGAGAGCTTTATTCTTTGCAGTTTGCTTTGAGTGGTTTAGCTCCCTACTGGTGATGACTACCTATCAGCCTCACCGCTGAGAGAAAAGAGGGCAAGAAGGGAGAGCAAGGAGAACAATAGACCAATAGAGTGAAACCAACTCACCTTACTTTTTGACTCATGCACATCTAAATTGGCGTTGTGAAGCCGTACAGTGGGAATGACAAATTACTTGTGGTCCTTCAAAACCAAAATATAGATTTAAACACAGTCTGTGTATCTGGGTTCACACTGTGATAACATGAAGCTGCAAGAGAAAGGGTTCAAAGACAAGATAATTTCATCTGCTAAAATACTAGAGCAAAAAAAAAAAAAAAAGTGACAGGTAAAAGAAAGATGATAAAGGAGACACGTATGAGAGAAGGACCAAGGCAAAAAGCTGCCAAAGAAAACAGGCATGTAAACTGCGTTTACTCCTGACATGTCCCTGCCCAAAAGCCTCAAGTTCAGGCGAGGCGTTCGAGGTATTGATTGGGTGATTTGTATGTGTTGCCAGCGCTCATGAAATGTGTCTAGGAACATGTGTTGATGGATGTGTCTGTGGCTCTCAGCCTGTGAGGGCCAGGGTGGGTGCTGGGAAAGCTCTGACAGCCTCAAGGTTACCCGCCTGGCTCCAAAACAGATGGATGCCCCTCATCGTAACTGTCCGTAATGTGCTCAACTCAATCATTCCCTCCCTCTCCCGTTTCCGTACAACATCTCTCTCGTTCGCTCACTGAGGCAGTTTGCAGAAAGTGTGAGAGGAGTTGTATCCACAGACAGCATTGGAAGTCATGATTTTATTTATCACACAAGGCCTTCTACATCTTCTCCTGGGTGCAACAACTATGATGTAAGGCTGCTAACTGATATGTTTTTGGTCGTGTTAAAGAACTTTTTTTGCTCTCTTTCTGAGATTGAGATGAGACGATGCGTGTTAAGCTGGAGTCAGGGTCCTAATTAGCACACTGCTCTCATCTTGTTTCACTCCATCTGAACATGAAATGTAAAGTGGCAATTTGTGGTTTTATGGGAAGTTAATGGCTGGAGTTCATACTGCCATGGGTGTTAATGCTAAGCTAGGCTAAAAACATCCAATCAATCGATGCACTTGATGCACATACATGAGACTGACAACAGTTCTATATTATTACCATATAAAGTTGCTGTAGCTAGCATGTTTGCAATTAACAATCGCCTGTTTCTGTCCTTTTGTGTTGTGTTTTGTTCTCCACAAACTTCTGAGAAATGTCTCTGGCTTTTTAGATGCTAAACGCTCCACTATGTCCACCGGCTACTTGCTAACTTCATCTTTCTGTCATTTGGTACTGGGGAGGTAGTGTGCAGTTGAGTTATCAGAGCTTTTTTCGCTGAAAATATCTGCCTGCTGCAGCTGAAAATAAAGTTAAGGGTAATCTGTGATGGTGCCGTGGAGCCATGTCTCTAAGAGTGGGTTGCTATCGTGTACAAGGACACGCATGCACGCAGCAAGCTGTTCGACTCACACTCTGCCTCTGGTTTCATGTTATTCTGCTGACAGTTTATGGCGATAATGCACCTAGAAATGTGGGAACAAAAGCAGTGAAGAAAAATACTGCTGGCTGGTAAACATGGATGTAAACAATACATGATTAAAACATTACACAAGGAGTTTCAAACAGCTTTTCTGATCAAGGAAATGCACCGCAAGATGTTTGCTTCACCTCAAGGATGGACACGATGAGCATTGGTGAGTGCTAACTTTTGCTGGTTTACAAGTAAATTCCACAGGGCAGCTGTAATGAGGGCAGGGTTGCGGGCCAGAAAACCAAAACAATGAGCTGAAGCAGCGGAAAGGCTCAGTATTGCTGAGGGAAACTGCAGAGTCAGGTGATAACACTCAGTACAAATGACACCTTTCACATTACATTTGGCCATTTGTTTCCTAGTTTCTATACAGATATTGAACAGAGCAGCTTCAACTCCACTACCAAGAAACAGGCCTGCAATAAGACTAATGACTCAGAAATACAGCAATATGTTAACGTCTGAAAATAAAAATAAATGACGCAAAAATATGGAAAACTGCTCATTTCTTCAACACACCCCTTTATTGACACTCATAAGGAGTAACATCTCCAACTCTTCTCTCTCCATCTTTTCACCCATTTTACATTCTCTTTCTTCTGGCCCTGGGGCATTTAGGCTCCACAGCACCGCATACATCCAATTATACCACGGCTCTGCGCACGGCGGTGACACATCGATTGACACAAGCGACATCCAGTCTTATCACTGTGACATGATGCAGTGCTGGGCAAGCATCATTAGCCTGATCAGCCAATAGCTGGGCAGCTTGTTAGACCCCCCCAAGGGCTGGACATGCAGCTGTGGTTCTAATACAGATATCATAAGACAAGGAAGAGGAGTGATAAAGTGATGGAGAGAGGAGGAGAGATTATAAACCTTGGAGGGACAACTTTACGTTTGTGCGCTCTTGTGTTTGTATGTGTTTCGGACAATTCCACCGGGTTGATGTTGGCCAATTCCGCTTTTCCTCAAGCCACAGCGACACAACAACAGGTGCAGTTTCCTCAAAGCCCCCAGCCTCCATCATCCAAGACCGTTCCTTTGTGACATTACTGCAGGCAGCTGTCAGATCTTTGAGTGGCTGTTTACACCATCTGATCATGTGATGCCTCAGTCATACGGGCAGTTCTAGCTAACATAATCGCCTCAATCGCTACAACAAAGTAAGTGAGATCATTTCAAAGTGTGCTTTTGGGATAGGTTGAGCCCTGAGGACAAACCACTCTCTCTGGAACACTTTTGGCCCATTTCTGATCTACCTGTGGTATTTATAGGCAAATGCTCTCATATTTCTATGCTCCACTTCTAAGCCCTCTTTAGCCAAAATGTACTTTCACGTACCAGACGAAAACTTTCTACAAGGTTTTGAAAGAAGAAAACCAAGAAGGAAAGCATTTTCTGTTTACTTCTCCCTGTTTACTTCCCTCCTCTCCAGATTAATCTTGATATTGATTGCCTCCACTGGCTGAAAAAGTTGTCCGTGTATTATGATCTAACATTGCCACCACCACATCTGTGCCCAGCTGAAACCACGCCAAGCTCAATGCTTCCCGGCGTGTGCTTTACAGCCAACTAACCCCTGCTCAGCACCTGTTGGCCAGTCCCAGCCAGCTCCAGCTACTTAATCCCATTTACAGAGACAGCAGGTTCAATTATTCAGTGCTCCAATGAAAGCTCCTTCAGTATTCATGAGGAGGTCTATGGACACCGGCAGCGTGTGCACGCATTTGTGCGTGTCTCCTTTATCATTTGATTGCTTATTCTAAAACCTCTACTCATCACTGATGTCATGTTTAAGTCATTGGCTCCATTGTGTGACTGCTGTTTTTTCGCATCCAGGATCTAATTCTCTGGAGTAGACACATCAGCCGATAGAGGGGAAATGCTGTTATTATTGTTGGTCTACTCAGTAGAACATTGTGGACCAAAGAAATTACAGCTTGTTCCTCAACCCCCACCTCTTTTTTTTCCTTTTCTTCCCTCCCATCGCAGAAGAGAAATGACTGTGAGGCAAATGCCATTATTATTTTCTTTTAAATACTGAAGGAAGCAAAGGCTGCTGTGTTTGTCATTTATGTAAGCAGTTAGCCAGATATGGTTACAGCCCTCTGAGCATGCCTTGAAAAGTAAATTAAGGACATTGGGTTGAGCAGAGGGTTGCTTGGGATCAATGCACTGACAAAGAAATTCATCACTAAATCTATCCAAGCAATTACTGATGTAAGCATCAAACTGACAAACAGTTTTCTGTTGCCTTCTTCAGTTTCCCTCTCCCTTCTCCCATTCTTGCTTTCTGTTTGTTTACCGTGTTTCTGACTGTGGAACAATGCAGCGACCTTTGCGGAGATAATTCTATTACGTAAGTTGAGTAATTGCTCTGGATGTGGAAGAGGAGTGTCCGCTGCTCCTCTTGCTTGGCCCACAGCTCCCATGTCCTTGGATTTAAATGAAACTCTGCAGTATTCATACAACCTGACAGGGAGAGTTCCGCTTAGAAAACAGAGAGGAGAGGAGGAGGAGGAGAAAGGGGAGAGAGAAAAGAGAAAAAGGGGGATGGATGTGAGACGACAGGGAGATGGAGATGAGCATGACAAAAGCAGTGAGCCAGAACCAAGCAGGATGAAAATGCTATAAAAAGAGTCCATCCCTCTACCCCCCAACCCCCCTTTTTTTAAGCAGTGCTAGGCACGGCATGTACCTCCAGATTGTCCAAGAGGATCTGAAAATGGCCTGTGTGGTGCAAAGAGCCCTGCAAAGGAGTACACAGCAATAAATGGAAGGAGCCTAGATAGTTCGTGCCTGCTGAGGTGTTTTTTTTCCCATTCTTCGCTGCCACCTTGAGCCCTGCTCGCTACAATGGAGAAGCGCAGACAGGGCACGGAGGCTCGACGCTAACAATCGGCACAGTTGAAATAGCGAGAGGCTTTACTGGCAGAAATGTTCACTTTACTTTGTTCCGAGTTTCTTCATTTGGACAATGGGTAGAGATGGAGTCAGAGAAGCAGACAATTACTGATATTTGCTGCCAGCTATCAGAGAGGGAGAGACCAAGAGAAACAGAGGGAGAAGCTCCACTCCCACATTGTTAATTAAAAACTCTCTCTCAGCGCTGTGCTCACTGAATAAAAGGCAGTCGCACAGTCGAGCAGAACACACACGCGAGCACAAGGCAAAGACTGTGTTCACCGCTTTTATTCCTATCAAGCTACTCCAATCAAACAATAACATTTGGCAATATGATTGCGTTTTACTGCATTTGATTTTGCATTGTGTAGGAGATCGCACAATATTGTCTCTATGATCCATAACTATAGAAATTGGATGGGCTTTGGGTTTTGGGGGGGGGGTACAAGAGACAAAGCAGTAGAGGAAAATAACAGGAAAGCTGATTTCATGCTCGGGGGATTGCATCTCATTTTCTCCCTGCGCGGAGGTCCAGTGTGCGGTCCAGCTTGTGGATTTACTGCCACCTGGTGGATTGTGACTGCACTGCTGCTGAGCGTGTGAAAGCTCACTGGGACACAGTCTAGTGCTGGAGTCAACATCAGAAGACTGGGTCAATCCTAGAGAAGTAAACTACACCCCTTATCTTGGACAGACAGTGTCACTTGTGTGTGCACTTTCTGAAATAGAAACTCCCAAACCAAACTGCACGTTGAGGCTTGACTTTGCCTCTTTATCCTTTTCTTTATTGTTCGTTTTCTTACTTCTAACACAGGAAATCAAAATAAATTGCTTGAAAGTACCAAAAGAAAGAAGAAATTCAACAACAAAATTCCCATTTAGGGCAATACCGCTCAGTTAAGAATGCTATTATACGCTTGGACAGTCCAGTCAATATTACTGAACATCTATCTCCAAAACCACCAAGTGGAGAACTAAGACTTGAACCTGCAATGTCCTGAGATGTAAAATAAGTTATTATCCAAGCTCTTGTGTTTCAAGAAGAAATATGGCTGTGGCGATAGGAAATCAATGACAGCTCCCTCCAAGTCATCCCAGGCTGCACCTCGGGGTGAATTAATGAGGGCTTCTCATCACTAATTAACACATAAACACACACAGCTCCCGTCACCTAGTGAGAGGGAGTTGATTACTCGCCCTGCTTGGAAATGAGTGTTTCATGTGATCTTTTGCAAAGGGAGAAAAAAGAAGAGGAGGGTGAGAAGGGAAGAGAGAAGAAGAAGAGATGAGAAGTTATACACAGCGGCCGGGTCCAACATCAGAGAAGTCTGGATGATTAGGGGATGCCAGCACTCACAGAGAGCAGCTCTCCTAACAGCCTCCATCACCTCATTAGTCTGGGCCAGCAGCAGTATGCCCTCACTATTAACTGCTAAATGAAAGACCGCCAACCGTGATTACTGAAGGGAAGTCCCCTGTCGTCATGGGGATACGAGATCCCTCTACACGCACACACATAAACTCACACTTCAACTTCCATGATTGCTATTTGAAGGGCGTTTATGAAAAGGCGATTGAGGCAAAAGTGGATATTTTACACATCATCGGTCACAGCCGTTCACCCCGGAGCCCAAAACGTGAAAGCTCGGGACATCAAGCAAACCTGTTACGACAAATTGCCTGCATTGCAGCAGAAAAACACCCTCAACAAATGCCGGCATTCTCTCAGTTGTTTCATTTAAAGACCACATGAAGCTTTCAGCTCTACTTTCACGCTGCAAATGTGACAAAGGCTTCATAAGCACATGAGTGAAACAGCCTCGGAGTCCTTGAGTCAAGGATGCAGTACTCACTGCTGCAGAGAGGATGGCATGGCTCCATAGGTGCATCCAATTTAGGTGTATGAAAGTGTGTTTGTAGTGCGAAAATGCTGCACGTTATAGCGTGTTTTTATGGACTTCTATACACAGGATTTGGTTATGTAATGCAATATAATATGGACGTTTTGTACAGTTGGATGTGCTTGACTGAATGCAAGTGTGTGCAAGGTGCCTCCTGCAATCCAATATTGCACTTCCATACAGTTAAATAGACCATATTTGTGCTGCATCAGCTGATATACCCTGACTTTTACGTCTTAATATGGCTTAAGCTGAAAAAATTCGCACAATGCAACTCTTGTAAGATCCTCCCTGACTGGGTCCTTCAATCCCTGTTTGTAACACAGGCTTTCAGTTAAAAAAATGCAGTCCCCAAGTTGAAGGCGATATTACTCGAGAGATGTCCCTTCAGCAATTTTCTCCCTCCTGAGCCACAGGACACATGCTGTTTAGCACTTCCCATGACTAATACATTGACTCCGACATGTGAAAATCAGCTGAGTGCTTATTAAATGCACATGAAAGGCAAGTGCAGGTAAGTCTTAAGCCCAGCAGTACTTACGGTCGTTGCAGTGAGTCCCCGTGTAAGATGTCATAGAGCAGTCACAAGTGAAGTTCTCCCACTGCTGGATACACACACCCATGTTGGCGCAGGAGTCCTCCTGGCAGGTTGTACTTGGGCCTGGGAAAAGGCAAGAGGTAGAAAGAGAGAGGGATACCACAGGAGAGCACAGTCAAGCAACAATAAGAGCTACTGCTGAGCCTTAACAATGCAGGACTCATGCAGAAGAAATGCACTCCAGAGAGAGATACAGCATGTGGGCCTAGAAGAAAGAACAAGGAGCAAACAGTGCCACCACAGGAAGCCTGACCTGGAGTACAACACACTTAAAAACAGTCTGGGGAATCCTGTTTCATGCTGGGTAAAAGCGGCAATTGCAGTGGCAAGCCGAAGCAGAGGCGCCAGGTTTTCACAGGATCAACGGCGCGCTTCTCAAGCAGAGGGAGCGTCAGCATTTACTTTTTCTAATTGCTGTGAAAGCTGCAGTACAGGATGCTTGTTAAGTTCTAATCTGCATTTAAGGCATACTGAAATACAGCAGATGAATTGGACCCCAGCTGGGCTGATGTGATGGCACTGTCAGCTCCCCTTAATTTCCTTCTTTTGGAGAGTGTGTGCCGGTGGACATGCATGCAGATTTTCTACTCATTCCAACAAGTGACTTGAAAAGAAGTTTTATCAGAGTAAAACTTAGAACGCTGCATTCCCTCTGTGAACAAGCAAGACGAGACAGAAATAAACAACCTTTGAACAAATGATAAAAACTCCATTAAAAACACCCATTTAAAAATGTAAGTGGTCCTGGCAGTTTTCGTCCCAAACATCTCTTTCACTGTGAGAATACGCGGTGTACACTAGACACACTCGACAGACAGAATTCACGAAGAGCCGAGGAGAAAAGAAACATAAAGAGCACTTGAGAACATGTAGTGCATATCCTCGTGTATGCACTTCAGTCAGACGGGAGCTGAGGAGGGTATTCAAAGTCAGACTGGATGTGTGTTTGCTATTCCTCCACACCACACATAGCTTTTACCTTTGAATACTTTTACTGAGAGGGAATGCAGATAAGGACAAGTGCACAGCATAGATAACGAGATAAACAATTCCCCGTCTGAGTCTAGACAGGCACGGGGGGAAACCTTGACAGAAACCCTTCTGATAACCACGTAGGAAACAAACAAAAGTAAATAAGGTGAAATTAAATAAACAGTCCAAATAAATGGCAGACAAATGCAAGTAAACAGAGTTTAAGCGCAATTGTCTGGTGCAAGACAAAGTGAAGAGAAGAAGGACATCTGGAGTGGAAAACAGAGCAAGTTTGCCAGCTGAAAGTGCATTTACTGTGTAATGTACGGCAATGGTAGTCAACCAGGCATCCTGCGCGCAAACATGAATTTCAATATTGTGTCCTCATGTCATGTTCGCATGCACATATCGGTGCACGTCTGTCAGCGTGAGCGATGGAGGATTTTGCTGTGTTTGACTGTTGCAGCAGGAGGCCGCTCGCTCTCTGAAAAACACTCTCACCTGGGTAAAGCAGCAAACATAATAGTTTTTGGTTTTTTTAAAAAAAAAAAAGAGACAGCGAAAGAGGCCTGATACGCTGTTTAGGGGCGCAGTGACAGCCTCATAAGGCTGTCTGTGCCAGCCTGTTACTTACCACAACTGGCTTTTTCACACAGGAACACAGGACTCCCACGAATGGTCTGTTTCTGCTTTTAAACCACCTCCATGACATATGCCATGTATATCGACACTGTATGAGCATCAATTAACTGACCTGATCTGTTTCCTCTCTTTAATTAGACTGTGTGCTCAAGTTTTTTGCAACTCTCCTGGTGGCGAGCAGGGAAGAAAACATGCATTCATTTAACTGTTATGTACAGTTAAATGTGTTGAATCTAAGGTATTTATGGCTACAGTCACGCTGCAGCAGTACTGTAGTGTGAAAATGCAGTTACCACAGAATAATCAGAATTTTTGATTGCTTCATCAGCTGTTTTGTTTGCTAGTAGTCTCTGTCTTTCTTTCTCTATGCATATTCTTTTTTTTTCTTTTCAGAGAGCAAGTCACCTCTGCTGCACCAAGGGGACATTATTGCCATGGTGACACCCACGATGCATTGCACACAGCAGACTTTCAGGCGTGCAGGCCTCTGAGAGGCTGAGTTTAACCCTCTACCTTGCAGGTCGGCTTTGGTGAAACCAACTTTGTTAGCGCAGAAAGAAAATAACAAACAGAACAGAGCAGAGCGGAAAACAAGAGTAAAGGTTAGTGAGGGAGCAGCATCGTTAGCGTTCGTAGAACTTGTACAAGTTTGTGCAATATCAGGGAACGTTGTTGATTTGTTCGTCAGGGTTGAGCTCCGGAATAAAGATCCTACACAGTGGAATTCTTTTTTTTTTCTTTTTGCTGAAGACAAAAGTTTTAATTATGTTTTCGCCAAATGTTCTGCTCGTTAAATGCTACTGTGCAATACTTTGAATGTATCTTAATCTTCTGCTGCCCTCTAGAGGCTTGCAGCATACACAACATATGCATTTGAACAGTGTAGTATTTTACATTGGAAGAAGTCATGATTTATTAAGTAGGTCCGAATAGTTTTGGCATGACAGTAATCTAGAATATGTAATACAGAAACAGCCTCAAGTCAAATCTGACTGGAATAACTGCAATAGATGGCTGTACATATACCACATCAGCAGCAGCTCATTCGTATTCTGGAATACTGAAAAGCTAATTTGCCTTAAGATGGAAGGATTTAGGGGCTGGAGAAGGAAAAAAGACAGCGGCTGAGTGTTTGAGTTCATGTAGTAATCTCTCTAAATGTCTTATCTTGTAAAATAGTCACAGTTTTACAGTTTTACAAAACATTTTGACTTTAGTTTCATCAACTGAGCAAACAGGATGTTTCTTAATTTGTGATTCATGTTTTAGCACTTCCAGCTATCTAAAAATAGATCGATGCAACATAAAAAGTTAACAAGCCATTATTAGGGAAACTGAAAGGCAAATTATTTTCCTATGATGTGACAAATGCCTGGCGAAGAAAAAGAAAATAAGTAGGATTAACAATGCCGGCGAGAGGCTTTAAGGTCTGCTGAAGAGCCTTCTAATTAGACTAATAAATCTCAGACGGCAGGTCATGATTCTCGTACGCCACAGGCCATCTGTACCTTCGCAGCCACGCTCGATCTGCCCGCTGCGGAAAAGGGCGTCGTTGATGAGGTCTGGCAGGCGGCCGTTGAGGTCAACTGAGGCCAAGCATCCCTGGAAGCCCTCCCGAGAAACCACCAGCTTTGGGAGGTTCTGGTACATGTTGGGTCCCAAACCTCCGATAAAAAGGTCACCTGAGGGGAGAGACAGAGGGAGAGGAAGGTAAGTGGGTTTAAACAGTTAGCATTTTAAGGTAATTTTACAAGCTGTTTTTAAAGGAATAGTTCAACATTTAGGGAAACATGCTTATTCACTGTCTTGCTGGGAAATAGACGAGATCAATACCACGGTCATGTCTGTACAGTCAATATGAAGCTAATGTCAGCAGGCGGTTAGCTTAGCTCAGCACAAAACCTTTTTTTGACTTTGTCAGGGGTGTCACATTTATGTCTCGGGTCTGACTCCAGCCCGACTCATGTGTGGGTCTCCTGCTGCGGATGTGGGGATGACATTCTTTGACCATCATCATGATGATAATAACTTTAACGTCTCAGAGAGCGAGAATGCGGTACCTTTGAGGTCGAGGTTCTTGGCTCCGTTGACATTCTGGGTGACTGACTTCGTGTCTACCTTCAGCGTGTGTGTGTTGGAAGCGTCTCGCGTGATGACCACGTTATGCCACTGGTTGTCGTTCAGTGGGTTGTCGCTGTTCCCCTTCAACAGACTTGGCCCGTTCCCCAGATCAAACACATAGTGGATAAACCTGCAGAGAGGAAGCACAGCCTGTAAACACATCAGGCTTTGTTGCTGTATTTGTGTGTGTGTGCGGTTGCAGTACGTCTCTTTTTATCTTTCCAGACTGATTAACCTTTATGGAAAAAACTCCCACAATCAGCTCACGCTGCTCTGACACTAATGGGAGTTAAACTGATAAAGAAAACAATCTTCGCTGCAACACAGTGCTGTTTATGCTTTTACAAGCCTACGAAAGGTGCAACAGAGATTTGGGATCGATAGCTTTGTCAGCACTGTTAAATTCATAACGCCTTAAGAAACCCAAATCAGCGCTGCTATTTTAAACGTGATAATCGTCTCTGGATTGAAGCCAGCAGCGCGTCTCACTCACCCTTTGACCAGCTCTACGGCAATAAAGTCGTTCCCGTCTCCGCTGTTGAAGATGATGAAACCGTCGGGCGAGGTGGTTTTAAACTGAAAGAAGAGGTGCATTGTGGTATAGGCCTGCAGAGTGGCCAAGCCCAGGTAGCTGGCCTTGGTCTTGAAGGTCACGGGGTCGGCGATGATGAAGCGCATGCCAAAGCGGGCGTTCAGCTCGCAGAAGTCGATGTCCCCGTTCTTGCACATGTCGATGTACTGCATGCCGTTGAACTTTAGGCTCTGGAGGGACAGTGGGGAGAGGTGGTGCTGTTAATAACAGACTGTGGTGACATAATGCACAAAGATGTCAAACTATAGCACTGTTTGCACATTCTAAGGCACATCTTGATAATAGCTTTCATTTAAAAAATACAGAAATACAAGGACACCTGTGGCTGAATATTCCGGCCTGTTCTTTCCCTCAGATGATAAATAACGATGACCCTCCTCCTGAGGACACGACTTTATCAGTGATTGACAGCTGCTGAACAGGATGCATCCGAACGCACTGCACTTACCTGCAGATGTCCAATGAAGGAGGAGGGAGCGGACGAGACGTAGCGTCTCTCGGTCAAGATGCCCGTCTCCACGTTGTTGAACTCCAGACGGGTGTGGTCGCCCGCCATCTGACCTGAGGGGGAGGAGGGAAGAAAGGAGAGGAAGCCAAGGGATGAAGGGGCGGAAGAGGAGGAGGGACACTGCAACCTAGACCTTAACGCAGTAATAACCCTCTTAACCCAAGCAACGCTAACAGTCAAGTAATGTCCACAGAGCAGTAAATAGTGACATAAGGACAGTCTTACCATATTATTAATAGTCAGACAAAAGCAATCAGTGTCGTCAATCAGCAATATTCTAATTGTTTATACTAGAAAAACTCAATACTATACTGCTGTTTCATTTAAGAGGTATGACATGAAGAACATCTAACGCCACACAAGTGAAAACATTTTTTTCCCTCATCCGTGAGACAGATTATACTTTTAAACAGAGACGTTAAACCTGTATTCAACCACCACCGAAGAAAGAAAACAAAAGAGAAAAATTAAATGATCATGCATATCATGGGTATCGGAAAATAGCGAGGAGGCGGATCGCAAGACTAATACCTTCAGCCATGTCGTCATCCACAGTGAGTTTGAAGTTTTTACCGCGGCGGACCACTCGCACTGAGTGCCAGTCATTGTCGTTGAGCTTTTGTCCGGCATAAAGAACCTCAGGGCCTTTGCCTGAAGAGGAGGGTTTGTTAGTGAAGGGACAGGGGAAGCACAGGCACAAACAAAATCTTTGTTTTTCAGGACAAGACTTTTCTTTTTTTTCTGCTGTTCACAATATTTTCTCAGATCAAAATAAGGATTTGGTGACAGTAGATAGTAAAAATTGGTTTTGATTTGTCAACAGAGGAAAACAGTGCAGTAAATCATAACTGTTTGTGTAAGAGAAGATTTGCTGTTACTCATACAAAGGCCCAAAAGCTGGTACTATAACTGTCTCTGTCTCCCTTGCTTATATTCCTTGGAATGATCCCTCCAAGTCACACCTTAAATAGCCTGTTTTCACAAACTGTACTGCAGTTTTATTGTGGCTTTCATTAGAATTGGCCTGTAGAGACCGACTAAAATAATCTTAGAACCAACCACTAGAGGGCAATGCAGCCCCACTGAGTTTATCTACAGGCCAGAGCTGCTCATTCGTTCCTGAATGTGCTGAATAATATTGAACCAAATGAGCAGCATTCTTGAGCTAGTCCTACTGATTTGTAGAGCAGATTTAGGATTTTAATTTGGTGACTAAACTCCAGTTATCCACCGCTGACTCAGCACTGAAGAGAAATGTGTACTGCATGCACAAGAAGAAGTGAATATGACTTCTCAATGTTTACTTTCACCTGTGCAAGGATTCAGCATTTTCAATATTATATGATGCATGAATGATTAATTAAAAAGCAAACTCGAGTTGATTAAAATTTAAAATTTACTGAAAAAAAAATTTAAATTAGTGATTTGAAAGGTAACAATTTAAAGGAAATTATTGATTTTGCAAAACCAAATCAGCCCATGCGCACCTGATCATTATTTAATGACAATAATCAAGCTAATCAATAATGAACAGGAGTCTATAATCTGTTTCTAGAGAACACATACACACACACACACACGCCCTGACACACATACCTGAACCCCCTTTCAAGTCTTTGTTCTGCGTTTCTCTCTCTCTTGATCTCTTTCTCTCTCTACAAGGCTGCGAGCGCCTTTGAAAATAATGAAAAATAAGAGCTCCTTTCACGAGTAAGAGCATGTCTGCTAACACCATCTATATATCACATTATGGGCCTATATACTGCAGTACGTGTTAAAATAAGGAAGGCAAGGAAACAAAGCAAGTGAGACACGCAGCGATATATTACAGTGTAATGGGGAAAACAATGTAGCCGGTAGACTCTGAAAGTGCAAATGTTCAGTAAGTAGCTATAGGCGTACAGGGAAAGATTAAAAACTAGTTGCCTGACTTAATTTGCAAAAGGGGCCATTTAAAATATATAGAGTACATTAAGTCAGATTTGCATAACTTTGATCTCTGGCTATTCCTTATTTCCCCCCTTATCTGAAAAATCCTCTTATCAGTCCCCCACATTCACACATCTCTGCCCTTACATCTGGCACACAGGCTATAATCAAACATTGATTGAAGGAAGAAGGCTGCAGAAGAAGAATGTTGACTTACTGGTGTTACAGTTTATCCTGACACAGTCTAGATGGGGAGGGGAGAATAAGTGACAGATGAAATCGCATCCTTCAAGGTTACAGCTGCAGACATCCAAGAGCAAGAAAAGCCACCTTCCGGGGACGGTCACATGACCCCGGCGGCCATTTTAGCCTGGTTAGCTACTGATGGTCAATACTATGCTGATACTGGAAATCCAATTTAATCCCAATCCAGTTCTTTAATTACTTTTAATGATGCAGCCAATAATATTGCACCAACAGTGGTCAATACTAAAGCACTGATTGATTGTAATTTGAACGTTTCACATCATGACAGGAATGCCAAAAGCATCATATGTGAATTATTTTCCAAAAAAAAAAGCTGTCATGGAGTTCTGCTACCTATTGAGTTGTTAAATTTTCAAAATGGTCGCTTGCAACTCAATGGCCACATCGATTTTGCAACCCAGCAACTACAGCCAAAATATTTTACCAGCAGCACAGCACATTGTAAAATCAATCAACTGTATACAGAATTTGTCCTTAAAACTGAGGCTTTGCATGCCTCTTGCTAAAAATCTCCATCTAAGGGAGAGTATTAAACCTGTGTTTGGCAGGTGCAGGTTGAAATCCATGTGACCAGGCTGGTCATGTGCCGTCAACCGCAACAGAAAAGTGGGAACAAACAGCCTCGAGCCACGCAGCACCAACGCCGTACAGAGGCCTACAGATTCCCTCTCTGAGGGTCCTATGTGTTTACTGAAAATAGCTCTTTGCATTTGTTAGAATTTGAAATTCACTTAAAGGTTAACTCTCTTTTGAATGCTTGGAGAAAGACCACGTTGCACATTAAAAACATGAAATACGCACTATAGATGTTCCATGTTTTTAGCAGCTGTGGTAATTGCATTCTGAACTAAATGGGTTTGATTCACATATTTTCTATGTGCACATGTGCTTTATGTTGAGAGCATCTATTCTAGGCTCACTGGTGTAAAGGCCTGCACTCTACTTAAATGCAGCACTCCTGCCACCATCTGCAGGCACACTGGGTGCTGTGGCATCGGGCTGTTTGCCAGACGGGCCGCAGGCTCGGGGGCCTTTGAAGGGGTGAGTGCCATCTTTGAACAAGGCATGGGAGATGCCAGCTAGACCAAGGGTTACTAATGGACAGAGAGAAACATGAACCTGCTATCATGAGACAAAAAAGAAAAAAAGAAAAAAAAGAGAGACCACAGGAACAGACCCACATGATAAGAATGCATACTACCAGTGCAGCACTGAAATGTGCAAATGCTTACCTGCAGATCTGAATAGATGGCTGAATATAATCGAAAAATGTTGCTATCTGAATTGATGCATGTCTGAGGACAGTGCAATCTATTGAAGTCATTCAAAAAGCAAAATGTGCCTTTGGAAGAATCTATTTGTACACAATAATGAGCATGACTAAAATGATCTATGACATGTTCAAAAGATGTGCTGCAGAGCATGGATTACTTTGTTAAGTGTTAGATTGATGGATAGAAAAATCTACAAGGACATCTAAGCATCAAGGCAGAAAAAACTTACAGTTCAGGCAAGTCAAAAACAAGACATGCAACTACAAAGACAAACTGCAAAAACTGGTTTAGTATGTGTTAGGTCTGATATCAAGTCTGGACCATAAAGAAATTGTACAAAAGAAAAAGAAAAAAAAAAAAAGCACAAAAACAGTAAGGCCTCCTCTTGAACTCGAGGGGAGGGAAGCCAACAGGGGCGGTTTATACAATACCTAAGTTGACCGTCAGTTTGACTCTCCCGCTGTCCAGCTCCAGCCTCAGCGTATCCGCCGACTCGCGAGACGTGGCGGCCATGAGCAGGCCGAACGCCCGCTGGGACATGAAGCGGAGGGAGACGTCCTCGGCCTCTGTGTGCATCACATTCGGGATCACGACTTTCATGTACATGCTGCCGTCGTACGACAGGATCGACGCCTCTGCGAGGAAAAGAAGAGACGGAAATGTCATTAACTGGAATTTTATTTAACATACAATAAGCTTTCAAACAACCAAAAAAGGATAATGTGGGGAAGGAGAGGCTGTGTCTACTTATGTGTATGCACAGATACCATCATTAAAGGACAAAGTGTGGCAATATATTGCACATGCTTCATCTCCTTCTGACAGCACTGTTTATGCTACAGAAGCTTCCAATAAGATAAAAGCTGGAGTGTGCTATGAAAGCAAATATGCACACATAAATATGCTGGGTAAAGAAAAGCGAATCCAGTTGAAAGTTGGAAGATGCACGCATGCATGTATGTCCCTTATATTTTATCAATGGGAAACACACTCATACATGTCCCACATGCCCGGATGCAGCTGTGCTCATCATCCTTGGAGTGACAGGCGAGTGTCTGGGAGCTCAGGCTGAGGCGCACACACGCTGCTCAGTGTGCAGAAAATTAAATCATCATGCTACTTCCTCCTCTCCCTCCATCAGTCGGTGTCTTTAATGGTGAAATCTTTCTCTTTTTTTTTGATATGTAAAAGCAGAATACGTGCAACCACACTGTCATACTAAAACGCTGTTTGGTTAAATAGGGACAATAAGAACAAACGGGTCGCGGCGGTTCGAAGGCTGCCGGGCCGGACGATTCTGTTTCCTTTTTTTGAGTTTGAAAAGGAGCAGAAAGCCAGAGTGAGTGCGGCGAAGAAAGAGGAAGACTGTCAGCAGGCTGGAAGCCTCTTGGGGGAGAGAGAGACAGATTAAAAAGGGTATCCAACCATGACATACCTGTTTTGACACCTCAGCTTTTTAAAAGAAAAAATAGCCCTGTGGCCTCAGAAATGCACCACCATTTGGCTGCGTCTAGGGAAACGCTGAGGCTGTAGGTGAGAGGTTTTTGGAGCATCACACGAGAGAGGGGTTGTACCTGTAAACGATGCAATGTCACGTGCCACGTCCCGAGCGCTGGCCCCCCCCCCCCCCCCCACCCCTTTTTTTTTTTTTGGTCTGCTATTTTGCACAAAAATAAAGTCATTTTCAAGTTTCAACAGTAACCAAGAGAAACAGTAAAGCGTTATCAGGAATATTGGATCCTGTTTCAGTTAAATCTCAAGATTCATATGATATGTTGTAAAAACTCATACATAAGCGGTGTGAGATCACTGAGCCATTCAGCCGAGCGGTGCGCTGCTGTAAAAATCTCACATTTGTCCGTGTTGCTTTTAGGGCTGTTGTAAAATCCATTCTATGAACAAGCTGTCGACTGTGTGGGTACAGTAGCCTGGAGGATAATGAAACCTTGGCTCCCCATTGTTCTACTCAATCTTAAATTGCACAGGCTCTCTCCCTCTTTGTATCTCCTGCGCTCTCACGTACACACACACATAAAGAAGCGCTGTCACACATCCACACATGCACGCACACCAGCCTGTCTGCAGACATATGCCCTAACAGACAGACGCATGTATTGATTTGTGAGCCAGGTCAGGTCCCAGGCTCACACATGGAGAAAAAAAAACATGGTGCGAGTCAATCTGCAGCTCAGAAAACAAAGGGAGACAAGGACGGACATGAAAAGCACCCTATAAAACAAACTGTGATGTTCACTTTGGAGTTTGAGCAGACTTGACACAGCACCCGAGGTAAAACTATTCCTGAGAATTGACTCATATGTTTGTAGCTATGACAATTTGGCAGTGGAAGGGAAACATTTGTTTCACATTGTGGAAACACAGTGGTCACATACCTTCATACAACCTCCAACAAAAATGATTTACTGGCTCAAGACAAGACTCATCCACACTCGCAGCTCTGTGAAGCTGTACTTAGGCCTTGAGCTAAATGCTAACATTAGCATTCTGCCATGCTCACAATGACAAGCACCTGTTTGGAACTTTCCACAGGTAAACGGGTTCATTGGTAACAGGTGACAGTCTCGTGATTGGGTATTAAAGGGGCATCCTGGAAAGGCTCGGTCGTTCACAAGCAGGCCATGGAGAGAGGTTCACCACTTTGTGAACACATGATTGAGGGTTGAGGGCTGAGCCGTGGGTGAAGGAATGCAATCTATCCAACAGTTAAAATAATGTACTGAAAACCACAAATGTCAAACTCATGGTGGCACTAAAAAATAAAAAAAGAATTCAACCTCTGGGGACCATTAATATCTGTACAAAATATCATGACGATCCATCCCATAGTTGTTGAGATACTTCAGTCTGGTTCCAAAACTGGGCTCCATCAGTATCTCTCTTGAACTGTCCACATACACACAT
Organism: Chaetodon auriga; assembly: GCF_051107435.1. Classification (NCBI taxonomy): domain Eukaryota; kingdom Metazoa; phylum Chordata; class Actinopteri; order Chaetodontiformes; family Chaetodontidae; genus Chaetodon; species Chaetodon auriga. The sequence continues at coordinate 16,353,740 of NC_135091.1, read as the reverse complement.
TTTGAGCAAGCCAAGCTCATGCAAACACAGTATGCAAGTCTGCTGTGGGATTGATTTCTATCTCTGGGCACTTTAAGATAGTCAAAGATGAAAAATGCCATCCACCTGTTTTAAGAGGCTGCATAAAAACCATCCTAACCAGTTTGCCAATATGCTCGACTGCTCCACAGTCAACACTACGCTGCGGCTTTCTACGCAAGCAACAACATAATAGCAGCCAATTTTAGAGGTCTATTTTGGTGTACAACATCCTTTTTGGGGTAAAGTGGTCTCCATCATGTCAGAATGTCATCGATCAATCTCAGCTGGGATTGGCTGTGTTGTAGTCAAATGGATTTTTATTGTCTGATGGAGGAGAGGGAAGTCGCTGTTGACTGCTGTTTAGTGTGTTTTATTCCCACTGCACGTATCTATCTGCTTTTTGTGGCAGGAAACCAAAACAGAGAAAAGGCTGAGTTATGAGGATGTGCTTCATTTAGAACCACTGAGGGAAGACTCAAGACGAAACAAACGGGAAGTCTCTTAAAATGCAATACTGTTAACACTTAATGTCTCCAAACAACATTAAGAAACAAAGACAAAATGCATAAATAAGGTGAGGATTCAAAGATTCTGGCACAATATCCTACTTTCTTCAGCCACCAAATATGGCACCATCTTTTTACGAGCGTGCACATTCTTATAAGGGAAAGTCAAAGTGACACATTACTGTAGAGTATAATGCACAACTTGACTTGGCTATACTGAACTTATTCTACTTGAAGCTGATGTTTAAATAAGTCTGGAATGCTTTACAGCTATTCCATTTGATATTTAAAGTTAAGAAACGGCTTTGTGGAATGTGAAAAACATCACTTGGACCTACGAACCCATGGAAAATAATCCTGCCTCTAGACTTCCCATCAGCTTTTCAGCATCCTTTAGTTCAAAGTTGAAGCAGGACGTTGGTGGATGTTCACTATAGTTAGCAGAGGTAATAATCTGTCTGCCTATGTCCTCTCTTTCAGATAAATTTGGCTAACCTGGAGATTTGTGCAAAACAAGTGTGCTTGTTCTGTTTGGCATTCCCACATCTCAGCACCCACATCTCTTGGCCAAAAGCGGAAACCTCAATCAGAAGGAGAATTTCTGAAGGAGTGCCTTGATGCCCCTGCAGAGCCGCCAGCCAGACAAAGCGAAATTGTTCCAAAGTGTAGGTTTGTCTCAAAGAATTCATGGAAATGGAAGGAAAACCTGTCGTGGACATCGGGGATAGCAAGTGTCTTAGCAATTTGGTCTTCGTGGTGGACATTAACAAGAACCTCTCGGAGCTCAAGCTGAAGCTCCAGCTAGTTTCTAAGCTCTCTGCTTTCAAATGTCAAATCAAGTGCAATTAAACCTGCAAGAAGTGCATCTGGAAAGAGGAAACACGTCTGAAATACGCCGCCGAGGGTGAAAACTCTTTCAAACTTTTAGAGAGAGGTTTCAGGACATGAAAAGTAAACAGGAGGAACAGAACACATTTGCCAGGCTGTTTAATGTGGAAGCAGCTGACGTACCTGACAACCTACAACACAACATAATTGAGCTGCAGGCAGCAGGAAGTACAACATCCTCGCTTTGCTGCAGTTCTATAAACTGTACATACGTCCTGAGGAGTTTCCCATTCTGAGGAGACATGCACTGAAGTTTGCATCTCTGGGACAACCCACTGCTGCGAGCAGTTCTCTTGCTAAAACTCAGTTCCACTCAAGACTGACTAACCCAAACCTGGAAAGCCAGCTGCTCGTAGCATCACCATCTCTGCCATCTGACACCAGACACCTCGCCAAAAGAGAGGCGGCTCCAGCCATCGCATTAGAGGCTAATGTGATATACGTGTTCAATAATTTAGTACGGCCCTCGAAGGACATCATAAAAATTGAAATGGCCCTTGATAAGAAAAAGGTCCCCCACCACTGATGTAAAGCGTAATCACGGCTTCTGAGGCAACGCAAGAGCTCTAAAGCAGTGGAAGAAGACAGCTGAAAAAACATGGCTTTACATTCGCAGAGAATTAAACATCAGGCTCTGCATAAGCAAAGACTGCCGCTATGATTATAGTCATTCATACCCAACGCGAAGCCTCACAAAGATACTGCAGGTGATTGCACTCCATGCAACCGCCGTGAGCGATTGCGTGTTTCGACTTGTATGCCTGCAAAACACCATATCCATGCACCTACAATGTGTGCTGCTCTCTAAGTTGGTATTTCTTCAAGAGAGATATGAGAAGCAATGAGGATGTCATTTCAGATGGTAATTAAGCTGCTACTTGTCAGTCTCTGTGTGTGTTTGTGTGTGTGTGTGTGTGTGTGTGTGTGTGTGTGTGTGTGTGTGTGTGTGCATGTGTTTTCTAACGGCCCCGTACTTTACATAATTAGCAGTCCAATTGAAGCAGAAGATGGAGGAGGAGGAAAGCTATTAAGTGAGAGGCTTCACAAATATTCAGGGTATAGAGTGGGGGGAGTATGCAAGTCAAATCTCTTCTGCACACACACACACACAAACACACACTTTCTAACTCTGAAATCTGTTTTCTTTCTCTCGCAGCGTTCCCATTATTTACTTGCCTTGGCTGTAACTGTGTAGGATTATCTAATCTTTTTTTTCCCCTAACAGAGTGACAAGTCTTTGTTTTGATAAACAAACCAACAAGGGCCTTGACTGTCATTGTGGTGTTTCATGTGAATGCCTGTCAACACTTCACACGCACACACGCGCACACACACATACAAACACACAATGTCTGCTGTCAACAATCTTTAAAGTTCAAAAAAATCATATCCTCATCCTGACAGCAAGGATAAGGACATCGATAAAGAATCTTACAGGCACTAAGTGTGTCTTAGTCTCCTTTTAGTGTGTGTGTGTGTGTATATACAGTGTGTGTGTGTGTGTGTGTGTGCGCACAGTGTTTGTGTGCTATGTGTATACACATTGAGGCAGTAGGAAATGCCTGCACTCGACAGAAGAGGCTCTTGGCTGTGGACGTTATCCACAGTAATCCTCACCATGTGATTCACTCTGGAGACACACAGGCGAGCGCACGCACACACACACACACACACACACACACACACACACACACACACACACACAAATTAAGTGCTTCTACAACACAGGAACATCAGAACGACCAAAAATATCCCAACAGACTCCACTGTACTTTTAAAGGCATACTCCAGTCGAATAATCCTAACCCCCTGTGAAAGAAAACCACTTAAATGAGACACAAAGCAATGCGTTTGAATACAGGGGGAATAAAATCTGATTTAACAGTGTTTACACTAGACAGGAAACATTAGCAGCCACACATGCACGCAGCATCGTTCGTTACAATGGTTTAAGTCTGATGAAGTTGCGAATGTGCAGCAGCTCTTAGTCTCTTGGTGCAGTTAGTGGTAAAACTCATCTGAAGCACAGGGACTTTAGTTCCACTCTGGACTGTTTAAATGCACTGTTTAAGTATGCCTGACAGCGTCACAGACAATATTTGTGTGGCCCCAAAGCACAAAATGACCTTAATATATCACTGTGGGTTTTAAAGGGCTGTTGATCGCACTGCTGAGTCACTGATTACTTAACTTAATGCTGACGTTAATAACGTCAGCGTTACAATTGACGTTTCCCGTGGCAATTGTGTTTTCATTCTGTTTTTTTTGGTAAGAAAATCCTACGCCAAGCTGCAAGAAGAAGATTTTTATCACAACCAGCTAAAAACAGCTGCTATGGCTAACGTGTTAGCAAAATGACGCATAGTTACACATCCAGCAGAGACAAAGCACGATGAGCAGCCACCTTATTGGGCTAAATCTAAATCTCTATGTCCCCTTATGTCTGTTTTGGTCTCCATGAACTCATGAGAAAAACATCTGACTCTAATCAGACGCTTGACTTTCGTCACTTGCTAGCTGCTAAATTTGTCTGCTGTTTGATGCGGTGCACATTTTCTTTATCATCACCCTTTCTTACTGCCTTTTTTCTTCCTGTAACGGACACACAGTGTCTCAACCCAGACTTTGGGAATGGTACACACTAAGCATTTGAAGAATGACATCCCCTTCAGACAGTAAAACTCAGGAGGTCAGCGAACTCACAGGGATTATCAAATATTCTGCCGTGCTCAAGCAAAGCAGGCTCAGATGAATTTATAAGGACATCAGAAATCATAAAGGGTGACGCAGCGTCAATATGAAACAGTAAGCGGTTTTGTGCATCAGACATATTGAATAGGCTTTACACAAGGATGAGGTAAATCCGTAAAGCTTTATCAACGTACGTCAGATATAATCAGTATCTGAAACAAGCCTCTTCATATTGAATTCCAAGTCTGATTTTGTAATGGACATCATAGTGTGTCGTACTGTTACTGATTCTTGTTGCATCCTCGGCCAGAAACAACTGAATCGTTGCCATGGTCTTGTTGGTTTAACCCCATCACTGGTAAAAGTCACAGAATGGCATTCCCCAAAAGTCTCTAAGATGGATTAATCAAAGCCGAAGCTGGATTTCACCTGAGGGACGTTGAAGTTATGGTTGATGACAGTTTGTGATGATTTATGGAGTGAAACTCGTATACGCATATACACACATATAAAACAATTTGGAAAGCCTCATTACCTGAACATTAACCTTAATAATCAATGGTGTGCACAGACTCACTAAGAGGCAGAGGTGGAAAAATAAAACAGGGTCAGTGTTAGGTCCAGTTTAAGAGTACCTTTTGCCTTCAAGTAGCTCTTGAGCCAAACAAAAGGGCACTTTGGGGACACTTGGACTGAACAGAGGGTCATTTGTGTCAAAGGGTAATTTGGGGGGTGTGTGACCTTAGAGCAAACGTGAAGAATAGAAGTTCCATGCTAAGATGCAGATAGTTTTAACAGGGCAACAGTTCAGCATTTAGAGTAAAAGCTTTTCTGATTCCACTCTGTAAGTGATTCTCTGCTGGGTGTGGTGTACATACGGGAAAGAGAATTAGCTGAAAAAGGAAGTTTAATTTTGCTGAATTTTCCTGACAGCACTGAGTCATTGTTGCATCAGGCAGAGGTGGATAAATACAACAACAATAAATCACAAATGTACATTTTAAGTGCAAACCTTTTATTTACTTGACGCTAAATAATAACGCAGACGGAGGATGTTGCACTTCATGTTTGGCCCATTAACCTCTCGGCTGCATGTTCGTGTGCTTCTCTGTGTTTGGCTGGGAAAATCTACAAATGCTCAAGATTGAGGCGATTATCAGGCAAGCAGACTGTGGAGGAGTGAGTCGATGTGTGAGGGCAGGACATTACCACCGGCTGTAAAACCAAGCGCATCCTGGCAACGTGCAAGATTTAAAATATATGTATATCAGCAGACAGTCTGGGGGAAGAGCTGTGGGTTTTCTTTGCCAGCTTTTCAGAGTCCCCGTTCCAGGAGAACTTTGATCTGCCTCATTTCCAGCAACTCTAGCAATATGTTCACAGAACGCAACAGCCTTGTACTGCTGCAAAACTCCTCCACATCTGGTACACTGAGCTGTACCTCCTGTTCGGTGTTTGAATCACCTGAATATGCAAATTAAATATACAGTAGCTACTTTTACTGGACCCTGGAGGCAGCCTGATGCAGTCCTACACAATGGGTGCTTGTGGTTAAATGGTAATGGTGCATGTTTAACTGTGACAAGCTCCACCTCGGAGACTATCCTCGACCCCCGTCACTGCAAAGAAAACTTTCAGGCAGATGAAGAAACAAATACGCAGGATGTACACCTGCAAGTCCACCCAACCAGTGATCCAGAGCACCATCAGGGGGCAGCAAAGTCAAACACAGCCAGCTCCTCATTTGACTTGTTGGGGAGATGAACAGGGTGGAGATGAGAAGGGTGGAAACAGGAGAGAGGGAGAGAAAAGGAGAAGAGAGGGGGATGTCTGAAGGTGACCAAAAAATGAGAAAATAAAAATGAGCAAATAGCAAGAGAAGTAGGCGGAAAATGAGAGCAAAAAGGAGAGGAATTGAGTCAGCAGCAGGTTACGGTGAATCATTCGGAAAAGCACATCAAGTGACTGCGACAATCAGCCCAACTAACATTACATTAAACATCGCAGTGCTTGAAAAACATGCTGCAAAACAAACAAGTCAGGGTACCAAAGGGTCTCTTTATCTGTGAAAATACTATTAGAAAATGCAAATTAATGCCGTTTCATAAAGCATGCAATGACAGATAGTACTGTAAACCCCAGAGGGAAAGGCACTACCTCCAGCAAAGGACTACTCTTTTTTTAAATCCTAAAAATCAGTTCGTTTCTCTGGGAACCTTCCTCCCTGCTGCCGTGAGAGGTTTGGAGACTTGTCAATTTCTCAGATGGCCGAACACTGAAGGCTTGATTTCCTCTAAGTGTTCTCTCTCTCTCTCTCTCTCTCTCTCTCTCTCTCTCTCTCGCTCTGTGAGTGTGTGCGTGAGAGAGAGTGAGTGGGAAAACCACACAGAGAGAAGAGGGAGAGTTTGCGTGTCAGTGTGTGTTGGACGGAAAGAAAGAAAAAAGAGAGAGAGAGAGAGAGAGAGAGACAATGAAATGAGACACAGAAAGCAGGGGAAGATGGATGCAGCACATTCCCATCCTCCCTCTTCTGCACAGTGTGCCACAATGAGAGTCAGGGTTTACATAACCCAGCACAGCTCCTAAGCACACATTTAATTACAAGTGGGGATTAGGGAGCAACGGCATAATGTTCTAAGCAGCGAAAAAACGGAAACGAACAGATCGTTTTAAAGTGCAGGAGGATCTGTTCTTCTCCCGGGTAAACATTGTCAAACAAATCTCTGCCTCTCTGCCGCTGCCTCTCTGGCATTTTCAACAATTCAGTCAACAGTGTGGACTTCTCTCTCGTCCACCTCCATCTATCGACAGCTACATCTGCCTTTTCCTCTCCCTTTCGTTTTCATGCACAGTGTGAATCTGCGGCGCCGAGTTGGGTCAGGCGCGGCTGGCATATTGTTCCGGCACAGGGGGACGACTGTCAGCTCGCCATGAGTCTGTCTTCTGGCGCCGGAGGCAGGAAACACCATCTTTAATGGCAGGCAACTCAAATCTCCTCGGTAGGGGAGGAAAGGACATTTCACTCTGTATTTCTTCTTCTGCATGTGTTCAGGGAAATTACCACAGCTGGCATCCACGAGAATTAAAATTCAATCTACGTGACCTCCAATCATTACGGACCTTCTCTCTGCAAAACCATCATCTGAGCAAATGGAGAGGGGAAGAATAAGAGCATAGTGAAAAGAGGATGAATCCATTTCAGGGTGGGGGGAAAAAAAAAAAAAAAAAAAAAAAACCTTCCCCAAGTCACAGCGCGGCACAGCGCCTGTAGCCGAACCAGAGAACTCGGCTCGAAAAACATGTGACACGCTTGATAATGCGGAAGATACCCAACTCATTATTCTGCTCAATTCAACGATTGTTCAACAACAGCAGGACGCAGATAAGTGTTAAAAGACAAATGGAACAAAGCTGAGATGAGGAGGGAATAGAAGGGCCTGTTTTTTGCTTGTTGGGACTGAGAAATACAAGAAAAAAAAAAAAAAAAAAGAACAGAAAATGCAGGCCCTGGCATTTTCTACAGCCAGCACAATACGAGCACGTTTCGGCTTGGAATGAAATCGGATTAATTTAGCATGCTTCCCTAGGCTGCAAAACTGCAAAACAAGTTGGACACACACACACACACATGAAGACACACGGATCCTCAGCAGTTAGGCTTAGGTGTGTTTTTGTGCAGCTGTGTATCATAAGCTGAGGAAAAATCAAAAGCAAAGTGTAGTCACGCAAGAACGAAATGCTTGAGCACGCTCGCTGAAATGCTCAGTTATACTGTGTTTTATTGCCTCTGTGTGTTTCACGGCTTCACGTTGACACCGGCTATAGTAGAAAAAGGAGGGACTTTCTCCAAATACACGGGACAGAAACCACAGGAAGGATCAGATGTGTATGTTTTGACACCCACCTATTGTTTTCACAGGCTCAGCGTGCACTACAAATCTCAAGCGGCGTGTCAGCTCACCTTGACACATCTATTCTAAACTTAGGCAAATAGTTTCTGGCGTCACAGTGACTGCTGACACCTTTCAAGACATAAGCACTCAAAAATATATTATTTTTCCCCATGAGGGGGATACTATATTCATCATTCTTCACATTCTTTTTTTTTTTTTACAGGTATAGGCCTGTCAATCATGAGGAAAGCTTGTTAGATACACCCAAAAAAGAAAGTGAGCATTTCCTTTGTTAAGAAAAGACAGGTGATTTATCTTATGGCGCACACACACAGTGACTAGATAAAATATGATATATATATATATATATATATATATTTATAATGTCTCACTGGTCTCTAACAGGCCTAGACATGTTATTATCACTCTAAAATGAGTATGATATAATAACATTAGTTGTAATGGTGAAGTGCAGGTGCAGCTGCCACTGACGCTTCAAATCTACCACCTGCAGTGCCCCACAGATGCATCACGGAGGCACCATGTGCTAAATGATGCGAGTCAGTTACCGCGTCCAGAGCCTGCGAGGGTTACTGCCGGTCTGCACGCGCAGCAAAACCTCACACGACAACATTTTAAAGGCAGAAAAATCTGGGAAATGAAATCTGAGTTGATCTATGACATTTCATCTCTAGGTCATCAGAGCAATAATCTTGTCAATAAAGTGCTTGGAAAAGGTGGCGCGCGCTGCTGTCAGAAACTGGGTTGAAAGTCTATATATAACATGCTTTGAAGTCCGCTGTCCCGCTTCACAAAGCTCATGGCTTAACCATTCTTCTCCAGCTAATTCTTCGCCCTCATCGGTCTCCATTCTTAATTTGCCGCCCCCTTTTGGTATTTTCATCCTCTGTTCTCCATTTTCCTCGTCTTTCCCAGCCTCCATTTTACACCCTCCCCCGCTTTGTCCTGTGTATGTATGTATGTGCGCACCGGCCTGTTAGTCAGCGCAGACCTTGAAGTGTCATTTTCTCTGTCCACGGAGATAAATGTCCCAGAAAAGGTGCTTATCACCCTTTTACGGCGAGAAGTGGGGCCGGGAAAAGGCAAGGGCGAGAGCAAGACGAAGGTTAAAAGGAGTTAGAGTGCAGCGGGCAGGCGGAGGAAGGGAAGGGTCATAGATGTGCGGAGCGTTTTCTAAAACTATTATCCTTCCTGAAAAAAGAATGGCAGTCCGATGCAAACACAGAAGTAGTGCTTTCTGCAATTTTGTGTTATTCTGCAATGTCTGTTAGTGAGGGAAGATGAACCCATTTTCACTCCATGTGACAGAGCTAAGACCAAGCGCTAATCATGACTCCTCAGCTTCCTCACCCTTCCTCTTTTAGGTGGATATCTACTTTATGATAACACAGGGAAAGTATCTGCAAGACTCCAGGAGCACATCTCATTCTGTCTCACCCAGCAGTAATGGCTTTCTCCAAATGCCAACAGTTAAGCTGAAAAAGAAGAGGCACTGCTGAAAGGTGAGCGACTGTGCAGTGTGTACTCCGACAGCTGCACGCTTGAAGTGTTGTTCCTTTATTCAAACCAAATTGTCGAGCGTGAGGCGGCAGCATCGACTCTCCCTGCCAAACAGAAATGTGACCTTGGAGATAAATGCTTCCTTTTGGACAATCGTGAGAGCATTAGTTAGGCCAAACCGAATGGATGATGACTGTTCAATGCCAGCGATTTTGTTTCGGGTTAACTAAAGCACACTGACAATCTGGAGACATAAAAAAAAAGCAAAAACAAACAAAACTGAAACATTTTCAAGGATAAAGTAAGGAAAGCATCATTTCTTGACCAGTAAAGAAAGAGAGTGAATGTTTGTTAAAATGTTGCTGTTTAAATGAATTATTTAGAAAGTGTGACAGCAATACGGGTTTGCAACTGCAATCTGCCGAATGAGATCCATGCACGAAACACAGCATGTGCACAGAGGTCAGGTTTGATATGTGGAATCAAAGTCATATGTGGCACTAATTGGTACCTGACCTTAAGAAATTATTTGCACAAAGGCAGCCACGCAGCAGCTATTATAGGGCTCGGAGACAAAAGGCAGACTTTCAGCGATATCCAGCCCCCCTCCTGCTGTGGGTGGAAAGGCATTTAGACAAGCATTTATATTATGCCACTCTAACACGGTTTGAACTGGCTTTTAGCATCTCTGAGGAGCCGACCTCATCTGAATACAAATGAGGCTGGAAAATATTAAAAAAAAAAAAAAAAAGATTAATATGTTATCAAATTGGGTGCAGAGACACTGTGATGGGAGACCCCATAGACTTGGAACAACACTCATATTTCCGCCCTTTTTCCAGTAATGCCACCATACTTTCCAATCATGCTAAAAACAGACTCATCATTGTCAACAACAGCACAATAATTATGGTTAGACTTAATCGTAGACTGAGCATTTTCTTGAAAAACTACTGCTTTCTTTACTATCATAACCCAAAGATAAAGCAGCACAATGTCACATCCAGGTTAGATTCATGGACGGAGGGTGGCGAGCATCAATGTCGCCCAATCTCTGCTCTGCCATCACTACCTATGATTAAACTGTAAAAGCCATGTGGCAACCTATTATTTCACTGCCACTATGTATGAACATGGAGCCAAATGATGGGGTAATTGCATGGTGTGTGTTGTGGTGTTTCTATCTTTGTGAGATCCATTCCGACTGATGTGATTAAGGCGTGAATGAGTTCAGGCAGACATGTAATGATAAGCGGAAAAGAAAAAAACTTGTCTAAATGCAAACATGAGGGGTGACGCCACTCAAAGTTGTTAGAATCTCTCGCTCAATCACACCGTAGAAATAAATGTACCTTCAACTGAATGAACCTAAATGAATGAAACAATGAATCAGTCAATGGGCGGTGCTTTAAGCATTGCGCTGCCTCTAGTGAAAACATTACGAAAGAGGAAGCCGGCGCTATAATGAGTGATGTCACCGCTGATCTGCGGTGGACACACTTCCAGCCATCAGCTCAGGCCCCGAGCCATCACTACTCCTCTCCAGTGACAGCGGGGAAAACACAAGCACTTACTGTATTTGGGCGGTGGCATCTTGTCAGGGAAAATGCAATATGCATTAGACACAATCCAATCTGTCTCCAGTGGATTGGTGTGTGTGTGTGTGTGAGTGTGTGTGTTCCCGACTGTGTATCTGAGTCTGATTGTGTGTATCGGTGTGTGTGTGTGTGCGTGTCGAAGCGGCAGAAAGACAGAAAGAGGAGAGTCTCAGTGGGATCGCTTGGCGCTGGGCTGGCACACCGTCAGACAAACACACTTCATTACAGGCCTATTTACCTGATTAACTGGGCTACTTTATCAGCTGTGCAGCACACGACTGTCAGCAACACCCCGTCTCTCTAAACCCCCTCCGCCCCCCCACCCCCCGCCAACACACAAACACACCCAAACAAACAGACCCACACACGGTTTACAAACACAGAGCCTGACTTACTGACTGACTGTTTGAATGACTGAGTAGCTTCGAAGCAGCGCGCATGGGTTCCCGTCTGCTGGCAGACTCAGAGGATGACATCAAATATACCTCCCTGTAGACTTGAATTAATGTCACCTCTTAGAAGCTAGACTCAAATACGACTTGAATAATCGGTTGTACTTGAGTTTTCCTTATGGGGAATAACATTTGGGTAACCTTTTCATATAATGGAATGTAACAATCAAAACGGAATAAAGCCTGGAGCTGCCTCCCAAAGACAAGAGAGAGGACAAAGCCCATCTCGAAACATTATCATTAACAGGAGGGTAATGATTTCCTTTCTCTTTGCTTGCTGTGGATCTCACTGCAGGCTATTTGAGAGGAAAATCATTTTCCGGCATCACTTTTTAAAGTACCACGCTGAACTAAACCTGCTCGCCTGATTCAAGCCAATTAAACATATTCCACACAGATGGAGTGCTGACACAAACAACCTTTTCACACTTAAGCAGATGATTAAAGCTGGCGCAGCAGAAGACCACAAAAGCAGGTTACGAAAATAAAGACATATCAGTTCCACGAGGCTTATCGTTCGGAGGGTAACAGCGTGTGAGGGCAACGGTTTTCCCTCAAACCACGTTAATACATGTCGTACTTTGAGCAAGCTGCTTCTCTCTGCTCGCAGCCACGTGTGCCGCAGCGAGGAGAGCTGCCCTGTCTGAATTCAGATCACAGGCAGATGGGTTTTTGGCAGGGCTACGCTCCTGGTCACAACCCAGACGAGGGGGGACTATCAGGGCCAGGGCCCCGGTATCATACACCTGCAAGGGGGCTTGGCACTGCTTGGCTGCTCCAAACACACACACACACACACACACACACACACACACACTGTGCTGGTGGTCCTAAAAAGGCATTCTTAATCATGTGAATGGACGCAAACATACACAGGGTGCAGACATAGAAACATATGGTGATATTCACTGCTTTTTATACATCATATTACACACACGCACATGCAGATCCCCACACACACACACACACACACACAGCGGCGGGCTCCCATGCTGACACTACATCTGTTTGTGTGATACCACAGCAGACCTCTGATCACAGGTGCTGTCGCATCTCATGGGCTGGGTTAAAGAAGACATGCCAAACAGAGGAGGGTGTGTGTGTGTGTGTGTGTGTGTGTGTGTGTGAGAGAGAGAGAGAGAGAGAGAGAGAGAGAGAGAGAGAGAGAGAGAGAGAGAGGGCCGAACAGGGAGGTTCAGAAAGTAAAAAAAAAAAAAAAGAGAGGGATTTCAAGACAGCGAGTGAAAAAGAGACACAGAGTAAAAGGAAAAAACAGACACACAAGAGATAAGAGACAGACATCATCTGTAAAGTAAAGCTGGCACAGACACCAGGTAGAAGACAGAGGAGCAGACAGCAGCGCTGTTGTCTGTTAGTTGTCGCCTGGTACGATCTTTGATCTCCTCAAACAGTCTAAAATATCTGTCAGGTTGTATTTTCGTTCTGGTAAACAGAGCAAGAAAATTGCTGGCTTTTTAGCTCCCAGTGGAAAAGAGGAAATTACACAGAGAAACGTGCTCCGTTCAATACAAACACGCTGAAATTATCGAGAGAATTTTAGTTCTGATCACTCCGTTGTTTGAGCTCCAGCAATATCACGAGCGCGAGACGCACTGAAAGTACTGACATGAGCTCTGGGTTTTCTCAGGTTTCATAAATTAACAATGGCACATGAGGAGCTCTTGTACGTAGACCTTCGGTACTGTAGAAAAACAAAATTCTATAACAACATTTGCTCCTAGTAAACCAAAATCAAGCGGAATTAATGATAATAATACGCTGCTCCATGAGTATAACATCTATAGAATTACAATTACAATTACAACATATTGCTTAGTAATAAATTCTGTTGGAACTAGTCTAATTAGGGGCAATTTTCATATTTTACGCATTTAGATTTTCCATGCTTGAATTATTTAAGTGTCCATTTATATTTTCTGTAAATCGTGTTGCCCTGCGTGTAGGTCCAAGCCTTCTCTATGAGGCCAGGATGACTGAAAGCATATCTGTTGACTTAAAAGTCATTACATTTAAAGCAATAAATGAACCAATTAAAGACCCACCGTGTGTAAGTAGTAAGCTGAGAATGTACCTGATGGAATGATGGAAATGCTGATGTAATGTAACATATATCCCCAAAGCCTCCACTGGAAATCCAAGTGAGTTAAATAATAAAAAGCAGGCTGATCTCAACAAACTGTTTTGAACAAAAAACAGACAAAAGAGCTTATTTACATTCTGGCAGTAAGTCGCCAGCAAAGGCCAATCATTGTAATGTAAATGCATAACCTCTGTTACACTCCCCGGGAGAGGGCTGATCTCTATCATTTCACCCCTTGTCTCATCATAGAAGCACAATTCTCTGTTGTACCGTATAGCGTATTTGAGATCAATAGCAGGCGCCATGTGTGAATACATCTCAGTGGTTGTTTGATATTGTCACTCGGGAGCTCCAGGGGCTGCTTAAAAGCGTGGAGATGGAAAATAAACTATTCTAGCAGCATGACTAATAATATTCCATTCGTTCCAAAGTGTTGCACGTTCATTTTGGAAAAAAAAGAAAAGACCACACGTCGTCTCGAGCCCGACTTTTCAAATCAAAGGGATTTCTTCATCTCGACGGCTACTGTTTGCGAAGCAGACAAGAATTAGCTTCAAAAAGTAATCAACGCTGAACTGCAATATGTGTGATCATTGGAGAATACAGAAGCGAATGAAGTCGGAGCAATTTGTAAATTTGGTTTAAGACCATTTGCTATTTGCAGATGATGTTATCACACTGTGACCGGCCATGTGCAGATTTCAGCTGAGAGTCGCACAGTCCGAGTGAGGGCAGGGGAAAGGGTTCAGGTGAGCTCTGATTGCAGAGACAAAAGTGGCAAAAGCGACAGCTGAAATAAAGATGGCTTTATATAGCAGCAGAGGAGGAAAGGCACTGAGGGCTGCCTTCACGGCGGCAGAGGAGAGGGAGCTCCAAATCAAAGCTCTCAATTTTCTGCTCGGTCTTCTTTCAGACCCTTTTCCTGCGGTCGCACGCCTTGGGTAGTGACCGAAAAAAAAAAAGATCGCTGACACAAGCAGCCCGAGATGAGGTTCCTCCACGGGGTGGCTGGCCTGACTCCACGTGAGAAAGTGAGCAGTTCAGCAAAGCGAGAGGGCTCCAGTATCGAGCTGCTGTGCCTTCGCACTGACAGGAGCTCTGGCTGAGGTGGTTGGGGCTGTTCAGACCTGACCACAGAGCAGACCTGAACACACTGGAGGGATTACTGACCCCGAGCTGGAGGAAGATCAACGGGGAAAGAATATCTAGGCTGCTCTGACCGCACCTTTACCACAAAGACCCTGACTTTGATAAATGCACAGAGAGAATAGATGATAGGTGGCCTAAAAGTTTGAAGGTGGGCAGAGGTCTCATTTATATGATGAAGACGATACTGTTGTGTATCATACTGATGCTTAATGTGCACCATGCAAAGCTTCCAGAAGCCAAGGTGTGGTTCCCAAAGTGCCTGTTATATGCAAGGCTCCTCACCCCGTGCTGTCCAAACAGAACCCTCAGGTCTGCCAGTCTGGCTCTTTGAACCATTCAAAAGCCCAGGTTAAAAACAGGGTAATCGAGCCTGTGTGGAAATGGCTCGACACGATGTATCACATTTGTTGTCAGTGTTCTGTTGTCCTACTGTTATCATTATTATTATTATTATTCCAAAAACCAAAAGCCAAAAGTAGCAAATTCTACCACTCGATTTGAAATGTATAAAGACAAATTCCAACATTACCTGAATTTATAGGCACATCCCTCCACACAACTTAACTTACTGGCAGGGATTCAGCCACTTTTTCAACCAAGAAACTAAAATCCGGAGGCATGTAGTCAGTCAGCGACATCAGCGCAATTTATCACACCTCCAGTGTCATTGTGCAAAGTAAAAATCAACTGCTGAACAGACTGAAGCTTTGTTGTACAGCTCCACAACTGGAGGGCAGACTTGCAGTCCCCTGGGTTATCAGCCGGCGGCAACAGCGCTGACTGAGCGCAGTGGTACGACCATTCAGAGACCCGTGTGTGGGAGGAGGCGGAACAGCACAAAGGAAGAAGAAGATGCAGAAGCGAGGGGGACCGGCAGTCTGAGACTGGAGCGTTAGGGACATGTGACTTCATGTTATCTTCTTGTGGGTAGAAGGTCAGTGAGGCACATTGGTTCCATTTGAGTGTTTCTTAGTCAGTTCACTGCTGCCTTAACAGCTTCCTTTTTCCCCCTTTTGTGCTGATACAACGTCACGGGAGCGCTACTAAAATAGATGCAACAGTCGACTAAGACAAGGTTAACTCGATCAGACAGCCCCGGCCTCAGAACTCGGCTCCCACTGGAAAATTTTGCTCTTTCACATCAGGACAGGACATGTGCTCTACATTGTTGCAATGTAAAATCAACTTTTCTTGTATTATTTATGACATGAGTATTTTGAACATCTACGTTCTACTTCCTCTGAATTTCATCTTCATCTCAGAGAAAGAAAAGATGTACTCTAGAGTCGAAGGTACATTAATAACACAGGAGGGACATGTTTCAGTCCTTATAATGCATACAATACTCTCGAACGCAGGCCTCTCTCAGTGTACCGTACATGTTGATCCCTATTCTTTTCTGGCTTTCTTTAATCATTAGCAACACATTATCTGGCCATCACTGGCCTCCCACAGTCGCACACTAGCTGCTGGTTGTAACAACCTACTCTCCAGATACTCATTATTCCTCCTACAAGCACATTTCTTTAGACACCTCAAGTTCTTAGAAAAGTACTTAAAGCCCTCTACCGAACCCCAAAAATCTCTGTAAAATACTGAAAAAGTGAAGGACAATCTGAACAATAGTCCGATAACACACTCTCACAGCTCGGAGTGTCCCTATCTCCACCGTCTCATAAAAACTTAATGCGTCCAAGCTCTTAAAACCCAGACAAGGAGAGCCCATTTCGCCGGCAGAGAGAAGTTCAATTTCACTGCAGAACCTTCCCCAGCAAAAAAAGGCTTCGCTCTTCCAAAGCCACTTGGCAGAAAAGTGAAATCCCATTAAATCTTTCAGCAAAGCTTCCATAAATATTGTGAGGGAAGTGTCCCAAGTCACACTTACGCCTGTCTGCTGAAACAGAGCACTGTCCACCCTCTTGGAAAAGCTATTGTTAGCAGATGGTGGCTGTATCGCTGCCTTTATAAACCATCTTTAGGGTATCAAAAAAGATATTTCAACTTTGTAAAACTACCTCATAACTACTGTCAACATATTGCATCTTGTAAGCCACACAAACACATTGTTAGACACTCTCCCATCAGCACACTGGCCAAATAGATTTCTTAGCACGTAAAAGGAGTACAGCTGCTGTGCCCTCTTTAAAAAGTCCTTTACTAACAAATCAATAAGCCTTCTGACAAACCCAATACTGTTTTAAAATGATCACTATAAGAGAGAAAACACACTCAGCACGCAGAGAGGAATGATTGGAAAGAAATCTCACCTCTTTCACAGGTATTATCCCAGAAGCCAGTTCCAGTGCAGTCACAGATGAAGCGGTTCCACCCCTCCTTACATGCTCCGTTGTTCTTGCAGGGGTTGCTGTCGCACTGTTTCCCTGTCAGCTTGCTACATGACGATTTGATGCCAGTCATATTCTGGGACTGAGCTATCTGCCGAATGTCCTTGCTGCGTCCGTCGATGAACAGATCCCGCACGCAGCCCACGTAGCCGTAGTTGAGCATAGCGGTCCAGAGCTCGGTGGGGAGTACCAGGCCCACCCGGTTGTCGGGCAGACCACCCAGATAAAGGTCCCCCTCCAAGTCCAAGATCTCATTTTCCCCACTGGCAGTGAAAGGGGTCCGACGGCTGTTTACTGAGATGATGCCTGGAGGAAGAAAAATCCATTATTAAATACAGTCCAGACACCATCCTGCAAAAATGTACCAGTCAACATGTCATGTAATCTGCTCCGATCACATGCTGTAAAAAAAGGCCGGCAAAGGAGTGAGATGATATCACTTGTTTCTTATTGATTTTTTGAAAATCATGTGTCATGTTCTACTAGTTAAGCGGTCTGCCATACTTTGCTGGCTGATAGAAAACGCCACTGAAATCAAGTGACATTTCCAGAGTTTGCCACCTCCACAAACATGATACTTAAGGTCTGAACAAAAATGTTCTATTTAAACTGAGGGTGAGACTGACAGCTGCTTTTTCTGCTCATCAAAGTGAAGACAGAGGTGAAAATGACAACTCTTTAGTGATTTTGCAACCAGAAACTCTGACAAATTGGAGGTGCTGGCAAACACGTTCAAAAAAGTTATAAAAGATGCCGACGAGAATAGCGCACCTCTGTCTGTGCTGCCATGTGGTCCGAGTGGGTGGCGGTGCAAATCTATGTCTGGCAGCCAAAAATCGTACTGATCAGTAAGTTTGTAATGCTCTCTTCGGGGGAGTCTATTTGAGTCACAAAATTACAGAATGGGAGGCAGGAAAAAAATAAAAAAAGAAGGGAAAAAAGTAAGCTTTCATGCATCTTTGATTTCTGTGATCCACATCGGAAAAAAGAGCCTGAATACCACAAGGTAAATATTTGCTGTGCTTATATTTCATTTATCTTTACAAATGCATTGAGCTCCAAATTAATGTAGATCTACGGAAGAGTCACACAGTTCGAACGCATTAAGAAAAAGCTGATTTGAGGAGGTCTACTTAGTGTACACCTGCATTATCAACAGAAACGAGTGTATGAAATCCAAATGTGCAACTGCATTTGTAATTCAAAGGTGCTGTGACAACACATTCTCTCATTTCCAGTCCAAACAGATCCAATTACACCACAGACAAAATGAGACATCATGTGCACTGCACTTTCTTTCAAATATTTGTCATAGGTGGCTTAGATCATCACTTATTTGAAAGGCTGAGAGGCACAGATCCTTTAAAAGGTAAGAATCCAAATTGAAACAAAAGAAATTGAAATTATTGGGATTAACTTCAGGCCATCTATTAATTAACACCCGACCTGTATTTGCACCTCTCTATCAGCCCTTACTGAGGTCAAGTAAGAGATGAAAAGATCACTCGTCACAAAAAGCCCAAATTTAGCTTGTCCGAAAATGGCACAATATTGAGTTTTCAGATTTTACTTGTGTTGCATTCACCTTGCCGCCAGACAGAGAGATTCAGGCTAGAGTTCTTTACGGACAAGAAATTTAATTCACCTGCAACGTCTATTAACATTTCACTCAAGCCACAAGTGTGATTATGCCTGCTCTTAACCATCCCTCAGTCCGGTATCCATATATCTGTCTCATTCCTCTTTTTCACTGTGAAAATCCTGCTTTCTACTCTGCTATCACACTGAGGGCTGTGCCGGTGATTAATCAAAGAGGCGAGCTCTGACACACGGCTAAATTGGCTGCTCTAACCTGATATATAACACAGGCTGTAGCACCGACTAACACACCGAGTTCTCTGGAGGATCCCACCTAATGCAGAGATTGCATTGGGTTTGGGGCTCGAGGCAACAGAAGTTTCTAACCCTTTTCTCTAATATAATCTTCTTCTAATACTCTCTGTGTATTTGGCCATGTTTTGAGGTCAGAGGACATCCAGACGGAAGGAAGCGGGGGGAAATAGAGTCAGTAGCTATCTAGGAAGAAGTATGACATTTTCCCTGCAATAAATCATATCTGAAATGAATATATTGAGGGAGTTTACATCATGCTGTGGTTGTGATGCAGGAAGAAGCTGAAACAAGGACAGGATAGCTACAGTGATTCTACAGTGTCCTTATTATTCTAGGTTTTTTTTTTTTTTAATTGTAATTTCCATTAACCCAAACGACTTTGGTTAATTAAAAGCAGTTGAGCCATCATTATTGATGTTGTAGAATGGTTTCAGAAAAGGTCTTGGAAGTGCAAACAAGTGCAAGGTAATGATGGTGAAAATGACTTCCATATTTCCCATTTCGATTCCGTATTGACTACAATATGTTGCTCAATTAAGTCAATTATTATTAAATTAATAAATGGCCATTTTGAAAACATATTCTAATTTACACACTGCTTTAAGCCAGTTACCTGGGGAACAACAGCACTGTGAGTCTACATCTATGCTAGAGGATCTGTGAGGCTATTGGACTAACTGAAAACTGGCCTGATGATGGCGCTAGGTAAAAAGTCAACGGGTCAGCAGTGATTGCAATTCATCCTGTGAAGGACATGAGTGATGTCTGGATCAAATTTAACGGCAATCAATCTGAGTGTTCATTGGACATTTTAATCAAAAACACAAACGTGAACCTCGTGGTGGCACAAAAGGTCAGCAAAGTCAACCACAGTAGGATGTGTACAAAACTTCATGGCAATCCTACTTGAGTCTAGACTCAAATAGGTGGACTGGTCAACTGACCAACAGTCCAACATTGGCATCCTTTGAGCCATGCCGCTCACATGGCAAAATTCTGCTGCATTTTATTATTTTATACAGTGAATGAAATACCTTTGGGCTTGATGACTCACAGACTGAATACTGTTAGCCATTTAAAAAAAGTGTGTTGGCCTCTACTAGTGATGGACATGGAGGCATTTGCTATTATTTTTGGCATAATGAAAACAATTACAAATCATTTCTTGATTCATTCCCCAAAATATAGGTTTAAAATTTGAAATGATGAATTATGATACCTCCTCACTACAAGCTAATATACAGCACAGTATCTACAGCAACACTACAGGGAATACCCGTCATTCTTCACTCTGTATTTTCGACTATATTGTCCAGGAGCTCACCGTTATTTCTCTTGGTTTGATTACTCTGTACTCTGGCAGTTATTTGACTTGTCAGCTCTGCCTATAAATTCATGTACTGTATCGCCGAAGGCAACATATTTTTAATTGAGGCAGGGATTCAGTTTCCTGATTGAAGCCATTCTTGATTATGTGTTTGTGTGTAAAAGAGAGAAATGAAAAACAGCGACAGTTACAAAACCCCAGCGGCTTCTCAAAGCACCAGGCTGCTCACAGTTTACTTAAACAACTTTAACAACCCGTGACAGTGACGTTAACCAGACATGAAGTTTATAATATTGCTTCAGTAGTTAGTTAGGAGTACTTCAAAAAGAGGAAATTGAGTTTGAACTTTCTTTTTTAACTCTGAAGCTGTTTTTCTGCCCCTTCCTGATTTCCTTCCATCCTTACCTGAGCGACCGTCTCTCTGGATATCCACATGGTGCCAGGCGCCGTCATTGACCTTTGCCTGTGTGGCCTTGACCTTGATGGTGCCGGAGCCCATGTCCAGCAGCAGGTACAGCCCTCCATCCAGCAGCTCCACCGCAAAGAAGTCCACCTTGTTGTTCTTCTGGCCCTTTGGGTCCCGCCGGTCCTGGGGCTTGCCGTGGGTGAAGAGTATCAACCCATTGGGTTCGGAGGTGCGGAAGTCAAAGGAGATGGAACCCACGCGTTTGGTGTTCCATTTCGGCAAGGCCAGGTAGGAGTCCGGGGTTTCAAAGTTGATGGGGTCGAGGGTGGGAACGTTTTCGCACTTGAAGACCACATCACCCTGGAGTTTCATCTTGGGGTCGACGATGCGGGCGAGGCGGGACAGCTCCAGACGGATATCGTTGTTCTTGTACACCACCTGGGGAAGAAATACAGGGGTTGGAGACTTTTCTTCTTTTTTAAATTTTTTTTCACAGCTGTAGGAGGTAATTTGCCAGTGCAGTAACGGTTGAAAAATATTTATTCCAATGTGCATTAATTGCACTCCACTGCAAACTGTAATATTATAGCATCATACTCCAGAGTATTATTAAATTGCCAATTTGAGGACGGCTGGATCGATAAAACTAATATCTTCTAAGGTGTGTGCAGCCCAGTTTGTTTTTCAGTCATTTTCTATATCAACTTCAATTTATCCAAGATAAAAAGGAGATTGTACACAGATCCATGACTGCATTTTCGTTTGATTGAACACCTGCCGACTGAGCGAAGGGCGAGAAACGATGGCTAAATTATCGGTTAGCTATTCCCTGTAATTTTCACAAGAGCACGCTTGGTGAACATAGGGAGAAACCCCACAAGAGTATCTGTGACCCTGTGAGAATATATCCAGTATTATACCCATTACCAACAAAAAATATGCTCCAACCCCCTAATCCACAAAAGTAGAGAGCAGCCCCACATCATAGTCAAATACAAAAAATACCACAAAAAAGGAGAATAGAATATTGTCAATACGAATCCACTGAGGCGGAAAATTAATGTTTTTTCCTTTTTTTTTCCTTTCTGGGGAGGAAGACAGGCTTTTTCTGGTATATAGGGCAGTGTGTGTGCAGGAAACAGCAACACTGTTAGAGGGAGCACAGCTGTCAGCAAACAGATTTTACTGCTGCGGGATTACCGATAATCCTGGAAGATTTGACAGTAAATCAACACAGGTGACCTGAACGCCGAGGAGGACTGACGAGACGAGGAGAGAGAGAGAGAGAGAGAGAGAGAGAGAGGAACCGGGGGGAGAGAAGGACGAGCTGGTGGGAGTAAGGGCAGCAGAAAAGAAGGCAACTGCACGAGGAAGGAAAATATGTCAGGAGGCAAATAGAGAGAAAAAGAGATGTGGACGATTAAATACTGTAAGGCCAGAATGTGCCACTGGCTTTCAAAATATGTGTGTATGTTTGTCTGTGTGTGTGTGTGCGTTGGTGTACAGTACTGTGATGTAGCTGTCAATGTGGTTAATGACCACACTTAATCTCCTGAACGTGACACACAACAAAATACTTACCCCACACTTTGTCAAGCACTTAATCTACTGGTAATGCACTACACAATGCTAATTAAGCTAATTTCCTTTTAAATACAGTATATTTATGCTACCTGCAAGAACGCTTAACACTGCATGAACAGAGAGCTACACCGGAGCTGCACAGGGCTGAGGCTGCAGCTAATGACTGTTTTGAGTATTGATAAATCTGTTGATTATTTTCTTTATTCATCAATTAATCATTGGCTCTGTAAAGAGATCTGGCAGCTGATTTATGAACCACTTCTGTCTCACCTAGTAATTAATTTGTAGTTAAACCCAGCAGGAATTTGATTAAGACTAAAATCATAAAACCCTGTGACTTCTACGCATTGTAATCAGAAGAAATGCATAATTTAATAAACCCTGCAAAAGGCGCGTTAGTGTTGAAGTGGAATTTCGGCCATAAACTGTAAGAGTACCCAGCTAGCAAGAGACATGCAGGGTGGCAGCTCACATTAGCCCCGTGTGGACAGATTTCTGGGCTTATGGAGGCCCACCATCAGCCCTGCAATCACAACGTGAGGAAGTGATTGAGATTTATAGGATCAAATATTGTCCTCATGAAGTACGGGGTTGTGGCTTTTATTTTCCAAAGTCTTTCCACAGTTGAAGTTTACTGTTGGAGGAGCTTAAAACTGGACTAAAATGTAGTTGAAAGTTTTTTTTTAGATTATTATATTAACGGTATTTGATGACTACATTTTCAACACGAAAAAAGCTTTAGTCCTTAAGAAGTAAAATTGTTTCACATGCATTATAAAAGGGTGGGGGACCTCTGGCCCCCCTCTGGATACCCAACAAGCAGCTTTTCAAAAGACCACATTGTAACACTGAGACTCTGTTCTGCAGGCAAGTTTTGTGGTGAGCGAGCTAATAGCTAAGAAGCTGGAACCTGATTCAGAAAGAGAATTTGTGAAGGAGAGCCTTGTTGGCGCTGCAGAGCTGCTTGAACCAGACAAAGTGAAATTGCTCCAAAGTGTTTGTTTGGAATAATTCACAGAGATGAAGGAAAATCTGACGTGCAAACTCAGTGATAGCAAGTGTCTGTGTAATTTGGCCTTCATGGTGGACATCAACAAGAACCACTCAGGGCTGAACCTCAAGCTCCAGCCAGCTTCTCAGCTCCCTGCTTTCAAATGTGAAATCATCTGAAGTGAAATTAAAGCTGTGTGCAAGTGCAACTGGAAAGAAGAACAAAAGCCTGCTGTGACATCTGAGCATGCTGAGAGGGAAAAGTCCTTCTGGCATTTGGTGAGAGGTTTCAGGACATGAGAAGTAAACTAAAGGAGCTGAACACATTTGCTGATGTACCTCATCAGGAGTCAGTTCTGCTCAAGATTGACGGACCCAAAACTCAAAAACCAACTGCGAGTGGCAGCATCATCTGACGCCTCAGATCAGATATATCAGATGCCTGCCAGGCCACCCCTATGAAAGATGTCTGGGTTTGACGCTGAGTATGGCCGTTGAGGGATGTTGGAAAAACAAATGGCCGTCAATAGGAAAAAGACTCCTCGCCACTCCATTACAATGTAGTGGTGGGGCCCAGTTTATCACACAGAAGACAAATATAAGCAGAAAATGCTTGTGTAAACAAAATAGTTGACAGTTCCTTCTCTGTACGCTGACTGACTGCCATGTCAGCTCTACAAGGACATTAGATCCAGTTAGAAAAGGCCACCCTAATGCTTATCTGGGTAAGCTAAGCATGCTAATATGACTCATGGCTCGAGGGAGCGTCTCTGTTCGTTCTTTTTGCCTGCATGTGATTATCAGATAACCTCTGTAGGAGGAATCTGACTCCGTGATTATTCTCAATCAGTGGCAGACAACAAACAGCTGTCATATTCAGTGTAGTTTGGAAGTTATTATAAACATTAAATGAGAAACAGGGACGATTTTGGAATTGATATCTCACAGACATGTTGCAGCTGCCCCGCAGATGAAACTTTGTGGAGCTTTAACCATCATTACTGGTGTCTCTGAAAAACTGATATTTTTACATGTTTTCTTCTGAAGCCAAATACCTTGCATTCCACTTTCAGCAAGCTTTTAGACTCCTCTTTGGCAGGAGAACAAACTGAATATTACATGAAAAGAGAAAGAGAGAAGAAAAAGATGCTTTAATGCTGCTCATTTGCAATGTTTTCTTTTTTTTTTAACTGCACTGTGATGGTCACTGTGCAGTTCTTAGATGTAAATCTCTTAAACTCGCCAAAGTTTCAAGGCGCTGCGCCTCTGTCTTTGAGACACAATTTTTCGACACATGGAAAGAATAATTAATCTCTGGAATTCCCTTACGACACAAGGTCTCCATCAGAGCCACAAGAGGCTGTTGCAGGGTTATACTCTTGACTGCGCAACTCATGAAAACTTTGCTCTCTATCTTAGTTTTCTTGACAGGCGAACGTCTGTACAAACTCTCCCAGGCACTATAATGTTATTCTGGGATGAACTAATCTTACAATCAGCCAGACCCCGATCTGTTTCGGGATTATGATTTTGTCTGGTCTGCTGCAGGCTGATCAATAAGGTAATCGAAATGATGTTATAAAAGAGGAACTGACTACTGCGGCTATGTGTACCTCATCTTTTCCTTTGTTATGGCTGTGCTTTGCTACGCTATCCTTCGGTCTATCAGCAGCCTTATGGGACACATTCATAATGCAGGCACAGGGGACTGTAACGACTCCATAAAGCCGAGATCCTCCGTCTCTGCTTCAGGATGGTGTATTGATTGGGCCCTGGTTAGGGTGAGGGAAGGGCAGGTGGGTGGAAGCGCGAAGTGTGCATGGACACACACACACACACACACACTCATACACACAGACACAGACACACACACACAGACACAATCTCCTTCCTAATCTACTTCAGATCAGTGCTCATGTCCTCTTGGCCCTGGCCACAGCTGCTGTCAGCTGATGATTTAGGCCCAGTGTTAATGAAGAAGCGGGGTAATTCCACTGAAGTGAAGATACACAGCCACACACACACACACACACGCACACACACACACAGACACAATGAGTGAGGTGTTCCATTCAGTCTGTAGCATGAACTTGCTGCTACCACACCAACCATTGCCTCCACAGCTGCACCTTTACCTGCACCGCAGTACACATTCAGCATGTAGTGTCTAATTCTAAAGCTCCACCTGGGGAGAGAGTGTGCCTCCATCACTTCCATCTGTCCATTTTTACTAAGTGTTAAGACATACGCATTGCAGGAAGTGATAAGTGAGAGCCATGATGGAAAAAAACAACTCCATATATTTATGGAGAGATGTTATTTCTCAGTAAATCTGTCTCACATGTTGTTCGACTGAAATAGAAGATTGGACTGTGGCACCGCGTCCACTGCCGCTGGATGAGATTGCCTGTTTGATTCATTACTAATCAGCAGGCGCTTTATTCTCAAAACTAGAGATTTGTGTTTATTCTGAAACCAGTTTGAAACCTGAAACCTCATATAATCACACATGCACAGTCCATGGGCTCTTCTCTGCTACTGTCTGTCACTACACCACGGCACTCCTCCTCCCCGCCACATCCAGGACCTTGTCTGGAACAGCACTCGAGAGATAATCTTCAAGGCCAGCAGCTTACTGACTTCAACTCTCCCGTATCATTGTTCAAATAATAAATCCAAAACAGTTGAGCCAGTGCCAAGGTTTACACCAAAATTGGAATTCATTTTAATCCTGGTTGAGATGCTGTGGGCCCTCAGCAAATGGCAGATTGCTTCAATCTTGACCATCATGCAGTTGCACTTCAGTAATTATTTATTTTATTTTATTATTTATTATTCAGTAGTTATGTATATAAGCAATTACCTTTTTACAGCACATATGAATTGAACAGAAACTGTATAATAAAAAAGTGCAGTTTGTGTTCTCATCCTTGCCAGCCTTTGCCGTTGGATGGTAAAGTTACTGCATATAAACAGCACAAAAAATAAAAAGACAAGGCAAAGCATCTCCAGCCTGTCGCTTCATAATTAGTGTACAGACATGAGAGTGGTATCAGTCTTCCCATTGAACTCTTGGAAAGACAGCAAATAGTCCCAAACTATTCCTTTAAAGGGAAGAAACTTTGGCAATGAAGTAAGTTTCATTTTCAGACTGATGTTTTTCTTCATCATTCAGTTTTGACACATCATGAAAACAAAAATGTTACTCGTTTAAAGCAAGCCAGCATTTGTATGGAGTATGGCTTGGTTTTCTGGCAAATGCAGAAAATGATATGATGATTGTGCGATGAGGAGACCAGCTTTAAAACAGTACATAGATCACCTCAGAAGAAGCACAGTCAGAACAATACTGCACAAAGCTGCTGCAGTGAGGTTGCCATTCAGTCTGAAGTGAGGAGATGTGAACTTCTTTTCTGATTACATCCGAGTAAAGGTTACCCAATGGATCCAAAAAGGGGCTCAACAAAGGGACGACGATGGCTTACCATCTCTGTTTTTAGCTGCGCTCTTTCAAAAGAGTATGACTTCAAAAAAAAGTTGTTACTTTGTCAACAGTAAAAACATCACTCCTCTCATGTGCTAGCAGGTATCAAAGGTGTGACTGTGCTCCCAAGGCCACTGATTTTAAAAATATCTTTCAGAAAGTGTAGTTGTGTAATATCATGTAATGCAAGGTTTTAAGTTATCCAGAGTTTAGGATATAAATTTGCTCATCAGGTGTAACCTAGAGCCAAACCCTGTAAATAAACAATGTTTACCAGCTTAGCCTATGGGGCCGTGAGGGTGAAAGGTGGAGGCATTCGATTAAAGTCTGAGGTTTGCACACATCCATCACCGGCTGGCCCTTTAAGGTGACATAAAAAAATGTAAAATAATTAAAAGGACAGGGTGACATTTGCATTAGTATTGGAGGGGAAAACAAGTGCTGCCTGAACATACTGTGGTGACTAACACAAAACCGATGACGACAATGTTCCTCTGAAATGCCAAATCTTGGTCTCTTGCCCTCTCTCCTCTCCTTCTCACTTACTCATCATCCTCTTGATCTCCATCCGTATCAGTTGTTTTTCTGTTTCTGTCTCTGACCTGCTGACATTCACCTCACCTGCACTCGTCTTCTCCTAGGTCCTGTCACTCTCCCTTTTTTTTTTTTTTTTTATAACTCTCACACCTTCTAACCTCACATACATCTTCTTGCCGTTCTTCCGCCTCCTGCGTGCAGCAGAGATGACGGCGCATGCCCCGGCCGCCCCCACAGTCTGACACAAGTTGCCACTACACAGCTCCAGTGCCGCCACGGGTGCCCTGCGACACCGCAGGGAGGGGCTGGGTGGCGTGAGAGCTCCAAACATCAGACTGACCAGAGAGTGAGCTGGGCGGCTGCCCACTGGCCCTCGGTCACGTGACACGCTACAGCCCACATGGCAAAACACGAGTGTAGGCGGGACATGTGGGTGTGCTGTGCATGGATGACATCCCATGTAGCCTGCGGGGGCAGATGAGTGCAGTGGAGACTGAACGAGCGAGAGGGGTTGTGATGGCAGCACGCAGCATCTCTTTTGTTGTCAGACGAAGACAAAGGGAGGTATTCGCTCGCTGCAGCAACACATGCCTCCATCTGCTTATTCATCAGCTCTGTGTGTTGCACTTTTTATTTTTTATCTCATCGTGAACAGAGAGCAATATTCAACATTCCTGCTTCAGGAGCATTTGAAGTCGCTCTAGCGAGACGTTGCACACATACACGCAGTCATACTGATCTGAGCAATGGGCCAAACTCAAGTGAATCATTCCCCCATTACCAGGGCATACTGAATCCAAAGGAAGAGGTGGACGGGGCAGGAAGGAGTAAATATGGCGTAGGAGAGCAAGAGAGACAAAGAGATCATGCATAGGGTGAAAGAATGCATGCAATACAGCGTGTAGAAAGATTCGATGAGTTGGGCTTCGTTTAACAACAAAGGAGACGTTGTGAATGAATATAAGCATGAAGCGGAGATCACACAGCCGGTCATGAGCGTTTCGCATGGTCCTGGGGAGCAGCTGGCGTCATGCCTGCTTAATGGAGCAACGCATTATGAACAGTTGAGGATCGCACAATACTACCACTGCCCAACCACATGGTGAATCACCTCCATGATTCTGTCCACCCAACGCTCTCTCTCAAGGGCCAACTCATGCTGAGTCACACCTGTTAGGATAATATTGGAAACACATGGAAGATACAACTGCCTCTGCATCACCGACCGAGATGGAATATGCAAATCTTTACATTAATGCATTTGCCTCCTCAAAACTGCATGAATCTGAGTCAAATGACTACATGCAGTGTGGAAAGGGTGTTCGTCGTGAAATAGAGGATTTAACCTGACCCTGTGGTTCCCCGAAGCACCAAGGAACACTCTAGCAGCTTTCATCTGATGTTTTTGGTTTTCTGCTATGTAAATGGATTTATCTATTTTGGTTCACACAGGTCTCAACATTGTTTGGAGCTGTGTGGGCAGCTACTTTCACCTTCAGACAAATGTTAGCATCAAGCAGATGAACCTGGTGGAACATTGTGCAGACAAAAAGCCAGAGCTGAAAAAGTTCACATAAGCCAGATGCACACAACCTGACCAGCACTGAACAGCAGACAAGCAAAGTCAGCAGATAGCTGATGAACATAAGTGAGCATTTAGGAGCTAAAGAGCCAACTTCACAAACTCCTTCTGGCGAGGACAAACATATGCACTTACATTCGTCAGGCAGCAGGAAGCACTGCTCCGAATGAATGCTAATGTCACTCCATGTCTTCTGAATGTGTAAATAGGCAACTGTGTGCTAACCTGCTTGCTACATCGACTTTGTGAGGCTGTAACATGTTAAATGTGCGGTTTTAGGCTTATAATGAGTCTAAACTTTAACCAAACAAGTATAAAAGTGTGATACTTTAGCACCATTTCAAATTAGCATCATGATTATTAAAGCTATATGAATATGTATCTAAGGAAGAGCTGTCATCCACTGTTCCACTGACTCTTTTCTTATCTTGGAACATGAGCTAAGTAACGGTATATTTAGTTCATGTGACATCATGTAAAAAAGGATGAATATGTACTCTTTTATAGCTGTGCATGCTTTCAGTGAGCACTAATGCGTCAGGTTTTACCCTGTTTTGATCCAAGCGGAGGTCGACGCTCGTGCAGCAACTGAAGCCAACATCATATCTTTACAGGCTAGAAAACATATCTAACGAAAGCATTTCGCTGACACAAACACTAACATTATCCTAAAGGGTGGCTTACCAAGCAGCGCACCAAAGCTGTACATGAGATTTACTCTCTTTATAATCACACTGCGTCATACTTGCCTATACTGGATAATGAATGAGGAGGCTCAGGCGAGAAGTAGTTCAGGCCTCGTGTGGGAATTTACTGCAACGCCGTGTGCATCATCATACAGAGCAGCAGCCACGTTACCTTCTATCAGGGTCTGTCATGTACAGTATTTTTAGACTAATAATCAATCACTAAGATAAATACCGATGCAAGAACTGACTTGCAAATGTGCAGTGTTTAGAGTACCGTACCTAGAAAACCATATAAAGTCTGCATGCGCATTTATGTTTCATGTTTTGCGTTGGACTGACTTCCATGGCTGTTCAACGAATTCTCCCATTTCGCAAAGGCACAAACATACATGCACAAATGGCTTGAAATACAATACCATAAACAAGGAGAATTTTATCACTGGGTGCACACTGTGGAATTTCTGATCATTCCTCCTTGCTGCACACCCGGATACCATCAAGGCATGTGTTCATCTCTAATTCTTTGATTATACAATCAAGTGTCATTTTGGTACCATTGGTGTTTGATTGAACACTGGGAGCAGACAAAACACAGGTTGGATGTTAATGATATCAGGCACGCGTGAGTGAGGTCAAAGCTCAGGATATTTATTCACGGAGCTTCGGGTAACAGTGCCGTCGTAACGGGGTCAGAACTAGAAATGTTTTCACTGGATAAGAGAGAGACAAAGCACCACAGCAGCTGAATGGATTGGAGATGCATTAGCCAATGTGGTAATGACTGGAAGAACAGCAGCCTGAGCATGAGCATCTCAGTGGAAACATAAAACAATGCAGACAAGGTGACTTTCTCTTAGCATTCAGCCAAACATGGCTGCGTGTGTGTGTGCTGGTGTGTGTGTGTGTGTGTGTGTGTGTGTGTGTGTGTGTGCGTGCGTGTGTGTGTGTGTGTGTGTGTGTGCGTGCGTGCACCCCCAAAAGAAGTAAGAGAGTGTATAGTGGTCTGATGGAAGCGGACTTCACTAAATGAAAGGCATGTTGGAAGGCGCTCAACTGAGCTTGGCAGCACATCACGAGGCTTACTGGCTCTTGACAAAACTGAGAAGGTTGTGATGGAAAGGAAACACAGGCAGGACGAGGGCCAGCCTGAGACACGGTGGCATATTAATGCCCCGAAAGTCAACTTAAAAATATTATGAAGCGTGCTGAGATAGCACCAAATAAAGTAAAATATGAAGTTCTGTAGAGTTTCTGCTGGGTTAA
The DNA here is from genome assembly GCF_051107435.1 of Chaetodon auriga. Classification (NCBI taxonomy): domain Eukaryota; kingdom Metazoa; phylum Chordata; class Actinopteri; order Chaetodontiformes; family Chaetodontidae; genus Chaetodon; species Chaetodon auriga. The sequence continues at coordinate 16,322,820 of NC_135091.1, read as the reverse complement.
AGTCAATTTTCTGAATGTAGATAAAAACAACATCCACAAAATGTTAACAGTGTTTTCAATTTTAGTTTTTATCAACACACTTTGGATTAGAAATGTGTTTGAAGGAGTAAGAGGTTTAGTGCTGGAGGTGGAAATTACGAATCAATTTGCTAATTCAAGTGTTTTACTTCAGTTCAGTATGAAGAGTCAGTTCACCTTTTTCTACGCTCGGCACTCAAATCACCGTTCAAATGCACTTAAGTACATCCGTAAGTGAATGCATCACGAGTTATCATGTAGTTCAGTCGTAAGTTCAGTCAGTTCAACTTATGTTAGTTCAATACAAACTAGGCCAATAAAATCCTTGTTTATAAGGTAAGCATTTGATCATGTCCTTTAATGAGATTTAATAATGAAGTATAAAATACTGTGTACCAGAAAAGTGTTTCATCAACTCCTGTTTCCACAAATTCTTACACTTCTCATTGAGTTTGGTCAAAACGGTACAAAGAATTTGTGGATTGTCGTGGGCATCAAAAATGATCAAAAATCTAATAATGACTGTTGAAAGTACACCTCCGGTTAACTAATTTAAGCGTCTGGTGCAAGCATTGATAACTGAATTAGCTTGACATCTGATCCCTGCTTGAAACTTCCACCAGTTTCTTCACAGGATAAAAATATGGAGGATCTATTAATGTTCACAGTGTTGGATTTCCCCATTTCATGTGATCCGTTTATTGCAGAGTACGGAGGAGCTGCATGGCATGGCTGCAGCGGTAGCATAATATTAGTTTTCTCGTGTGCTTTGTGCAGCCCACAATCACATCCTCACATCTAACTGCTGTCAGTCACTATCATGGCTGCAGCCAGCTGCTATTCACGCTCCAGCAGCCACTGCCAGGGCTTTTTATCCTGGCCCAATATGAGATGACTTTCTGGAAAAGCATGAAAGTTCCTGTTTCGCCAAACATAACTGTATCTGCTGTAACAGAGAACTATGGCAACAACGTTCTGCCAGCAGTCCAATAACTTGAGGCACATGAGTCCCAATTTCTTCAGAACTCACCTTCCTTTTAACAGAGCTGTCAAGGATCACAGTGTAGGCGCAGGTCGGCAAAGCACAGAGGACAACATATTTGATCAACCCATATAAAAGCACCCAAATACTTTTTTAACAGCAAGATAAAGTCACTGATAATGAGGGGATGAAGTACAGCTCCACACTACAGGCCCTCCACTAAGACATATAAAAATATAATGCTGTTTCTGAGACCGCTGCTAAACTGTAGAAATGGATAAAGACTCTTTTACAGCTCTGAGGAGCCAACGGTTCTCCCTTTATTATCATTACTTGCTTCAGAATAAGTAATGGTGACCAAAATGTAAATAACAGGGCACTTAATACATTTTTTTGGCTCTGCTCACAAGCTCAAAGAGCCTGCAAATACGCACATTATAAATGTCCCCGAACAACAACGCTTTTTCCTATTTCATCATAGGCAAATATTTCTTTCATATTGCTGCCTGTTGGGAGGCGTTTTAGTGGCACACTCAAGCTGATGCTGCAAATTACATGTGACAGAAGCAATTTTGGGATATTTTCTCACACACAAACTGCAGTAAGTGTTATAAATTAGATTAACCGAGGGAATATTGAAAGTCTAATACTTCCTCTGCCAACTCAGCAGCTTTAATTGATAATGCAGTTTTATTTTCCTCTCCTTTCCCTTCCTTCCAGGGAATGTACACTGATTATTATTTTTGTCCATATGTTAAACAGCTGCACTGGGTAAGTAAACAAGAGCAAAGCATCTGCGTGTGGCAGCACATTTGTGCATGGCGGTCTTTAAACATTGAAAAATGGAATGGAAATGCAGAAAACAAACTATTCATGCATCTGGCCTACCTCTCTGAGGCAGCCCATGAAATTGTTGCTAACTGGAGATCCGGGCAGGTCCGCAGTGCTGGGGCTCCCACCCACGTAGAAAAAATCATCGGAGCCCAGCATGGTGTAGTCTTCCTGGGTGTAGCCAGTAGTGGTGAGGATCCCATCAACTGAGATGGTCACCTGTTGAGGGGTAACACATAGCCAAAGCCAAGCCATTACACTCTGGGATTCGATAGCGTGCTGTGTATAAAACACACGTCCTTGCTTGGTCTGCATTGGAAAGGACCTATTTGACCTTTTCTTTAGGTTCCACACTGTAGGTTGCTTTCTCATTTATCCGTTTTACTGAATCGTTTGGTACCTTGAAGCGATTGTTTTGGACCAGACAGCGTTTGGATTTTGTTAATGGAATTTTTGCCATAGGATTCACAGGACAGGTAAAGAAAATATGGCGGAGGCATATTTTCTTTATCTTTGATGGGGGTAAGAGAATGGATCCTAGGTTTGGTTCTGAAACTTCAGGTTGGGGGAGGGTTAGTACAATGTTCAAACCAAGGACAAATTGATTTCACTTGTCTTAGGTTTCGGGATTTTTCTGGTAACTGCAGACACACACATATACAGTACACATGTATGTGAGCACACGCGCGCATCCACACGCGCTCGCACACCTACACTCACGCATACATTCACTCACACCATCAGTCTCACATTCTCTCCTCTCTCGCAGACATCTACATCTATATATCCACACGCATGCAAACAAAGGGAGGCTTTTCACACGACTTCAGTGTGCAAACCAAGGTCATCACTGTTAGAAGGCAAATTAAACACACTTAATAGGACATGTAAGGGAGTAAGTGGATCAGTGGTGCCATACAAAGCTGGAGCAGGCCACACAGGGCGCGGAGGCTCATGCACAATCAAGACCAGAGCCCATATACAAACACGCTCTGAGAATAGCTGATGCTGATCGCTGATCAGGTTTAGCTCAGGTGTCACAGCTGTATTTTCAATGTCACTGGACCAGACCGATAATCCTTGATCAGCATGCTTATTCTTAGAAATGTTGTGGATATGGGCCCAGGGGTAAGGGTGATCCAGGTTAGGCAAAACACACCAATACTACTTTCACCAGCATGCCACAAAAACACACACAGGGAGGGCAGGGTGAGTGATACGGTGATAGGTGGAGGGTGAGTGAGTGAATTAGTGTTAGTGGTTATTCTGGGTGACAGGGGTGAGGTTCTATGAGTTTGGATGGGGTGAGGTCAATGAGGTGTGGGCATGCCATGCGCCATAGTGAGTTGGAAACAACTGTCAGAGCTCCCGCAATGAAGGTTAAAGGGTTGCCACTTTTTGGTTTCTCTTTTAGGGCTCGGTGTCGAGGTCACCATCTTTGGGATTGTGGTAAGCTTCTGTCAGTTCTGGACGACAGTCCTCACAAAAAATGGGGACTTTTTGTGTGAAAAAAAAAAATAAAAGAAAAAGTAAGTTGCCCTGACAAAGGCAAAGAAGTCAATTCTTTTTTTTTTTTCTTTTTTTTTTTTTTTTAAACTTGTTGGAAATCTGCAGTAATGTGGAGGAAACAAAGAGAAAAAAGTAAAAGCCAAAGTGAAAAAAAAAACAAGATGGGGGATTGTGGGGTAAAGAAGGAGGTTGTTGGCAGGTCAGGGAGGAAATTGAGAAGAAGCGAAGAAAGAATTGCCTGGTAATACAAACCCATCTCCTCATTTTTTGATAAGAGTGTCTAGGATGGAACTCAAAGAGAACGAATAAAAGAAGAGAGGGGGAGGGGACACACGGCAAACCCAAAAAAAAGACAATAAGAATGATATCTACCAGACAATGTAGTTTGTTTACCATAGCGTGTCCAATGCCTGATTGCTTTCCAGAAAAAGGGGAAGAAAGGAAATCAAAAGAATAGTGAACAAAAAAGGTTGTTAATAAGGATGGACAGAAAACAAAAACCAAAAGCAACGATGAAGAATTAGGATGTTAGTTAGTACATTAGTTGGTTAGATATTGGTTAGTAGTAAAAAATGACTTTTATCATGGATGAGTTAGTGTTGCGGTGAAAAAAACACTGCATGGTTTGTCAGAGATTTGCTGTAGTAACGAAGTGCCATCCTAGCCAAATTTTCTAGATCAGAGTCCCGCAAGAAGTAAACAAAGACAAGTACTGTAAGACGAGGGACCTTTGGATAAAATTTGTGTAGGATGGCCTGAACCCCCACAAAACGTGCAGTGTTCTTTTCAGCCCTAGTCTAACAAGTGTGCCCTTCAAAGAGGAAAGAAAATGACTGTGAAAGAAAGACAGATCTGTAAAAAGAAAGAAAGAAGGCAAGCAGCCCTTGGCTCTTAGCTTCTAACCCTCCTAAACTGTGTGTTATCCTGTTGGGATTTTTAGCTACAACTATTTACTAACCTGTGGGGCGAAAGCTGACTGTCAGGGAGGGTCAGGAAATCGGCACTTACTTCTCGCGCTGCTCTGAGAGCAGCACTTAATGCTGTCTCACCTTGCAGACAAACTAAAGGTCGACCAAGACAATGAACCACTCCGCACTTTGCAGCTAGCTCTACCTCCACACAGCCGCGGGTCTTATTTTGTTACTCTCCATCTACAGCCTCATGGAGACGGCCCTGATTCATACTAGCTCCACCCAACAGCAACACAGTCTCATTTTAAATCATATTAAGAAAATCATAAACAATATCTGTCAACAACAACAACAACAAAAAAAATCTGCATATGCACAACAGATGCACATCTTTGATGGAAATGTAGTTCTATCTTTAAAAAGCGTCACGACCATCTGAGCTATAAATACTGCATTAATGGATGGCTCAAAGGCAAACACTCTCTGCCTGGCTTTAAAGTGGAAGGCTATATTCCACACAAGCATAAAAACAGTTTCTGAAAGCAAGGAGATAGCGACAGTGCCTGACAGAAGTGTCAGCTTAGGGGAGTGTGAAGCAAAATAGAATTATTTGATAACTTTAATTTGAGGACAGAAAGAACTCAAGTTCAATAAGCCGATAAACAGGAGAGAAGAAAACACCTTGCTTAATGGTACCTCGACTCAGTAATCAATCACATGCGGAAGAACTGCTCTGTCCTGCGCTTTTAACTGTTCATTTAGCAGAAAAGAAACGAAACAATGAAATCAAATGAAAAAGAATTCATGTCACTGTAAAGACAACCAAAAGTATAATGACATCTGTCTCAATAATGTCTCAGATCTGTGGCGATGGAATGACAACCAATCAGAACAAGGTGACATTCTTAATGCCAGCTCTCTCTCTCTCGAAGCTCTTGGAGGCAGCTAATCTAGAGAAGAAAAAGAAAAAGAAAAGAAAAATCCACCTGTCTCCAAACTCCGTCCATCACTGCTACCCCCGATTACCTGTCTCAGGTTGCGTGTCACTTTGATGTCGTGCCAGGCGTTGTCATTGAATTTTCCATTGACTGGCTCGACGATGGCTTCGAAGGCCCCGGAACCCAGATTGATGACGAGGGAGACGGCCCCATCTTTTAGCGCCAGGTTGACATAGTCTGCGGACTTCCCCGTGTGGAGGAGGAGGCCGTTGCGCTGCCATGTCTTGAAGGACAGCGTGATCTCGTCGCTGCTGCTCTGGATGGGGTTCTGCGACAGGTCGTAGCAGAAATACTCCGAGCCGCGGAAGGTGGCCACGTTCTCCTCCCTCGCTGAAATGACAAGGGACAACAAGCGCAAATGTTCATTTCATCATGTGGTTTTCCTCACTGGTTTTATGCGCCATGGCGACCACGGCCAAACAGCCATTATCACACTCATTCTCGAATTTATTGCGGAATGTTTAATACATGAAACGAGCCCAGCATCCATGTTGGCCTCTGTATCAATCATAAAGCAGCTTCAGTAAATATGAGAACTACTGTATGCTGCAGAGAAGGTTACATCAACCAAACACACACACACACACACACACACACACACACACACACACACACAATGCACTGCTCGCCATAATTACAGCTATGATAATCCCATCATTCAGTTCAGATCATAAAATCCTATCTGTACGACCGTGGGTTTAGGTTTCACATACACCCTCTAGACAGACAGACTACTTATGATGGAACACTATTCCCCACTAATGGTGCGCATAAATCAAACTTAGCTTGATTTTACAGTTTTATATCACTCCACAGTTGCAAAGTGACTTCCTGAGTCCATTTTTTAGATCGGCACGGAGAGTAAGGTGAGACAGCTCCAGACAGAAAGTGAGGGGGGGAGGGAGGGGATGGATGGAAAGAAAGAGAGGGCAAAAATAAAAGTGCTGGGCTGAGGGAAAGAGAAGAGTTGACAAGAAAGAAAGAGTGGATCAGAGGAGCAGCGTTCCCTTATGATCTGTGATGAAATAATTGACACTCTTGCCGCCTCTTAAAAGGTGGTTTGACACACTGTGGTCAGCTTGGGGTCTGGGTGAATCTATTAGAGGCAAGGTCAGACTGACGGTCAATTATTTACACAGTGTGCTGCGTTGGATGTGCCGCCACTGACTCAAGGCTATAAGACAAGAAGATTCCTCCTCCTATAACACAGTGTTCAAGGCAGCACCTCTGAGAAACTACAACCTTCAGGAAAATGCCGATCAACATACCAAACCATTTAACTGCTGTGGCACATGGTCAATTGCAAAATTAGTCATTTTTGGCTGCCCTGCCAGTATATTGCACGTATCACTAGTACTACAAGTCCCACAATGCACTGCCAGTGCGTTGGCACGTCAATCAAAGGCCCGGCCTGCCCCACTCGTTCATCAGCAGCCTGATGGAGCTCGTTACCTGTGGTCAACTTTCAGCTACCCTCTCCCCGAAAAATGGTGAGACGGACGGTGGACTTAGAAAACAGGGGTTTTCAAGGCAGGTGGGAGGCAGAGTATGTGTTCGCAGATATGAAGGACAAAGCTGTTTGTCTTCTGTGCGGAGACAGTGTGGCTGTCATGAAAGAATATAAGGTAAGAAGACACTGTGAAACAAAACACTGTGACAGATAAATTAGTCTGGAAAAGCTGCATAAAGAGCCAGAAGAGATGGCACAGCATCGGGGGCAGTTTTTGGGGTTCAGTATCTTGCCCAAGGACACCTGGACTGCCGATCTGATCGGTGGACGACCGCTCTACCTCCTGAGCCACAGCCGCCCCCAATGGTAACAGCAACTATGTCATTACCTGCTAACAATACCATATTCAATGCGTCTTTCAATTTCCTCTGCATCCTGCGGTCTCTGTTTTGTGCCCACAGAGAAGTCATGAGGGCCACGAGTGAAAGGAGAAAAAAGCATCTGTAAAAGCGGGAAGACAGAAAAGCACGCCGGCTGCAGGCTTTAAAGCTTCAGTTTGCTGTTTTGAATCAGGCTATATGTAAACACAAGGGAACAGTGTTGTGGAGCTGGCAGGAAGATACAGAACGAGGGGAAAAAATGAGAATGAGAATAGTGAGACAGAAACAAAAAGAAAGTGGAGTGGGGCTGTGAGATGATGAGGGGCTGATTCCGGTCATGGAGAAATTCTCCCCTCAGCACCAAACTCATGTCTATGCGCAACACAGAGACAACAAGAGGAAATAGTATGGAAGGCAACAAAAGCCCTGTGAAAGCCCTCATCCATGTGCCAGGGGAAAAAATAGAAACCCATTATTACCACTGAGACAGCACAACACAGAGAAGCAGCAGAATATACATTGCAGAATCAAAAAACCCTCCATCTCCAGTGATTTCATGTATCTCATCTAAGAATGTGCACGGACATCGACTGCATCCAGAAGCCAGCAGACTGTATATCCATTATATTAATGTTCCCGCACAATTGTCTAGGACATCAAACCCAAAATGACAGTGCCGTAAGTCGTGAAGAAATCAGTTAAGTGGCAGGTCTGGCTTATTAATGCCGCCATTGCGACTTTCTTCATAGATCTTTAAAAATCACCCAATGTCACAGGCTGTCAGATGATTAATAAAATATTGATTTATACATGTGCTTACCCTGGCATCAATAATAAAATGGCTCTCTAGCTCCTTGCTCCAATTGGCTTTATTGCACATCTGGATGAGTACGGGCCAAAACCCTCTGGGGTCCCCGAGCTAGAGAGAGTCCTTGAAACAGTTGGCATTATACCATGTTCTGTAGAAATTTTAGACGCTGCACTGACAGTGGTGGGCCCTCTGTCACATCTTGCCTGGAGGGCCCTTGCATATGCCTGATGGCAAATGACAGGCAGATATTCCTAGAAGGATGACTGCCTGTAAGACTGCTTCTGACTTATAAATGCAGTATCCTTTTACTTTGTGCAAGCAACACATACAAACGATATGTTTGAAGTAGTTTAAACAGTCTGCTTAGTCTGATCTAAATTGCATAGATAGTACGGTGAGAGACGATAAAGGTGAGTCAGGGTTACAAGGAAGTACCCTCTGTGTCTACATCTCAGCTCTCTATCTAGGCATGCAGCATGGTAATCCACCAGATCCACTCCAGACACCTGATCTTGCGTGCTGTCACCTGACCGAAGGTAGAAAGGTTACTGTCATGGCAACTCCCCTCATGCATACAGCATACTCTAATTAGGTTGTCTGTCTCAGGATAAGACAGGCTTACAGCATTATTATTAAAGACGCCAACAGACCAAACATAACCCTTGGTGACTGTTTGTAACCATTAGTGTAATCAACAGGTCAACATTTGAACTTGCAAAATACTTTATTTATGACCAAATAACAGTAAAACTCAGGATATTCCCATCAGCCGCAGCTACACTTTGTTTATAGTGCTAACATGCAAATGTTTAGCTAATGGCAAAAATGAACCCTGCTTAACATCAGTATATTGGCCTTGCCATTGTGAGCATATTAGCATGGGGATGTTAGCATGCTGCTGGAAGGACTGCAGTTCCAAAATCCCAGCCTCACAGAGCGCTAACGTGGTCTTGTTCTGATAAGACCCCGTCTTTGGACAGTATCAGTGTTGTCAGTATAGTGTCAGAAGTGTCAGACTTGTTTTTTGTTTCACTGATAGGCCCTAAAATCATTGCACCTTTTAGTATCTAAAAATAAAGAGCTGGTCTTGTTGAAGATCAATAATTTATATTTGTACTTTCATTGCAGAAAATGCTGCTTCCCTCTTTTCTGCAAAACATCCAGCTTCCTGTATATCATTTATCGAATATCATATTTTGCCACTAAATGCTAATACGAAAGTAAAGGATTAGATGTCTATGGTATGTTTAACTCCCCATATGTGCATTAATTATAATGATGTAATTACAAAGTTGCTGTGGAGCTGTGCAGACTATCAATATAACATTGTTGCTATGAATAATAGAAAAAGCAAATTGATAGAATGCAATATTTGCTCACCTCAGCAATATTAAACCCATGGTAAGGGTATACGGATCCATAAAAACCAGGGGAAACGTATTGCCTGTTGAGACATGTCCTGCACAGATCTGTGGCTTTCAAATCGATCATATAGCAGGGTCATTTTCCCTTATTTTCGCCATAGTCATCAATATTCCATTTGCGTGTGCACTGGGGGCTGGGGTTCAATTTCAAAATCCACTGGAAGCAATTAGCTCCTTCATTACCATCTCCCATTCTCTTCCGCTTGCTCCCGCCACACACACCCATGCTGCCTGAGCTCGCTCTCCAGTCTGACCCCAAGGGCCTTGGAGCAAAGGGCGCTGTCACCTTACAGAGCTCCGGCCCGCAACCTTCAACCTCTTTAAGATCGCTACAGGATATCAAACTCTTCCTAATCACTCTGGAGAGGCAGAAGACTTAAAACACGTAAAAGGAAATCAGATGAGTGCATTATAGGATTAGAGACAGGAGGCATTGTGATTATTGTGGCAAAATACCGACTTTAGCTGGAGATGTTACAGCTGTTAAGCTGCCAAGCCCATAAGCCTGACTGCCCACAGAAGCTAGCTGGGCAACTAACACCAGTGTGAATCCCAAGGAGACTTTTCTCTGTTCTAACACATCAAATGCATGTTTGCACTACTTGTGCAGATAAACAAGCCTGAAACTTAGAAAGCTAAGTTCTGCCTTTAGCGATTGTTGTTTTTGCGACGCCCTCGGGAACCGAAGTCATTCAAGGTTGCGCTGTCATCCCACACAATGCACTTAACAAAAATATGAGAATACATGCCTCTTCACATTCTTCCTCTGTCACATCCATTCTCTCTCCTTCATGCCCAACATGTGAGAAATTAGCTTCATTTGGAAATAACAGCTAAAGCAGCGTGGTTAGCCTGACGCAGCCAAACATGAACAATGCTTGCCCACATGAGGTTAACACCAACCATGCAACTCTGCAGCTTAAAGCTCAGTGGTGAGGCACCACGTGTCAAATAAATCTGGAGCATCATGGGTGATGTCTCTCTTCAAAGGCAGGCGGCACTGTCAGACAGGCTTATGTTGGAGGGAGATTTGGTAGAATATACTGCATGGTAATATCTAACTGCCCATTTACTACCAATGTACTGCAGCAACAATTAAATCCAACGCAGGATACAAGAGTATTGACGTTAGCAGCCAGACAGCTGTCTATGTGTGCTTTCTCAGGGATTTATTTTCCAGTCAAAAACTACATACAAACTGCGCTGAATGTGTCCCCTTCATGACAACTTTCAAGATGTCACATGACACATCTAAGAGGTTGAAGTGAATTGTCGCCCTGACACTTCTTTTCTCATCTCGTGTTTCACGTAACCTTGTGAAGCCGCGGCGGACGACCTGTCTGAGACTGCCATTGATGTCTGCACGCACAGACTGAGAGAAGAGTGACAAAGAGAGAGACAAAGACAGAGATAAACATAAACAGAAGTGACACGGAGGAAGCAAAAGAGTCGAGAACAAAAGCAAGCGAGAGATGGAAGCAGAGACGGCGAGGCAGAGAAGAGACGGGGAAAAAGCATAGAGAGTTTGGGAGAGGCAGCGGGAGCCAGGACAGGAGAATGAGAGAGGCAGATGGAGGGAAGAGAGACAGAGGCACTTCCAATGGCTCTCCAGAGAGACAAGGTGGCACTGTGTGTTAAGACTAGCAGCGGAGAGCTGTCTCTTGTGATTCCAGGATTGCTAAACCTTATTACTGCACCTGATAACACAGCACACCCACCAAATCCCACTCGCTCTCTCCTTTCTCCCCGTTCACCTCCCTCAAAGCATGCAAATACCACCTCAAACCCAATACTTTCTCTGTGTCTAGTTTACAGTCAAAAGATTTCTGCAAATTCCCCAATGAAAGGTGTCTTAAATTGGTATCCAAGAATTGTGATTCCAAAGATTCTTGAAAGATCTCCCATCATTACTTACAGTGCATTGCACATTTACAAAGTAAATAAAATACACAATGCTCAAATTCAAAATGTCCACAGAAACTGCAGAAATGCAGCATTTTGCGACAGAGTATGACTCATTATGGTAGACAGACGACTATTCTACATGGAGGGGAAGCATGGTGGTCAACTTCTACACTACAGAAGACACAAGTCCTGCATATGATGGCCTCCAATGAAATTTGGTACTGTTTCTTATCACCCTCAGAGATGACTTCCAATGGTTTGGAGGATAGCCAGATACTTCCTGCAGTGCCACCCATGGTGCCATAATTTAACCTTTACAACTACTTTGAGGTCAAAACATGTTGGACTGCCATGAACTTTTTATGCTCACAGGTAGATGAACTCGCATGAAGTACTGTAGGTAAAGTTTGCAGGTGTTTTTAAAGACAAATAAATTCAATTTGGATCAAATTTCTATGCTTATTTCATGAGAATTATCACCAGCTCTTCACTTCCCTTCAGCTTTATGGAGCATTGTAGCAAATTTTAGCCTAATGTTTTGTTTTTTACAGCTTGAAACTCTCACCTTTCTCATTAACCTCATTTGCAGCAGCTTCTATCAGTGGTCTCAGCACCAAACAGCAGACAAACACAGTTAACAACTAGCTGATGAAAATATTGGAGCATTTAGCAGCTAAAGTGCCAGCCAATATTCATTGGTGATGAAAAAAAAACAGAAGGTGTCCGCTGTACTTCTGTTCACAGACTGACTCTGTGCTTCGCTTTGATTTGATTTTGTTTTCTTGCACAGACATTTGATGTGAGCTCGCTTTAAGCTTAACTTCAAAATCACATGGTTTATATCATCTGGCTAAACTGGCTTGCTTACAACCTCTTTATAGTGTGATTGCAAACAATATGTCAGTGCTGTGTTTAGAGCATGTCAGAGAAGCAGCGGGGGAGAAAAAGCCACAGTATTTTCACATCAAACTCAGGAATTATCTCCACCGGACATTATGACCGCAGAGATATAAGGATGTCGGACTTTTCCACTGTGGTGGTTAAAAAAAAAAAAAAAATCCATTAAACCTGGTTTAAATTTCAGGCGTGTGATTGTGTGAGTTTCTGTGACTGACTTGCTGATATTCTTTTCTCTGTGAACAACAAACAGGTCCTCATGAAACTGTTGAAATGGTATAAAGCTACTGCCTCTAGATGCATGCAGATGGCCGGTGAGGGAACCTGAAGCATTTTTCCTCTGTTTTGGCATTTCAACGTAAGCACTATAGCTTGAGAAAAATAATCCGAAAACGCTGGAAAACTTTGGACAGGTAAATGTCATTTTCAAATTTATCTGCATTAGTGTTGACACGGCCCAAGGCTCCCTCCTGGCTACTGGCTGTGACAAGCTACTGTCACCCTGTGTGTGTTTTCCAGTGTTCAGTGTGTGTTTGTGTGTGCATGTGTGTAACTGAAGCTCCTTATTGGCTGCTGATGGTCGACTCTCCATGGAGTGAGTGATGAGGTTTGGACTGACAACAGGGGGGATGGTGTGAATGGCGGGAGTGAACGATGGAGGGATGGAAGGTGTCTGAAGAATGGGGGCAGGCGCCTGCGGTCCAATCCCATCAACTGAGGCAATTGTGCGGAGCGAATACTTGAGTGAGGAGGTGGGGGTTTTGGGAAGGACAGAGAGGGAGTAAGACAGATATGTGGCGACTGGACTCCGATTACTGAGACCGGACAATTAGGAGTAGAAGGGATGTTTGGACAGAGGGGAGGGTGAAACTTCGACTGACCTTCTCAGGTAGGAGAGCGTATGAAGATGCTTTTCTTTCTATTCATATCACTACCATACATTTTTGGAGCAATTTCCCACCTGTCTATAATATCAGGTATTCAAATTTACACTTGAGCACATGTGATGTAATCCATCGCTGTGCACATTTGGCGCCGCGCTTATGTCCATGAAAACGCAAAACTTTCTCGCTCTCGCAATCTGCATGAAATTAGCATCTCATTTGCGAAGGCAGGAGCTAATTATGCAATCAGTGACTGGGACCGCTGTCTCCACGTGTTGTTTGAGTGAAGCGGGCCTCAAAAGAAGCAGTTCAGTGATGGGATTTGTCAAAACCCAGAGGAGAAGTCAAAATGTGACGCAGAGCTGACAAAGAAATAATAAAGTCATTTCAAAACATTAAGTGCGATTAAAAGATTCCACAGATTCAGTGGTTTTACTTGTCACATGTTCATTCCTACTCATGCATGCTTTATGTTCTCCTGAGGAGGTGGTGAAAGGCTCGTGCGCAATAATGAATTAAGATTTGAATAAAAATTCTATACAGGATACGAATTCAAGACAAACAAACTATACGTAACAATCGGGTCATGGTTGAATACAGCATATTTAAAAATTTGAGAAATTATTTGAGCATCGATAACTCATTTCATCTTATTTCAATTAAGGATTCTAAACATAATGCAGTGAGAGTCATTAAAGTACCTTCTAAGGAAATGAAGAAGAGACAACATGACATAAGCTGCAGCCGGTGTCGCATCAAACATTCGACTTTGGATGTTTCCCTGAAGATTTTAAGCCTCCTCCAAACTTTTCACATGTTCATTCACAAGTGTTGCAGGTCTCCTTTCATAGGCAGGCTTTTAATGTGAAAACACACCAGGAAACTTGGAGCAGCAGAGCGGTGAGTATATGGCTCTACCGTTGCTTTATTGTTTGTGGTTGGCCATTACTTAAATACTGACTTATATGAGAATCTAGGGTGTAAAGAAAATGTGTAAAAACACAAGCAACACCACAATATGAATAATACACTAAATGAACATTTGCTGTTTGAGTTGTGAAAAAATGTATGCTGTTTGGTTGCTGCTCTGTTCTTATTTCTTCTGTTTTCTGTTCTGATTTCTTCTTTTTTTGCAGCCTTCATTCATTCATCCTCATCTGCTGTCATTGAAAATACTACAGAATGTGAGCTAATTACCTTTTATCTCTCCCAGTATATTAATGCACCAGGTTTGTGTCTGCTCTTTAGGTCGAGAACTTTCCGCTAATGCTTGAAATGAATGCGTTTACAGAATATGGCACTTGTATCCAATCGGGAGCAATTTGGGGCTCAGTGTCTTTCCCAAGGACACTTGGACATGTGGAAGGAGAGGCTGAGGATCAATTCGCTAACCCTGTGATCAGCGGACGAGCCTCCTGAGCCTCAGCTGCTCTTCTTAACCTGAGTAAAACCAGCACGACACAAACACAACCCCATCTATCATATCAGCTCTCATTATTTGGCTGGCTTAGCGCCTGCTTCAGTCTGCCTTATGCAAGATTTACGAGGCAGTGAAGAAATGATCAAGTTTATACGATTCATTCAAATCATTTAGATTGCTTAGCAACAAGGAGTGGACGGTCAAGCATGATGATTAAAATTTTAAATGCGCTAAAAAAAAAATAAAATAAATCCTGGCTGCCGATGGAAAGCCAAAAGTCAGAATCCATCAGCACTTCAGGAAGAAGAGAGATCTGAGGCATGTCCATGGGCTAATGTGCAATACGTCCATAAAATAAGAATACCGCTCCAGTTTTTCCGTTTTCACGACAACCTTGATTCCTTGTCTGCTTTTTAGCCTTCAGCGTGCATTTATACTGTCACATATCGATTGAATTACTGTACACTGCAGGCACAGCACTCATTAATCCTTCAGCGGTTTCCTTTTTTAAATGGCTGTAACTGTGGATTACAATATTATGGAGTCATCCACGGCCTGTATTATTTTCGTCGACAATCAAACGGTCTTTGACAGCATGTCTCCTGCACGCCGGCTATTGCATCAGCCTGACAGCTGCCATCCCGAGCCAAAATGGGAAGTGACGGCAGTGAGCATTGTATCGGTTTCACATTCTCCACCATTCTGCAGAAAAGTGCCTTGATAGACTTGCATCAGTCTGCATCTGTGTGGGGTTCTGAGTTATTTGTTTTCATCTGTCTGCCTGACACATTATATGTTTGACCATAAAATTTGCTCCTCTGTTTGTGATCCAAATCACTTCATTAGTTTAAGCTACAGAGAATGGATTTATTTCTATATTGCATTGGACTACCTACATAATTAGCTGTGAGCATTCACTGAATAATAAACAACGTGTCAATAATGTGGATGTACAGTATGTGGGTAGACATGTGCATCTTTCTGCTATAGTGTTTGGATTGGAGTGGAGACTTGCTCCTTGGAACAGGGGTTGTGGGCAGGCGGGGCCTTCCCTGGAGCCTGTCAATCATCCAGAGTGGCGTTGCCTTATTGGCTATTATCTTTCCTGTCAGAAGCCCAGCCGGGCCTCCACCTCACCGCATCAGTCTCTGTCAGTTGACATGCTGCCTGTGGATAGAGCCATGGAGCATGAAGGTGCATGGTACTGTTATCATTACTTGTGGTGACATATGCTGTTTCAGGCCAAGACTCCATCAACAGATGTCACCTCTTATTCTGGGACTTTGGCTGATAAAAAAAAAAAATAAAAAAATCTTAATTTGTTTTGAAGAGAGGGCCACTCCCATCAAATTCAGCTTCACTTTCTGCAACTGAAGAGTCTTAAACTTTATCAACAACTTAGCTGCGCATAGCTTCAGTGTGCCACATAATTTCTCTCCACCCACACATGCTGGAGCAGCAACTGCAAAAAAGCAATTAACACATCCTTTTAACACAGTCAAGTCAGTTGCAGCTTAATTATAGTCACTTTTTCCAATATATGGTGGTATTCCTCCACATTTTAGATTCTTGAGGCAGAGCTGACTGTGGAGAGTTTAGTTATGCACTTAATACCACCAGCGTTGTTTTGTTTTGTTTTGTTTCCTGTTATGTTTATTGCTTATCTTGACACAGTTTCTAAATGTCACATGGGAGATATGAGAGCCAATCTAAAATACAGATTTGCAATTACCACTGTGAGGTTGATGTGAACGTTTTTCAGCAGCTTCTACTTAACAGAACATCCAATATGTACTGACGTCCACTGTACATATACTGTAAAGACACTAAAAGCCATTTAAGGTTACAAACTGGATACCACAGTACACCCAGGTGTGGAAAGCTGCTTGTACTTAGAGTCTATTGCGATTAAGCCATGCATTAAGGCTGTTTAAGGAACCTTGGTGAAGGAAAGCATATCAAGCTCTTCAGTGAAATTTTAAAGCAAAATCAATGATAGTAAAAATTGGAAATCTGTGAAAACGTGGCTAATTTCAAAGGTAATTTTACATTTTATGTTTCGTTTTTTTCAGATAATATTATGGATCACTGCAAATGCTTATAATAAATACACAATGTGTTCAACTGGGTAAGTCAATCACTACATATTGAGCCTTCTTTCTTCCCAGGATACATTTGCAACAGAACACAAACGACCATCTGAGCTAACAGCGGACACATTTTTCCATTTTTAAACTTTCCATTTTTAAATCACATGACATAAATATAATTCTTGGCTTGTGGCTGTTTAAAACGACGCAATGCAAACCCAAGCAGAAATCATCAACTGAGATGAGTGCGGGAGAAGGGCAAAGTCCCTGTCCAGCAATTGAAACAGATTAGCACACATTCCTAGTCGAAGCTGAGGCCATCTAATATTTATCACCTCTATAACTTACTCCCCTGTGTACTGCCAGAACATTCGGCTGTGCGCAGGGAGGCGAGGGGTTAAAAGGGGAACAGCAGTGCCATAAAAGGGACAATGAAATAAACATGACTCACCGTGAAAGAGCCCTCAAAGCCAATATAATCTAGATGGCGGGGAAGAGCAGGGTGCCAAAGGCGGTTAACGACAAGCACCCCCATCAGGCTTGAGCTTAGACCTCGTTTCAACAGCCAATCACATCAAGTGCTGTTTTAAGATGGAGGTGAACAGCAATTTGGTTACATTATTGTCCAGTTAGAGTCTATGAAAATCAGCTTACAGTGCACTGAGAGACTTGGGATAAAAAATTGCCTAAGACACAGAGTATCCGCTCTCTTATAATGTCAAAGTCCAACAGCATATAGGAACTGAGTACAGTTATTATTTCTTGGATGGCAGACAAGAATCTGGGATAAAGCTGCAGACAACTCAGGGAAACATATTCAACACTGAGCTTAGCAAAATGAAAAAGAAAAGCATCCACTGCTGTGGCTTTAAATCCAGCTAGAACCAGTCGTAGCCTGTAGCCAAAACAATATGTGACTCTCACTGTGCGTGTGCAAGAGTGAGCGCGCGTGTTCGAGTGTGTGCAGGCATTCGCAACGATGTGCGCCTTCAAGAGATAAGAGTAACGATGGATTACTTTCACCTTTCTCTAGCTTTCTCGTTTTAACCTTTTAGCTGCAGGGCTGATTGGAAACTTTACACATGCAAATAAACAAGGCATGATGCTGTGATCATGAAGGGGTATGCATACAGTGTATGTCTGAGCATACAGGCACAGACATAATACTTAAACATCAGTGGGCGAATGGCAGTCTTGGCATATGCTAGTGACAAACAGCCACACTGTTCACACAGTTCAAACAAGCACACACACTCACATTCTTCATCACGTGGCAGCAACACTGACGCTAGAGGCCAGGCCACCGTGTGCCTGGCTGGTTTTTTTCCTGCTCGGTCCAACTCTCTCCTTTATTCTATGCCTTTCCTTCCATTCCTACGCCACATATGTTTTCTCCAAAAGCGTGCACGCAGCTCCAGGGGAAGGGGTTAAAGCATCAACCTCGCTTCCAAAAGCTTGGCATGGTTGAACCACACTCAGCAGCTCCAGCATTCCCCTGCCTCCTCGCAGCTTTCTAAAATTAGCAGAGAGGATCCAGAGCCTCTCTCGGGAGTAAGCAGGCACCAACTGACAGTTTCATGGAATCACCACCATGACTCCCTTACGTTAAGTTAGATTTGCAGTGCATCTGTCTAAGCCTTTGTGTTTGTGCAGCGTGGGAATGACGAGATCATGCATGTGCACATACAAAATATGTGAATATGTGTGGGTGTGTTTTATGAAAAACAAATGCCAGCTGCTTTCCAAATCCTGTTTGGCTGCAATCAAATCTACTGATCCTGACAAGCTAAGGTAAATACAGAATTACTGTCATTGAGAAAAGTGGTATTTACTATTTGTGGAGCGAGGTCTGCCCACACTTACTATAACTATGCTAATCCAAGCTTGTTAGAGTAGCATCACTGACTGTTTGGCCGTCTGGTGAATGGAATTGCCAGGGCTTTTCCTTGCAGCAAGCATGTGCGTTCACGTACGTACAACATCACGAATGGTGCCCAGGAACAAAAATCAAACATTGTAAGCATTCACCTGGCAAAAGGTGACATGATGCAATGGCAAGGGGGACGTTTCCTGACCTGAGCAAGATCCCGAAAGTGAAAAACCACACACACATCGAGAGAAGACTGAGATACTCGCAGACACAAATTGAAAATGTACGTGAAAAACAAAAGTCGCACAGGTATATGCATCTAAGGATGACTGTAAATTCATGAGAAATTACACACACACACACACACACACACACACACAGACTGCCAGTCTGCCGTCTAGCTTGGAAGTCAATAACATTATCCCCTCTCCATCTCAGCGATGGTTATTAGTCTGGAGAGCCAAACGGCTCTCTTCAATGACACTCTGGAGATGAAGGGATAAATCATCACATTGAAAGGATGAGTGTGTGTGGAGGAGTGGGAGAGAATAGGAATGAGAATAAGAATCGCAAAGAGAGAGGAAGAGAGAAAAATATAGACTCAGGTACAGACTCAGACGTAGAGAGCTAAGTCAGGTTGGTATGATGTTTTATTTTTTGTCGAGTACAGAAGTCCTTCTAAAAGCATGAACTGATGTTCAACTTCGCAAATCTGCCTCTCTCTGAGCGCCGTACCCCTGAGTCCCTCTCTCTCCCACCTCTTTCCCTCTGCCACACTCACTCTCCATCTCCCTCCCTTTTGCTTCATCACATAAAGAAAAGGTGCTTTACTTGGCCTGGTACTCTAAAAGCATGCCTTTTGTTACCCCCCCCACCGCCACTAACTCCCCTCTTCGTTTCACCCTGCCTCTCACTCCACTGGGACCCTTCAAAACACAAGGAGAGAGGAACAAACGCCAGAAGGCTTACTGCTAGTTGGATTACACACAAGTGAACACCTCATGGACTTAGGTGCCCTATTTCCGTTGCGCTAAGGTCGTAACAGCAACAAATTTAGGCCGGCTCTTTGAGTGAGGAATGACTCATTTTATTGCTCCGTGTGTCAGAAAACATCCACAAAACAAAATAAAACATTACTATTGAAACTGTCAGTGACTAAGCAGGTTTTGAAATAACATGAACCAAAAGAAAGATCGAGCGGGAATCACTGCAAACTTTAGCAAGCTAGGTTAACTAGCTGGAAGCTAGCCTAGCTTTAGCATCCACCTTTCAATCACACAATGGGGTCCTCCTAAATTCTGAATGTTGGCAAGTAGTGGTAACAGCTGACAACCAGCGCGATGAAGGTTTGCAGAAATGACGTCTTCTTCAAAGGTCAAAGGTTATGCAGAGCTATGATGCGCTCCACAGAGCCGCTGACTGGAGCACAACATAATCTGTTTTTTAATAATTCACAGAGGAACCGGCCATGTAACATCCTGGTCTCAATCATCTGAAACCAAAAAGAAAGCGACAAACATCTGTGAGATGAAAAAGTAAACTCATGCAACTGTGTGTGTGTGTGTGTGTGTGTGTGTGTGCGTGCATGTGCACGTGTAAGTGTGTGCGTCAGTCTAACTAAATGCCAATTCCTGTGGGACAGCTGGCTGTATGGTAGAGTGGTCAGCTCCGCCCTTCAGGCTATCACTCAAAATGTCTATTTCTGGAGTCTGTGTGAGTGTGCATGAGTGTGCATATGTGTTTGACCAGTTAGAGCTGGTGAGGAGTGTGACTGTTGCGCTACACCAGAGGCTGCTCCATATGGGCGAGGGGCTGAAACCCAGGTGGGGTGAGAAAAAGGGGGTGTGTGAGCGGTGGCATTGAGGAGGCTACAAATGATGCAGAGCAAGAGGTAAAGACACATCTACCTTCTAACAACACAAGGACCTTTGCTGCATTATTCGTGACTGCCTCCCCCACCTGACTGATTTTTAATTGGCTGCCATGCCACAAAGGCCACGCTGTGGGAGGATGCTAAGCAAATAACCACACACATGTCCATCATTTCATTTGGAGTGGATAACAGTGGAGATGATGATGATGATGATGGTGATGGTGATGATGATGATGATGATGATGATGATGATTGGGATGGTTTATTTAAGTGCCTCTATGGAACTATGTGAGGGAGCCAATGAAGAGAAGCTCATTTATACAGAGGATACTGGCCAAGGAGGAGGACAAAAATACAATACAACAGCAGGAACAAGGTGACAAAACAATAAAGTGCTGTTGCTAAACCTCCGAGGGGCCATCGAGACTATTACAATGAGCTCATGAAACCTTATTTGGAGGAGACACCGAGCTTAGTGATGCATGTTTATTGCACATTTGTGTATCTGTGTGTTCTTTGGTATTTAGTCGAACACTTTGTCCACAGTGTACTACATCTGAAACATTAATGAGAAGTGGTGAGATGAGAAGAGGGAAATTTGCTGAATTGCCACGATGAACACGGTTGATTTGTAATTATTCATGGTGACAGATTTAATCTGATGTGGTTGAGGGATCAGGGGGCTGTGGCTCCACAGCAGAAGCTCCTGTTACCCAAGTGGGCTGCCTATCTGTACTTTCATTTTCCCCTGAACTGCACTGAGATAGACCATCCACAAACTCACACCGTTGAAATATTGTAAATCAAATCTTTTGGCTTGTTCCGTAACAAAGTCGTCAAATCATGACAGAGCCAGGCAAGTGTGTGTTCACACTCCGTGCTTTCAACTATCTCTGGTGGTTCGGATACAAAGAGATGGAACATGTCATCCGTACAGAAACAGAAACACACATTCACCACAGACACTCACAAACCACACCGAGGATGACCTCACCAGCGGAAAGAGGAACTGGTACACGCCAGTAGTCCATTAAGTAAAAACTCCAGAGGTTGACTCCTCTATTTTTGCTCTTCACAGTGGAGGACATGCAGGACAGAATACCACATAAATGCTCCAAAACTTATTAGACCGTAAATTTAGACCAGTAATTCATAAAAGATGACCTCAAACCAGGCGACGGCTTGGCATAACGAATGAGGAATTCCGAGGTCAGGAGCTCTGGTAGAGGTCTACTCGTGAGAGGTGCGCATGTTTGTGTGTGTTTGAGAGTGCGTGTGCATATGAATGGAGCTCTTTCATAGAACTTTCGGTTTCAATTTATGATGCATTAACTTGTAATAAGTGCCATACGTTCCCGCCTGCCCCGCGAATCAGTGAGGGGAGTGAGAAGGAGACGGGAAAGGGCATTTAGAAGTCGGCCACACAGCTACACAATGCAGCGATTAGTGCGGTTCCGGTCTATGATGTGGCATTTAACGGACACGCACATAAGTAGGGATCCAAGGAGGTTCATCCAGCAGTAATGTCATGCTGGATTCATGGTCAGCCCTCCCCTCAGGATTTGGATGGCTACATGCATGATCTTCCTATGTAGAAAAACAAGCATTTTTTCGATCTGTCAAAGGAGTGAGTACATTTTGGTTCCAAGAACAGCTTTACCCAGTCAGAATGAGGCTTTTCAAACCTTGGGATAAAGCCTGGAGCAGCGACCATCTCTCCATCCACTCAGCCTTCAGTGGCTCATATAGGGGCAGAGCGACACAGACATCCCTCCCTCTCTGCTCATCAGTGAGGTTAATAGAGAAGCTACGCCCTAAGATGGGCCTGCTTTCGACCCCCACCCAACATCCAGATAGGCTGCAAGGCGGGTCCCTGTCAGCAGCCTGACTGCTCTCTGTCTGTGCAGGAAATGGGCTTCAAGAAATCCACTTGATCTGATGCTTTACAGTCTCTTCCATATGAGGCACCGGGAGAGAGCAGGTAGCCGTTGATTTTCTTGGTTTTCTTTAACATTAGTTTCATGTCAGCGGGGTGATTCGGGTGCAAAGAGAGCAGCACATTCTCCCTGCAAAAGCTGCATCGCTTCAATGCAAAAAAAAATTCTGCAGCCTGCAAAAAAAAAAAATAAAAAAATGCAGAGAACCAACGACTGAGCCAACAAAAACAGCAGAGCAGTCATAGCCAGCTGTTTTGCCTCCATACTTTGTTGACTATCAATGTGTATGTGGTACCTCGTGGGACATCACTACATGCGTTAGCTAGGCTATATTTTGAGTTTTGGACCTATGCCAGCAGGAGGTATAATGGTCCATGAATGCTGCATTAGCTATTAGCAGTCTCTGTTTGTACTCTAACCATGGAAACAGGTGACTGTCGTTTGCTGAATATTGATATTGATGAAAACTTCTAAACATAATGATTATGAGACAAGATTTGAAGGTACAAGGACATACTGATGTCAGTACACAGTCTATGTGTTCTGAATACTCTAGTAGAGGGAGTGCACTATTTGACATTAATTGTCCTGGGTCAAATCAGGTTTAAAGGGTTAATGTGCTAAGACAATCAGAGGTGCTGAGGAGCAGTGGGTCAGCTGTCTTTTACAGGGAGTGCCTCTGTCTGTTTGGATAGGCTGATTCTCACACGCACGCAAATGCCAGTGTGCTGCGATGACAAGTGGCTAAGCCAAAACAAAATTTTCCAAAAGCGTATTTCTCAAGGTTACTCATTCATTCATTGATGCATTAGAGGAGCTGCAAACCAAAGGCAAGCAGTCAGCAGATAGTAGACGTGCACCAAGATGAAATCCTTGACCACATTAACATTCACAGGACATCGCAATCAGCCCTTTGTTCATCTCTTTGTTACAGTGAGATATTCCAGATAAAAAGGTGCAGAACACTGTGTGGAGGATATTGCAGGCATATGCATGCATATGGAGCAAAAGCCTGCTATCTGGAGAGAGGATTATATGTATATGTATGTATGTATGTAAACATATGCGCTTGAGTTGAGCTTATGCATGCACACATACTTGTGGGTGCGAGTCTCCCTTTATACTGTCATCATGCATTGCAGGTGTTGTGTGTAACAGCCCTATACCGCCCTTTCTCTGATTGTCAAACACAAAAACATCTGTTCTCGCAGAACGATTACTTTGCAACAAGGAGCCAAAGCAAAATGGCTGCTGCTGAAGATATCTGTGTTGTAATTGACGCTGATTCTTGCACAGCATGGCAATGAACATAAGGGTCTTATTTGGGGCTAAAGAGGTAATCACAGCATTTTCTTGAGCAAACTCGAACGGTGTAAAAACTACTGCCAGGAAAAGAAAAGCAAAGAGGAAAAATCAAATAGTGGCTAAATCAACAAACTTGAAACAAGTAGTTCCATGAATATTCCCGTTCGCCCCTGAGGGCAACACTACATTCTGCATATAGTAGTCTTTTTCTCTCACTCTCCTCTTTTTTCTCCACAGCCTGACTTCAAAGGCTAACTCTCTTGCAGAATTCAAGTCAGGTGGTTGGGGGGGTGGGGGGTGGGGTTAAAGCACACAATATGCTGAGTGCATGCCATATCACACATCTCTCACTCTTTTATGTGTTAATCACCATCAGTGCAGCAGCGGATGGAAGACGAATGAGAATGAAATGAAGATTTAGGTCGTGGGAAGTGACTGGCACAGCCCGTCTCTCCTCTCGGCCCCTGCCAAAGACTCCTTGACATCTGCTTGCTCCATAATTTGTATTCACTTCTGCTCCTATCGCAGAGTGTTGGGGGCATATGCCACATGAAAGGAAAACATTCTGACCTTTCAAGCTCAATCATAAAATGTGATGTCTGCAAATGAACGGGGGCCTCCCCGAAAACTCAGCTGGTGATTCTTTTAAACGTCTGAGAGGAGCAGCAAAGTGGGCTGAGTAACTTCATTAGCCCCAGTGGATGTCGTCCCATCTAAATCATCAAAATCAAATCAGGTACTGTCGCCTGTGACGCCCATAAAGTGTCACTCGGGAGAGAGGAGGAGGAGGAGGAGGAGGATGGGGAAGGAGACCAAGAGAAGTCTTTGCAAAAACAGCCCATGCTTTGATATACAGCAGCAGGAAGGACCTCTCTCTTAAGAAGAAATAAAAAAAAAAATAATATAAAAAGCCTGGCTTGAGTCTGGCAGGCAGAGCGCTCTATCAGGGCCAAACCACACATCTATCAGGAAAAGGCACTAAGGCTATTGGGGATAAGGCACAGAGGCATGAAGAGAGGCTATTTCCATGGGGAGTCCTTGGAGAGGCCAGGCCCAACCTGCTAGTGAAGCCCAGCAATGAGAGGTCTCTCTGGGGGACTGCAGAGGATAAGAGGCCCCGGCGGAAGAACTCTCACGTCAGCACTTCAATCACGCCTAATCCCTGCTTAGTACACCCACTGCTATGGCAAGGAGAGCGAGAGGGAGAGGAGGGGGAGTGCAGAGTGAATTTGGTGAGAAGGGAGGCTTGGAGAAAGGGAGATGAAGAGAAACAGAGGAAAGATAAAAGCTACGAAAACGGAAAAAAAAGATTAAGAGAAGGAAGGAGATGAGAGACAAAGGAAAAAATTGCCAAAGGAACCATCAAAGGTGAGCAAGTGGATCTAGTGTGTGAAATCGAGAGTGAGGATGCAAACTCTAAAAGCAGCAGCGCAGCCTCTGCCAACACATACGTATTTTTGTCTTTTTTAAATCCTTTCCAGGTCAGAAGGAATCAGAGCAAACAGAAGTGATGCATGAAATATTAATTATCACGAATGTACATATGTCTGTGCGAGAAAGAATTAATCTCGTGAATGATAGCAAAATGAAAACTTCAAAGAAAATTGCATTTAGAAAAATGTACTTGCAGTTAGAAAATCGTGGCATTTCGGAAATCGTGGCCCTCAGTTTCTATTCATTTCCGTGTAACACATCAAATTATAACAAGCCACTGTGGGTCCATTTTAAGTAGGGTGAAAGAGGATATTCTTGGCTGTCTTTTCCAGAGAAAAGTCCCTGCCACACCACCAGAAATATAACCAGAAAACCAAGTGTTCCACTTGTCAGACAAATTACATATTCCTGCTGTACTGGTCTTCTTCTGAGACTGCTTGTGTTGTTCAGCAGTGGATAGGATTATCCCCCAAAAAGGGCAAAGTGATACAATCTCTGTGCAGATGTTAAAAAAAAAGGTGGCACACAGCTGTAAAGAAACATCAAGTCTATTTTGAAACCATCTCGCTCCAGCAGGCGACGGAGGGGAAACATCTGAAGATACGGGGCCTTGATGGGGGGCGAGAGGGACGGAAATCTGCTGTTGACCTGCGGTTACTTTGCAGAGACTCTGCAGGACAGCAGCAAACATCTAAACCTAATCTGATGAATGCTACGCATATGTACAGTAAGTGTGTACTTGCGTGCTTTTTTTTTTTTTTTTTTACGTGCATCTGTGAGCTTTTGTAAGCGTCTCTACATGCATGTGTGTGCGTCTGGCTGGAGAGACGGAGCGGCGAGAGAGGAGAGGAAAGAGGGATGGAGATGGAGCAGATGGACGAGGGGAGATCAGTGAAAGAGGATTACGGCACGTCAAACCATCATCGCACTCATAAAATCAGTCCACCCACACTGCTTCAGAGGCTTCAGAGCCAATGTAGAGCAGGGATAATTTAAGGCCCGCAGTCTATCTCCCTCTCTTACTCCGGCTAGTAAACTACTGCTGAGAGGGAATGGACAGAAGAGACAGTTTAAATTAAGCGCAGGGGATTCTACAAGAAAGGGCGATTGAGAGTACGTCAAGATAAATTGTAAAGGGTGATTGTGCAGGAAAGCTGTGAGGGGATTTCTAGGCGAGAGGTTAAAGGCTGTGTATGTATTACTAAGTCGCAAAAACGAGGACTGGAGACAGACATAAAGTGCTGCGTCTGCTCACGCATGAGTGTGGGGAGGAGGGGGGGGCTGCATGTGCTAGAAAGGTTGAGTTGAATCTACAGCAGAGACTGAACTTAAAGAGGGCTTTCGGCATTTACCTGACATTTGATGTTCATTGAACTACAGCGTGATTATTAGCCCCCAGTAAAACGATGACTGGTGTGTGTAACCTTACATTAACGCGAGCTGAAAATCAAAGCTTCTTTCTAGTTTAGATCATTTGTACCTTCCGCGTAGCCGCTTGTTGCTTGTTGACAGAATGTGACAACTTTTCCAAGGTTAGCTATCCCGAAGCTAACATCCTCCGAGCTCTGAATATTAAGAGGAAAATGATGTAAAATAGGGCGCCTTGAAAACTTCATTTCAACGTGCTCTCAATACCAGCGATGTTCTCCACAAGGGCTCCATATGGAACATGGCCAACTTGAAATGTTTACAGAACAAGGTTGCTGACAAATCCCCTCCGCTAGGTGAATCCGATAAAGCCCCTGGCAAAACGCGTTGTTCACACAGTTGCACTTGTTCCTAATAAACATGAACTATTGAAGAATATTGATATGAGCCTCCTGCTGTGCGACCGTTCCCTTTTGACTTTTCGTCTGTCTACTTTGCTTCTGTTTTGCAGCCATCTAAAAACTTTGGGCTTTGTTGTTATATAACTGACAAACTGCCTTCTTTATTATTTATCATTTGTCAAATCAAACCAGACATCAACTGAAAGATTTCATATTTAGCCTTGGATTGTAAACTCTGATGTCACAGTGTGCTGCAGAGCACCGAATGTGTTATTTCAGCGCCGCGTTCAGCAGAAAAGGCTACGAGTGGCTGGAATAAGAGCAGAGTTACATATACCAGAAAAGAAGTGGTGTCAGCCTTGTGTTCAGAGCTCATCGGATCTGAACGTCCACTCTGAAAGGCACAGAGGGGGGAGACGCCATATTGTTTATGGGGACAGTCTCTCCTCATAACGTTGCACTCTGACAAAAATGAGAAGGATGTCAAGAGGGAGCTGGAGAGAGTTCAGACCCGACAAGCACTTCTGACGGAGCACACTGGCACCTTATGCTCCCTCACTGAGGGCCAGTGAGCGTTTCAGCACCATGGACAAGGCCACTCTCAGCCTCTTCCTGTCGGACCATTCAGGACCCACTGTTGCTGCAGCAACCTTGAATTCAACTCACAATGGCATGGAAAATGAGTTTTTATGCCAGCTGTTGAAAACTGGATGAATGATATAACTCAATCACGAAATTCGAAGTTGAGCAGAGTAGCAGCTGCAGCCTTCCAAAACTTGCAGATTTGATGGCTGGATTATGTTCAATGGCAACGTTTGGACTTTGACACTGAACACTGCGGTGGCAATGACAGCTTCACTATACTGAAGTCCAGCAGGTAAATGCTTAATGTGTTCACTACTGTAACATGTTAGCATGCTACCATTTGCCAATTAGCACTGAACACATAGTGCAGTTGAGGCTGATGGAAATGTCCTAAGTTTTGCAGGTTTCTCTACTTGATAGTACTTCATCCAATAGTTGAGATATTTCACTACAATAAACAAATGTCAATGTAATAGAGTGAAGTAAGTAAGTAAAACTTTATCTATATGGCACATTTTAAAACACACAGTTACAAAGTGCTTCGCTCACATGGAAAGATAAAAAATGAGATAAAAATATAGAAAAAAAGAGGTGCAACATCAAAGGCTCTGGAAATTTTAGGACAATCCATGAAATAATTAAAGTGCTGCTAGTGCACACATATGTATAACCATCAAGGTCAATCAAGCTTGAATTGTGAGAGGCAGATGTTTTTTTAATGAAAAAGAAACTATCCTAGAACATGTATGGTAAAACATGTACAGTAAAACATGCAAACTGAGTCGTCCCACTTATCTGAAAATAGCACATGGCATGCTTAGATATGACATGGCTAAAAGCCATGGAGCAAAAAGTGAGCAAAAAGCCTAGAAGCACAAGCACACATGTATCTGCCCATACATATCATGTCATGTGCACGTTGTATGGTGCAGACTGAGGCTTTTCCTGGCAGCCACTGTGGCCTAAAGAGGTCAGGGTTGGAGGAATGAGTGCACCCAGAGAAGGTCTCATCTTCTCTTTGAAGGCCTGCCAACAAGGAAGCATTCCTGGCTCACTGGTCAATTATGTAAACACTCTCATCCCATTCCACTTACCAACCTACCAGCTGCCTCTGACAGAAAAAAAACAGGGTAAACGATCTCCAACAAGGGGACTGAGGGAGGATTAATCAGTTTTCTTACTTAAGTTGTGTCACGTGCATCAATACAATTCCCATCAGTGGCGCTATCCAACGTGTCCACACCCACTGATTTCCCACATACCTGCGCTCTCAATGCTAAGTCACGCTCAAAATGTCCAATGATTAATGCCATCTGCGGTGGGCGGGCGTCATGCTAACGCCCTGGAACGGAATAGATGGTGCATTCCAGGTCCATCTGTGCCTGTACATACAGATATGGACAAAGGGGAGGTGCACGGACATGCCTGTGTATTCACATCGACAGTGTGCATGCACAGAGACACACTCCGACACCAGAATACACATAAAACACCAGAGAGGAAGAGGAGATAAGAGGAGGAACACTGGCTTGGACTCCCTTTTTCAGTAAAGCAACACTTCATGTCCCTGGCACTTTTTTTGCAGCAGACACACTCTGCAGCATGTCCAAAACAGCAAGAGAGCAGGAGGATATTAATTAGCACAGCGCGAGATGAAGCCGTTAAAAAAAAAAAGGGCACATTTGCCTGGTGTTTGATGAGTTGTCATCAGGTCAGTAAAGTAAACACATTATACGGCCTCAGAAAAGTCAGATCGCTTCACCAGAGCAGAAAAAGAACACAAGGAGTGCTTGAGTACATGCCGCAATTAATATGTCAAAGAGCTCCTTCGGAAAGGCCATTATGGGTTTTGTAATTGTGACTCACTCAGCTGATTTGAGTCACAATTATATGACCTTGAGGCAAATATGTTGTCTTTAAAGATTCACATTTGGCTCCTGACAAATGAGTTAATGACTCCGTCAGCTTGGAGAAAGAAAACAGGTACTACATGGAGAGGTAATATACTTACACCTCCTTTCATACTCCCGGCCATCGCCATCCCTCCATTATTTATGTCACCACAGGCATTTAGAGTTTATTATGCACAAGGGTCAAGGTGCTGGACGATGTTTTATTTGACTGACATAATAGCTGTAATGCTCCCAGGCAAAGAGGAGCGGGAGAATTATGCAGCTTTCAGAAGAGCCATTTGTCATCATCCTTTTTCTTTTTCTTTCTTCTTTTTTTTTTTTTTTGCTCTTTGGTTGGCCCTCTCTGCTGTGTCTGTTTGTTTGTTTATTTGCTTTTTTTTTTTTTTTTTTTTTGCTCCGCTGTGCTAAAAGGAGATGAATCCATTTTGTGCTTTAGTGTGTGGGAAAAATTCCAACAGCAAACGTTTTACAGCCCTCCCTCTTCATGGGAGCTAAGAGGAGCTCAGCTATTTTTGCTGCGGGGGAGACAAGGCGAGGCGAGGCGAGTGGAAACGCGAGCTCGCTCGATGTTTGGCTGCTGGTGGAGATGGGGAAGATGTGAAAAGATAAATGGCTTTGTTCTTTACAGACTCGCGGCGGAACAGAAACGCCTTTAATATTTACCTTTCCCCCTAAAAAAAAAAAAAAATACAAACATAAGGGGAAATGGCATACATGCTATGACCAGTGCACACCACACACACACACACGTACTTGACAAGAGGAAAGGGACCGTTCATGGAGAAATTGTGCGAAGGGAGAGAGGGGTGATGGAGCTCATTTCTAAACAAAATGACAACCAGCTTGGGTCGAGACAGTGCTGGGAGACAGCTCAAAAGGGAGGAACGGGAGGTGAGGCTGAGATTGGAGAGGGACTGTGGGCTACTGGGAGGCTGCGGCTCCCCTTAGCATCTGGGTGAAGTTCATTAAGCAGTGGGTCTGTTGTGGAGAGACTTCATTATGAACCAGACCCAGAGCACGCGGGAACGTCTGAGGCTCGTGCTGCAAGGTCACAGCTCATCCCCCGGGGTCAGAGGCTTTAAAGAGGGGGGGATTGAAGATGATAATGGTGATGATGACAATGATGATAGATGAAGCGCAGACACTTGGATCCTTTTTCTGCTTTACACCGCGAACAGAAGAGAGTCACGACCACGCTGAGTCAATGGCCGGTAACAAAAATGGAAATCAAGTGCTCGCTGCGACAGGGCGTACACAGGGAAAGATGTTTCATATCTCATTACCCACACACGATTATTAACACAGCATCCAGGTGTGACATTAAATCTCACAGTATTTGCCGCACATACTGAATAAGTGACAGAGAAGGAGTGTGAATAAGCCTGTGTCTTTGTGCACAACCCTGCCTTTTAGAAATCATGTTAACCCACTGCTAGTTTACAAGAGCAAATTTGATTAGAGGGACACACAGCGCCACCTGAATGACGTTTTTATCTGCATAATGAGAAACTGTTCTTAATTGGTGTTAAAGGCCTTATCTGCCAATTTTCTCCTGACAATATGCACTTTTGCATTACAATATCCACTAAGGGCGACTAAAGCATGATTAATGTTTTTTAGCCTGTAGCTGTATCGCTCCAGGGAGGGTAATGCCGATTAGTCGGTCAGCATGGAACTTGGCACAGCTACCCATGATGCCCAGGGAATGAATCCTAAAGGCTTTAGTGATCCCTCGAGCAGATCAAAGTTTTCACTATCTACCGCACAGATCTCTGCTTGGACTCGGAGACTTATAACAGAGAGCCTGTGTTCCAAACTAGAGTTGTGGAGTGAGTGACAAAAAGCTACTGAGTTTGCGTTGTAGGAAGTGTAGGATTCAGTATTTTTGGAGCTGGACCCACACGAAAGACTGAAAGTCAGGAAATGCTGCCGTCTGCAGCATTGACTTTGACCATTATTTTTTAATCTGTCTCTTGTGACTTTCTCAACTTTCCTGGATGAAAGTGCAACACTAAACCACCGCAGTACCCCTTTAACTTGAACTAATAATTCATGTATGCTTGGGATGCTGTTACTGTAAGTCATGTTGGATAAGCCAGAGAATCCGAATGTCTAAAAATAAAAAATAAAATGTATGAAATTATCAGATTTGGTTTTTGGCTGAATGTCAAGAATTGAGGGTAAAAACTGTGATTTTTCCTGTTAAAATAAATATTACAGATACATGCATAATTTATATTCATATTATGAATAAATACTGAAAAACATGTACATCCAATATGTCTCATGCAGATGTAACAGTGAGGAGTCCAATATCTTCAATAAAAGGAGATTTCTGCAGACTCCTCTTACAATTAAGACATTTATTAATTCAGTACATTAATCTGATGTTTCCATCCAGGCTTTCACTGGAAGACGTTCTGTATGTTAAATAGCACTGCGTGAAATAAGATGCAGAGGTGACCATTACAGTTAGTTTGATCTAATAATGTGGTTTCTCAAATCATCACTTTCATTTGGTCCCGGTGTCCCATCCCTTCTCTATCTGCTCTATTTTTTCCCCTCCTGCTCCTGATCTCATCATGTGATCTATATGTGTCAAAGATGATTTATACAAACTCAGAGAGGAATAATGTTCCATCAAATCATTAATCTTTGGTTTTTAACAATCGGCGACGTGCAGGGTATATGAGAGAGTTAGAGAATATAATACAGTGTGGCGCCGGTCCTACATGAATGAGAGTATCCATAAAGGCCTGTCAGATTAGGTGTGCCAATTCCTCAGTCTGGATTTATTATTATTATGGGCCGCGGAATGCTGGTGAATACTGCCTGCATGCAGATGAGGGGCCCAACGCCGAGACGTCAGACCAGATCACACTCCATTAAGTTCCACCCTGGAGTGTGAGTGCGTGTGTGCATGTGTGCGTGTGTGTGTGTGTGGGGGGGGGGGGGGGGGGTCATGTACATGTGGTAGATGGTGGGTGAGAAGTCGTGTTGATAGGTGGAATGTGTGCAGAGTATGAAACATGTTTCAGGGAGCGGCTGGCGGACAGTGCGTGCCCTCTCTCTAGTGTTTCTAATGCATCCGCCTGCGTTCTGGTGAGGCCTCGACAAACAAACGGGGGAGACTGCAGAGCAGGACAGAAGCAGTCATTTGCATTCATATCCAAGTCCCCCACTCTCCCCCAGATGTTGGCACAGGACGATCTAAAGCTACGAGTGTTTGTTCTCTGACAGTTTCATCCCTGGCGCACCTTTGGCATGTATGAGCATCTACGTAGCAAACAAAGCCCTGGAGCTGCTAAGATGCAACTCATATCATCTCCCTAGCTGTCTGCCATCTTTCTTTTTTCTTGATCTTTATTCTAAGTGTTTACTCTCGCTTTCCTCCTCTTCTGCTATTTTTTTTCCTCTACTTGCTTCCCTGCATTTGCTCCTCCCACCTCACTGTTTCTTTCCCACTCTGTTACTTTGTCTTTCTTTCACGCTTTCTTCCTCTGTATCTCTATCTCTACTTTGCACTGGTTCAAGAGACACCTGTGGTGACTGTGTGCACAACCGCACTCTTGTAGGATTCATGAAAGGCAAAGCCGCACAGTAAAACCGTCGGCTTTTTAAATAACTAAAGAGAAAGAGCGACTGAAAGACAGGTAGGAGGAGAGGGGAGGGGAGGGGAGTCTGAAGGTGAGAAAAAAAAATATTGACTTTTACTGTTCAATGTTTGAAGTTCGAAGGAAGTTTTGCCAGAAAGCTGAGATGTTCAGGGGCATTGACTGCAGAGAATAATGGCTGAGAGGACTGCGAATGAAGAATGAGAAAAAGGTGGATGGACTTCTGCTTCGGTGTTTGTAATATTTCAGGTGAAGACACAAAACATAAAATGTTAATGGCTTGCCATTGTGAGATACTAAGAGGCTAATGGTTTGCTATTCACTGCTGTGTAATGGTTTGGAAACTGTTTTCTTCTGCACAGTGATGACTTTGAAATGATACAGGTATGTATAGAAATACACTATCTAATATTCTTAACTGCTGTTACATTCATGTACCTTCAAAGCTCAACATGCTGCCTAAACTCCGCTCAGCATGTATATTAAACAAACTTTTCAGAGTAGATCTAGCCTTAAAAAAATCTATACAGCCTAAAACAAACACTGAGCAAGCAGCTTAGAAAGTTACAGTACATTGCCTCAGAGGGGCCACAGTTGAAAGTTTCAGTTTTTTAGCTTTTTAGTGTGCGAGCTTGTTTTTGCTTTGCGCAGTAGAGCTGAAACGTGTGTTGGTTAAAAAAAGACCTGTGAATACTTCCAAATACTTCGCTACATTAAGGCTTGTATCTACACATGAACAGACTTTTTGTATTTTCAGTGCAGGTTAACGCCAATACAGGCAGCGAGTGCGAGAGAAGAAGCGGACACATTTTGAGGATTTAATGCAAATCCACTGCACACTTTTTTAAGAAGAATATTAAGTCATACATAATAAAAGTAAATAAAAATACAAGACTGAGAGCCTACAGCCATGCTAGCAGCCCTGTCAGACTGTAGGCACAGCTGCATGCTAATGTCAGCATGACAACACGCACACAACAACGTTTGCATGCTAATGTTTAGCAAGTTATGTTTGCCATTTAGTATTTCTTAGTTTAGCATGTTAGCATGAAACTCGGCTTGTCAGTGTAAAACATCATGTTAGCTTTTGAAAATTTTGCACATGACTTCATCACTGAACTTTAGTTTTAATGACTAATACCTGTCCAGAGCTAAGTCCTGTACAAATAAATAATGCCGTGTAACACATGTAACACGGCCTGCCGGTGCTCTACACGCCTGTAGTTATATGCTTATAATAGCATGTCTTCATTTCCAGGTCTGAAGTGCTGGCTTTCTGTAATCGGATGATTCTGGCTGGACCACGCTAAGTTGGTTCAATGACACCACCTTGTTATCTCTTCATTCATTTCAATATCAGCAAAGCTTCCAGAGAGCACCTTATCACCACGGCTGCAGCAGCGCTTCCGATTTAAACAAGTTAATACACTAACTCACGTGTGTTTGGCTCAGGCTGAGCAAAGAAGGAATGAGAACTTAACATTCTGCCGCGGCAAGTGTTTCAACCAAATAAACTCTGTCTGAATTTATGACTGTCAACATCAGTTGGTCTTGAAGCAGAAACAGTTTTAAGGGCAGCAGAGCTTATCGCTTAGGGATATTTGTCAGCTGAGTCATATTAACTGCAGCATTCAATAGAACCTGACCTCAAACATCACTCTCTCTTAGGTGCAGAGTCCGTGGCAGAACAAATTTGACCACATATGTGCGCCCCAAGCAATATTCTGCAACTTTTTTTTTTGGGAACTTGCATGCTTGAAAACTTGTGGCAATAAAGCCTTTGACTGAAAAAGTGTGTGTGTGTGTGTGTGTGTGTGTGTGTGTGTGTGTATGTGTGTGTGCTGGGGGGGGCAAAGACGAGCATAAACAAAGGTAAAGCAACACAAAGAGGAGCAGCAAGAAACAAAGAAAAAAAAACAGACAGCAAATCAAAAAACAAATAAATAAATAAATAAAAACTGAGGGGCGAGGTGTCAGCTCCATGAGAGTCCCTATCCCATCTGGAAAAGGAGAGATGAATGACGGAAACGAAATGAAATGCCACTCTGGGTAATGGGAAAGAGCCGGCGTCAGGAAAGCAGGTCACTTGAATTGCAGGGGATGTTCTTCAGTGGCTTTGCCCTCGGGCCTTGTGCATTCAAGCTTCCTCCTCAAGAGTCGATAATATTAGCTCCAACACACACACACACACACACACACACACACACACACACACACACACACACACACACACACACGCAGGACAGCTCACTAGCCACTGCGGGCTAGTTATGTAAAAATCCCTATGCCTTTTTTTTTTTTTTTTTTTTTTTTGCAGGTGACGAGCCGCTAAGATCCACCACAAACTAAATGACCTCTTCATCAGATATTTTAATGTACACAGAGCAAAGCAGAGGCCGTGGCCATGGTGATGTTAATCATCATGGAGGTGATAGTGTTCCCTCTTGTGCTTTATCTCTCCCCTCCCTGCATTCTTGGCTCTTAATGCCTCAATCTCTGACCTCTTCTTTTTTTCTGTGTGCTCTGCATTCATCCCCCTCTCCCTCTCCTCCCTCCCCCTCTCCATCCCTCTGACCTGGATTATACATTTTTTCAGCTCCCTGAGCTGAACAATACGCTTCAGCGTATTAGCATGCAGCCCAACCAAAAAACAGAAATCCTGCTCAGGCCCCTCCTCTCTGCGTCTGTCCCTCTTCCTCCCTCGTTCCACCCCATGGCCTCAGCCCTCCATCTTACACTCTGTGACTCTCACGTCTGCTTTCTGGTCACTCTCCATTTCTGTTGCTTGTTCTTTATCTACGAGGCCTCCATCAATCTTATCCTCTCTTGTTATTGCCTTAAATGCCCCGTGTTCCTCCATTTCTCCATTCTCTCTTTCCCTTCTTTAACCCCATTGTGCCTCCATTAGCCCTGACACATCTCTCTACATTTCTACCCCTCCTCCCCCCACCACTCGCTCTCCGTTCCTTCTTCATTCCCTCACTGCCGCCCACACTTCACTGCCCTGCCGCTGGAGTACTCAAGAGGGGGGGGGGGGCAGCATGCTTCATTTAATGACAATAATTAATTCTCCTTCTCCCAATCTTAATGAGCCAAATCAGTCACAAGCCCGAAAAAGAGAGAGGGAGGAAAAGCAATGAAGGAGTGAAGGAACGAGACAAGTGCCTCTCATCCTTAATGCCTGCAAACGCAGCTCTGACAGCCACCCGCGGCTCAGCTTCACTCAAACTTTCTCAGCAGCTTACTCGTACTCACCTGGTGATCAGATGCCTCTGAAGCCCAATCTGAATGAAAGATGATTTCAAACAGCGGAACGATTTTCTTTTACAGCCCACACGTCACACTCTCGACCTGCGATTCTTGTATTCCAGGTGATGAGTTATCTCTCTTTCTCTTCTCCAGCTATTTAAAGGCAACACTTGGATCAGTACAGACAGCAGTCCATCCGTGGCTCATACCTCTCAAGAGCTCATTAACTCTTGAGCTTAAGCTCTTCCTATGTAGTGTTTGATAAAATAAAAGCATCTATTGTTTTGCGTCCTTGGTTGCTGCTCTGATGATAATGGACTGTGCCAGAGTAATTAGTCTGCATATGCAACAGGAATTATAATTATTAACAAACTAGCTGCTTTAATGACAGCATTTTGTTCCCACCTGCATGTTCTAAACATTATCAGACATCTTGACTCCACCATGTCGCATCAGGATAAATGATGCAAAAACCATACATTCCTGCAACTTCACCGCTTCAATTAAACAGCCTACAGTTCAACTCCAGTTACAGTGACTCTTAACCTGAAAGCTCTTTTCAAAGCCAGGAGCTATGAATGACTTTCCAGGTTAAAATCAAGCATACACAGCCAGGGGCGGTGTGGTCTCTCTGCGATCCAAACCAGATTGTTTTACTAAAGCTAATTTGATGTAGCCAACAGCTCAGAGACAGCACAATGGTGTTTGTGTCATTTCTGATCAGAGAACAGCCCCCGACTGCGGGTCAGGTTTGTTGAGACTGTTCGGCTGATGTGCAGGTTCAACACAAAGTGCAATTTTGTGCATCTACCAACCAATTAATTGCAAAGGCCAAGCTTAGAACAAGTTTCAGTGGTGTAAAATGATTACTTTCACTATTCAGAGGCATCCAGCACTTAGGCAGAAACGGGGTCAAATTAGCTTGACTTTAGAACTATAACAGTGAAAAGGGCCTTATTAAACTGACTGTGAAACTTTCATCTTTACGTTGTTAAAATTACTTAATTCACTGCTCAAAGGCAGCTACTGGCTGCTTTTAGGGTGGATGTTTCCTTGCATGTTACTCTATGTGTGAGCTGACGTCGTGAATCAAACAACGCATCTGAAACGTCAGTATGACAACTTTGTCTATTCCATTTGTTCTTAGCTTTAACGATGATTGGATCTTCTGATGCTTAAAAATAAGTACATGAATTTCAACCAGATTATAAAAAATGAAAATATTCTCTTTCCTCACTTGGAGAAGCAGCAGAGCGTCGTTCCAGTGATCTCTGGCAGCACGACATCTATGACCTTGTTGGTTTCTTATTCTGTCGATAACATTTTTACTCAGTACGGTTCAATGAAAAGAGCAGCACAAAGAATTCCCAAGGTGCAATGCAACAAGTGGACCTCAGTAAAGGAGAACTGAAATACGCTCTTAGGTTGTGTGCAGACTAGCACTCTGTGGACGCCGGAGGAGGATGCCGCTTGCTGCAGGAGTGGGAGGTGTGTCTACCCTTCTATTGAAGACTCACACCACTAGAATGCCCGCTAAACTTTTATTTACCAATTATATTTAGAAAAGGTCCAAATTTTCAAGGCAAAATTGACCCTTCACCTCTGTACCTGTAGAAAAGCCAGTTTGGCCTTGAAATGTTTGTGCCTTTTCTCAATGTAAGCTAGCAAATAAATAAATTGAGCATTCCACAGTGTTGCAAGTCTTTGGGAAACAGGACTCTGCACATGGGCTGGAAAAATGTGTGTTTTGCACACTAAAGCAGAAAAAATACCAGCTCATAAACAGTGTGCAAATTGAGTTTGATACGATGAAAATCTTAAAGATTAGAATTTAATGATCCTTAATGGAACGTCACATAACAGCTCACGCGTGAGTGTAGCGTGTTTGCTACATGGCGTGTATGGTGGCAAAGCATCTTGTTTTACTTCCCCTTTGGATTGACATGTCAGATGTTTTCACAGCTTGATCTCCAAGCTCCTTAAGATCGCAGTGACACTATCAACTGGCTCTCACAAGCTTTAAGGATGAAGAGCCGTCCTCCTCTGAAGCTCCTCCTAATCTGCAGGCTTACAATCGTCCATAGATTTCTCTTTAGACGTACAAAATCTTGACCTCCCAGAGAGGCTAATATGACCTTGAGATTAGGGAATGTGGGCATATTGAGTCGCTACTGTTTTGATCAGATCTCTGACAGAGATGTCAGGTACCATCCGGCACAGGTAAAAAAAAGATGGCAGCTTTAAAAGTGACCCAGCTGCTGTGTAATCAATCTTGTTTTAAATTTGAAGTTTTGTCATTGAAACTTTGTTGTTGGGTGTCATGTGGCTAAATAAAGGTTAAATAGCAGTCAAATCAATGTAATTACCCTGCCTGTCCAGCCTGCCTACAAGACACTAATTCTACAATTAATAGACAGGGATTGACAGATGGATTAGTGCCTTAAACAGACAGAGAGATTATTCCTCTGAGCAACTACGCTCCAAGGAAGGGAGAGGAGAGAAGAGAGGAGAGGATATCCAACTCCCAACAGATCCCGATTCCCCCCTTGGCTGTTTTCAAGAGGGACACGCTGAGCAAAAACAGCTCAGAATCAGATTGAATGGGTGCTCTGAAGGAGAGGGGGCACAAGAAAGGGAAGGGTTGACTGCAGTATTACATCACTACATCCACTGCCATAGCTTCTTGCCTCTTCGCTGACATTTCCAACCGCGAAGCAAGGTATCCAGGGTCAAAAATAATGTGTCACTACCACAGCTGAACCATTACAATGCTTGAAAGGCAGTGATTATGTCGCCGAGCTAGCGAGACAAAAACACAGAGGCCCAAACAATAGCGGGAGGTCACCTTGACACAGCTGCCTGCCGGAGACAGTGCTCGAACGAGGAGAAAATGACTCAATTACAACCAGGCACGCGGCGGAGAACTGGAAAAAGGGGGAAGCAATGGAGGGACGCAGGCAGAAAGAAAGGGGGAGAGGAAAGAAAAATACAGATGTAGCATTTGTAAGGCTACCACATTTGATTATACACATGCTGTGCTGCAGCGCCGGGGAAAAATCTGTAAACCAAATTATTGGATTGTGCTCAAATCAGGACTGAAACGTGAACGCCTCGTAAATTACAGTTTATTTCCTGACCCGAATGTAAGCAATGCTCTGGAAAAGTAATTAAAACTGGAATAAAATCAAATAAAGTGAAATGAAATTTTTAAATGTATAGCTACTTTGCATGCATTACTGGGTATTTAATGATCGTCTGCAAGTAGTTTAGGCTATAGAATCCATCAGTTTGACACGAGCTGATTCAAGGCCTTTTAAAAGGCTCAGGTTTAAGATGTTTTACAATGCTATCATGAAACATTCATGTGTGTGACCTTGGAGCCATGTTTGGTGTCCTGAATGTAATTTGGGAGACTAAAATGAAGTGATAATGTTTAATTTATACATGTTTGGATGTAACATATACTGCACCAAAAATTTGTAGTATTCTGTATTGGTAGTGACAATTTCCTATAATTTAAATTTTAAATATTATACCTATTATTATATATATTTATATATTATACCTATTATTATACCTAATACCTATTGTTAAAAATTCCATTCTCTACTGCAAATACTTATAGTGCAAATGTAGTAATTATAACAACTTGCGATTAAATATACTTTAAAATCATCTTAAATGCGTCCCGATCGGCTTCAGTTTGTGGTCAAGAGTAAAGCAGCCATCCGACCTAGCCAGCTTGTTGTGGGAGCTCCACCTGCTCCTCCTCCTCGAGCTCTAAAAGGGTGACATCTGACAGCCGTCAAGCTGAACTGACAGCATTGTCCCATACACTGCCAGTGGCTTCAACTTTCTATCCACTGTGGAAAACAAGGATTTCCACAAAATTCAGAGGCTGGCAGAGTGCTGCTTAAACATTCTCACCAGAAGATGCCCCAAGCCAGGAGCTCATCCCTCAGCAAACTGTACATAATCATGTGAGGAGGCTGAATCAAAGTGCTTGGGATGTCTGACTGTTGATCGACGGATTCATGACATCGGTGCTTGGCATTGCAGGATATTTTACTGCAGATTTTGACTTCAAGTGTGTGAGGTTGCGCTGTAAAGGACAGATTAAATCTGAGTATGTTTTGACCCTTCTTGACTTGGAATGATGAGACTAATTTAAACCTTCATTTCAGTCGTAATCCATCATTCACATGCCTCCCAAAACACACACACAATGACAGGATTCAGCTGATTCAACACTCAAAAAGCAGCGTGTTTAGCCAGTTCAAGTCAGGCTCACTAGCTTCCAGAAATTGCAGAGTCTCTATCATTGCATCATATGCTGTCAGATCTTCTTCTGCCAGTCTCTACATATATCAACACTCCCTTGATGAAAAGTTGGGAATGCACTTTTTTCAGGGCCCAAAATGGAAGCACATTTTCAGTTTACTGGATGGTACAAACAGTGGACAGGAACAGAGAGCTAGAACCAAATAATACAGATTGAATTCTATTAGAGTCTTTGGCTTTTCGCACACCTGTGCTCTGCAATGCTGCGTATCAAAGTGAGGCCTTTCACTATCCAAGAGACTGCAGCAATTTGGACCCCGACGTCCTGAAGGAATGCTTCAAAGTGAGATTTTGACAGAGGTCCCATCAGCACACGAGACCTGAAAGTCACAAACGAAACTTTTTAAGGTGCCGGAGCCCTTTAGAGAGGAGATGACTGGGATGGGAAAGCAGTCGCATCGAGCTCTGTCAGTGCCTGAGGAGGTCACGGCTCACCGTGCTGTCAAAGATTTGAAGGTGACTTGCAGCAACAGGCTGACTCCTTCTTTGCAGAATTCTAATAGGAAAATTCTGGCCATGTTTAATTCTTCATTATAAATATATTTAAGATTGTTACTTGATTAATATATGGAAAATAAGAATAAGCCTATTAAATATGACTAAAGGAAAAGGAAAGGGGTTCTTTATAGTGAAGTAGAAATGCACAGATGTGGGAGGAGAGCATGCATATAGAAAAAAAAAACAA
Organism: Chaetodon auriga; assembly: GCF_051107435.1. Classification (NCBI taxonomy): domain Eukaryota; kingdom Metazoa; phylum Chordata; class Actinopteri; order Chaetodontiformes; family Chaetodontidae; genus Chaetodon; species Chaetodon auriga. The sequence continues at coordinate 16,281,735 of NC_135091.1, read as the reverse complement.
TAAAGAGGATAATACTAAAAAAAAGAAGTCAAACAGTGTATTCCCCAGGCACAGCAACATATTTTCCCCATAACTATCAAATATCAGTCTCAAAAATTAGCTCTAGACAGTCTCCCAGAAGAGCAAATGGCATGTAGGCCAATATAAATAAAGCTTTTTTCGAGTGCCTGAGGCCGGCCGAGCCTAAGCAGCGACCAGCCAGTTTGTCTGCGGCAGCACACAAACAGACAGATATAAACTTGTATGTATATACACACACACACACACACACACACACACACTCACAAATATAGGGTTATTTATCAGCTGAGAGGTCTGGGTATGTGAGTACATTACATGTGTGTTTATCAGAGTGAAAGATAGAGAGGACTGGACTGAGACTTTTCAGGGACAAACAGGGAGTGATTGAGTGGACTGAACCTGCATTTATGTCGTGTCCCTGCACATGCATGTGAGCCTGAATGACATTCGTGACACTCACTCATGCTGCACACACACATTTATCACGGTAGAGTCCAATTCCACACAGGACACTACACACCACACATGATTCACATTTTCACAACTAAGGCTCAGCATAACAGTGTAGGTTTGGTTTCAGAAGTGTGTGTGTGTGTGTGTGTGTGTGTGTGTGTGAGGAGTAGGCACAATTAAGTCCACTCAAAATAATAACAATATAAGAATTTGAAATTCAAAGCTGTGTAAATAGATATCAGAGTCCTGATTTACCATCCTTACCATAAAAACGTACATGTCCACTGTGCATGTAGGTTATTATGATCCATATTTACGTTTACTGCTAGGCGGTGACCTCTAGTGGCTGGAGTGATTAAGACGGGAGCAATGGAGCTAGTGAGGTGACGTGTAAAGAGCAAGAAAGTCATCATGTCCGGTGTGAAAACAACCTATTTTAACTTACGTAATGTACTTACGTTACATCATGTAAGTAACAGTAGCATACTTTCCTAAACCTTAACTCTTTTCCTAAACATAACCAAGAAGTTTTGGTGGCTAACTAAGCGATGCAAAGCTGCTTGTCGCTGAGGCTGAGGCGCTCAGTTGTTTATCTATGAGGATGTGCTGAATATCACTTAAAATCACGCTCTTCTTGATAGTGAGGTGATACTTCATGACCATTAATGTTGCATCCTATTTTCATCTTTACGACAATGAACAATGTGACTTCAATTCACTCATCTTTTTCCACAAGAAAATTAAGTAAAAATAATTGTTCTAATCCATAAACATGCAGAGGAGGTGGGAGTGATGTGAGTTTTAGATCTGAGTGGTTTTTGCAGGTCTTCTTCTCAGGCTGCATATGGCCTAACCTAAAGTAATAACTAAAGGTGGCAGCTGGACAGTCAGAGGACACTGTTGAGAGAGCAGTTTAGTGAGTAAATCGAACTGAAACAGTGAAAGTGATGGGGACAAAAATAGGACTTGAGGTGAGGGCAACATGTCCACCTTAGCCCCACTGAAATCATGCCCTCAGCTGATTATCATAATATACTATTACTACAAAGTAAGCGTTTCAAAGGACAGCGATGTGTTTGGATTGAGCACCAGGCCTTTATAGGCAGTGACACATTTGTCAGACTCATATTATCCACTTGACTCTGAGGTTTAATTTGACATTAAAATCTGACCTCGATGAATTAAGTTCTATTGAGGGGAAAAAGTTTTAGACTGCAGATTGCAAATTGTAGATTCCAAATGCTAATTTCACTCAGCGAAAAAGCCATTATGCAAAGTTTGGTTAGATAAAAGCATGCGTGCGTTCACATTTTTCCTCTGAATGGATTTTTCTTAATATTCAGAGGAAATATGTGCACTGAACATTTCAGCTGTCTACGTCTACAGTTTAGTGAAAATCTACCCAAGGTTTAGCAGGCTAGTGTCCTGAGCTACAGTGGAGTTCATGCTGGCCCTAAGCTATAGCTGTGGCCCCATTCTGCCAGGAAAACCAATTACTTAGTGTTTCAAAGCCCTCTGAGTGCCCGAAAGGGGCCCATCATTTAACCATGAGACACTCCAACTTCACTCACTGCCGGCCTTTCAGCACTGGGTCATGCCGACACACAGATACACACACATACACACTAAAAACGTCATACGAACCAACACGCCATCAAAAAAGGGAGGTTAAAATTAGTGCATGGAGGCAAACTTTTCGGCATGTTCATGTAATTCATCACTTAAAAATGCAAGTGCTAAAACGCATCTACTTGTACCTGTTTCATGATCTTCAGATGTATCTTTTACATAGAGGACGCAGAAATATCAGCATATATCACCTGTAACCTACAGAGACAGGAAATGTGAGGCCGATTATCTTTCACGAGGGGAAAAAATAAATATAGACGCACTTGCCAAAAAATGCTAGTCGAGAAAGTTGCAGTGTTCTCTAATCTGTATTTTCCAATGAATATTTAACCGGCGTCGGACAGTGAGTCAGCGGCTAAGAGTGACCTCTCAGCACCACAGATAGGGTACACTTGCGACTGCTCAGTGTCCTCTTACCACCATCACTCACACACGCCAACAGGTAAGTGCAGGGAAACAAACACTGATGCACGTGTGCGCTCACACACACACACAAGCAGTCACACGTCAGGTCTGTTGTACCAGACATGGTGTCATACATTACCCTTTACGGGAAGCCTCATTTAGCTTGAAGAAGCTATTCTTGGTTTACACCGTGATGTATCTCTGCCTGCTGCTCCTCAACTATATTGTGAGGTAAAAACCTTTAGCACAAATCTTCTTTAGGCCGCTCCATTTGCCTCCAGTCCATTCAATATGCTCACTCTTTGTCTGTCTCGCTCTATCTGTCTCTGCAGGATAAGTTAATGAGTCTAATGAGAATAAAGACTGAAGGGGAGAGAGGAAAAGACAGAGAGGGAAGGAGAAAGGGGGAAAGGGAGAAGCAATCAGATGTGGCTCTGCCCAGCCCTTGGCAATGACAAAGTGGAGCAATTATGCATGAAGGCTGTGACATTGACTGTGGCATCACCTCTTCTGCTGATCTGTTCAAAAGCAAACATACTCTATAATTCAGGGCGGCACTCAGTCACACTCACACACAGAAGGAGATACACACATTTCCCTGGCAAACATGTTCAAGGACACAGATGATCCTGCTTTGACAAGTTAACATGTTTGAGCACACGGATGCGTCATTGGTTGGTGTGAGCGTTTCACAGCACAGCAGGTCAGCGGAAGGTCAGAGCTGCTCTCTTGCCCAGCGGGTGTTTCGGGTACTTTGAGGGGAAAGTATTCCCTTCACGAGTCCATCACTTACTTGTGGGCTCTCATCTCTCCGTGGACACACACATGCACACAGACACGGGCCCCCCATCATCCCTCTCCATTGCCCCACTTGATGCTTGGGTGCATAGTGATGGTGTCATGCTTGAAAGAGATATTGATTACTCACAGGAACGAGCCTTCAGTGGCTCCGGTTTACACACTTGCTCGTAAACGTCTACACAGGCATCGTCACATGTACTGACAAAGAACCGTTCAGGACAGTGAAGCGGGATACCAGGTAGAGGTGACAGGAGCCATTAATGCTATGTTGTTAGTTAAGTGTTTAGTGCTATTTAGGGTCATATTTAAAATGATTTTATTTAAAACACTCTACAGTCATTTTAGCAGCTCCGTGAGGCTGCACTCAAGCACAGAGAGCTTTGAGCTAAATGCTAAAATCAGCATGGTAACATGATCCCAGTGCAAATGCTAATTTGCTGCTTTTTAGCAGGTATAATGTTCACCACGTTCACCATCTCAATTGAGCTAATTAGCAGTAAGCACAAAGTACAGCTGAGGCTGATGAGAATGTTAGTTTTGCATGGTCATAAATCAAAGCACTGGAGACATTCAAATGTTGACCTGATGATGGCACCAGATGGGATGTTAAGGGATCACCAAAGTTATTACAATCCATCCTGAGGGGGACATTAACGCGGCTATCTAATTTCATAGCAATCCATACCAAAGATCTCAATACTTTTCAATCTGGTGGTGCTAAAGGAAAAGTCAGAGGATCACTAAACTCATTATCAATCATCCCCCAGGCACCATCAATATATGCCAAGGCAATCTATCCAATAGCAGTCAAGACAGTGCACTAAAACCAAAAAAAAGTCAACCTTACAGTGGCGCTTAAGGAAAAGTCACCTTTCATAACGGCATGCCCCAAACATGGCTAAAAATAAATGCTGGAACATGTCATCAATGTGCTTCATAGATATGCAAAATTAAAACATAAGGGAATTAAATTTTTACTTGCTACATTTGCTAATGATCAGCCAAGAAAACGTGGGCGAGTGTGCACAAGGCAGATGTTCCCTTCCTCAGCAGCTGTAGTCGACATACCCTTGAGCCAGGTGTTTAACCCCATGACGAGCATGACTGAGTGGATAAAAGCCCTCTGAAGCCATATTCATTGTTCTTTACACAGAAACACAACACGACATCTACATGTGACACATGCAAATCAATACATTCCTGCAACTTTAATGAATCTAACAGTGTGTGATCACAGATTAAGCTCATAATTACCAAAAATTCTAACTGTGTCATCTTTCATATAAAAAAAAAGACACTCACAAAGACTCACACCTGTCAAACTCTACTGTGGGGTCAAGCCACGTCCCAGCAACAGTGTGCGTCGGCTCAGCATATTTCCGCGCAGACGATCACCCAATTACACGACTAATTATTGCCTCTTGCAGATCTGTCAGATTGTGCAAGCGCAGGGGCAGCGGAGATCAATAGAATGTGTTAATCTGAGCAACTCACATATACACACATGCACACCGCTGAAAGGGAAGAAGATGATCAAACGCTATCAAAATGCCTCTGTGAGTCTCTCAGCGGACCCCCAGTCAGGCGCTGAGGCAATAGGGGTTAATGGGTGTGCTGCGATGCTTTGAGATCTGCTTATAAGAACAAGAAAGTCGAATCCATTATCAGCTCAGCTACACTCAAATTTAAAAAACGGAGAAAGGAGAAGAGATAAAAGAGTGAAATGTTGTTTTGTTTACTTATAGCTTCAGGGAGGGTCAGGGCTAGGAATAGAGTGGATTGGGAACAGGTAGTGCAGTGGACGGGGGGGGACAGAGGGACGGGCGGAGGACGGGGAAGGGGAGTTTCACAAAACAGCACTGAACTTCAACTGAACTGGGAAAAACGTAAGGGAGAGTAAGAGATCAAGACAGAGATGGAAAAAAGGAGGGACGGATGATTTAATCATGAGTAAAGAACTGTTATGAGACGTGGAGGGAGGAAAGTGAACTGATGCCTGTGTGATTGCCAAATGAGAGGAACGGGGGAGGTAGTAAGAGTGACACCAAGAATGAGCTGGGGGGAAAAGGACAGGGGGGTGAAAGAGAGGACACATGGGGGGGAAGTAAAAGGAGGAACTGCAGAGGTGAAGGGAGCACAGGGCGGAGAAAGAGGAGGAAGCACACGAAGAAAAAGCCGGTCACTGCAAGGCACAGGAGAAGCATCTCCTTCAACTGAGCTATGAAAAATATATAAATACCAGAGCCTTGTAGTAGGAGTCCTCTTGGTACATCTGTTGTGATGGCACCGGGGAGGGGGCTACTACTGAGGATGCTGAGGTCATGTCTGCTGGCACATGGTGGTTTTGGTTTTACAGGCTGGTTCCAGCATGTTTAGACTCTATATACTTCACATTGGATTGCATTTAGGCCAACAGCAAATAATGCTATTACTTCAATGCCCAGATTTAGCATTTATAAGCAATAGATCAGCATTTAAGACATGGTTTATAATACACTTCCATGTATTTGAGTGTTTTGAGTTTTTATTAATTCACAGTATTCGTGAACAATTCTAAGTTCAGATGAAAATGTTTTTTTTTATAATTATAACAGTGTTTTACTATGTTGTTATTCATTATCTGTTTATACATAAGCTTCCTTTTATAAACCAATCATCAGCATTATTCTGTTATAAGCCATGTATTTAATGTTTATTTACTGCTTATATCTCATTAAAAATACATAAAAGAGCCGAAGAATCAGACCAAGAGATTCCAGCTTTTGATACTTGATAAATTTTGGCTTGTCGATGCTGGAGGCAGGTTTTGATCAGTGCATCCATGTTAACAGTGAGCAAAGTAAAACAGAATCAATCTGAAAACCGCTGACAAAGAAGCCACTTTGCATATTAAGCAGAAGAAAACAACCCAAAATAATTACAGACCCAAACACTCACCACCACGTGAACATACATGTGCACCCAAACTCATTTTCTCTTTCTGAGAGCCGACCAGTGCGACTGCACACACGGCTGGTTATGTACAACGCACACACACGAGCGCAGAGCGAGTGCAGCGTTGGGAGCTGATCAGCGCTTGATTATCTTCCCTCAGTGCAGCGCACCCTAAGCAGAACCAAATCGGATGGCTTCATTAGCATATCATCTGCATAATGGCTCCACCAGAGCAAGGGCATTTGCCTGCTACGTGGCTCCTACCATGTCTCATTCTGAAGCGGGGGGGGGGGGGTCAGGGTTAGTTATTCTCTTTAATTTTGCTTTAACTAAGCATATGCTGGGTCCTTTTCTGGATCACATGACCGCCTTAGACATCTCAACTGCCCAGTTAATTGAGGGCACGATAAAAAAAAAAAGAAAAAAGAAATTCAACTGAAGATAATTTCTCTCTATTGTGCACAATCGCTAGAGTTTCCTTGCTGATACATCCAATTATAAGCTTTTCTGCTGCGAATTAAAGCGAGAACACGTGGGCACGGATGTTTGTAAGGCGAATATTAATTGCCTGAACATTTCTATTTTAACATTCTCCACATTCCTCTTTTGCAAATGACCCGGGGAATGTTTGGTTAAAGGAATAGCTTATATGAATATGTAAAACAACCCCAAAAAGACCTGATTATAAAACGATGCAATATAAATTCTGTTATTCTTGGTCTGATCACACAAAAGGACAACCAGTCCTAATGTTTTACTCTTCAGTTCACCCCGGGATAAAAATCCATGCAATATTATCGAGGCTCTTAGAATATTTATTCCCTTCAAATGGCATGCCATGAAAGGTTTTCGCTCCTCACCTCACAAAGGCCGCCCTTGGTTGGTGTTTGAAGAATACCTCTTTCTTTTCACCTTTTTCAACATTTAACATCACTCTCTTGGTAACACTAATGTGAATAGAACCAGAGCTTTTTTCCATTAGCTCTGGTTCTTTTGCTTTTTATGAGTGCCCGTTGCCTTCATCAGAGTTCACGGGTCAAAATATCTCCAACTTAGATGAAGTACTTTTTTTGAATAAAGACAGCACCTTTTTGTAGTCGCTGTGTGTCAGAACATTGGAGTAGGACCCGCTGCACGAGTGCTGCACTTCAGCACTCGTAAACGTTCACGCGGACACATGAAGACATACCTCCAAGTCAGAAAAGAGCTGCTATTCTGTCAAAGGGGCCCATACATATGCAGCTTAAGTGGCCCCCGCTTCCCCTTTTCTACTGTGAAAACTATAAAGAACTGAGTCAAAAAGGTAACACATGCACCTGCAGTGCTTATGGTGAATGTGAAATCTCAGCACACATCAGCCATCTTTTTCTCAACATACAAGCCAAGAAGTGCGAGCGCAGTCTGCCGAACAGAAGAAACACAAATCAAATTTTAGACACATACAGGCACAGCCCATATATAAAGGGAAAAGGTAGCCTGATTTTACTTTTTATTTAATTACATCAGCATCGACATCGGGAGAGAGGGCTTAAAGTTGGTATGTGCCTTCTAAAATTGCTTCCTGCTGCACACAAAGCAAAGTGTGAGAAGATGGTTCAACATCAATCAAACAGGGAAATTTGCTTCCGTGCTTTGTAGCTGAACATTTGTCAGCTAAAAAAAGCAGCATTGAGGCAATATTCATCTCTTTACCCTGGGCAAAGAAAAATGTTCTACCAAATTTTACTGGAATCTGTTTGGTAGTTTCTGAAATAAGGGGCAAACAAAGACAAAAACAAAGAGGCAGACAAACAGAATTTCAAAAAAGAGCCTCCTTGGCAGTGGTAACAAACAGAGAGAGAAGAAGAAGAGAGACACAGGCAGCGCGCTCCAACATTGGTTGCTGCATTTCTTACCATTCTGCTGCCATGTTTGTTTACTTTCTCTCTGGTGTGAACATCTATGCATGGCTGCAGCCATCACATCTACACATGTCACCCCTCTGCACAATCACACAAACACTCTGCACAAACACACACGCACCCACATATTCCTAAGCCTTCCTGCGCTCATACTTAGACTCTCACAATACAGCCCTTCAAGCCACATCTTAACCTAGTTCTTTGCATAAATCCTACTCATAAGGTCTCAGGCACTTCACAAACAATACGCAGCATTCCTCAGTTCTCAGCCTAATGCGTTCACTCAGTGTAGTACTATTCCTGCATATGAGCTGTGTTCCTTAACGGTATAATACTATGTTTTACTCATCGTTACTTGAAATAAGAGCACATTTATGGCAGGTTTCCTGACTAGGGAAACGTCCATCCCTCACTGCATGGTCATCAAACACTTGCAGACTTTGAAAGTACAGTAAGAACGCTTGAGCTCGCGTCCCCATCCGTCACCGTGAAGACGTAACGTGTGTCATTGTGTACACAGAGTTCCTTCTTGTCGCTGTGTATGGACAGTGCACACTTTCTGTTTGCCCAGCAGCAAAGCCGATAATGATAGTTCAAATATTTCAGGCAGACATATTAAATATTTTGTTGAGGAGGTGGCTTAACCGAGAGCAATATTCCTTTGGTGATAAGCACAAGTGCAAATAAAGATGGACAAATATGTCAGTTACATATTCACATGTTCTCTCTCCCTCTCTTCCCCTCTCTCTCTCTCTCTCTCTCCATCTCTGTTGCGTAACCACTGACGCACTCATGATCCGTGAAAAAGTGGGAATCAGTTTTGCTCGGTTGATCCCAGAGGTCAGCGGCAGAGAGAGAGAGAACAGAGGGAGAGGAGTGAAGAGAGCGCAACGCCAGAAGAGAGGGAAAGAGAAGATGAAGGAGGGAGAGACAAGCAATCGCCAGGTTGGCATCTGTGAGTTGGTGTCTGGATAAGAACTGTGCACTGCAGCTGATGTTTTGTGAACCTCTGACTTGTTGTCTGGGGAGCCAGAGATGCAGGAAATGGCTCGGAGGAAGGGGGACAAGAAAGAGCAGAACGTAACATGACAGAGAATAATGCAAGCCAAATGGAAAATGAAAAGCCAAATAACAGAAAGGAACAAGAGTGTGAAAAAGCAGAGGGGAAAGACAAGCAAAGAGACGGAGCGTAGATAGAAGCAGAGAAATCGAGGAAAACATGTAAAGGAAATTACAGAAGAGACAATCGATACCTCCCTCAGATTCTAGTAACAAAAGTAATGAAACCAATGCAAAATCTACTCCATTCCTTAATAACACAGCTTTGAACCACAGACAGAATTGCTTGTTACCTCCACTTTCCAGGCACAGCTCTGGACAATTTAGGCCCCGGCAGCTCCTGTTCCAATCCACGGGAAAAAAAATGTTACTCCAGCCAATCAGCATCCCTTCAGAAACAATGAGCTGCAGGAGGAAACCCACAGGTGCAGGAGAGGAGGTCCGTATTTACAGCTCATATTTTCAGACTGCCTGAGCAGCAGCCGGTCAGTGCTGAATCAATTTGACCAATGCCCTCAATTTTTAGCAACTTTGAAATCCACCTCGAGGATTGTGGTGTAGTTTCAGCCTGAGTAATGAGGAGAGGCAAAGTTAAACTCAATTTCAATGTGAGCGTCTGGCCATTAATAGCCGTTTATCAACAGCACGACCAAAGCGCGCCAAGGCCAGCAAGTGCCAGCTGATGCTCTGAATCCAACGTCTGAGGCATAACAGGAAAACCTGTCGCCATTGCCTCCGTGACACTGCGTGGATGCAAACAATCCAAACCTCTGATGGCACACACTGCCTGTGCCCATCTCATGCATTTCAAAGGTCAAGGAAGGACAAATGCTTCAGTTTGCAACATGCAATCATGGGTCAGGAGGGTAAGGACAACATTTACAGAGCGGAGACTTTATTCTTCTGAGAAGTACATCAGAAGGGAATCTGCAACAATTCATTTGATTCTATGATGTAGAAAGAAGTTGTGTCACTGTGACTAATGTAGCCTTGGTTAACGCTCACAGAGGTCTACAGGGCCACAAAACCTTTTTTCTTTTACAGATGCAGCAGTACTACCGAGACGCTGATGTATAAAAGTCTTGGTAAAGTCTTAAGGTCAGCCGTGGTCCACTGCACATGCACCACTGAACACAGTGAATGACCATAATCTGTACTCTGCGATCTGAAATGCCATTTTTTGTCCAATCAGTGATGATAAAACAGCTTTGCACAATCGATCATTGTGGGCTGATGCATGTCAGTGCATCATTATTAGCCAATGGCCAATTTCAAAGCTTACACACACATCAGCTCTACAGAAAAGCAGCGACGCAATCACATTATTTCCAAGATCAGCGTGTCAAACAATGAAACACTGTGATAACAAGTACACTTCGCAATGGAACAAACTAAATCTACTGCAGTATCTGTCTTGCGACAAAACTTCACTTTCTGTTATCTATCCTTTGGGGTAAATAATACATGACCAATGACTACTGTTGAGGGGGAATTATATTTGTAGACTCCTGCCTGAAACTACTGTGTAGCACTGAAAACAATATGCTGGAAAAGGCTGAAACATAAATAAAATATTGTTGGTTTAGCACTGGCAAAGTCCAGTGATACAACCAGAAAAGCTTTAAGGAGGATGGACAGAGCTGCACAGAAAACCCACAGAAGCCTGGCAGCATCTGTGGACAGGCAGTAAGCACCAGCACAGCACTCCCATCTTGAGCCTGACTGTGATGTGAGGCTCATGATGTCCACAGTACTGGCGAAACACAAGAAAGAGTGAGGGCGAGAGAGAAAGTGAGAAGGGCTAACTAGAATACTGAGGCAGACAGAGATGAATAGGGTGGGACAAAGGCAGGGAGGGAGACTGAGAGAGATGGAGTCAGAGTCAGAGGAGGGGTGACAGGCAGCGAGAGAATATATATAACAGAGAGAGGAAGGGAGAGAGACAGAAACAGAGAGGGTGTGACAGAGGCAGAAAGCAAAAGTCTTGTCTGTGTGAACTTTGCGGCAGGACTTTGAGGGGATAATTAGGGAGAGTGACTCCAGAAGAGGAGAATAAGTTCTCAGTCCTAAGCCTTCATGCAGGGGATTAGACTCAGGCAGAACTCCTCTCTCCCCCGACTCCCTCCCACTCTCGCTGCTCTCTAAAGTGGACTCTTCCCCATTGCCAAGCGATGTCCACAGCAGCTATGGCAGGGCTCTTTCCCTGTCCACCCCTGGAGTCCAAACAGTTTCATAACAGAATGAGATAGCCTTCTGTATCTTCTACAGTACAGGGAGTGAGTGGAACAATAGGAAACAATATGCACATTGCAATTCTCTCCAATAGCCTGCGATAATGTCCAACACATAATGATGTACAGTATATGCAATCACAGTACTCACATTTTCATGACACCATGTCAACAAGGTTTTAAATTAACTGCAATATTACCCCATTATCGCCCTATAGCACATTGTGTGGGCGCACGCTGACCTTTTGTCACAAATATAATAGTTTTACACTGCATTGTTTTTGCATCCAGAGGGAAGTCATTAGGTCATGCTGGCAGCAGAACCTGCAGGCTGTAGCTTACAGTCTCATCTCTGACCTTGGGCGAAACCGTCGTTCGCTGGTGAACACCATCCAGGTGTCCGCTGAAAGCACATCATCATCAGCAATCATCATTCGACACGGGGGAGAAAATAATGATGTCACAAGCCAGAGAGGGCAATAATGGCCTCCACGGACAGGAGACGACGGTCAGAGTGTGTTTTTTAATGCTTTTGTTTGTGTTACGTTAGCAGAAAATATGCTAAGAAATTGCTTTGCGAGGAGGTCTTAGCAGAGGATTAAGTGGGCTGTGCACTTTAAATATAAAGTGTAGAAAAATTAGGTTGCTTATTATTCTAGAATATTCTAGAACTCAACACACAGCAGAAAACGAATAAATGAAATACATGAAGCACACATAACACCTGGAATGTGATCAATTTGAGCACACCGCATCTGGACGTGGTACATGCAACAGCTGATGCTTTCACACTCAGCGCGCCATATATCCAGTCTCAACATAATGGACCTAACCAGCACACATAATTACTATTGAGCGTAAACGTAAGTCCTCATGCTCAGACCTCATTATGCGGATGACACATCTGCTGTAGGTTTGATCAAATCAGAAAATCAGCTGGAAAAACGAGGTCTTTGATTGGTTCTGGGGCTCGCCACATTCAGTTCACATACAGACTGTGCTATCTTCAACTGTGTTCCCTCAAGCCAGAAATGGTCAAATTCAGTGAATGAAACCATTCAAACTGCAACCAGGTAAACACAAGTGAGGGATATATTTAAAAACAGGGCATTTAAAGCACTAAAATCTGAAAGTAGAGGTATTGCATGTCCTTGGTGGAGTCACATAAACTATACATATCTGCATGTTGAAGTGCAGCATGTCGCTAACTGGAGCAATGCTGCTAACTGGGGCACAGTTCCTGGTCCACTGCCATGGCTTATAAAAAGTTTGCTATATCGTCTAAGTCACAGTTCAAAAAAAGTTGCCTCTCTGAGCCAAGAACAATTGGGGCCTCACTGATTGCACAGGGCTGAAACTTTCTCGATAGATGGCCCGGGGTAGTGGAGGTATCAGCCCCAGATTTGAGTACACGGATGACATGATGCTCCATATTTTTCACTAGAAATATGTGACCTCGCAACACTGACACACCCCTTTGGCCCCTTCATCTACAGCACTCTTTTTCCTTCTGTTTCTCTTTCCCTCTTTAGCCCTCAGCTTCTTCACCCACTCTCTCCAGTCGCTCCTCTCGGTTCTATTCTCTCGTCTGTTCTCCCCAGCCTCTCACTTACCGTGCCCTCTGACCACTGTGCCATTTACAGTACATACACACATCTGCAGAGACATCAATCGCATAGCACAGGGACCTGCTGTAAGGCACATTCTCATTTTACACATCATGACCCCAGTATTTCTCAATAAAATGTCTCGTACTGAGTTACGTAACCTGAATATTGCCTTGACTACATGTATTTCTCTATTGATACTCAAGCTATATCTGATTAAGCAGCCATAATTCTGATACTGTTCATTCATTTTCTTAACATACTGAGTCTGCTGCCTATCCAGAGGTTATTGCTAGGTTCATTCAGATATAGAGACAATCACTCACACTTAAACGTATGAGTAATTCCCCATAGGTGTCCCTAGTCCATCTGATTTGCATTTCCTTGAGACAGCTGGAGGAAATTGTAACACAAAGAGGAAACCACCATGGACTCCATATAGAAGTGGCCAGAGCTGTGCCTCAAACCCGCGTCCTTCTTAATCTATTATGCAACAGTGTTAACACATGAACCGCTGTGGGACGCCTCACTACACACCGATCGGCCCACTGCTACCTATTATGCAGATGAGTAAGGGAATTCTGTTTTTGGTTTCACGCCATCCACAGGGAGAATACAGTGTAGGGTGTGATACAAAGCCAGTTGTTCAGAATAGTGAACACAGGCAACTCACATGCATTTTAGTGAGAAAATACATAACTGACCTTTACTCGCTATCAATCAAGACAGATTGCCACAGCTGAGCGTTTGCTGAGCCCTTGCCCCAAAACAGCAAGCGCCCAATCATTGTTTAGCAACTGTAATCAAGCACAAAGGTCTTTCAAGCTTTGGATTTTTACACACGACATGGTGCTCATGAGGCTGCGGTCAGACCAGTGCACAGTGTGCAAAGACTTTGGAGGGTGGTGTCATTAGCATGTCTGTCTCTTAGCATACCGACAGCCAAGTAGCACAACCGATATCATCACATTTGTCAAACACACTGTTTAGCCCTCATCCTCCCCTCCTGTAGAGTTAAAAGTGAAAACATTCTGGCTCAAAAAATATGAACAAGTATGTTAGCTTAGCTGCCAGACTTCTGCTAATCTGACCTACTGACTTCTGACTAAATCTAAATAAAACAGCAAGACTCACTAAGAACATTAGCAAGAGATACGTAACTTTTCAACCAATGCAGCAGCTAACATTAGCTTAATTAGCTAGTGCTGATTAAAACTGCCATGGACAGTTTGTATTTCAGCCCAGAAAATCAACACAGTCTAAAAACTCTTTCGTCTACGTCGGTCTGCAGTGACGGATATATCTTTCAAGAATGACTAACAATGCGGAGTTGTAAAGCTGCCCCATTATCATTCTAAACGGCGTCGTGTGCCACGCAATGACAGCAAGCTTGACAGGCGTGGCGGCGGTAGCTAAGGTTGCGGGCTTAGTGAACGGTCACTTGTTCAGAATAGTTAACACAGACAACTCACACGCCGCTGTAGTCACTGCAGGCATGTTTCAGTCAATTACACGGATATCAAAACATGCGATCATAATTCACTGTTTTTCTCAATCTGGAAAAAGCAGGCACGCGCACACACACACACACACATATGCACACACACACACATATGCGCGCACACACACAGCATGCATGACCACACACACAACTACACAATGTTATCACATTGCTTTGATAAATGAATAATGAGGATATTCTCCGCACAAATGCAATATACAGGCCACTGCCATGACCTCAGACACAGAGCTGTTACATCCAGTTAAGCACTTACACACACATAAATTCTGGCATATGAACAGACAAATGAATGTGGAGCTCATTTTCACATAGACAAGTGTACTATTAATATTTACTATGTGCAAAGACACTGAATAATCCATCGCGCAGCATACTCCCATCACCCTCATCATTTTATATTAAACAGTGATAATCAAGTGAAATCACTCTCTGGTACTGACACCATAATTCTTTCCATCTCCGCTCAATCACTCATCCTTCATGCAACAGTAAATGTGGGCGCTCGTTAGCTGGAAAGCATCAAGTCCCCTGATTTTCACTTTCTCAAACACACAGGCGAGCGTATGCACACACATCTAATGAACACAAATAATGAATGATTAACCAGTGGCAGCGTAAGTGCAAACACACACACACACACACACACACACACACGCACGGCTCTTTCAGCGCTGATAAGAGTACAGTAGGGAAAAAGGGATTGCTGTACCTTTGTTTCTACCTACAGTTTTTGGAGAGGAGAAAGGATCCGTAGAGATAAAAGAAGGAAGAGTGTCATCCCGCGCGGAGCACCAGAAAAAGACAGCAAAAAGTGGGGATAAGCTATTGTTAGTCTACACATCGTGAGCCTGTTCACTGCCAGCTGACACTTGCATGCAAAATGTCGACAATCATGCAAATGGTGGGGAAATGGGAGAAGCGGACGTAGGCAGCACAAAACTGACACTTTGCAATTTTAGCGCTATTTTCTTTATCTTCTGCTGAATTGCACACCAGGAAGAGGTAAGTGCTGGAAGCTTTGTGACTACTCGAGGGTCATGCAGCGTCCACCATTGGTTGCGGCTCAAAGAAGACAAAGAGGAAAGCTCTATTGACCTCCTTTGTTGTTTATAGGTTATGAGGAAGACGCCTCCGCACCTGCCACACTCACTGTCCCTATTTTCTTCCGTAGCCTATATCAGCACAAAAAAAACATTACTATTGGATGATTATGCAAAATCGCAGATTAAATTCAGAGACGTCCAACCTCCAACTTAATGTTAATGTTTTTGGATCCATGTGATTTAAACAAAAGCTCCACTCAATGAACCTTCAGGTAAGAAGGTTTCCTTAACTGCACTTTCTAAGGTCAGGAATGAACTTTTATGCCAATGTAGAGTCGAAGTGCTGCGTAAAATGAACATTTCTTACAGAACTAGAAACTACTTTGTGATTTGTGACTCTGGGGTTTGAGAAAAAAACTACATTTTTATCACAAGTGAGTAAACTCCATCTAATCAAGGAGATCAAGTAGAAAGAATGAAACTATTTCTCTCTCTATTATCGGTATAGCTAAGGTGAGGCAATTAGAACACTTGCTTACAATCAGAGAAATATGAAGGCAAAGGTTTAAAAAAGAAGCTCTTACATGTTAGATTGTAAAAGTGACGAGACGGATGAAAGTGTGGCTACACGCGCATCCACCACCCCAACCTTCACACCCTTCCTTCATCTTTCCCACACCACTTCCTCCAATGCCACTGGAAGTAAACTGCGCTGCAGATTTGTCCAACATGAACATAATTGCAAGGGATACTCGGCTGTTTCCTCCACATGTACCGTACCTAACCATGACACTTCTGTCCCTTACTTCCCTCTTTTCCCCTCCCATAACCCTCTTCTTCTTCCTCTAAGCTGTCTCCCCTGATTCCAATGATTTTCTTATCCACCCTCCTGCTTCCCTGCTTTTCATCCTCTCCCCTTCCCCCCGTTCTCCCACCCCATCGCTGCAGAGGTCGAGCAGGAACAGTGGAGTGTGTCACTGCGTGTTAGCTGTGGAACCAAGAACAGTACACAATTATGTAATACACAGAAACCTGGGTGAAACGAGGGTGAGGAGACACAGACGCATGGAGGGAGAGAGAGGGGCGAAGGTGAGATGAGGAACATGCCATGCCGCCATGCATCCTACCCTCCCAATACACACACACTCACACAAACCCTCCCACTTCTCTGCAGCAACAATGGGAGCATTGCAACACACAAATGCACACGGACAGGTAGTGAAGGCACACAGGGCAAAAGTACGCCCCAAAACCAAGCCAGGCGGTGAGTGAGCAAAAGGGAAAAAAATAAAAAAATAGAACTCCACAAAGAAAAGAGTACCTTGCTCTGCCTTCAGGTGTGCGAGGCCTTGAAGAGAAACATCATACAGAGAGGGACAGAGAGAAAATTTGAGAACAGCACACCAATACTACAGTTGTATTGTCATTATGCATGATTTGCATGATGGCAAACCATGGCTATCACGCTAAAAGCAAAGCTTTCCCAAGTGCATTTGAAAGCTTTCTGCTGAAACACACAAATGACTAATAACGAGAGCAACCCAGTATGTGAATATTAAGCAGCTCTGCAGGTTGTTTACTGAATAAATGGCAATTATAAATGATAGAACTTGATTCCTTGCACCTTTTTTCGCTTGCTTTTTAAAACTGAATGCATAAACTTTTGCTGAAAAGTAGAACAGTCCTTCTTGAGACTCACCTGGTTTTCTCTGGACTGCTGTGGAGATGTCGAAGGGAAGAGAGAGAAAGCAAAGAGAAGTCTTGCGTTAGCAACACACTCCAGCTGCCTTTGCATGTGGATCTAACATGCAAAACATACCACACACTTCTAAGCATTTTGCCTCCATGTAAGTAGCAAAGAGCTGCCCCTTGACATGCCTGACCAAAACACAGACTTCCGAATTTACCCTGTGGAGAGAAACACATAAAACCTGCATCTGTCCCGTCCTCTCAGGGAATCAGATTGACATTTTGGCAAACAACTCTTTCACATTTCGAATATCGTTACAGTAACATAATATTCTGCATCTTATATCACACAGAGTGCCTCACAAGCACAGAAAGAGACATGAATCCAAGAGGATTTATGGTGTTGTGAGGTTTGTGGATCTTGAGATGCTCCTTCTCAGACCCATATCTTTCTCCTCCACCTCCTCTTCTGCCCCTTGAGCCCACCCTCCCAACTTTTTCTGAGCCACTGACCCAAACTCAACACACCCCTTATAGTTTCTCAGGGGAATGCTCACAGTAGGATTCCTGTAGTTCGCATTATGGCATGGCAGAAAAAAAAAAAAAAGAAAAAAAAAAAGACAGACATTAAGTTTCATCTCCTGCAGCAAACACCCTCACCAGGATCTCACCCCTGGATGACACCTTGTGGGTGTCAAACACACCAGTCTGATTCTGGGCAGATGAGAGATCACTGGGTGGATTGAGCCTCGGCTGTGTCTGATTCTTTCTTGTCAAACCTGGTGCTTGTAGCCTAAAATGAATATCAAGAGATTTGTGTAATCAGAGCCCCCCGAGAGCATCAAGGAATGACAGAGGAAACTGAACAAATCTTAATTAAGACACACTACATACAACATTTTAAGTGTCGGCTCTCATGCATAATATCTGATATTAATTTGGCTGTGCTGTGCCTTGATCTGTGCTCAGGCTGCACAGAGGCCCGTTCTGTTTCCCACCACTGGATAGAACAGGAGACTTTCATGCTTTACTTTCCTCTCCGACAGTATTAAGTCCTTGTAAAATGCAAAATTTAACAAACTCAGCAGAGGACATAAATATCATTTGAGAGGAGGCGCGCAGAGAAAAACAGCGTAGAGGGAGCTGGTGAAGGCGAGGTGAGACTTTTTTTTTTTTCCTGTTTCTGTCTTTAGGGAGTCCAAAATGGCTGCTACTTCTCCTCCCACATGAGAAGGATGACATTGGAAGAGGAAAGGGAAGGACACAGCAGGGAACTGGGGGTGGGAGGGAGATAGTGGCCAGCTGATGGACAGCAGCACAGCTCCAGCTCTCGAGAACTGGGGGGACTTAGGACCCCTGAATGTACATGCTTGAATAAGCAGGCACAGGTTTTTTTTATTTTTTTTATTTTCTGACTGTGCAAATGCTTGCGCTCACTAAGCGTGCATATACTGTGTGTGCGTGTTAAACTCTCAGTTTCCCATGTAGATAAAGCCCTTTCTCTTGATGCGACAGCACCCAGAACAAGCCAATGTGCTGTGGAGGACATGTGGTCCAAGCGTAATCCTCTGCTCTATTTTACCAGCAGCTTCACCACTCAAATCCAAACATAATTTTCAGCTTGGGCACTAGACACAAATGCCCTCTGCACTGGAATCAGGCGAGTCCCTGCGCCATTTTTTTTTCCCTTTTTTTTCCCCCTGACCTACTTTTTATAGTAAGATTATTGTAACTGTCATTTTTTTCCATGTCTGTTTATTAATCCCCAAAGCTAAGCCTGAAGGCACCATTTTAGCACTTGCTTAACAGTTTGCTTGCCCTTGCCTTCAATTACTAGCCATCCATCAAACCAGTGAATATTTTTAAGGCAAAGGGGGCCTTAAACCGTTCATTACAAATGCAGAATGTGGGATTGCAACAGAGCAAAAAAAAATCGTTTTACATATTCATTAAACAATCCAGTGTAGCTCTTAATAACCTTGACCTTATGCATAGCTCATTGTAACTAGAAAACCCCAAGGTATTCAAGAGACTTCATAATGTCACCCCCATTAATTTAATTGAACTGAATGAGGGACAATATCCAGATCATTACCATAAAAGATACTGACATTTGCACAGCTAATAACAGGAGCCGAATCAAGTTGATATTAAAGATGACGCCGCAGAAAGAGGTAGTTTAAGGGCTATCAACAAAGGGCCGAAGCCACGGCGGCGGATTCGCCTGCCAAAGCCGACACATGTGGAGAGCGAGTGGTGAGTGGTGTCTAATTTCAGCCCGCTTCCCTGACACACTTAGTCACACTGATACATCCTGATCCACATGAGAGGCTGAACATGTGTTTTATGGCCAACTGTTTATGGCGCTAAGCCGCTAGCCGAGGTAGTTTGGGGAAGAGCTCACGGAGAGACGGGACTGTCTCGTGATTATCGCTGTGGTGAAATAACAATGCTTCAGCAGGAGGCTAACCCGGCTATCCTACCATGCAAGAACTGCACAGTAAAATGGGCAAACAGTGTGGGAATATGGATTTTTGTGGCACAAACAGGCTCTACCACACTTTCCATTCTCATTTTCTCATCTCATGTGTTAATTCTGCTCACTCCTTGTATTTCCCTTCTAGGCCAGTGGGCTAGCAGACTACTATTAGGAATACAGCTGGCAAAATGCTTCGGAGGCCCAGTCCACTCAGTCAGTCAGCCATCTGCCCGTTTTAACGAGCAGCTCCGGGGCCTTGTTGCTCCTTGTCTGCGTATGTGTGTGTGTGTGTGTGTGTGTGTGTGCCTGTGTGCACGCCAGTAAATGCAAATATGTCTGAGTGCATGCATGTGAGGTGCGGGGCCATGCAGCCTGATAATGTAACACATAAATATTCACAGGTTTGACAGATTGCTTTCATTGCTCATTAATGTACAGCATAATCAACAGTATGCCGACAGGTGTGCTAAGCAGTTGTTCACATCCAACAGCAACCAAAATGGCGTTTGATCACTCGGAATGCGCCCTGGAAACATCAGGTGCTTGAGGGTTGCTTGAACAACAAGTATCAAGACACTTGTAGACATGTGGACATAACAATAAAAAAATTCTCCTCCAGTTTGCCGATAGACAGTTTGAATTGACGGTGGTGCTTGTGAAGGCATTTTCCGGGCAAATTAGCCATCTCTGTTCTCATTATCCTCCTAATTATGGTTCCCTGTCTCTGTGGCATAATCAACAATCAGCCACATCAGTTAATGGAAAGGCAGAAAAGAGCAGCAGTCGGATCAGCTGGGGAGCTAACGTGACTGCCCTTCTTTGCTTCGCACTTTTATTGCCTGAAAACAGAAGAGGATGGAGAAAAGGTGCGTAAGCATGTAGATGTGTGTGTGTGAGAGAGAGACTGACAGAGAGGAAGGGAAGCAGAGGTTGATTCTTGTCCAAAGGCTGACCCCCTGGGACAAATTGGGGTACAAATGGCCGGTGGTGAATTCACTCGTCACTCTTGCTCTGCCCTGGGGCTGAGGTATGACCATCTCTGCCCCTGTCCACGCTGCGCGCCTCTTAAAATCTTGGTTGTCTTCAGACGAGGATGTCATAGTTCCCCTGTTAGCTCTCAGGAGGCTCTCAGACAAATGGACCGCCTCCTCCTCCTCCTCCTCCTCTTCCTCCTTCACCGACTGTTCGACGGAGGCAATGAGCAAATGGGATGAGGCGAAAAGGGGGCAAGTTCATGTCCATCCGCCTGACTGCTCTGCAACCAGCACATCGCGTGCTGTCCCGAGCAATGCCACAGGCTCGCGCTCGGGATTTAAGCTCCAAACAGCTTCGTTTGAGCAGCAAATGATAGGACATCTTATGAAAGCAAAACGCAGCATCCTGCATTCTTCTAAATGCATCTTAACTAAATCTTAACTCTATTAGACACAGTTTAAAATAGCTCGCAAACAGCTCTGTAGCATTCAGTGAGCATTCCCCTGATTGTAAGCAAAATGGAGTCATCCCCAAACCATGTCAGGCTGATTCAGACAGGCAGGAAGTGGGTCAGCGGCGGTGGAAATTTGACATGGGTCTGTTCACACTAAGTTATTTTTTACAGTCCATACATGTGAAGAAAAGAGTTAGGCATTTGAGATTATAGTGAAAGTGTGTATTCTCCGGACGACTGGTCTAAATATGATAAATGTGGAAAATGCAAGTTATTCTTGGCATCATCTGGCATTGATTCGAAGGTTATAAACAGTGGTGTGCTTTAAAACAGGTTCACATTAAGCAACCCTCAACCAGCAGCAGGTCCAGGAAAAAAGTGAAAGTAATTACCTGTACAGGGAAAAAGTTTTTATTTCTTTATTTATTTTTTTAGTTTGGTTTTGTTCTTTCATAGAGATGAGAGAGGCGAGGACTAGCAGCAACTTTTAAAAGCGGATCCTGCATTATATCACTGTCACTGGGCTATTTGATAGTACACATAAGTATTAGCTGCAAAGAAACTCAGTATGGCCATATCTTTTAAAGTGTGGAGATAGAATAGGGTAGAATAATGTCAAAGTGGCGCATCTCATTACACTCCGTGAAAAAAAAAGAGATGACCTTGGCACAGAAGCAGAGGAAAAAACAGATGAAGTTGTTTCTCATCCAAACACTGTGTGTACCTTCAGGTCTCTGCACCACCTTGCAAGAGCTGAATACATTTAATGGAGAAAAGAGAACTGAGTGTTGTAATTTTAGTCATATCAGTTAATACTGCATCCAACGATTCCTCATCCAAAGCAATAACTGTGAAGGGAGAGGAAACGCCGAGCACATCACCTCCAATTTAACTCCCACAGGAAATATGAAGACTTTCTAAAAGAAGCTGCGAGAGCAACAACCCACAAGGAAATTTTCTGATTCTATGACTTTTAAGCCACACACTATAACATGAGTTTAACAACATATATGCAAATATGTAAATATGAGAGGTTAATATCACCCTTTTTTACTGTAGAGCCAGAGGCAGACGGAGGACCTGTTGTGAGGTCAGTTGTAAATTTGTAAGGAATCCCTCTGAATTTTTCACAAAGATTTTAATCAATATTCAGCGCTTGACACAGAAAGCTCTGGAGCCAGCCCTCTTACCTTCTGTGCAGTATCGACCTACATATCCAGTTTTGGAGCAGTCACAGTAGGTTTCTCCATCTGCCAGCGAGCAGATCCCGCCATTCTCACAGGGGTTCTCTGTGCAAAGGCCCATCATCTCCAAGCGTACCTTCTGACTATTGATGAGCGTGGGCAGCTTACTCCCATAACTGAGGTCTGTGATAATTCCCTTGAATGGTGGCAGCTCACGGACAGAGGGCAGGGTAATGGCAGACGTGCGGATGTCCCCTGGAAGCCCTCCGAGGAAGAGATCGCTGACGATCTTCATGAACCGTCGCTGGGGCCGCACCTCCTCCGTCTTGGTCTGGCCGTCCACGGCCAAGCCAGTCCGCAAATTGTGCCTGTTGATGGCGGCAAAGTGCCAGCGGCTGTCATTGACCATTTTGTCAGAGGCGATGGTGGTCTCGGCGCAGTCGATGCTGACGCAAAGCTGCAGCTTGCCCTCGGATACCGTGAGAAGCAGAAAGTCGCAATATCCGCCATCGTCGAAGTAGAGCAGCAGGCCTTCCGATTCTGAAGTCTTGAACTGAAATGTCAGGTCACTTCTGGAGCTGGCGTCCCAGCGCAGGTAGCGAGCCCACTGACCTTCAGAGCCAGTAAACTCCAAACCAACGCTCAGGCCCAGCATGGTACTTAGCAGCAGGAGGACATGACCAGGAAGGCTTTTGGGATTCATTGTAGAGAATAACAAGATGCACCAGAAGAGGGTTAGAACTGGGGATAGATCCTCAAAGTAATAATAACATCTGATTATGGCTGTGTTCCTGGATTTATCTGCTGGATGTTATATTCCACATAGATAATTTTACAGTCAAGCGGAGAATGCAATATCCGGTTTTTTTTTATTTTCGAGGCAGATCTAACGTTGATATTGGGCGGAATCGAATCTTCTCAGCCAGGTCTATACAGAGATATATTGAACAATATCCAATTTCCACACAAAGTGGACAGGTGAAAGTGCTAAGACAAAGGTGATCCCTAGCGGGTTTTGTCAGTGATTCAGAGCTGCATCTTGCGATTTCTCTTTGAGGCGACTTCCTGGATTGAAGCACGTAGCCTTCATCGTTGGCCCGGTTGCGTGCCCCATGGTTCGCTCTCCAGCTTTGGACACACCTTTGACAGAGCGCAGAAAAGAAAACAGATCACTTTAAGCAGAAATTCACGTTTTTCAGTGTCTTTTGAAATGACAAAAGAGGCACCTGCAACTAAAATAAGTGATGTGCTTCACTCATAATGAAGATATAAACTTAGAAGATGCAAAAAAAAAAAGATACATTATAGATCTAATCTTCCCAATACATTTGTTAAACTTCAAATGCTCCATTTTGATTGGCACTGCGAGCGAGGTGCTGATTAAACTTTTAGTGCAGCAGTTTTGTACTATTATATTATATTAGCATATATTAGTATAATTAAGTCAGTTCACATTAAAAATGTTATTCAACAGAAGCAGAACAGAGGAATGGGCACAGGCTTTTGTGCAACAAGTTAAGAGAAATATATAGTGATGCTTTACAGATAAACAAAATTATGCCTAAGTTTAGATCAAGCTGTAAAAGGATATTGAGAGCACCACTCAATGCAGATTTGTCTCTCAATGTGGCCATTAAATACCACTAAATAACCGCTATTAACATCCATTAACGTTTTACGAGAATTTTATGCAGGATTCCATTTCTACCAATTACCCATTTTATTTGAAGAGTTTTAAAGCCTTAATTTGAGAGTTCAATTCCCAGACAGCGGTGGCACAATACAGACATTTTTTTGCCGGGGAACAAAAAAAAAAAAAAAAAAAAGCATCTAGCCGACTGCTGTTGCTGATTCTGTGATGAGTGAAAATCCATTGAGGTGAGCCAGAACATGTGTTAAGCCTCAAACGTTAGCCTGCTATCTGTAAGGGCCTGCTGGGATCCTGATAAATATGACTAATTATCCACTGCCACTCTCTCTCTCATTTGCATGTCTTTGGGGGATTACAATCATAAACAGCTATTCAGAAAGATGTTAGGATGGTACCACTTTATATTCGAATCTCACCACTATTAACATTTTTCACATTTCCTTCCAGTGAATACATATTCCGATTCATTCTATCACAGAAACCCGGATGGAGCTGGTATGGAATATTAACGAGCTCAATAGCCCTTTGCTTGGTACACCTGTACTCACTCGGTTCTGTTCAAATTTGCTCAGCAGCGCTAGAAATGATTCACATGGCGAAACCTTATATGTGTGTGTACTCTTCCAGGCCTTTGCCCTTGCAATTGTTTTGGCAGTGGGCTGCCCACCAGACAAACGAATTGTCCAATCATGACAGTAGCACAGAGCCATGCAACACAATAGGGCCTTTAACCACCTGCCCTGAATAGTTAATCTTGCTGCAGCAGGCGAGCTATTCAATTCTAGTAACTGATACCTATGCTAATGCAGTGTGTGTGCGTGTGTGTGTGCATGCGTGTGTGTCCCTGTGCAGGAGTGAGCATGTATGCGTGTGTGTGTGTCTCTCTGACAATACCGGGTTGCCTGGCTGGATCGTTGTCTTTGTCTAAAAAGTGAGGGGGTGAGACAGCAGAGAGGTTAAAAGGTTGTGTGTGGTGAAAATAACCCTGAATACAGCTGTGTCAATCCAACCTCAGCAACTGTAGAGATGTGCTGTGAGTGTGTGTCCCTTCAACAAGCAAAGCTCGATGAGCCCATGAAACCTGAGTCTACTATGAAAACCGGCCCTGGCCTCTATTCAATTAACACGACTTATTGTGTGTATTACCTAACTGAGGCATCAGGTGTCCTTACAGCCATTGACGTGACAGGGAATGCTAACAATGCTAACATGTCCTCTCAGTTAACTAAAGCACTAATGGAGGCTCTTTTCTTCAGTAAAATAACGTCGCTAGCATTTAACCCCAAACACAACATTTTAAATCAGGTTTTAAACCTGGTTCATATTAAATTACTTAAAATTTGACAAAGTGAAGGCTCCAATATTCCGCTTAACGTCCAAACTGTCGACCTGCTGGCTAGCCTGCAGGCTGAGCTAAATGAGGCTAATGTGCTAAAAAGTCCAATTTCACACGAAACGTCTTGCCGACATTTTTTCCTCACAGGCTTGTTATGAAAGATGCCCTTCAGCTAACCTCACGCTTGATAGCATAGTCCTCACTCTGGAGGGCACAAAAGATAATTAAGAAACTATTTTCGGCTACTTAAAGATGTACATGTTTTCTTAGGAGCACAAACAGAAAGTTTCCCCTTTATGACAGACACACAGACATACGCTTCAGAGCGTCAGGTTAGCTAGCTCTGGTTCTTCATAGACTTATGGGTATGCTAGAATAAGCACATATTTTCCGGGATATATACACGCTGAATTATTAAATAGAGCAGGATATGAGATGACCTGCACGGCACACCGTCATTGGCCATAAATGATGCATTGATGCATCCAGCTTTGGTGCTGCAGATTTATTGACATGTTTTGTAATA
This sequence comes from Chaetodon auriga, assembly GCF_051107435.1. Taxonomy (NCBI): domain Eukaryota; kingdom Metazoa; phylum Chordata; class Actinopteri; order Chaetodontiformes; family Chaetodontidae; genus Chaetodon; species Chaetodon auriga. Next base: position 16,255,835 of record NC_135091.1, on the reverse strand, counting down.
TAACCGAGGCCCCATCGCGCGTTGGAGACCCCTCTGTCCCCCGCTGTGCTCCCTGTCGATCACAAGCTGCAGCCTGGAGGAACGATTTAATCCGACATCAGTCACAGCAGACAAGGGTATCCTGCACCGGGAGTGTGTCCGGACCTGCTCCTCAGCGGGTTAGATAATGTGAGGTCCAGGGACCACCAGGGGGTCTTTAGGGGGGCACTAAGCGGTCACCAGCAAAAAATGAAAATCGAAAATTAAAAAAAAGTAAATGATGATCATGATGTATGGAAACACAAATCAAAATGAGGTGGCTCCTCTCCGCTATGAAATTCATTTGGGGGGGGGGTCTTAGATGAATGGTGGGCCCTCTTCAAAGAGATGGACTGCACAAAGTTCTCAGCAGCACAATCTGGCACCGACAGGCCTTATCGTCATAGACTGAATGGACACGTTAGAAATGTTAAATGTTAAAGTTATTCCTCCTGTTTGTCGCCCAGTGACATAAATCTGATGTTAGTCTGCAAGTGAAAAGTCTCGCATTAAGAGTTTGTGCCTTAGATGAGAAAATCACATAATATGTAATATAACAGAAAAAATATGACGGCTATTAGATATTATTACATTGGTCAATAGTCCATAGGGAGGAATAAAGGCGGGCACGATGTCACTGTCAGGGCTACAGTAAAGACAGACAGATATTAGTTCCTGTAGGTACATTAAATTATAATGATGACTCGAGTCTCTACTGAAAACCCCGCTGGATCTGTCAGTCCCACACAGCCACGTTTCACAAAACGAGTGCAATAACCAACATTATCATAGATCACAATGATCATTTTGATCAGTTTGAAGACTACTGGAAACCTTCAGCAGAAACTAAAGCGCTCAAAGCCAACAAGAAATCCGACCTGCAGCCCTGCGCCGATGAATAAAACAGCGGACGAGCTTTTCCAGCAGCGCTCCAGCTTTCCCTCTGCTCCTCGCACGGTGGCAGTCTGACTGTTGCTCAGCAGAGCCCTTTACCAAATTACGAAGCGAAATGTGAACAGGAGTCGTGTTTGCAGTTGCAAGGAATCATTGCAAATCGTTAGAAGTTCTAGCGGCTTCTGCTGCCGTGTTTAAGGTATAATCAGGCTGTTCCCACCGAGAGACGCGATCCGGTGAGCCGAAACTTTCCGTCTCGGCGCTCCTCACTTATTCACCGCAAATATATTTGCCGCAAATTCAGCACTGATAAGTCAGCGTGGTCTCTGGAGATGTTTTTTTTTTTTTTTTTTTTTTTGTGCCACAAATCACCCGCTCTTACGTGGTTGAACTGCGGCTGAGAGCTTTCAAACTAACCATCCAAACCATCCCATTGCGTTGAAATCCCCATCTAAACCCAAACTCACCAATCCCAACATCAGATTAGCAGAAAAAGAAAATTCTTGTAGAAAAACTTTAGAATCCCACAACACATATACATTCACGGAACACCTAAAGCATTGAGGACGGGTTGAATGAAAAAAAAGAAGCCCATATATAATCTGCTCCTACCTTTTCGTGCAAAGAGACGATTCCGGACGGATAAAAGCTATATGAATATAGCAAATTATGATAATCCAGAGCAAAATTCCATCCAGAAAGCGCAGTATTTTGAATGCTAGTCTGCCCAGGGCGGTGGGATGCTGATGCTGGTGATGAGAAGGTTATTATGAGTGAGGCGCGGTGGAGGGAAAGGCAGCGGTCCTTCTTCCCCCGGCTCAGTGAACGCGCATCTCTCAGCTCGGCTCACTCAGCGCAACTGATGATGGGCCCCTTGGATTTCTCCCACACTGACGCTCTGACCCGCCTTCTACACAGTCCTCTGCACAGTTGAGGGGGGGGGGGGGACCAAACAGGAGAGAAAAGAGCCCCTCAGGACAAATTACCAATAATGAAAACACTTTGTTCCTTATTCTTAGATAGGCTTTTATATGTAGTTACCAGTAACAAAACACTGCTTGTGCACTGGAATTATGAACAGGTCAGGGCGCGCACGATGTACAGACCGCATGCACTGCGTTATAAAGGTGACCACTGACAGGCCAGGGTCTATAGCTTCGGTTTTACTTGCCACGCTTCTGGTTAACCTGATATTTTTTGTACATTACTTTCTAAAAAATGGCTAAACCAGAGTACAGAGTGAAAGTGTGGCTTGTTTTATTGTGAAATTCCAAATATGTTACCCTTCAGCCTGCGTCAGGAGTTCAGCACCTGGGACAGCACCAGAGCATCAAGGCTACTTGGGCATCATCCAACATTCCAGCTCTGTCCAGGGTTCAGCACCTTGGACAGCACCAGGGAATCTCGCATGTTGCTCCAGCAGTCCAGATGCCAGGGACCTGTCCACGGTGCTGAACTCCTGTCAGGCGTAAAAGAGGCCGTGAGGATTATGCAGAGAAGAGAGGAGAGGAGATCTGGAGAGATGGCGGAGCTGCGTTCTCACACAAAATATCACAGCACTTGAAAATTTTCTGGTACATTTCATATAACAGGCTGTTTAATTCCTGTATATCATACAATGGAAGTGTTTTTACAACTGGTACTACTAACTACTTCTGCTGATGCACATAGTAATGATAATGATGATCCTGCACTGGGCTATAACATACAGTATAATCTAATGCAGATTTTGCATCTACAGGCTGCCATGTTTGCTGTGTTGGAAAATGGTGGAAGGACACTAACCCCCTAAAATAAAACGGCACCCATGTGAGCCCAATACAGCTAATAACAGCTACAGCTAATTGTTACTGTGCATTCTCTACAATTAAAGTTTTGCAGTAGGGTACAAAAGGTGACAGTCTTGTCTTTTCCTCTTCAATATGCCATTCACCATCATACAGCTATATTTTTTACCCTGCCACCTCTTTACAGGTAGTTTTCTGCTGCAGTGATGATGGTTGTGCTTACATAATACAAATCTAAAAAGAGAGTTTACAAAGTGATGCAAAAGGAAAACAGAAAACAAGAGGAACCTAATAAAATGCATAATGAGAGGATTAAAGTGACAAGAAGAAACAATCAAAAGAATGAATAAATTTGTAAAATGCAATAAGATATTAGTATAAAAACATCACAGAGCGGAACATTGTCAGGATTAAAAGAACTGCATCAAAGCAAGATTTAGCATATCTAAGTTCTGCAGGGAAGATCTTGAAGAAGAGCTTAGGGACCTTTAGTGTTGAGTCTAGACTGAGGCTGAGGCAGGCCGGTCCCTACCTGACAGCCTTAACCCAATCTCTGCCTTATGGCTACCCCAGAGGTCTTCATAATATCCGGGCACCTGACCAAGTTCAAACGTGATAAGTACTTGAAACCAATGGCAAGATGCTGAATCTAAATCTGGAGCTACACTGACTCTCTTTCTTTTGGCACCGATTCAAATCCTAGCTGATGCATTGAGAAATAGCTCGAGGCATGAGACTGACTTTTGACTGAGGCAGGGCTAGAGAGAGATGAGAAGAATAGCATCAGCGGCCTTCTCTTGTTCTATGCAGAGTAAGACTTGGACAGACCATCAAGAGCTGAGGAAGTGCTGCAAAACAAACAAACAAACAAACAAACAAACAAACCAAAACAAATACATTTATTTACAACTGTGTGACCGGATTATAAAATGAGCTATGTAGCTATGAGCTATAAATGTATGAAAACATGCCAACAACATCAAAAAACATGATAAACGTGAGAATTTGTTATAGTAGCAAAATACATCGCTCTGAGAAACATGGCATCAGAGCAAAGACAGGAGGAACCCAGAGATATTAACCCACTGCTAGAGGAGGTGAATTACACCTGCATGATGAACAGTGTTAAATGAGACACCAAGGTCTAATAGGATTCAAATGAAACAATCTCCTGCATCTGCTGTAAAATTGAAGTCATTTGTAACTTTGAATGGGGCTGTGAGGCTAAAACAACATATGGGCTGCTCAGGTTGCCTTGTTGCCACTGCAACCCTGACCTTGACTGATGAATGTCTCTCTGCTATTTGCTTTTTAAGATCATAATTGCACTGCTCCAATGGGCTTGGCAGCGATTGCAGGCTGAATTCTGATAAATATGCTATTTGTTAAGATTAATCCATTGAATGGTCCAAACTAGTTTTGAGGGATTTTCTATGGTCCATTCAACGAGTCGGTCTACGTCTTTTTTTTCCATGTTAAACCATCCGTAATAACATGAAACAATGCTTTTTTCTGTCAGTGTAATTTGTGTTACACCTGAGTGTTTCATGCTGACTGTTTAAGATTGCCAGTGTATCACCTGGCCCATACATGGCTCCAATATTAAAGCTAATCCATGATATTAATTAGGTCTTAGGGGCTAATTAAAACGCAGCAGTGATGAGAAGATCAGCAGCTCTCTAATGAGAAATAGCAGAGGGAGACAAAAAGTAAAGAGGAAGAGCAGGACAGAGAGCGCCACCTCTGGAGGAAAAAGAAAGCGAAAAAATGTTGCATACAAAATATTCATGACCACAGTATGACCAACTTTCACAACCCTGACAGAAATGCATGCAAAACATGAAAATCAAAGGCAATAAAACCTCAAGCACCCCTGCTTCCTCACACAACACCCTGATCTTACACCCTCAACTCTCTGGTTTACTTTCTTAACACTCCAGTTACTTGTGTAATTATGATATGTATTTCCAGCAGCCACAACAGCTGATATATTTATGATGTACTGTATATGGTATGCTGTGAAAAATGGCATTAACCATGAATGAAGCATTCTTTCTGCATTTAGAGCGGCGTGGGACCACCATCATGCAGAGAAAGTGTGAGCAGCAGTTGTGTCTACATTGCTGTGACATAGGAGCATGCTCTAAAATCTAAGACATGACGGGTGGACCAGGCAGCCCAGCAGGGTTTTCTCATTAGTGCCATATCGGCTCTTAAATCTCATCTCTCGATGCCTTCTTCCTCTCCATCCCAGCAAACAGCAAACAGACACAGTTAGCGGCCAGCTGGTGAACCTAGTGGTGCACTTAGGAGCTAAAAAGCTAGATATCCCCTCCGGGGGTTGGTAGAGACCAAAAACAGAGCTAAAAGACAGAAAATATTGGACTTATATGTACCAGGTGACCAGAAACATGACAGTAAAATGAATATTGATCGTAAATTGCTCTAAAATCTAAGACATGACAGGTGGACCAGGCAGCCCAGCAGGGTTTTCTCATTAGTGCCATATCGGCTCTTAAATCTTATCTCTCGATGCCTTCTTCCTCTCCATCCCAGCAAACAGCAAACAGACACAGTTAGCGGCCAGCTGGTGAACCTAGTGGTGCACTTAGCCGCTAAAAAGCTAGATATCCCCTCCGGGGGTTGGTAGAGACCAAAACAGAGCTAAAAGACAGAAAATATTGGACTTATATGTACCAGGTGACCAGAAACACGACAGTAAAATGAATATTGATCGTAAATTCTGGATGTGTCTGCCGTTAACAGCTAACGGTGATGATATTTCAGTGCTGATTTTTACAATTAATTCTACCGGCCCCGCATGGACAGCAAACAGTTATTACAGGTTTAGAATACAATGGCTTCTACGTGAATCATCATCAGCTGGCGAGTACGCTGATATTTTCCCTTGCACATGTAGCGTTAGCCTCAATTTGTTAGTGCAGGCATCAAGCTCACAGTTAAGACCCCTTTCTTTTTTAAAGAAAACATGGACTGTTCAGTTCCAGGGCTTTTACCGTCCAGCAATCTTGCCGGATCAGCGGCCTCATGGCTCCGCTGTCTGCCCTGATAGTGGGAGGTTTGGAGTAGAGTTTGATCTTCGGCTGACTCCTCTCTGCATGATACTAAGCACAGTCCTGTACAAAGGAGTGCGCTAAGCCTCCACTCACCTCAGATACAGCAGACGAGCTACTAACCTATTAGCCTTCAGTTTAAATAAGGCTTAAACCAGAGCTAGATGACACTCTGCCTCCATTGTCCGTATGTGCGTGTGCTTACTATGCACACCGCAAATATCCATTATGCACTCTGACTGTCCCCGTTGTGGTTTTACTCATTTAATCGCAGTAGCTCTGGATTTATAAACCATCATGTTTCTGTGAGAGGTGCAGCGTATGCATGCGCCATCTGTGTGTAGAAATCCTTTTTTGAGGGAAGCCTGGTCATTACGGAAGTTCTAAAATAAAGCGTGTCAAACAAGATTGGCGGTAAGACAGCTGAAACACACCGTAAAATACAGCCTATGGGAAGCAATCACTTGTTTCAGTTACTGTTGTACTGTTTTTTTCTCAAGGCTTTGAACCTGCCTTCACACTGAAGTTCAATAAGATGCAGATTGCTCTAAAGATTTTTCCATGACTGGGTTGCAAAACAAGAAAAGACTGTTTTAGCAAAACTCTGTTACCTGGAAGAGCAGCCATTAAGTCAGATAAGACAGACGATAGAAGCTGCTTTAGTTGAAACAGGACACTGTATTGTCATAGATATAGTTTATCCAATATGACTTTCTCAGAACAAATACATCCACCCTGCAGTCTCTGTAGGGTAATGATGACTGTACTGTGAAATAAGTGGGACAGTGAGTTGCTTATAAATCATAGATGTACAGAGTGGAGAAAGTATGCATAGAAGTAAAGTTGTAAGTTCAAAAAAGTTGCTTATGTTAGAATATTCATGGATTTTAAATTAAAAAAAAGGTTTATTTCAATTTAAAATATGAAGTTACAACCAGGAGAGCACTTAGTCTAGCATAAGGACTGGAAGCAGAGGGCGACAGCTAGCCGGGGTCTGTCAAAAGGTAAAAAAAAAAAAAATAATAATCTGCCTACCAGCACGTCTAAAGCTCACTTATAAAAACTGTAAAAAGGAGAAGTTGCGGTTTTACATGGAGTTATGATGGTAGGCAATTTTTTTTATCTTTGCAGAGAGCCAGGCTAGCTGTTTACCCCTGTTTCTGTCTTTATGCTAAGATAAGGTAACCATCTCCTTGCTGTGGCTCCATTTTTAACATACAGACACCCCCACCGCCGAAGGTGTGAACGCAAGCATTATCTGATTAATGTGTGTGTCATTCCCACTACTGTAAGCCCAAACAATACATTTCAACGAGCCTGCTGCCAGCGGGCACCACCTGCTACGGTGCTATCAATAATCCATGAGGGTCCTAATAATGCTGTATCATGGTTTACCACCTCCACTGAAGGTCACATGTGTTCTCTCGCTCTCTCACACATACACACACACACGCACACACACAAAATGCTGATTGATCCTAATTGTTATTATTTTACCTCAAATCCCAGCTGCCTGAATGCCTGCCTGTCTGGTCACTGAAGAGGCCCTTAGCAGGTCAAAGTGATTACACCATCAAGGACATCTATTAGAATCCAATTTGGCCAGGTTGGGTCCTCAAACAGGCCCAGCTAACCTCCTTAATGGACATCCATTTATCTCCCGTTGTTTGGGAGCTGTTGCGTGCGAGGTCTGCAGCTTTGGTGCTAAGCAGGATGGATGTGATATTTAGATCAATAGGTCCGGCTTATGGGGAAAAATGTGATGGTATACAGATGATAAGAGGGTGATATTTCATTGTAAATGTCAGTGTAATGTAACCATCAATGCCCAGGGTGGGGGACTGTGCGCGCACACACACACACACACACACACTATATATGGCTGAATAGTGTATGTGCAGCAACTTATAGAGCACGACATATGAAGGCACTTCTTCTATCGCTCCCTCTCGCACTGGTGAGAATCTATTTGAATAATGAGGAGAAGCACCTGTCAGGCTTGGTTATCTTGACACATGGACTGTAGTCCAAACACCTACATACATCTGAAGGCAGAGAGAGAGAGACAAAGAGACGGAGAGCACACTCACTGCACTGCAGGGTACCTGCATTTTTTTTAACCACATACCTCGGAGCTTGAATAGACAATCGGCAGAGAGGTACCAGCGCCGTAATACTGCATCAATCACCGGCCTCACCATGAGAAACTGCTGCTCTGAGATGAGATCCATCACTCCCGCAAGGCCACAGTAAAATATGCCATTTGAAGAACATATAACACAGAGTATGTCCTCTTTGGTGAATGCTTTTATTCAAAAGCACTTCATTGTGACGTGAGCTCATTTCTAGGGTTTTAGGAGAAGTATTTTTGTAGCGTGGATGATCCCGGTGCACATAAAGCTGTGAATTGCAACTGTTATGTCACAGTCCTCCCACTGGGCTACATAGGTGTCTCTCTCTTTAGAATGTTCTTTACTGCTGTCACAAGCATTCTCTGAGCCGCAGTTAGCCATCTGTGAAAGCACATACAACCTCATTAACCTCAGACCAAATTCCATTAGAACTTTCTGTGCCGTGTTTCATCTAATAAAGCGCCGTCTCTACAGAGACGAGAAAAATTCAACAGAGATATAAATTGCCGCAGCCTTAGTAAGAAGCTGTTGTGGTAAAACGCGTACACATTGGTAACCTTGCTTTTTTCTATACTTGCTATTTGAACTCATCGGTGGGACAAAATGAAACTTAAAGTGGGATTGATGCTGAACTCAAGAATTCACTCACACTCAGAGGAAGTCATTGTGCTGAGACTTTGAGACTCAGGTCAGACCTACAGTACGGGCCACTGACCTTTCATCTTCTCCACCACAGATTTCAGTAGCATTGATAAAATGAAAGATGGATCAGGATATCCCAGTGATTCACTCAGCTTGTGCAATGGTATCAGCTGCCTTGAATCTTTTTCACAACACTTGTTATATCTCTGCTCTGCTCTCTGCTGTGCTATCTCCAGTAACACGGCTGAGGTGATATGAAAACAAAAAATTAAAAAAAAAAAAAAAAAAAAGACACACAAGGCTTATTATTGAAATGAGAGGCCTTACTTATTTATTCACTTATAAGATGACAGTCAATATGTAGTGCTCAGCCCTCATCACAAACATGGTGTGATCGTCATATATGCGTGTATAGTATGATGTCGTGTTATATGCAAATTTGCATATTTGAGAAGGTTACACACGAACAAACATGCACATCTTGTTAATGCCAAAGGTCAGCTGTTCGTTTAGTCGTGTCAAGGTGAGTGTAACCGCAACAAAAACCTTGATATCAAAGTGAAATGTTGGTTTAAGTGTAGCGTTTGATGGCAGCCGGGGAAAAGGTCTCGGCGAGACACCCCAGCCACCTGGGCACCTGGACACCCTGACACCTGGCAGAGCCGACTGTGTGATACTTAAGTGTTTCAGACTCGGGCCAGATGGTTGCGTGAAGAGAGATCACGCACGCAGACAAATGCTTACTCGCAGACACATACAGTTTGGCATACAGTTGCCTCGCACTAATAATTCATGTGAGCCAGATGCAATGCAGAGCTCCAGTCTTAAACACATGCATACAAATGGACACTTCTCACATTCCTTGCATGTGCTGTCTTCTTGGGAAGGTGAAAGGCTTTTGCACTTGGTATATGACATTATGTTGCACATTAGCTTTTACATCACCTTGAAATTTAATGTTTGGGGAAGGATAATGTAGCTTTCCAAAACTATAAAGGATGCATGAGAAATAGATTTTTCATATTTGCAAGCTCACTTTTTACGTCATTGTCAACAAAACACACTGAGTCTTTGAAATGACTGGACTGTTTATATGATATATGTCATCACTGGGAAGAGGTTCATACTCAGAAAAGGTTACAGCATATGTGACCCGCCCAGATACCTCCATGCAAACAGACTTAAAGAAAGGAAGATGGTTCATCTCAGCTATTCAAACTTTTTCTGTGGGAGCAGAGACAAAGGTCAGGCTCCGGATTTTGAATAAGGAGAATGACAAAGAGAGAAAAAGACAGAGAAAGGCAGACACAGAAAGATACAATGAAGCCCTCTGCCCCTCAAAAACTACTTCAGAGGCAGTGGGTGAAACAAAAGCAGGCGCAGAGGGACAAACAAAGTAATGAAAGCTTGGAGAATTTCGAGAAAGATGACACATTTCTTTCATTTGCGGAGAGAACGCCTGCTTATCAAAGCAACGTACAATACAATGCTGAAGAATGAGTCATTTTTTTTCTTTTGTTCTTCCTGCAGTTGTACTGGAAATCATATGGCACATAAATCATGTGGACGTTTCTTTATTTCCACCACGCACGCACCAGTGCCATATGCTTTCAAGAGGGAGACCATTTGTTTTTCAAGGGGCCCTTGGAAAAGAGCTTTGATGCCATCCACGAGAGGAGGGGGAAAAAAAGAGAACAGGCACATTTCATTGAAGTTGCCCCCCTTTGGAAGATAAAGCCAATGTGTATTAGAGAAGAGGAGATGCCGTCTTATATCAAAGCCCTGGAATGACTCTTGTGTTTGTTGGAGGTGTAGAGCATCACAGAGGGAGAAATCCCACTGCTCCCAGTCTGAACAAAGGTGTGGCTACCAGCAAAACCAGAACCACACTCTCTCTCTCATTAAGATCAGTTCACTCATTTTCCCTACCTTCCATCTCTGAGGCAATCACTCACGTCTCAGTCATAATGGAAGGTACAGCAGTCACGTCGGCTTAGCGCGAGAGAGCTCCTATTATTCCCTCATTGCATTGACGGATGATTCCTGGATTTGATAGCAAGAGAGGGAGGGAGAGAGAGAGAGAGAGATATATATAATGTAGGGAGAGAAAGAAATAGAATATAAGGGAGAAGGGTAATGTTCAAGCCACTAATGTTTGCTTTCAGATTTGAAATAAAGCTGCTGCAGGGAGATAGGAGACAGATCAATCAATGCACAGAGAGCGGGGTTAGCATTCTGGGTCTAAGCAGGTGATTTGTCTATGGGCTGGAATGGAATTGGACATTCATACAGGAGTGGTTATGAATATGGAACCAGGCAGTGACTTTGAAAATGGAACAGTTCAGGATGAGGTGCTTCAGTAAGCCACAGAGACTGCGGTGGGAACAAGTGATGTAGTCTGCGAGGCAGCCATTCTTCATAGCCCGTGTATAAATTCCCCAACGAGGGCTTGGGTTCACATCCTCTGGTATTTTATGTGCTGTGATCCTTCTTCCTCCCTAACACTCGCTGACTTCTCAGCATTTAAATGAAGAGGACACAAAGAAAGAAAGGCGCTAGAAAGGTGTTACTCACCCCATATCCTGCAAAAAGGATGTGTTCATGTGCTTTTGTTTGCAAACTTAAATTCCGGATTTCTTACTCTTTCTTAATATATTACTCAGATGTCTTATCTTTGATGTTGAAAGATATTGTGGTTACTGCAATCATTTCTTCTGTCCATAGATATGATCATGGCCATAAAATAGACCTTCCCTGACGATACAGCTTGTCGTCTATGCAAAAAATGCATTCCAGACTTAAGCTAAAGCTAATGGGCTTGAGGCTTGATGTGAGATGTCTGCACAGTATCGTCCAATGTTGCAGGGTTTTAACAACAAAATTCCCTCTTGTTGTTCCTCTCAGAACAAGGACTGTAGATTTTCTACCACATAACTCTTTCAATGTGCATATTACATGTTAGAATTGTTAAAAAAAAATGTGAATCTTTCCTTTACAGCAAGTCTATGTGCAACAACTGATATACAGTAAATGCCTGGGCTAATAGTAACGTAAGACTGTAAAAGCAAAACTCCTGAGTGTTGTTACAGTTCAGGTTTTAGACTTCAATTAGTGGTCAATATATGCTCATTTGCTTTCTGGCTGAGGGATAGATGAGAAGCTGGATACCACTCATTTATCTGTAAGTTAAATGGGAAAATACAACCAGGAGAGCGTTAACTTACCATCAAGAATGGAGAGATTACACAAATGAAAGATAACATGTTAATTAGCAAGCTTTAGAGATGCCAGGAGGTGGATTCTGTTATGTTTGGACAGAGCCAAGCAAACTGTTTCAAGCCTATAGGCTAAGCTAAGCTAACCATCTCTTGGCTGCATTTGTATATTGAATGGACAAGTGCAAGTGTGGTAAGTATTTCTTTAAAAGCTGTGCGAACAAATCCAAGAAGGCAAGGTACAGAGGAGAGGTCTGAGACAGGCTGCAAGTCTAAACATGGTTGGACAGCAATACCGTGAAGCACACATGGAACATGAGAGTGGAAGCGTGTTCAGTACATGTACTCTGAAATAATAATGAGGACACAAGGGACCGTTGTACAAGAAGGAGCAGGATCCAGAGGGTAGGAACGTCTGAGGGCATCTGGTGGACAGGTGGGGGATAGCAAGGGCTGCACAGAGTCAGAGGATGAGAGGGGAGGTTGAGCAGGTGTTACCTTGACGAATGTGCTCAATTCAACAAGGAAGTGTTTAATTTCTTCTAAATTCAGGGTTTTAGGAGGATGAGTTCCTACTTCTTTCAAAACTTACCATAACCTTGTTTTAAATGTATCAGGAATCACGTATGTTTAAAACTCACTGCTTACTTCATTACTGAATTATTTCTCAACTTGGACACATTCAGAGTCACCCTAACTTTCCCATCAACTCCATTACAACACCATGTTATATGAGCTCGTGTGGCTGTTAGTGTGCACACGTGCGCAAGTGTAGGCCCATGTGCAACAAAATGTGTAAATGTAAATGACACTGAAGTTTGTAGCCATTAGTAAATGTCAAAAGCACAAGCATGCGTCAGTGTAAAACTGAACCAGTCAGTTTGTTGTTGAATCACACCTATCCAGCCCTAAATCAAGCCATGCCCTATGAATCAGCTTTACCCTTGTGATTCATTGCAGCTGATTTGGATCTGAAATGTCCTTCCCTCCCACTTATGCTATCTGATTGGCTTCCTGATGTAGCTTCCTCCCATCTCCTTCCATTTGTCTAATGAAGAGACTATTGATTAGTCATGCAGACGGATTGACAGACAGATGGGCACAGAAATAGTGACAAAGAGAGGAATATACATACAAACAAGTGCAGGAGCGATGCAGGGCGAGGGGACAGACGAACAGCAGCAGAGTCGATGTTTATGTATGAGTGATCACATTAAGGCGGGGCAATCAACAGAAAATCATTTTTATACATATGACTCATACTATATTTCATGAAAACTGTGGCCATTGAACAATATGCATTCATGGCAACTGGGATTCCTACTTTAAGTGCATATTATATGGTGAGATTTTTCATCCATTCTCAGCTACAACATTGCATGAAAATTTAACAAACTATGAACTGATTAATGGGCATGTTAGTAAAAGGGCTTAAGCCACAGTTTTCAACTTTACTGGGTATATATTCACTGCCATAGTCAAGATTTGGTACAGAAGATGTAGCTTCAAATAAAGAGAGCACCTTCCTGTTTAATGGTACAATGAGCATTTTTTAGTCACACTACAGGCATGGCAATTCCTCTCAGGATGAATTGCAACAACTAGGTAATACCCTGACTTTCATCTCACGCCACCATCAGGCCAAACCTGCAAAACAAAAGGCATACCAGCCTGTCCTCAGCAGAAGAATGGCCATATTGGTCATTTGTGCAAGCACCTAATTATCACTCAAATGTACAGCTATTGTTAAGATGTAACCTCTAGTGGCTGTAATGGCTGAGAGCAAAGGAGGAAGCCAGGTGACGTAGTATAAAGTATAAAGTCCACATATGGAGAAATATGGGGTGGATAGATGGGACTTATTTTAACTTGTGTAACGTAATGATGTTACATCACATAATGTAACCTAAGTTACATAAGCAATGTAATTATGTTCAACCAAACCATGATCTTTTGCTAAACCTAACCAAATAGTTTTAGTGACCAAACCTCACAAAACTTCAGCTATTTCACAACGTTAACCACGTGACAACAAAGGTGTGATATGGCGAAGGTCTGGTATGTCTCTGGTACTCTCCAACAGTCATATATGTTGTTTTAGGAGTTGTTGGCAATCAATCTACTCAGTCTTTTTGGTATGAGCATGTGTTGGACATTCCGCTTAACCTTGGGTATTCTTTGTGTTAATACTAGTTAGCAAATGTTGGCATTTTAACATCTGAGGTTGAACTTGATGAACAGTATATTGCCTTTATATCAATATGCTAGCATTGTGAACATGTTAGTATACTGCTATTAGCATTTAGCTCAAGTGCAGCATCACAAAGCTGCTAGTGTGGCTGTAGATTTAGCTTTGTTAACTGCTATGCAGTGGTGTGTATGTATACTATTACAGCAATGGGTAAATAAGGTCAATAAACAAAAGAATTCTCTTTGACATCTTAAACCTTGTTGCTCCACTGTCAGTGCAACTTTGGCTGTGCAGGCAAACTTTGTTCAAACCCAAAGAACTTTAAATTCTAGTGGAGATCTCAAAGTTTCACAGATACCAAATATGTCAACCTGCATTTGGAAAAATCTAGGCATCTAGAATATTTCCATTTGATGGAACAAAAAATAAAAACAAAAAAATAAAGGAGAGTCTTGGCAGTTTGATTTCAGTCAGCGTAAACATCATATACCTTCAATGAAGAGTTGGAACCAGCAGATACAGAATATATACATGGCATTGTTAGACAGTGTGGAATAAGGTGATTTTTCCAACCTTGAAGATACTTAAGCAAAAATAAAACTGTATCTTGAAAGCTCAGAATCAATTCTTCGAGATGAGGCTATTTTATTTTTTCTTTATCTCAAAGAATTGCCCAGACATCCTAGAGGACAGTACACAGATATACACAATAACCAACATAAGCTCCTCCAGATTGGGTTTCAAGTATAAAAATACTATTAGAATGTTTGAAACTGAATATATTTTCATTACATTCATCTGATGTTCTCTCTGTTGCCCTCTGAGTTACTTCTATCAGATCTGTATCCCCCCACCGCCACTTCCTCACTCTCCTTCCTCTGTAGTCAAACCCCTCTAAGACAGGGCTGTAAGGGAGCTGATCTGCTTTGATTCTCTTGGACTAGGAGGAGACAGACAGGGAGAGAGGGGGAGAAAGAGAGAGAGTGTGAGAGAGGGAAATGGAAGATTCACTCAGAAACAGCCCCACTCCTCTCATCCTGCCGCCGGAGCACACTTGTTTCCCTCAGAACTTCTGTATTCTTCCCATGGCCAGAGTGATGCAGGGAACAAGGGGGTGGAAAGGGAGAGGGGGAAGGAGAAAGGTGTAAGAAGAGGCAAGAGGAGAACCGCCTGTGCATACAGACAAAGATGTAGTCGAGAAAGAGAAGGACTCACAGAGGAAAACCGGGAGAAAGAGAAAGGGTAGAAAAGTCAGGGATTAGACACAAAAAGAGATTTGAACAGCCTCTGTTGAGTCTCTGCTCTACTGTCTAAGTAGTAGTTGAATATGTTGCTTTTAATAGAATTAAACCTTTGGTTGTGAGTCACATGTGCTCCGGCACCATTTGAGAGGAGTTTCACTACATAGCAGGAAAGTCGTTCCAATTATCCAGCTGTTATTAATCATAATTAGAAGCCAGTGACCACTCCTAGTATATATAATGCACTTAAGCACCTTTTGTTTTTGGCTGCACACAGAGAGAGGAAGTGAGAGGGAGGAAGAGACAGCGAGAGCCTTCTGCTTCTTAGCCGCAGCTTCTAATTGATTTGGTTGCTTAATCCCTCTTGGATTGAGTTAAGGAGAGAGTGCAGTGTGATTGAGGCATTTGAATTCCCTCCACGGGACGCGGCGGCAGCATGGAGGTCATCTAAATTGAATGTGGATCAGTCCCCGCTCGTGTTTACTCTGAGGATTTGGCTCCCGCTGACAGTCAGGACTCACAGTCTGTTAGGACAGATCATCAGCGAGGCCATCGACTCCAGTCTGTTTGTTTGCGCACACTTTGGCTCTCCGACGATGCCGCGTCACTTGTGGTTTTTTGCAGCATGTGCTCGAGCAGACTGGACGGTGTGAGAGTGGGGCCATTGCTTGTGCCTTCCCGAGGAGCCGCTGCTCAAAATATCCATCACACTCATGCTCCTCCTCGCCACATGTTACTCCCCTTACTAACCCCTACTTTTTCCACTCTTTTAGATGAGTGGAGCAGCTAACTTCGCTGGCAGTGGAAGAGAATATTCATGCCAGAAGTGACTATGGGTCTCTTGACATTATGAGGTTAAGCACAAAAGAAACACATATTAAGGCTTAGCTCTGGACTAATATTGGAATGTGACCATGAAAGACATTTCTAATCTGCTCAGCCAAAATCACATTAACTCCTCTCATGTATTTTCTCCACACTAACAGAGCCGGGTCTGGGAACATTTTTAATAGGAAACTTTCCCCCTTACACTCGGGCTAGTGAAGGCGTGGGGGGGAGGGGGAATAAGAAAAAAAAAATCTTCTTCTGTAGCTAATCTATGCTGATTTTGGAAGCATGGTGGACATTTTTGTACACTTTCCATGGCTGGAAACAAATCTTTGCAGATTTTTTCCCCTAATAAACACAGCGCACATCTATCAGAGTCACTTTCCACAGCATGTCAGGCCAAAGAAAAACCACCAGTCCATTCCAAACATGAAACAGCTCTCCGGGCAGGAATATAAGAAATGGCACCCCGCTGAAATGTGAAGCCAAGCAGGATGCCACTAGAAGACAGATGATTGGCTGTCAGGATCTCTCTAAGACTTGCTGATCATCACACGGAGCACGCAGACTCTCCCTCGGGTCCCCTGGGGGATTGTGAGAGCTCAGTCTACAAAGTAAGGGAAGGAGAGAGGAGCGGGAGTGAAGAGGGGGTCATTAGGAGCTGCTTTATTGAGGAGAGGAGCATGAAAATGAGGGCAGCCCATATGACCAACATTCCTTTACAGACCTATTCATAGCATTGTTAATTACAATGCATGGATTTTCCACCCATATTTCACATTTCCATAAGCGGTGATCATTAGCTTTCACGGGGGTTTGATCAATCTGCCCTTTTTGTGTCTAAAACATGTGTTTGGGCTGCCATGGCCACATAATGGAGCACAATCATGAGTTATTTCCAGCACTGCAGTCTAACATTTACTGTTGAAGAGGAAACACCAAGCTACACGTGCTTTTTACTGTACAAATGAAAACAAATCATCTGCAAATGAACTGTGTTTACTGACAATGGTTTTACAAAGTGTTCCTGAGCCCATGTGGTAATATCCTTTATCCAATCATGTGTTCACAAAGTGGTGAACCTCGCTCCATTCTCGCTTGTAAACAACTGAACATTTCGAGGAAGTTTTGTTAGGAGCTGAACTCATACTGTATATGTGCTGTAGGAGGAGTATACAGTAAATGGCAGTGAAGAAAATTTAATGCAATTAAGCAATCTGGACTATTAGGACCAACTCACTTCTGATATAAATACAAACACAGATATTTTTGTCACATTTCAGATACAGATAGGACCTTTGTGTCTTTGCCCTGTCTTGGTCAGCCCATCCAAAAGGGCTTATTTACACCACTGGTAATATGATTCTTGTAATACGATGAGATCCATGCAATGTATCATAGATACTGCATTGTAATATAGTGTCATATTTACCGAAGTAACAATAGAAGTAAAGCATCCATCTATTCATCCCTTCAACAGGTCACCAGTCTGTCACAGGGCTAATGCACATAGACCTACATGTTCATGTCTAAGGGTAAGTTCCATTGGCGCCCAAGTCTTGAGACAGTGGAAAGCAACCTCCAGTAAACATCTGGAAACATGAAACCCCCGCTCGAACTCAGGACCCTCTTGCCATCGTTGATGAGTAAGCTCTGTGAGTTACATAAGAGATCAATCTTAAAGAGCACGATTCAGGCGGTGTGAAAAAACAGAATTCACCTCCTGACAAAAGTTAATTCCAGTCCCAGTATTCCACTCGTTTGATGACAGACATGCCTCTTCTTCTGTGTACATAGAGTTTGTCTTTTCTCTCCAGTCTGCAGAAGAGGAAACGAGCAGTGAGTCATCTTTGCAAAGTGATGTAGGTACAGTCAAGACACTTCATATTCTCCTGGTGGCGGCTTTAAATTAAAAGGAACATATGCACTGGGCTGCACTGGAGGAATACATCCACCAAAGATACTGATGTGGAAAATTGGGTTGGTGAGGAATTTGTAGGGTTGGTTCCACCCTTAGTGTAGATTCACAGCATTTGCCAAAATGCAATTCGGGTCACTTCTCCACCCATGAAAAGTGACAAATTGAAATGCAGACTCCATAAACAATAGACGAGAAAGGGCTTTCTGTGGAAAGACAGTTGGACTATACAGTGTAGTTAAAGGCTGAATTTAAAATGTTGCATGATTTCTGGATATTTAATGTCACTTGTTTTACAAAGTTACTGAGTGCAGTTTTAATTCGTATGTAATGAAGCAACTGTTAAGCTCCCATTCTGGTACTACAAACCAGTTTTCAGCGAAAGTAAAAGCAAATAGCGCAGCTCTAAAAGTTTAACAGAAGTTTTATAGGTCTTGATATCAGAGGTAGATATTGTGCCTGTGATAACAGCTGTTGGGATGGCAGCAGCGGGCCTCCAGATAGTCCGCATGAGCTATTCCAAAATAGAACAAAAGCAGATAAGACTCTAATCTCAGTAATGGCAGAAATGGCTTTTCTGTCCCCATGGAAACAGATGAGGGTCAGTAAGCCATGATTGTCCCGGTGTGATCCTAAACAACAAAATGGCTGAGAGGCAGGAAACATGGCTCTCCTTAGAGAACATTTTTATGCAGCAGCAGAAGAATTCATGAGAGGGCTTGAACTGTGAAGTTGACAGGAGCGTTTTTCCATCTTTAGATGCACACTCTCAAATCTAAAGCAGGATTACTCGTTTTTCACCATCCGAGACAAGACAAACGGGATTACAATGGCACAGATTGCGCCAAGGATCATGTCTCCGACTTGCTGGACAGGTGTTTATGCTGTTTCTCCATGTACGCAGAGGTACGCTTCAGCTAACTGCAAATTATCTTGAGTAATCAATTGGACTGCAAAGAACAGATAATGAAACGACTTGGGATGCCAACATCTGTGATGCTATTTAAACATTATGGAAATTAAAAAGTGTGGATAGAAAAGCTTTTAGAACCCAACTGAGGTAAAGAGGAAATGCAGCGGGTCAGAGGGGAATGTTGTTACCATAAAGAATTCAAAGATCCAATTATGTCTTTCAGACTCGGCTACCTCTGCACTTCAATCATTTCGAGAACAGGCAGAAAGGGAGAGCAGCTGATAGAGATGGGAAGGAATAGAGAGACGGAGCTACAAGGACAGCATGTGAAAGAGGACTGAAAAGAGATAGAGAGTGAAAGAACAGTTTTTTTGGCGAGCAGAGACCATTGTTCATATTATTCTTTGACCTGGAATTAATCAACAAGAGATGCTATTAATCTCGATGGACTGTAGTTCATCGTACTCGTTCCATTGTTAGCTCGGGCCCACCACCACCTCAATTACTGCCTGCTTAATTCTGCAGGGCCCACCTCATCATTCCCGAGCTTTATTATTCACAGGAACATTTGATTTAGCACCGCTAAAGCACCGCTTCAGTTTTAATAGGGTAAACATTGAAAGTCACAATTACAAACATACTGCGATTGTGAATCCTCCATCGTTAAATTTGTTCTAGCTTACGGGGGTCAATCTCATTTTGCTACTCAAAGGACACAGTATCTACACACATAAATTAAGCCCAGCTTCTTTTCTCTAGAAATTACCTTGATACTGTTTATGCATGCACAAACAATTTCAACAAATATGCAGTACTGTGTGCTCACTGCTTGCAGAGCAGACAGTGAGAGATGAAGACTCTCTAATCTGCAGATCGGAGGAGATGTAGTTATGATCAACAGGACTGTTGTGATACCATTTTCCATCCAGTGTTAGAGAGAAGCACTGAAAATGCACTAAACTGAAAGAGTAAAAAAAAGTGTAAACTAAATGGCAGCAGTTTCTGGTCATTGTGGTACTTTTACACACTATAATTTTCCAATTAAAAATGTAATATCTCCTCTCAACTAACTTCCAACAAGTTTACTGTGAAGAGATATGCAATTTGGCGCTCTTTATAGTGAAAATATAGGCAGTGCTCAGTTGCTGTGCTTGCTCATTTTCTCCATCTAATTGAGAGCAGAATTAGTGCAAATTGGCAGGTCACGAAAACAAACAAAAATGTGAGATTTGTCCAAATGCAAGCATACAATTCAACAAATATGAAGAGCCACATTTCCAAGAATGAATTATTTGGTTGAAGTAGGGCAGTTCAAGCTTTGAGCTACCTGTATTCAAAACCTTGCATATCTGAAATCTCAAATTTGTCTCCTAAATCACATGGTGCTAATTCAAAATCTTACTCAAGAACCTAGACTTCACCCGGCATGTCTCAGAGTCCACCCACCCTCTTGGGAATACCCTTGATGTCAAAAGGATTATGCTAATGTTTCTGTGATTGACTTCACATTCTCTGATCACTTTTGATGACCTCCCACACTAAAAGAAATTAGTGTTTGCAAAGGATGCCAAAACCCAGTGTAAATCCTCTGAGCTGGTTACAGTATACAATCTATCTGACATGAATGGCTCAGTAAATGAAAAGGTCGATGTTTTCAATAGCAAGCTGACTAATATTTTAAATACAGCTGCACCACTGAGGGAAAGAAAGGGTTTTGATAAAATATCACCATGGATGACAGATTCTGTGTCTGAGCGAAAGAGATCTTGTAGAGCAGCAGAGAGAAAATGGAGGAAAATTGGTCTCCATGTCCATCATAATATCTCATTTTGACGTTGCCATACTCTCCACAAGAAGAGTTTATTTCTCCAGGATGATGAGAGTAACAAGGATTCTAGACCTCCGTTCACAACTATAAACCACATGCTCAATCCGGCCCCGGTCACTGACATCCTGGACCTTCCACTAGATTCAAGGAATTTTCAATATTCTTGAGCAACAAAATTACCGCAGTATTGCAGTTCGTCCCTTTAACTTCACCAAAATTATGGAATTCCTTAGCCAAGGCTAGAGGAGATGCAAGCTCTGTGCACATTTTAAATGAAAACTGAAAACTTATTTATTCAGCATGGCCTTTAACTCTAATTATTCCATTGTTTTGTTCTTATAATTGACATATTTGATTATTCTTACGCCTTCCTTGGTTTTGTATCTATTTTTACACATCTTTTGTTCTTAGCACATCTGCCTGTCTGTCTGCATATTTGCTGCCTCATTTGTTTGTTATTCAACTGATAGCTTGGTTTTATTGAACAGTATTTGCACTTGTTTGAATTTGTCTGTGTTTATTTATTTTCTTGTGTCTTCACTTCATTGTAAAGCACTTTGAGCTACACCCCCTGTACGAAATGTGCTGTATACGTTTTCTTTTTCTTCTTATTATCTACTGTATTTACAGAACACAGTGTTCAAGATAATTTATTGTTAATTATTGTTGGTGCATTTGCCATTAGTTAAATGATTTCAGCTTCGGTCAGACAAACACAGTCTTTTCCATCAGCTTGGTGAGGGGGATTGCTCTGATTACTACGATAACCATGAGAATGCTTCTTTGGAGTGATTAGGAACATTTATCGACGATTGGCCTTGAATTAGAAAACGACCTGACTGGAGCGGCTGATTGCATTTTCAGTTTCTATGTAATCTTTAGCCCCTGCCTGCTGTTAGTGATCTTACAAATTGACCTTTATGTATAAGTCATAAATGGCTTCTCTCTTTTACGTTCTTTACCTCTGACTTAGCCGGGTACTTCCTTACACGGTTGTTCATCTTTTGGTACTGATGGCTCAACCTGGAGACCTTCATGCCCATACAAACCTTGAACATACTCTAATTACCAGTCATCTGACGTTTTTATGCAGAAAATGAACTTTTCAGGCAATGACTGCACATCTTCAGTTCTTGACTTAATTTAAAAAAAAAAAAAGATATCAGCTGGAATATTTGAACGTCTTTTAGGTTTCTCAACCTTGTGCCATTGTGCATTCCCCAAATGAATGAAACCGTATGCTCAAGAAGGGTGAAACATCTGATGCAAAATGACTACAGATGGATGAAAGCAAAGGAAAGTTGAGCCACAAAGGAGACATGAGTCATCAGAGTGGAGAAATGTCACTTTGGCTCCTGCTGCCTTTTGCATTGATTGGACAGAGACATAATTAAAAGTGACAGCTGTACAATCAATAACAATCCCCCCGCTCAGCAGACCACCCTCTCAGCACCATCTCTGTCTGCCTCTCGCACACACACCGCACACACCTCTTGGTGGTGGACTGTGGAGTAGTGATTCGGAGCGTGACCAAAGTGTCATGCTGCAGCAGCAGACGTTATGTAAGAGAGTCATCCCCGCTTGGCCTCTCTCACTCTCTCTCTCTCCCTCTCAGTCATTGGCTCTCACCTCCAAACAGTGGGAGTGAGGACTCAGCAAAAACAGACAGAAAACACCCATGAACAGCTAATGTTGGATCTAAAAGCCTCCCACGTGCTCTCATCTCCACATGCTTTCATATGTCATCGAGGCTCATATCAACACCTTGGCCCATTGGCTGAATCACAGTGTGAAAACTGTGGGGAAGCGGCGGACGGTGCCAGTTAGAAGGCACGACAACAGAAGTCTTGTGCACATTTCATAATGATGAAACTGTAAAGCTGCCAAGTTATTGCTTTGGGATTTTCTTGTCAGTGTAATTCCTGTTTTTAGATTTTTTTTTTTTTTTTTCCTTATTTTGGACAGAAAATGGGTCAGGAATCAACTGAAACTGGAATGGATGAATGCTTCAAAATGTTCTATAAGTACACAACATCGAAATGGAATAATGTGTAATACTGGATGAATGGGAGAGGAAAAGGCAGTCGTAGCTCTTGCTCAAAATCTAGAGCCACAGTGAATGCCCACAGTCACACTGTAGCATCAGTGGGTGGATAATGCATAAAGAACAATAAGATGCTTTTCATTAGATGACTATCCCTCATGGTCGCCACTCTCTGAGGATGTACTGAGGCACTACTTACAAAGTAAAACTCAAACTGATGGGAATGTCAGTCGTATTTAGGGAAACATGAATGTCTGAACCAAATGTGGTCCTAATCCATTTGGCAGATATTGAGATATTGCACTGGGTAAGTGAAAACTTGCAGCGCAGTGATGCAAGAGGAAAAGTCAGGGGGTCACCAAAGTCATTGTAAAAACACCCTGCATTGAAATCTGACCTTGTTAACATGTCCATGCGGTTTTTACTACAAGACTGAGCTTGCCATGACTGAGCATTTCTGCCATGGAGCTGCAGTGGACCAAGGACAGTAACACATTATTCAGACAGCCAGGCTATCACACGCCACATACCTGAGGAACCGATCTCGTCAACGTGCCGGGTGGAGCTTTCACAGGGATATCAGAGGAGAAGCCAGGTGTAGCTACAGATCGGTATTTGGCAAGCTCTTTTCCAAACAATGGCAGAGATGTGTTCTGTTCATGTATCACCAAGGGATGAAAATTCAAGAGAGAGAAAACTCAACTCCATGCTGTTCCATCTGCTTATCCTAGGAACACAGCAACTATGGATGAACATGTCGGCCAACTGATGAGTTTATTTTTCTTGTATATTATTTGTTGACTGCGTACAAACAAAATTCGCAGTGTGGTACATACTGTTAGCCAATGTTAGCCTGCCAAGTTACATGATGGTTCATGTGAAATGCTGACAGGACATTTTATATGGTTTGGGGGTGTTGAAGAACGTTGGGGCAAACGTTAGTGAAAACTGATTGTCTGATAGCTAAGCTGCTCAATTAGATGGTGACTTCATTCACTGCAGTAATTTGGACAAAAAGTGTCAAATGAATTTAGAGTTCATGAAGGCGCATGTCATAATAGGTCATAGACAGCACTGTCTGTGCGTTTGATGAGCAGAAGCCAACAGTGTGGAGTTACATCTAAGATATTTTATGGCATGAAAGGATTTTACTGTACTTGTTTCAAGCAACACAATGCTCATATTTAAATGTTTTCACTTAAACCTGAGAACTTTTGCAGTGTAGTTGTCAAGAAATTTACTCACAACCCACAAATTTCAACCTCACTGTGGCACTAGAAGTCGGGAGATCGAAGTCATTAGCATTCATTGTCTGGACACTATATTTACCAAATTTCATCCATTGAATAGTTGTTGAGATATTTCAGTCTTGACCAAAGTGGTGGACCGACAGACATACCAAGAGTCAGGAGCCTAGAGCCACACATGGCCAAAAATGAATATAGACATTTAAAGCAGTTATCTTTTAAATAGTTTGCAGCACTGTTAAGGTTTTGAGTATTATCACATGGCAGCTTTGAATGCCATATTGCCTTACACAAAAAGTACTGTTTAAAATGAAAAAAAAAAAAAACACAAAATCCCTCTCTCTACATTCATCCATATTCATTGCCAGTCTGTGATCTTTTAGCCCGGGCTAGTCACCCTGTTAACATACTGGACAAGCAGAATTGGGATCAGTACTCAGATGGTGCACCCTGTGCTTACACAGGCTTATTGCATTACCACCATCCCAGCATGCAAAGTGGGACAGAATATTTATTTAGGGATCATCTGTCTACAAGTCCACAATGTACAGTATTAAATATCCAACACTCGGGAGAGGGGTGGATGTTTGAGGCATAGGGATTGTAACAGTCGGAATAACTTTACAACATCTCCATGAGATAATGCATTTACAGAGGATAAGCGGAACTTCTGGAGATTTCCCCTGGTACCCCTCGCACTGTGCTGCTCTCGTCAGGGATGGGAAATAAGATTTTTTCCTGCAAGTACTCTTACTCTGTTTGCTGTTTTTTTTATTTCTACTTGTGTCGTTTTTGTCCTACACATTGGGAATTTTACAGTGTGTGTGTGTTTGCTGTGTTTGTGTGGAGTTTAATGTACATCTGGGGTAACCCCCTGGGGTAGACAGTGACTCTGTAAGCTCCTTTAGCAGGAGATAACTCCGTGAGTAGATTAGTTGGGGGTTTGAGGCCCGTTACACCCTCTGTCCTGAATGTGTGCCTGATGGTCACTCACACTGTGGATCAAAACCACTAAATCCCTGATAGATCCAGGCTACATTGTACAAGAGTGACACTCACACCCCCGACCCCCCAAACACACACAAACAATGAAATATACGAGGCAACATATACATACATACACACATCCAGACATGCTCTAATATATTGTATGTACACACAATCGGTTAATTATTAAGTAGCTATTCTGATCAAGGATGAATCAACATTTACTGCAACAGGCAAACAAAGGATTTCTTTCACACAGCATGCTTGGTGGTTACCAAATATTTGAAGCAAACTACTTTGCTCAGCACTTTCAAAGAATAATTGTTTAGTTTTATGAGCTGTGAATATGCAGGGATTGTTAGTTTTTGTCAGTGCTGCATGTTTCTACAGTATTAAAACTTAAAATTTAAAGAGAACAGAAATTATTTGTCCAATAGTCCTCTTTGCACTCTCACTGACTCTGTTCACTAACCTGAGCCAAGGTCTAAATATAGGATGTATTGTAGTTGGCATCATGTTTTAATCTCTTCAACTGATGTATTTCTTTTGTGCCTGTCCAGTATGTCGCATATGCTCCAATGGGAGGAACTGAAGTGGTTTAAACAGTGGAAGACTGTTTAAAGACTATCTGATGAACATGAAGTCCTTAATAATGAAACCAATGTCGAAGACAGATTGCCCACTCTGAAACGACAATAGTCAAAAACTGAATGTTTCTAGGAACAGCAAAGAGTTTGGTAGAAGATGAAATTAGTCCAAATTGCAGAAAATTTCAATTTGTTATACTCAAATTGAATTGTTGAGTTGAAAAATTGGATTTGCTCCATAAATGAGTCAAAAGTTGGAGCAGGATAGAATAACATGAAATTGAACAGCCTTATTATTCAATTGCCTTTTAACCTTTGGATAACTTCTGAGTTTCCCTTTTCAACTGAATGTTTGCTAAATCCCTGAGCAGTGATTGTCCAATCACAGCTTAGCAACTGTAATTAGCCATGACAGGTCTGTCAAGCTCTGGAGTTCTCCACATAATGAAGTGATGTGCATGGGGCTTACTCAACATTTAAAGAGTTTGGAGGGTGGTGTCTATTTGAAAGCCTTTTCAAAACCACAAACACCAGAGCAAACATGTAAAGAATGGATTTAACTGTGTGTTATAACCCTTCAAATGTCAGTCCAGCTGACTGGCTTACTACCTACCCTTTTGGGGGGGTTGAGTTTACATTAAAAAGTCTCATTCACATTGGCACATTCACTCTGTGGAAACCATACCTGGATGCTGCCAAAACAGAGGTTCGGCTAACATTGGCAGCTCTGTCCTGCTCTTTATTTGATTTGGTGAAACTAAGTAAACTGAGTTCTCCTATACCCCACAGGCCAAAAAGTTTTGTTCATGGCATCAAGCCAGACAGAAAAAGCCTGAAGCAGGACTTACTGGCTGAGGATATAAAAGAAGCCATTGTCCATTTTTTGGTACATCCTGCAACAGCCATCTTCCCCCATGGATAAGAATATGTACCCTGGCACAGCAGTGTCAGTGCCAGAGGGACAACCCACAACAGCCTCAGGATCATTTTGTGGATAACCAGCTCCTCTTCTTGCTCCTCTTCATCCCCATTCCCTCTCCTGCCTCATTTATCTGTAATCTCTTCCACCAGCTCTTGCCCTATTCTCCTGGTCTCCTCATCGGCCCCCACAATAGTCCTCCTCCACTCCGACCTTCAGTTACAGTTTGTTCTGGCAGCACTGCTGCTGATGACTACAGCAACTGATTTGAGGAAGTTCCCTATTGTCGGTGAGACTGCACATCTAACAGTCTTAATAACAAACAGAGATGCAGTGTTGATTGTCTATCATATGGCACACTTCCAGTTTGACAAGAGGAAGCATTAAGTATTGTCAGCTCTCACTGTGCACCCCACATGTTTAACCCCTTTACCTCTTCAGCTTCCGTGTCACTTAAAAGCTGTAAATGTCTCTAGCTGTAGTCACTTTTATTCATGAATTTAAGTATTGATTTTAAAGTTTCTTCCTGAAACTTTGTTGGATGAAACAATAGCAAAATTTCAGCAGTTCTTTTAGGGTCATCCTCCAAAAGTTACAGCTTTATGCTGGAGGTTAGAACTGATAAGAAAACATGTGGGATAGCAGTTTTAGTTACAGTATTAACATTTTTTCAGGACAAACAGGCATCTTTACTAAATTTAAATCATATTGAATTGTTCCTCTCAAGTTGTACTACTAACTATCAGCCACTTAAAAGAAATTCAGCTAACTTGATCTGAGAACTTTTAATAAATGTAATTAATGACTGCAGTGTGTAGCCTATGTCTTTTCCCCAAATTTGAGCTAGGCTTATCCTTCCTCTGCAAATTTATGCTAATACTAACTGCTTGTTAGCCAGGGTGGAAATTGCATAACATTGAACTCTGTAGGCACTTTTCAATTTAATTATGATCGTAATTATTAATCATTTCTTTTCCTTTTTTTCCCCCTTTTTTTCTTTTTTTGCCAGGATACCAGTGACAATCTAGGAATGGCAACAGGTACCGGATTGACTGGCATGAAAGTCCGTGCAGACATGAAAGGCCTCCAAAAGAATGAATCCCAAAGACTTAAGCAATCTCCTGAAGCTTCATTTAAATTTTTCAGTTACCCAGTGAAATGTCTCAACATTTCCTGGATGGATTGCCATAAATTTTTGTACAAAATATATAGTTTCCAGATTTGGTTACCCCCTGACTATTTCTAAAACTACACCATGAGTTGACATTTGTGAACAACCTGTCCTCACCAGAAATTGGTGCTTAAACTAACTGTTTCACGACGTTAACGTTGACAAAGGTCCTAGCCTGTTGCTGTTACTCTCCAGCGGTGATATACTGCCATTCAACCTATTCGGTTGCTTAGGTATGAGAACGTCTTACTGTGAACCTCAAGGTGATCCTTTAGCTTCTCATCCAGTGGTAAGTTTACAATCATCCAATACCTTTGTTTTTAACCTGCAAAATCAATGGCAGTCCCATCAGCCCCATTAATGTTATTTAGCAATGCTAACATGCTAATTTAAGATTGTGAGCATGGCTAACAGTATAATTGTTACTTAGTATTTACCTCAAAGCACTACTGTAAGTACAGCCTCACAGAGCTGCTAGCATGGCTGTAGACTCTGGCCTCTATTGAATTCATGTTTAATGGAATTACTTTCTGTATAACTGTAACATTCACTTCTCCTCTGTAGAGGCCAGATGCTCTGAATGCACTGATTCCATTGAGGAATACCATAAAAGTCCTTCTCTGCAAAAGAAAATAGATATTGCTGGGTTTATTCATTTTCACATTTAAATCATCTAAGATTCAAATTTAAAGTTAAACTGCACAAAAAGAAATATCAACACCACCTATCTGGCACAGTACGCAGGTTCGATACTTCAGACAAGTACGACAAAAATATCTGACTTGGTGATATTTTCAATACGCCCCAATGCTCCCTTGCAACTTGTGTTAAGCACAGTCTCCTTTCCAGTAAATTGGAGCACGGCGTGAGAGCAAGGGGAGAGTCGGTGGGCCGAAGCTGGTAGCCTGTCGTGATTGGGTAATGGGCCTAATGTCCCATGCAGTGCTTATCCTGCCTCCCAGATGGATGATGATGAGGTGATGGGGGGGGCAGAGATGAGTACGTTCCCCCTGGGACTAGAGAGAGGAAGAAAACACTCTGATACTGCCTTCGCCCTGAGGTGAGGGAAGAGGGATAGAAGTAGATGGAGGCCAGAGATGGAGACAGATAGGCATCATGTTGGAGCAAATGGGGAGGCATTGACCACATCTGTTACTGTAACTAAATCAACAACTTGCTACTAAAACTGGGTTAGGGTTAAAACTGAGCTTTTACTGGTTGTGTCATTTAAATCTTACCAAATGATTTTCTATTTAGCTCTCTAATTTTAGGTTTTGAGAAACACTCATATTTCCAAACATGGATTGGACTGACAGACCACAGTAATACTTGAAATGTCCCCTTCAACAGAAAGAACTATTCTCCTGTCAGCCAACCATAAATAGGGTCTGACTGAGCCCCAGCTGAAAGTGGATTTGTGTGATTGCCTGTGTGCACAGCCAAAACGTTCAACAGGTGCTCGCAGGCAGAGAATTAGCATCACTGGAGAATTGTCTTGAAATTTGCTCCACAGACTTCGGTGCCAAAATCTTGCACCTCTCTCAGGCGTACTGTAAGTCCACCTCGGGCTGTCGATTTGCTCCCTCACACAGAAGTGTATTACAAGAGCAGTGATAGGAGAAAATTGGTAAGAGAGAGGAAAACAAAGATGTACCAGCGTGTCGGATGTAGAAAGAGCTTGAAGAACCGTCTCGGACAAAATGCGTTAGCGCTCGGAGAACTGTGCAAACACAAGAAGGTTCAGTTAAAAGGAAGGAGGGGGAGCGAGCACAGAGAGAGAGACAGAGATTGAGTGAAAGTCAGAGGGAAGATGAAAGGAGTTTTCTTCTATCCCTCCATCGACCCTGAGGCTGGATTGATAGCTGTCACCTGCTGAGATCGGTCTCCTCAAGGGCTGCAGTTAAAGGTATGACTACTGACAAGTGTGTGTGAATATAATCAAAGAAAACTGGATGAGTCGACTGGTGAGATCAATACACTGTGACCTAAGGACATTTTTTTTCAGTGTCATCATCAGATTAATTGCACCGAATCATAATCATATGCAATTACACATTGGTACAGCCAGCCGAGTGTTCCAGTTACTAACAGGGCACTAAACGCAAAGCTCCACTTTACTGCAGACACTGATGGAAAGCCCCTCTCAGGAGCTCGTAACGCTAGTACTTACTAGCCTGAATGGAGGAATTGCACTTATGCTTATGTGTCTATGTGTAGATGTGAGTGTGTACGTGCAGAAAAGAGCATTAAGCCACAAAATTAACGGTGCATCGATGTACCTGGAGGCTGCGAGTTTCTACTTTTCACAGCTGGGCAGAGGATAGCAGTGAGTCGTTATGTGTCTAATGAAAACAGAAAACCAGTGAACATAACACATCACCGTGCTAGCATACATAGTTCCACACCACATACACACACAGTCTGTGAGTGTCTGTTCTGCTATCTGGAGTGTTTTGCCAGAAAAACATTCACATGGTGAAAGTTAATTAGGTTGCTTTATTCACTGTATTGTCTCTGCTTCTTTGCAGTTAATTGCTGATTTTGTTAGATAACTGCGTCCAAAGCCTTTGATGAAATAAATCCTGCAAGTAGGCTACCATCTTTCAGCCCGCTCTGCCATTGAAATGTTGGGATTGAGAGTGAAAAACATACAAGTCTTAAAATCTAAGAACTTGGAGTCTGTTTGTATCAAACCAAAATTGACAGTTGTATTCGAAGTCCAGGTAAGAAATGCAGTGCAATGCCCCATTTCAGAGTTGATTGAATAATTCACTCTAAGATTTCAGCTCCCTTATTGTCCTGTAAATCAGATGTTTCAAGATTTTTATGAAACTTTCCATTTGTCAGACAACTCTACTTTGGGCAATTTAGTTTTTCTCTAAAACCTGCTTCCACATCTACTGTAGGTTATTTGCTTGACTTCAGAGTGGCTGCGTGCATCTTTTCCTTCATTAAAGCTGAAAGCTAAAAATTACCACCCAACTGGCAGCATTTGAGCATCGTTTAAGCTAAAACGTATTGTCTTGGGGCCTTTTTGGCGCCCAGTTTTAGGCGACTGCTTTGGTTTACACT
The DNA here is from genome assembly GCF_051107435.1 of Chaetodon auriga. Classification (NCBI taxonomy): domain Eukaryota; kingdom Metazoa; phylum Chordata; class Actinopteri; order Chaetodontiformes; family Chaetodontidae; genus Chaetodon; species Chaetodon auriga. Next base: position 16,225,127 of record NC_135091.1, on the reverse strand, counting down.
CACGACTTTCAAAAAAACCTTGTTTCCAGCTGCGTTCAGCAAGAAAGCACTGATAAACAGACTGTGCGCCACCTGCCCAGCACCAACTGGCAGCAACTACCTAGTAGCGGCGCATTTAGCAGCTAAAGAGACAGATTTTCATGAGTTAGTAAAAGCCAAAACTGCCAAAAAGAGATGAATATTGGAATTTAATTCTTCAGGTGGACAGAAAAATAAATACTAATGCTGCTCCGCGTGCTGTTATCCAAATCAACTTCCTAATGTCATAATATGTTAATGATGTTGTTACAGCTTGTTCACTGCACAAAAAAGACAACAAAAATCAATTATTGCTGCTTTCAATTTGTTTGGCGAAACGTGTTGAGTCCCAACTTAAAAACAGCAGTCAAAATAATAAGTTAGGAACCTGAGGCGTAAACAGAGACAGATAGATACAGTAACCAGCTCGCTGTACCAACATTTTTTGGGGAGTTTGGATCAAATACAACTATGTGTCTCTGTGTTTAAATCTCTGAGTGCCAGTCAAACAGACAGAGGATAAATCAACTTCCCCGCTGTGCTGGAATTTCCCTCGCTGACACTCTCACGGGAAGACATCTTGTTTTAGACCTGGCAGAAAACGTGAAGCAAGAGCAACACATGCTGATACTCTCATGTACCATTATATTGAATTCTGTTTTATTCCGTTTTGATCTGTTTTCCCTTTGTTTCCTTTATCCCCTCTCTTGTGCTCTCCCTCATCTCCCCCTCTCCTCTTGGCTCCTCATCTTCCCTTTCTTTGATGATGATGGTTCATGTCTGTTTCCTGATGCACAAACACTCTTCATGGTTCCCCTAAACAATTCAGCACTAATGGAAATCTTCAATATTGCATGTTGAAGCCCTCTGGGTGCTTTTGATGGCCTGTTGAAGAATGGTATATATGAGGGCTGGTCAGGTGGAGCAGAGGAAAGAGCTTTCTATGGCGTAAATAAATTAAACTGAATTGGAGAAAAGTAGCAAAAATCAGAGAATTTTCTGACTGTGCATATATAGCCCAATAAATAATTAAAGAAGAGACATTAGAGGAGACAAGGTTGAGAATTTTCCTGAGGAGCCAGCAGAGGATAGGACAGTTTCAGAGCAATTTCTTAATTCATGAACAAAAAGATAATACAAACACAAGCCAAAAGATCCATTTGCATTTCAAATCCTGATGAAAAGCACATTACAAGACAGGAATCAGTGGCCGCCCCATCCACACCAAGTCCAACTGATTTCAAGTTCTAAAAATCCACCAAAAACTGAATATTTTGCGGCCTTTGCATAACCATTTTAATGGTATTCATCAACCCATGTAACTCATTGCCATGCACGTTTTGCAGCTGAACACGGCCCTTTGTATGAAAAGCCTTTAGCTCTGTGAACGTGGCCTTGGTTTTGCAGTCCACCTCCAGCAGGTGAAAGCAGGAGCTGGAGGGAATCCTGTTTACTCCCACTCTATCTCCCCACAGCTCGCTGCATGCGGATGCGACTGGATTATGCAAAGTATCTTTTCACACACCTCTGAGCGAAGAAAGACGGGAATAGAGATATTTGGCATGAAGGGCTTAATCTTTGTTTGTGGCTGTGGTAAGAAGGCTACTGTCCCTGTGCTTTGCTGTTTTGTGGCCTTGCATTTGAAGTGAAACACACCACTTTCATTCCCTCACAATGTCACAGGTGATGCAGCGCAAACCTTGCCCCACATGTCACATTCTGGATGGAAAAAGTAAATAGGATTCGGTGACCTTTCATCTCTGTTTGTGGTACCACAATGGCTACAGCCTTAGCCTGTCGTCAATCTGTGACAGCAGACCTTGAACATGCAGCTAATCTCTTATTTTCTCCCTCACGCTGCTATTGCTCTTTTGCCAACTCATCCGGCTCTCTTGCCTTTCACCCACCTCTTCCGGAATATCTCATATCTTTCCATTTATCCCCAGCACGCTCTGCCCCTCCTCCCGACAACCTTTGGCCTCATTATGGGAAAGCTTTAGCGTGCACAGTGGTGAATGCTCGCAAACTGTAGCGGAGTGTAAGCATCAAACAGCAGTAATAGAGAGAGACAAAAGACAAGGGGAAAGTGAGAGTGAGTGAATGAGCAAGAAAGAGAGGTCTGAGGCATGGGGCTGCCTCTGTGCAACAAGCCCCAGGGACAGACCTATTTCCTCCCATTAAAGACTATTTGCTATGATCCAATATTTGAAAGGTACTACAGGAAAAACACATCTACTGTAATACAGCTCAGCTTTCTGGTAAAATGTATTTCGCAGTGTTTTAGACCAAAACACAACAAGTTAAAGGCAATATTACAGGGGAGCTTCTATTTGAAATAAAGGGTTATGGGAGGTTGGTTACACATACAGAATGCATTTGGCTTCCAGAGGTAAAATTGCCTGTCTACAAACTGACTGTGAACAATGTGCCTCGGGTACAGAGGTTACTTTCTCTATTTTAAAGAACTCCCACAAGAAACATCTGAGGAAAATAAAGAGTCAGTCACTGAAATGGCAACACTTCAGGTCCTTGATTGGGTGACTTCAGAAGAATGCCAAACTTATTTACTAGCCACAACAGCATGCCTGATATTGTTTTTACCTTGTGAATCTGTGTGTGTGTGTGTGTGTTTGTGTGCGTGCATGCGTGCGTGCGTGCATGCATCAGCGTGCTAAAATGTGGTCCTGGAGACGCCGACTGTAGTGGATACCGACTATATACTCACAGGAGAATAGTTGAGATCAAAATGAAGGCTGATATTGAGGATGGGTGTGGTCCAGGCATCCGGCCTGGCCCACATTCGCTTTGCAGACGGATCATTGTATCCCATTTTGAGTCATTCCCGTGCACTCTAAAACACTGGGTAGAGGGACCCATGAGTATCAGTTACTCAGAATGTTGATGCCGTTACGACTGGTGTGATCCCATCACACTCTCTAGTTTTTCAACAGTATGTATGTAGAATCAAAATGAACTACAAAGAGACCAGGCTTAATTAGCCAAATAATTGGCCTTTCTCACAGCAGACATTCTGACTCGTCATAGTAGGCAAAGCAGGTGTCACTAACCGTATTAATTCCAGTGAAGTGTCCCAGTAAGTCATGACAGTGTGACAGTGAGCCAGCATGCACAATAGCTGAAACCAAAGAAGGTAATTGGAATTCAGTCATCATTAATTTTAATAATTACACCTGTGCTTTTCCTACTGTGACATGTCAAAATGTGTTCCATGAAAACGACCTATAACAATCCAGCTGCATATATTTTACACATTATCTGCACATTGCATAACAAAAGCTACATAAAGGATAAAAGGAGAGATATTAAATGAGTCAAAAGAGAGAATTAAGGAGTGGAAAGTCAATAAGACTAATGGTTGGGTTATGCTTGAAAAGAATTAGTTTGATGCCTGAAGCCAACAGTGTTTATACATAGTTGCTCTGAGCGGCCACACCTGAAGGTGGGGTGGAAAACCTGAAGGAGCGAGATGAAATAATTCATCATAATTCATAATAATTCAATTCATTTATGTATCACACTTTTGAACTAGAAAGCATTTCTAGTGCTGCACTCATTTAACACATCACAAATGATGTAAAGAACAATGTAAAAAAGCATCCGAAAAAAAGAGATCTTGAGAAAGAAACGCAAATCCTACCTATTTCGTCACCTTGTCAACACCTGGCCAGTCACTGCATAAAGAAGGCATGCTTGTCAGGTGTTTTCTTAAAGTTACACAAATTGCCAGACGCAGCCTGAAGCATACCGATGCCTTTAGAGTGTACAGTCATGATCGTGGCTCTTTGAGGCTGCGCTTAGGCACAGCAGAGCTTTGAGCTAATGATAAAGTCAGCACGCTAACATGCACACAGTGCCAATGTTAGCATGTTTAGCAGCCTTAATGTTTACTATGTCCACCATCTTTAGCACATTGACCTGCTAACAATTGCTAATCTGCAGGTAAACCAAAGTTACTGACGGCATTGACAGTTCCTCCAATGGTTGTGGAGCTATTTCAGTGTACAGAAAAGTGGTGGACTAACAGAAACGCTACTACCGCAGCTAAAAAGTCTTTAAATGTTAGATAGACAGAAAATATCATAACCTTTAATAAATTGTCACTACATAGCATGTTCTACTAACTATACAGAGACTATGAATATGAATTAAGAGAACATAACTGGCTGAACTAGGAATATTGAACTGAGCCGTTATCCTGCATCAGCACTTGCAGACACTCCAGCAAGTCAAACAGAAAGACATAAATATGGAAACACTGAAGATTTATCTGTACTAAACTAGTGTTCATTAGTTGATGTTTCACCCATCTTGAGAAAGGCCCATGGTTTTGATCTTTTCTTTAATCCTAGTTTCTGTGATCAGCAGCTCACTACGGTGTTTGGTGTGCTTTACTTCTCCTTCATATACACATAGACTTTACATAACCAGCGGCCCAACACGCTGTCTACCCAGGCATCAAAACAGCCACAGAGGCATAAAAGGCAAGCATCCAGATGAGCAGCCAGCCTGCCAGTCATCCACACAGCCAGACAGGCAGGCAGGCAGGCTTCCATTATGTTCTGGGCTGTGAGTGCTGATTGCTCGCCACTGCTGCCTGTGTCAGGATTAGCCATTGTGGCCGGAGCAGAGTGGATGGGCTCAGAGCCCGAGATGATTCCGAAAACCCCCTCTGTAAGCAGCAAGGGGCTGGAGTGTATTCACTGCAGACAGAATAAACATTTACGGTTGAAATGCACCGACGTCCAGGCTGGCACATTACCACACAGGCAAGCACTTGAAATCTCACACACGCACGCAAAATGACAATCAGCACTGCTATGTACGCAAGCGTGTGTGCACACACGCAAGCAAACAAGTTAGACACTACACAGGAAAACAAGCAGACTGCTCTCTCTGTTTCTTTCTCTCTCTGTCCACCTCCTCCCTCATCCCTCCTTCCACAGAAAAGTGGCAGGCAGCAGGGCTGGACTCACGCCCCGTCAGAGTGGTCAGCAGTAACAGGATTAGCTGGGAGAGAGAGCGTGACGACAAGCCACTTTGCCGCCGTCATTACTGAAATACATTACACACTCAAAATGGAGCTGCTGGAGCCAAACTGCTGTCGACTTAATTACTCCAAGAGCACTTTGTGGCCGTGGCACATTTTAATAATTTCTTCCCCTTCTCACCCCTCTCTTTCCACCCACTGGTTTGGGAGATGTTCAAAAAACATGGCGTCCTAGCTGGAGCTCCCTGTCCACTCCTTATTCGCCGCCCATTCCTCATTTCCACATCGTGCGCTTCTTCTTTTTCTTTGTTTTATTCTCTTTCACGTGTCTCCCGTTGCACTTTTGTTCACAACGCAATTCTAGTTGTGTTCTTCTGAGCACGTGTTGGACTGCGGCTGAGCGTGTGTGACAAGGAGACAAACAAAATGCAACATAATGAAAAAAAAAAAAGAAGTCAGACACTTATATTTGAGTGACAGCCAAATCTACCTCTGCTTACACAGACACACACCTCGGGACACACCACAAATCCCTTAGAGCAGCCATTTTTAAAAAGCACTTATCATTTTTGGAACATCAAGCTCAAACTCAGAGCAATCCTGCTGCTTTCCGGCGCACACCATGATGCATTTTTCGTCGACTCACATCAAGTTCAATTAGCTCCTAGATCAAATCTTACGACAAGCAAACTGTTGAGCTGGCAGCTGCACACAGACCTCCTCCTGGTTGGCTGCTTTCTACACTTAACTTTCTCAGCAGCACCGCTCGAGGCCATATGACTTGACTCTATGAATTATGCATCAGCTCATATTCTGCTACAGTGTATAAGCTAGAACTGTCATGAGCATCTGTGGCCACCCGTGACCAATGAGGCTCTTTATTGGTTATACACTATGTCCAAGTCCCCAGAGGTGAGAGGTCACAAAGGTTCAAGTCCAGGTAGATAATATTTGCAATGTTAGCCACAGGCATGATGAGTGTCCTCAGGGAAGTGTGGGAAATATGATATCCGGGTGAGGAGCATTGACAGGCCTGCAGAGAAGGAAAAAAGGGAGGAATATAGAAAGCGAGTTCTGGAGGGGGGGGCAATGAAGACAGAAAAAATAAATGATGGTGAGAGAGTAACAGACAGAGAGTCCTTAGTACAGTCACGCAAGCATGAATTAAAATGCCAACTCTGTGCAGGAGAAACACCAGGGGGTGTGCACACAGTGCAGGGCAGAACCACTGCTGAATCACACACATGTACATGCAAACATATTTGCACGAGCACACATGCAGGGAAGTTGTCAAATGATGTTAGCTGCACAGTGCTTCATTTTCACCGTGCAGATAGACTACATATATGGTTATTACCCCCCGAGAACAGATATTGCTATAAAACATTAACATGATGTGATGTTCTTTCAAACATAGCACAATTCAACAGTCTCCTTTCTGCTTTTCCCTCAGTGCGAAGGAAAAGCTGCTAAACTTGCAACTACACACCTGCATGCAACACTCTCCCACTGAAACTGATAAATGAAATTCGTCTGGGCGAAGTTTGGCGTCTGAGTATTGAGTAGCTGGGGAACGCACACACGGAATCCCCTCTCTTTCCCATAAGGCAGCACAGCGGGGCACATATGGTAAGGTAGATTTATCTCATTCTAAGAAGTGCATTTATCTACTTTAGAAGTCTCTCTGGATGAGATAAATGATATCACCTGCGGTCACTAGGGAAATTAAATAGATTGTTTTCTTAGTGTGCTGCAGTACAGATGGCACAGGAGCCTCAACTTCCAATTGTGTATCCATGCAATTAACGTTCAAGTAGTGGATTACAAGATTGATTTTTTTTTTTTTTTTTTTTTTTTACTTTGTCTTTGCTTGCACAGTTCTTTCCAAATCCAGCTAGTGTGTCACAGTTTATCCTGCAGGTGCAGCTAGTAAAACCTACAAGCTTCCCTGTGATATTCCAACATTGCATTGTATTAATTCCAGTTTCTGCCTGTTTTTCCATTTCTGCACTCATTTGGCAGTAGCTTACGGTGGAGTCATACACGAATTACATCAACAGGCTTAACAGGTTCACAAGGCCAAACAAAAATGTGTGAAAAGCAGGTAAGTGTAAAGGAGCCTTGCGAATGTGAGGTGCAAACAAGGCTCAAAGGAGAGCATCGACTGTGAAATTACACCAACAACCAAATGTGCAAAGTTGGAATAATGTACGCGCGTGTAAATTGCACTGCAAACGCTTGGATATAACATACGCGATAATAAATGCATACGAGATGTGAATACAAATTCACAAGTCAGGGAGGGAGAAGAAGGAGAGATAGGAGCCAATAATAGTGAAGACACACTCACAGATGGAAACCCTCAAGAAACATATGTTTTACCGTCTCTATCTGCTTGAGACTACTTTAAATGAGTTTGATAGCATTAGGGAGGCCTGTATGTGCATTGATTTCTTTGTTCAGGGGAAGATTAAAAAAACAGCTTAGAAACTCCAGACATCAGCAGGAAATAAGCAATGGATGAGGAGATATGATTGCTACAATCTCCATCGAACAAAGGCTGTAGTGTTTGTTTTCAGAGGGTCAAGGAATGAAAGTGCACAGACACAAGAACAATTCATGGCTGTTTGGCTGTGATACTGGCGATATTATCAGAATACAGATAGAAGTATCTGCACTGTGCATTGTTCCTAAGTATTTCAAATACAAATGCAAAAAGGATTAAGTTCCCTAAGGAAATTAATTATCACTCAATTTAAGCTTTTATCTGAATTTACATCTACATGTTAGAGGGCTGTGACACGTGGTACATTTGCCATGTTTGAAGTTGCCGTCTCACTTCCTCTCATGAGTGGCTCACGACCTTTTCTGTTTGACAGTGCGGGTGAATTCACTCAGCTGATGCATTTCCCCACTTATTTGTTGTTTTAGACATTATAGTTTACAGCTAAATAGAAGCAAGGGATTTCAATGTTTGTGTGTTTTTGAGGTGATTTCACATTAAACAATCTGTCTTGATTCATGTGGTGTAATGTTCCCGGCCTGAAGCCAATAGTCAAACGGTTTAATGTTCACTGAAATTAAATAAAACAGCATTCCTCTTTTGCTCTTTTGTGTCATCAGTTGTGCATGGAAGAGTGCTCTGTTCTCCTATGGGCCAATGTCATGGAACATGTACATGTTCTAAAACAGGAGAATGAAGGTATAATTTTGACTTGCTGGTCCTCTGGTCAGGATGTTGTGAGGCACTGCAAATGCTGTGCCGACTGTCTTCCACTATGCAATTGTTGCACCTGACACTCTTTTTCATACACACCCTGTTATTTGGATCAGGCCATTATTAGCATAAGATGAACTCGGATGCTCAGATGTGTGACCATTGTCTTCCAAAAAGCTTGTCTGCCATGTGTGTAAATTAGGGGTTTGGATAATGATGCTGTTTGGTGTTGTTGTTAGTGGCTAGATCAGTAATATACACGACCTTTCAGTTTGGAATCACCTGCCACAAAAGCTTCATTTGGTGCGGTCAGATTATTCCATATTTTTGAATGCTCTTTCACACTCTTAGGTTGTAAACCGTCCTCTTTACAAAGAGATGTTATTTTGCCTGAAGGGTTTGTATAAAAACTAATGTTTTGTATATAGAGAACAAAACGCTGCACTTGACTGACAAGTGAAAGGGCAGAAAGAGACAAAGATACCAGAGCAACAGGTAGATAAGAATATAGGAAATAAAGGAAAAGAAGCTTAGCATCAAAATCTGTGCAGATTTAAACAGGAACAGGTTTCAGTGTCGCGTGCACACCAACTAATGGGGGAGGGATGTCATGACAGCAATGTAGAGCCACGTTTCAGGCAGCCCAGTTCTGTTCAGTTCATTACACATCAGTTATTTTTGTTTTTCCATCAAGTTGTGAATGGTACCACCAGAACTTTTTCATTCCCATCCCGTTTTTGAAACCCCTCTATTGAAGTTCCAAGTGACCTGAGCCTATACTAAAAGGGGGAGTTGAAACTCTGCAGACCACTGATTGGTCAGAGAGAACCAAGGCTATCAGAGTCATCTTGCTGCCTGTGCTCCTGTTTTCCTTAGCAGTCTTTTGTCTTGTCATCTGCAGCCTTTTCTCAAACAAAGCTTGTATCCTTGTTGAACAACCACGTACCAAGAAATAACAACACAGGACATTCACCGTCCTCCATTGTGCTTTTGTTGTTGTTGTTGTTGTAGAAGTAATATAGATAAGTGCTCTAACATGTGTGTGTAGGGAGTGTGTGGTTGCACGAGTGACAGAGAGTGAGTGGCAGAAAAGTAACAATGAGTGCAAGCAGAGCAGAAGAAGGGTTCAGCAGTAAGTGGTCCATATAGTTTGATAGGTTTCAGTGTACCAAGGTGCTGTACTGAAAGTGTTTGGATGAAGAAGGGGATTCAGTTTGCCTGCTCAGAGGGCTTCAGTGGTGAGACGTTAATTGGCAAATTTTCCCCTCTATTACATATCAAGTGCTGTTTCTCTCAGCCTCATGTATAAATTGGATACTATGGAGGGGACTGGTAATCAATGGTAAGCACTGCCTCTTTGTCACCCGCCTGATTTGAAGTACAGTCTGTGGTGGTCAGACACATCTAGGTTTGGGCTGTGTTTTCTGTTTAGACTTTGGTCCTATTAGAAGCATTTGCAATTCCTATGAAAAGACTAACCAGCAACACATTTGTATTACTAGCAGACAAGTATTGTCTGCGCATTATTGTCTCATTAAATGAGCAAAACAGTGTAAATATGGAATCACTGCTGCAGTGACATCTGATAAAAAATTTATTCGCAGAGTTGCTTCAGAATAACTGCACTTTCCCTTTTACCTGTGTTCTTTCATTATTGTATTTCATAGGCTTTGGACTATTAAAGGAGTTATTCATTCTTCAAAAGCAGTATGCGGTGACTCCATGAAGTTTAATTAGACGATAAATCAGATTTGGGCCATGAATTCAAGCACGTGCCTGTGTGAATCGGCCCCACATAAGTGCTATATTTGACTTCACCTATGCACATTATGTATTTGAATGTATGGTCCATGAATGCTTGTGTGTTTCATGCATGGTTGTGTCAGTGCCACCCTGTTTTTGCCATGTTGGAGTGCTCCCCTCAACTCACCACCTCATCATCATTTAGCACCTTTTGCTTCTTTGAAGTTCAGCCTCAAAGACCAGCTTCAAAGCTTCATCTCTTACACGATCACATGTTGCTCCTTATGTGAGGAAAATATCAATAGGACTCTGCCTCTGCTATTATGATTTAATGGATATGTTATTGAATGACTGGAGTTGGAGAATTTATAATTAGTTTTGCGGGGGAAAATCATTACCATTTGATTAGCTCAACCCCAGTGTTTCACAGCAGTACATCCTTTGCATATAAATTAGATGTATTTGTGCACTTGAGAATTGTGTGTTAATATGTGTGGGGGGGTGGGGGGCATTTGTGTGTAAGGTAATGTGCAGCTCCATGATAGCTGTTATTGGAGGTGTGTGTGTCTTGTGGTGGTGTATACATTTTTCATGCACATATAATTTGTGTGATCCTGTGTATGCAGTATAATACACAAGCAAATAAATCTCAAGTTTTGCATTGATTGGATTTTAGAATGCAGCAGGCTTTTAACAGCGAATTGATGCCAGGTGCACCAGACCACCATTAGAACCTGTGAAATGGATGTAAATGGAGTTTTACAAAGTAAAAAATGCAAAATGCCAGCGTTTTGAAAAGCACGTTATTACACAAAATTGGTCAAAAAGTAACATAGATGAGTGAGGACAGTCCAGTAAACTGAAGACATAAACAGATACACTTCTGCATTTGCACACCTGCTGCAATTTTCTGCACTGTTGCGGCTTCAGGCACCTCCTGACTCCAGGTTCAATGTTGTATCTATGAGAGAGATATAATGAAAAAAGACTTTGCACCCTCGGTTTGTGGTTGCTGACAAGATATCATCTCTGTTTACAAGGGGTGAAGCCACAAGAGATGAGTGAGAGCTGTTCAGTCTCTCCTTACCTGCCCATTAGCTAATACTGGCTAGCCAGCTGACTGCGGATATCAGGTCAATGTCAAGAAATGCACACAGTCAGAACGGATCAAGATGTCCAATGCAGTTTCTCTTAACTTCATGTATACACTGGCTACTTTGGAGGGCACTGATAAGCAAAGGTAATGCTAACCCCAAGCTTAAGAAAATAAAGATTTAATGCTCAGGCCGTATCTCTCAGCCTTGTAAAGTCCAGTAGAGAACGTAACATCCTAATTGGAACTCAGGCAGATGTGACTGGGTGTGAAAAGACACTTCAATGGCACTGACACCCACATTAGGTAAGCAGAGGAAGAAGTCAAACAGAATATTTAACACAGCCTGCTCACCCTCAGGACTGCTGGTGATACCACCACATGTAGTGTGAATGGCTTCAATCATACTTAAAAAATGAGCTATCATATGAATCCACCATCTAACAATGTAAATGTGGCTGCCAGTGTGTGTGTTGTGGCAGTCGAGCCTTATACTGCGACTCATCATTACTCCGATTCTGTGTGAGAAGCTCATCTGTCAGTTTGGCAGTAATGTGTCAAGAGTGCTGGATGGTATAGGCAGCCTCTATAGCGTAGCGCGCATTCACATCCCAGCTACATTTGAATTCAGGCATGCTAATCGACTGCTGCAATGCACAATAGCTGTAAAATATAATGAGAGGAAAAGAAGCAGTGTAACACATTTGAATAATGTAACAAAGATCTTAAAGCCCGTCAATATTGCTTTAATTTGACTGTTTATGCACTGGTGAAATAAAAAAGAAACTTTTGTATGCAGGAAGTTTGTGAGTGGCAACTTGACATTGGATGCAAATGTCATGGGAAATGAATTCTGGGATTGAAAGTTACTCCTTTCGCACTGTCTCCCCTGTTGTATGAGGCTGAACCACCATGCTGCCAGAGCTGTCACTTCCCTGACTGTCTCTCACTGCCTGAAGAGATTAAAAACAAGCGGACAAGCAGATGGATGTCACTGCGAGCATTCCAGTGAGCGCTCCAGTAGACCAGTTGGAGATAATAAATTGCTGCGTGCTGATGATACACTGTGGGATGCCAATTAATCACAAATCAGACTCAGATCAAAGTTGTAAAATTGGCCCTTCTCAGGCAACTGACCCTTTATTGTCTATTTAATGTCTGTAACAGTACGGTAATGTCAGCACACTCTACATACAAGGTAGCGTCGTCATATAAATGTAGAATATCAGCACATGGAAGTCAGTCAGTTACAACTTTTCAGCCTTTCAGTTGTAGCTGCTGGCACCAGAATAAAATGCCAACTAATTCCTACATTGCAGAAAAACAGTCACTACAATTAACAGCCTTCTGGGCCAAGATAGCCATACAGATACCCTGGTTAGGTTTGGATTCTCACTTCAGGCTATGATGTCTGTTTGGCAAGCATAATCATCAGTCAAACCTATTTATCATTGTCCATGATTATTGGCTTTTCATCTAGAAATGCTTCAAATCAGTGAATTTGGCTGCTGAACTTCAACTGTAGTGGGTTATGTCGCAGAATGAATACTCACTGATACCAAATTCAGTGATACCAAATATTACTGCAAACTAAATGGAAAAATTGCCATTGTGATACAGACGTCAACGGTATGAATAGACCTTTGGGATAAATTATTTAAAATTTAGTGTCCTGTTAGTGAGCAAGCCAAAAAAGCTTGCTAATTAGTTAGCTTACTAGATTTGTGAAATCTGCTCTTGTATTATTATGAATTAACTCTGCACCTGTTCAGAATCATTGAAGTCTTCTTGAATGTGTCAGGAATTGTACATGGTTTTGCATTAGACTCAGATTCTCACAGAATTAATACAAATTCACACCTACCCGTCCTTGTATGTGACATCTTTTCACCCTTATATATATATACATTGGTGTCACTACTCTCATCTTCTAGTCTGGCATGTCAGCAGTTCTTGGGGCTTCTTCATTGTGTAGTAGTGTGGGCTCTATAGGTGAGAAAATACCTCTATGTTCAGCTGGTGGGTGATCTAAATTAGAGATAGGGGAGATTGAAAAAGAGAGACAGAGTAGAGGTGACATGCAGTCATTTTATTTGCTCTCTGGATTTATTCTCACTGCAGGGCGGGCTCTTAGCTGATAGGTCAGTGAGGCTTCTCCCTAACCCGTGACAGTGACACCAATAAAAAAGAGGAAGAACCCTGAAGTATGGGTCAAGAGGTCATAGTCATGGTGCGGCATTACATTCATTGCCTTTAATGCATCCATAAAAGTTGAGCAGTGAGGACACATCCCTTCATACTGTCCTCTGTACCCATTTGGAAGCAGTTCAGGTGGACAATATTGCCTTTGATAGAGATAGCTATTGCCAGAGGGGAAATACTCAGTGCGGATGCACAGTAGACAGACAATCTCTCCACTTCATATTTTTAGTCTTTGCAGTGGAACCACCTCTATTGTCCACTCGTTTAAATAACAGTTCAATAATGACATGCCACTGAGAGATGTATTTGTAGGCTGACAGAATTTGAATTTAAAAGCTCCTGTAATTAGCTGTGAGCTATTCTGCTCAACCTTACATCTGCCTACATAAAGAACAGTAGAGTAATGACACTATTTCAGCTGTATTGAACAAACCAGTTTTGTGGTTTTGCAAACATGAAACAGGATCTAGCACAGACTGCCAGGAATAAAAACAGTTTGTGGTTAATGCTTTTGTTTCACAGCCCTGTCGATGTTAATTTTCATGACATTATATGAAAATACTTAGGTATTAGGTCTCCCAAAAATCAGTGGTAATATCCAAAGCAAGGAATATGAAAGAAAAAATGAAAGTGAAAAATAATAAGAGAGTTCAAGGACAAATTACACCTGCATTATTTAATAGTCTCAGGAAACAGAATTACTGCATTTATTTTCCTCTTCTTTTTTTTGGCTCCTGTGGTTAAGATCAATGGCACAGACAAACACTGCTGCAAACAGAAAAGGAGGCATGGCTACATTTTTTGTAAATGTGCAGTATAACCAGATTTGGACTCAAAAGTGTGACTCAGTGACAAGACAGATGGATTAAAAGCAAGGTTAACTAATTCCATACATGAACCTGTGTGTGAAGTCTGCAGGGTGTTCTATATGCTTATGTCAACTTAGAACAATTTCCCGCTACTAGAGAATTGAGTCTGTAATGTGTCCCTGACTCACTTTCAAGCAATTTATTCCAAAACTGCAAGGTCTGCATTGGCAAAGCTGCAGTGAGATCTCAAAAGGGGACCTGCTGCTCATGAGAGGGCCTCGTAGGTCTAAGGAGAGTAGATCTGTGCTGTCAAGTGCTCTAAGAGGTTGGGATTTTCCAACAATCAGTATTTTCACTTGTAAATCATGTATTCAATCCTCTCCAAAACCTTGAATAAAAAAACAGCTGAGAGACGGGCTTCTATTTTGCAGGAGACAAGTGAGCAAGACGAGTTGGAGTGTTTTCAAGTGGCGGGGCTTTTGTTCTTCAAAGGAAGAGTACCATCAAGAACAGTCAAAAGGGCAATTAAAATGATCAAAACTCTCCTCAGTATTGACCAGAAGCATGAGAGTAGAGTTGGAAGTGCTCGTCAAAAAGGCCTCTGAGAATTTGCCAGAAGAGGCAGTTAAGTATGTAGGAAGAGAGGAGGGCACCAAGGCTCGGAAAGAGTAAGGAGTCAGTTCACAACAATGGCTTTTAGACGACAAACCCCTTTACATGAATATAACTGCGGTGGATACAAACAACACGACTGCATGCCCTCTTTAATTGGGATGATCTCAAACACACTGAACCAATTAACTGATTCAATAGGATTCATGAACTCGGTCAAAAGGAAAATGAACAAGAAACAGAAACTGATATTAGAGGCCCTCATTCTTAATTTAATTTACTCAACATAATTCATACGTAGACTTGTAATCAGAAAAGGCAGACACAGCACATGTTGTGGGAAGACCAATGGCTAGTTCTAGAGACTAGTTCCGCCATTGAACCCCATTTTCCCAAGTCCACTCACTGTTTGTCTTGTTTTTGTTCCCCCTCTTCCTCCTATGCAAGTGTCTTCTTGCACTTGCCAGGACATCACGTAAATAAGAAACTGTTCTCAATGTCTTGCCCTGTACAACAAAGGTTGAATAAAAGAATCTTAATAAAAGTACAGGTCAGAAGGCCCTTACCTTTAATCAACAGGCCCACTGCCTAAAACAAGGATTTTTGTAGTAAAGGCAATTTGAAATAGGGTCTATGAGAAAGTAATAAGCCTTCAATGCAACTAGATACCTTTATTTGGAGGAATGACAGAGGACTGTTTAACATAACTGTGTTTACTCTCAACCCTCAAGACATTTATGCACATACATGCATTTACATCATTGTCCATTAGCGTCAATCTTGATGTGTCATTCGCCATGATAAAAAGCTGTTTGCTCTGATATTAATGGGGTTGGCTGGCATTTCCACAGAGGAACCAAAACAAATCAGATCTGCTGACAGCATAAACTGTTCAGCAAGATAATGATGTTGTTATTAGCTAATATCAGGTTTAACACTTGGCTGACGTTTCAGTTAAAGAAGATGCTTTTGAGCATCCACCTGTTGCCTGTTTGTTGTTTCCATCCAAATGGAAAAAATGCATTAAAATGTACATTAAAAACAGGAGGATGGAAGCATGCTTGCTGTATTAAAACCAGTCTCCAACCCGAATACAATCAATGCCCATATTCTACATTTATAATAGTCCATCTATGTGAGTTGGCTGTTTCAGCCATGTAAATGTAATACTATTACAGGCCAAAAGTAACCCAACTGATTCAAAGATAGGGATGCCATTAATTATTTTCAGAATTAATTAATGCATAAATAATTTGTGGAAATTAATTTAGTCTTTAACATGTCAGAAAATAATGAATAAAGGCCATCACAAGTTCCCAGAGCCTGAAGTGACATCTTCAAATTGGTTATTTTGTCCAGCCAACAATTGAGAACATAAAGATATTGAACTTACAGTCATTTCAAAGCACCAAAGGCACATTTTCTTGCATGTGAGAAGCTGGAACCAGACAACATTTGCCATTTTATTTTGATAAATTGCTAATTAATTTCCTGATGATTGACTCATCGTTTCAGCTTTTATTAGAGTGACTGCACAGAGAACTAAATACTAATGAATGAAAAGAATCAAAGCACAGAGATTCACACCAGTTTGATTATGGGCTGTGTCTCATAAGACGTGGTCCTTATTATTCAGCTCTACATATTGTGTAAATGTGTTGTTGTTTCTGAAACTGTTACGTTTCATATATATTTAAAGGATATTTGCATAGAAATGCAGCGAGGGACCTGAAATAAGGGCCCCTCTCATAAACTTCTTCCTCCATGCTCTTTATCGTTCTGTGCACTGGTGGTGCCATTTACATCAGTGAAAGAGCAGCTGAATAGCGGTTGTTTACTTCATTGTCATTTGTGTCTATTGTATCTAAAAGGACCACCTGCTAGCTGGAGTAGTGGTGGAAAGCTTTCCAGGGTGCGCCTCATAATTGCCACTGGGGGGCTGGTAAATAACAGCATGCTATTTCAGAGGCTCGCAGCCTCACCACCGTAATGAGTCACAGTGTTGTTTCCTCTTTTCATTAGAGAAGGTCAGAGCTAATTTAGGACATTTTGGTGACAGAGTGAGGAGGTCAACGTGTGAGTCGGGACGATAGGAAGAGCGTGCGGTGACAAGATGGGAGGAGGTAAGTATTTAGCTTGGTTGCTATGGTGGTGCATGGTGTGGGGTGGGGGTGTGGAGCTGCTCTGACACTGAGAAGGCAAGTAAAATGAAACACTTGTGCAACCACACACACACACACACACAAACACACACAAACACACACATTGTAACAGGCTCTTGATTGCGCGCACGTGCACTTTCCCATAAATGCACAAAAAAAGTCTTTGCCTGAGGCAGCTGATGTAAGTAACCCTTACCACTGTAATTCATCCCTGATGACATGAACCGCGAAGCAATTTACACTCGTCAATGACACGTGTGTGCAGTATTAATTTGATTAAGCGTGTGTGTGTGTGTGTATTAGAGCCTTAAGGTAACAATATACTAGAAAATACAGATATACTATGAAACTGCTGTCAAACACGGCGCTAACAGCAAATGTCTGTGTGCTCACTGCAACGTGAACAATGTTTGGTTAATGACTCTGTATGGCAGACGAGAGATCTTGAAAGTGCTGGTTAGGCATGAAGTAGACCCTTAAGCTTCCTAGTCCCTGCTTGCACAGTCATATAAGTTCAGACATTCTCTCACTACAGAAGGTTTATATCATGGTTACAATTGGGAAACGCTGGCTAAACTTAGATGATTAGTCACTGAGGAAGATTTTCCATTTGTCACTTCTCCACACGTGCCAGGAAAGTAAATAATGCGGACACTTCAAGTGCGTTTCATCTACACACTTGTTATGCTGTAATGTGCTACGTGGCCTTAGAATATACCTGAGAAAATTGCTTTCCTCTTAAGGTAAATCATGAAATGACAACATATTGCTCCGTTTTCCTGTTGTTTATCACTCCTTGCTCAGCACTGTCATTACTAGGCACTGGACAACTCCGTGGCACAGAGGGGAGGCAATTACCTGTAAATTTGTTTCATTATGTGTAAAAAAACAAATAGCAGGAGGACAGCTTGAGAACGCTTTACATTTTGCTCTCAAGGATCTCTGATAGGAGGTAATTTAAGCATGGGATTTAATGTGTCCGCTTAGTGTGTTTGCATGATTACCAAATTTACTTTCATTGTGGATCATTTTCCATTTGCGACTACGCAGGAGTCCCTCAGAGCTCTTCTCAGAAAGACAGTGCACACAGAAAGACCTCTCCAGCTGAGGTTGCAGATAAATTGAGTGAAATGTGGCATTGTCATTCCCAGAGCTCCTACCAGCAGAATAACAGCCTGGTCAAAATTTACATTTGAGTGGGAAACAATGTTTACAGCTGCGACTTTTAGGCTTGTTATTTCACATTGGTTGCATGTGACAGCTGTGGCCCATAAGAGGTTTATTGGCAATTTTATATTACATTTGAGATGAAAATGATAATCTAGTGTGGACACTAGTGTAAAAAAAATGCCCAAGGCATACTGAAGGTCTACTATTTTCAAAACTAGCAGACATTTTGTGGGTTTAGGCTACTGTATCCTTTGTGCCAGTAATGACAACAAAAAGAGGGGAAAAAAACCCCAAAACATTTGTTTGGGTCACAGATTAAACCGTCAATTTTAAAATAAAGCTGGAACACATGTATTTCACACACTGGATAACCATTAGCATTAGGATTAGCCTAGGCAATTAGGCTAGTACTAATACTGGCTAATACTACAGTGTGAGTGATTAGCATTTGTGAATTAAGATTAGCGATTAGCAAAGTTCAACCTATGAGTCTGAAAAAAAAAAAAATGTGTTGCGCAAGTCTGAACCACCATATTTCATTCTGAGCCTGTAATGCATAAAAAATAATTTGTACCACAGACTATCACCTGTGAGTTTCAATATGAGAAATACCATGTTCCAGTCCCTAAAACTGTGGCATTCTTCTTCAAATCAGAACATTTTAGCTTCTGCAGGTAAGAAAGAGAAATCAATTTTGAGCTGAACAATTAATCTATAAACCATCAAAAAAGACTCTGACACCTCTGCTTCCCTGAAGAAATTACAAGAAGCTCTTTTAAAAAATAAAAGCGAACAATAACAAGTTCCTTATCTTACCAGCCTGTGGGAAGAATCTGTAAAGAATAATGAAAAGTGAGGAAATATAATTAAGTGAGAGAAAAGAACGAGACACATTAAAGTGTGTGCATACACACACACACATGCACACACACACACACACACACACACACACACACACACACACACACACAGACCTTTAATATATGTAGAGGCTGGTACACCGAGTGAAACAGAGGAATAAAGATATCAGGGAAGTGACTATGAATGGAAGATAGACATGGAAAAAGATGACGAGTGAAAAGAGATACAGAGGGACTGTAGAAAAATGAATGTAAGGAAAGGAGGAATATAGGTGTGAGGAACAGAGAGGTGGTGAGAGAGCGAGTTTGGAAGCTCCCCAGCTAAATACAGTTTGATTTAGTGTTATAGTGTAGTTCAGCCAGCTTGGCAATTTGATCCAATGGGCTTTTGGCAAACAAACAAACTGCAACACAGAGAAGCTTTTTCCATCTGAATTTTGGGATAGTTATATGTAGATATCCGCTGGCTGACAGGGGGTTTAGTTGCAAATACTGACACATATGGTGAAGTATTCCCATGTGAAGTGAAAAAATAAACCCAAAGATTTGTAGTTATTGCGGGCGGACAGTTGTGGGTACATAGGAAAACAGTCTTGGAACTATACAAAGTTGGACATTTTATCTCCTCACCTTTTTTTTTTTTTTTTTTTTTTTGTTTAAGCGTTTATCTCAAAGTTTGTGACTAAACATAAATTTTGGAGACACTGAACCGCACGGGCACACATCACGTACAAGAAAGAGAAAAAGCTATTGACACAAGCGGTCTGACACACACAGAAATGCACAATTGAACACACTGGAAAAGGCAAAGAGAGACACAGTCACACACAAGTGTTTAGGCTGTAGTTTATGATGTTTGAAGCACCTCAGACTGTGTGTTCCCTGGCAGGAGAGGTGCTGAGCCCCCCTATTGTTCAGCTCAGTAGTATAAGAACACACTCCACAGGATTCTAGGCCTACTTTTATAACCCTCTTCAAAAGCCACCAGGATACACACCTCTATCTATATCCCCTCTCAGAACTCCTTTGCTCCCTGCCAGCTTCCTCCCTGCTTCTCACCCATGGCTCCCTGCCTCACCTTTTCTCTTCAGTCACATAACATTCCTCCACTCAATCTTCGCCTCCCTGCATCCCTCCCCGGAGCAACCCGCCTCCCTTTTCCCTCCATTCCCCTCTACGGCTTCCCCTAATGTCTACTTCTCCTCCCCTTTTCCCAGAGAAAGAGAGAGGCTTGGCCTGTGCTGTCAGGAAAGCTGACGTTGGCAAACAAAGCAGCGTGGGAGCTGCCGGGAAAGAACACCATTAGCAAGTATTCCAGGTAGAGAACTGCATTTCCCATGACCACAGTCACATGCATGAAATGATTATGTCCATACCAAGGAGTGGGGTTTTTTTCTTGGTTTGTTTGTAGTTGTGAATCACAAAATGCTGCGCAAGGATATCACACCGCTTTCATAAGAGCTCTCGCACACTTCCTCTGCAGCTCAGCCAAAATCCATTAAACACTCTGCTTACTTGATTGCTTGAGAGGCAGACCCTGTGCGGTGATATTGCAGTTAATTGGACTCATTTGCATGGTGTTGGGCTGAAGTGTCTGTTTGTCCTCAGTCAAGTGGAACATTGAGTTCTTGAACTCTAATTAGGTCCTGAACCTTGCTGCTGCAGCTTCAGAGTAATCTATAGGCCCACACAAAGTGCTACCCATTATTCAAAATTTAAACTGGAAACATTGAGGAGTGATGCATACATGCAGGTTGGTGGAAGAGTTATAGTCTAAAATGGAAGTTCACAATTGACTGTTAGCCAAAGTTTGTCGCCCTTAAATACTGTTGCAAAGCTTGTCAGTCTCTCTGTTCTTGCACAGCACATGCTGGGGGACTTTGCTCCACCAGCCCATTACTCCGATATCCAAATAGTCCAAAAAATGTCTAAAATGACCCTCCCAATGTCTCTCTGATTGGCTAGTGGTCGTTGCTTTGTTAGGGTTAGGTGGTTGGTTAGAGAATTGGGGCTAGAAAAAATGTCAGGATCAGAGCCAATCAGAGGCAGAGTAGGACTGGGTCTTTGGAGAATGAACTGTCGGAACAATGGCATAGTACCATACACTGCTTACAATGAAACTGTTTGCAAAATTCATAGTGATGTTTTATTTTTGGATAATGGATTCTAGACAAAAGTAAGCAAAAGCAATATTCTCATTTCTAGCCATCAAGTTTGCCATCTGACCTGTCAACTGTTACTGGGAGGTTTTATCAGCTGTAGCTAACTGATCAAGCTAAATTTAGTTTTTCCAGCTGACTGTGGTCAGAATTCTGGTCAGGGTCTTAACTAGGCACCTAATAGCTACATGGATGATATTCTGTTGACAGACAGAGGTTAAAGCTGCATGTCCCTAGCAAAAAGTCAGCATCCTCATCAGCTGATGATCCGAGCAGACGAAGTGAGACAAAGCATAAGGAAACATGTAAGATCAGCCTTGTTTCATTCTATCACATCTCAGTTTGGCTGCTTAGCAAAAACTTGTTCAAGCAATTGTGCTTTCACTTTCAACATTACAAAAACTTGAGGACTAACCGATATGTGTTTGGCAAACTTAATGCTATCTAGGTTAAGCTGTGCTGGAGTGTAAACTTGTGCAAATTCAGAACAGAGCCTTTTAAACCTTTTTAAGTGCTGAGTATCAATAATCTTGGCAGAAGAAATTAACCTCTTGCTAGAAGACGAAATTTCAAACCAATACAGCACATTTCTCACAGTGTTCAGAAGTACTTTAATGCTTGATAAGTCTGCATGTGTGTATTTGTATCCTTGGTTGATATGCTCCAGATTAAATAAAGGTTTTCACAAATCTCCAAATTTGAGGGAGTTAAGAGCCATAAAGACAAGGTCCATAGGGCTAAATGTTACCATGTTTCCACCTGAAAATAAATCTTTTTAAAGAATGAAGGTTGGAAATGCCTTCACCTCTGGAGCCTGAGCGTGATCGCTAACCTGATCAGAGGCATCAGAGAGCCAGCAGGGGCCCGCAGGGTGTTTTAGTGATGGATCATAGTGGAGAAGGCAGCGAGACAGCTGAGGGGGCCCAATACCGTCAGGCCTTCCTGATGGTCTGAAACAGCAGATCTGAGGGAGCGATGAGGGAAGAGTAGACTGCAGTCTGTCCTAATGGGATCCGAGATCCGCACTATCTCTAAGCCTTCATGTCCCTGCAGTGGTCCTGATAGCAAACGCCGGCAGATCAATCGATGGTGATGCCTCGCCTCCCTTTCCTTTGCCTCCTTCCTCCAGGCTGTCACAAAGTGTTTAAACCACAGTCCTGCTTTGACAGTAACTGGTCATAAAGTAGTTCAGTTGCAGTGCAAGGTGATGTTGGTGCAATTGTTTGCCTGTGGAAGTGTATTATATTCCAGATGATCTGTGGGTTTTACCACACAAGTGGTTTGAGGATGATTTGAAGCAGGCCAGTAGAGAACAGTATTCACTGCAATGAAACCAGTTCTGCTAAAATTTTCTGAGATCAATATATTAACTAATGCGCATGAAACATTTTTATTTTCCCGATTTAAAATATAAGACTAAATTCTTAGACATCCTAATTATATATTTTTTTGTTATAACCAGATTTTCTTTGTTCACTCATTTATGGAGAGTAAATATAAATTACACTAACGTCGCACTGGGTAATGTATATAATTGGAGTGACATTTTTAGAAAACAGAATTTCTTAATTGATTTAACAACAGTATCCTTTAAACTAGTTTAATGCGAGTGAAACATTTTCATTGGACTCCATCTCACGCAAAGAACAAAGCATGATGTAATAAAATATTCAGGGAATGTTAAATGAGAACTGATGGAATTTTTAAATATGCAAAAGTAAAAAATTTTGGCTGCCGGCTATATTATCACAAAGCATAGCCAATCAATCTCAGAGGTGATGCATTTCAAATGGAGGAGGACCTGTCAAATGACATCAGATGGGGAAATTCATCCACTCTCTCCTGCATAACTGTAGATGCATGAGAAAAGTGCCCCAAAACAGCACCTACTCAGAGATACATGAGTTGGATCATCAGAATCAGAAACCTGCCTAACCAGCTTATACAGCTGACTGCATTACCAATTTTCCGTTTCAATGAATTTCCATTTCATGTAAGCTTGTTCCCCACATGTAACAGACCATGATTAGGTTTAGACACTGTGCAGTCCCATATCATCCGCACACCTAGCTAGTCCAGCATCAAATGCTGCTGTAGTTGTTTACTGCAGACCTGGAATAATCACAGTAACACATCATTGAGCCTGTGTGTCCTTAAAAAAACATTCTGTGGAAGCCCATTTCTGCCACAGCAAGAAAAAAAGGAAGAAACATAATACATGATAATACAATACAACACATAATACAAGAAACTGTGAGATACTAATTCAAACTTACGAGATAGTAGTCTGAATGTAAATAACTACTAAACTACTACAAATGACTACATGTATTAGTAGCAGCATCTCATAATTCGGATTTCATATGTCAAACTGTTCTTAGTCTCCCATAACTGTCTGTTTTTTCCTTGTTTTTCAGGGCTTATCTCCAGATTTAGTTTAGCTCTGCAAAGATTTGATACACACAGCTTACTGAGCTAATCTTCTATTTTTTTTTTTAACCAGTAACACTGTGGACTGTTTACTCACTCCTTTTTGATCTTTGTGGAGCCTCTAATGAACTCAAGAACCTTTCTTTCTTTCTTTCTTTCTTTCTATTTGAAACTCTCGCTATCTTTCTTTTTCTCTTCTCTCTTTCCAAAAACATAATGTCAGACAAGTAGATTGGATTTGGCAGAATGCATTTCTATCTACGCCAGTGGGACCATATCTTCCCAGGTCATCCATCCATGAGGTGCTGCTTCAGATGGATTCCACCTCTTCCAGGGCAAATGTCTGTCCCAGCTCCCATTATGTGACCCCAAGTCCCTCATCAGAATATTCTATCGCTACAGTCTCAGAATAACTCCCCGTCCCCAAACTGGTAGATTTCCCTGTTGATGCATATACATTTTTCACAATGCATCAACTTTGTGAGGTCCCAGAGTCATAAAACAATGGGGGTTTTTTTGCACAGGGAACTGTGCAAGTGTAAATTGGAGGAAAAAGTGAAACAAAGATATTTTCTATTTTGCAAACTGCCAAAAACACATGATCGATTTTCTAAAAGTTTGTGTTAAAAGGGTGCAGGAAGTGTCAGAACTGAAGGAAGTCCATGAGTAAGCGCTAAATAGAACATACTTCTGCCCCAGCTTGATTTAGCTCTGTCTGTGAGGGCCTGGGCACTGCAGAGGTAATCTGTGAGACAAAGTTTCACTCTTGCTGTAATGAATAGTGTGACATGTTTGTTCCGCAATTCAAGTAATCAGTTATTCCGTTACATTTTCAAATAAGCCATCGGTATTTCGTATATATACATCAGTTAGAGAGTATGTGTGGCTCAGCTCATGAGGTGACAGAGAGGACAGCCGTTGCGTCAAGGAAGCATTCGCATCGTTTTGAATTAGTGGGTGAAAGGCACAAGCACATCACAGTGAAATGCAAATGTCTGTCAGCTGTCAAGAGCTCTGCTTCAAATCTGAAGTACCTGCAAGCTAAGCACAGCTCCACAACAGTCAGGGGCCCTTTCATCGACTACAAATAATTATTTTTCACTGCAGTTGAATTGCAAAAACAAAACCTTACATGTCGCAACTTGTTAAGCTATATGCATTGAGCTGCAGTAACCACCTGCAGTAACAAGTTACTTTTCTCAGTAGGTAACACTGTAGCAACAGTTACTTTCTATGGTCATTAATCTTGTAAAAGGAAGGTTTTAAAAGTAAGGTTACCCAACACGGCAAGTATATTTGTGGGAGACAGACATTGGTCAGACAGCAGGAGTGTGTAAAGCCGAAGCATTGTGAGTGTAAGTCATGCTTGTTGAGCCTAAACTGCAACCTACATGCATTAATCATCAGCCATGTGGGTAGAAACGGCATAGACATGCACATATGGTTGAACACGTACACTTAAGATCTTAGCGAGACAGCTAAATTGTAACAAACTGTGCTCCCTCACACATACACACACACACCAGCAGAAGGTTAAAGCCAGAGTCTAGGACTTCTTGGTGAAGGAGGAAGACATCTGCATGTACAAGATGGGGTGAGACAATATGATCAGTACTGTGGCAAGAGAGGGCAGCTTAAAGCTAATGGCATGTGATGGCCAGCTGCTGGCTCAAATCTGTTGCAGCCATCTGTTTTGCCTTGCTAGTTTAAAATGTTCTCACTTCGACAGGAACAAAAACTTCAAAAGAAGCTGTGTGCACCGTGACTTGCTTTCGTTAAGGTTTGTAGAGCCGACAGGGAAATCTCTTGGGATCCTGCAGTTCACTGGGGCAAACAGCCTTCAGTAGCACTCACAGTAGACTGAAGAAATTTGCAGAGCTAAGTGCAGTTAAAATGTTGTGACACGCCAGTCGCAGCTGGATCAATGATTCAGTAAGGTCTAATCTAGGTTTGATAAATGCTGTTTTGCATTTGGAAAAGGTCATGTGTCACTACACCAAAATCAATTGGTTATTTGCAGATGGCCTTTTCCTTCAAAATGACATTAACCCGCTTGATATGGTGGATGGATGTCTTACATGTAGGTCATTTTACCCCTCTTTAAAACATAACTTCAGATCACAGCACAGCTGATATACCTAGGTTTGTTTCTGAAATGGTAACACCTCTAACAAATGTGATCAGATAGCTGTTTTATAACAGTCTATAACAGTGAAAACATCATTTTAAAACAGGTCTACTATATAGAGTTATAAATAGACAAACGTGGAAATGAAAAGTAATTACACAGTTATCATTATTTGGTTTTTACTGCTTGTGCTGTTAAAAGGTACCATCAGGTATCATCCACATAAAAAAAACAATTTTCAGGGTCACCTCAAAGCTGTTTTTCCAACTATGTATGCACTCAGCACGCACACACACACACACACACACACATATATATTTAGAGAGAGAGTCAGCTAAGAACTACCACAGTTCAAATGCACTAATGCATGTGAGTCAGCTCTCCCACACTTAGATATTCCAGCGTGTAGTTCCATATGTTACATTGCTATAGATTACTTCACATGATGTCAAGATAAAAATTCACATTTCTTCTTCTTCTGCTCATAAACTGTGCATGTCTCTCTCTCTCTCTCTCAGTTAAATGACATTCAAAAACCAACATCATTAGCTCATTTCCTTCCATGATTTCAGGTTACATCATATTTCACCAGCCAGTGATGTCCCTCAACACAACCCCATCAAGTAACCCATTCATGCAAAAGCTGACCTGTGTCCAACCCAGGTCAGGAGGAGAATTGCGAAGGTCTACTGATGCTTGCTGAGCCATTCAAACACACCCTTCAGTCTCTGCAGGTCAAAGCCCAATCTCTACCCCAGACGGGGGTTTGGTCAGTCTGAACAGGATATAATAACCTAAATAAAAGATGCTCAACCTTTGGCCTCCTGTTCTATCCCTCATTTTTATGGTAATGCTTCTCCTTCAATTCACCGCTTTTCTTTTTTTCCTTTTAAGTTTTCATAGGACCTCTGAGTGTTTGGTCCTATCAAGATGAAAGCCCCTCCACCGACTGCATATGGCTAAAACAAGGATATTATGGGGTGCATAACAAGCAGATGTACAGTCTTCCGGGCTTCCAGTTCGGGCCTCCTGAATTGCCACTTTCAGAGCCATTGACGCATACATAATTTCCACTAATAACTTCAGAGCTGTTGACATTCACTACTTTCATCCAACTTTTCTTGTAAGTCTGCGTGGTGTAAGAAATAATTCCCTGAGGCAGGAATTTTTTTAACAGGGACTCAGTTACAAGGCCCAGGATTTTTAAAGATGCTTCTTGAACATCTGTGCAGCGCACAGGCAATTTGAGATAAGACTCGCACAGGGGAAGTTAATTAGCAATATGGATCAGGCCTAATGAATACACGGAGATGTAAAAGCACTGGATGCGTCTATTAAATACAACTTTTATTTCAACACCCATTTTAAAACTACACGTATGCAGTTTTACTTTATAATTACACCCATTTCCCGGATCTCGTTTGTATAGTACAAATCATCCCAGGCTGTGAGCATCCACGTTGTAGCCTCGCTGACAGTAGAACCACGGTTCGCCGAAAAAGCACACTGATTTCTTTTATTTATTATTTCTTTTTTCTGCGTGATGGGAAGTAATTTGCTGTAATGCGTGATCAGGGTGTTTTGAAAGAGCCATTTCATCTCGCTGTGCTGGTCCCTTTCTCTGTGGGGGAGCCCGGCTGTTCCTGTTCCTCTATCAACACCGACTACTGAAGCTGAGACATTCTGCTGCTGCTGAAGCTAAATGAGACTTCACACCCCTCTGCCTTCTCTCCCTCGTCTTCCTCCCCGTCTCCTTACTGCAGCTTTTTCCTACACTATATCTCTGCGGCTTTCTGTCTTGCACTTGCTCGCTCACAGTTTTGTTCACTTGGAAATGTGTAAAAAAATGTCCAGAGGAGAGGGGCAAACCAAAAAAGCACGGATGTCACTAAATGAAGGAGGAAATGATTCAAAACAAAAACAAATTAAGAGAAAAAGTGTGGAGCAAGTGAACTCCACACCTTGCTTCTAATTGCTCATCGTGAATGTAATTCATTCCAGCAGGTGTTTGCAGCTTCAGAGCCACGTTTAAAAAGAGAACAATGGTGTCAGCTATTGTTATAATTACGGTTTCAGTGGGTGAATAAGCGATCAGTGTAACCACCCACTCTCTGCCCACATTTGTTTTAATAAGAGGTTTGATACCGCACCATTTCAAGCATTTAGCTCATTTTGCTTGGAAACAGCTGTGTCCTCAACATGATGATTCTAGTTCCCATTGTCTAGTTGTGAAGGAAGAATAATAAGTATTATAGTTTGCCAGATGGACATGCAGTAGGTGTCTGTTGATATGCATAAACAGGGCTATTTGGATCAGTTTCATAAAAGCTGCAGCGGAAACATTCGGAACTCTAACGATGTGTTGAAAAGCAAAAAACAGATTGTACCAGCTACAAAACAAAGCAAATGCCAAGCTAAGTAGCGCCACTTAATGACAAGGTTTTTTAAAAAATCCTCAACTTTCTCTGAACAGAATAAAAGTCCAGAATGTTTGAGAATGGTCTTCATCAGTTGTTCTCCTTCAATTGTGTATGGTTGAAATGTTCAGAAAAGCTATGGAGTGGACCTTAGGTTGGGATTGTTTTGTCACACTACCACTTCCACAGTCAAGACTGAGCTTTCATGGTACAACAAATGGATGACAAGTCCTGTAAATGCTATGGATGAAATCACAACAGCTACTGAGCTCATACATACATACATACATTGAGCTTCACTAAAGAAACTCCTTCCACTGATGAGGCCTTCTTAAAACCTCCAGAAAAAGCTCATAAGTGGATGTTACAGGTGCAATATGCAAGAATTTTAGTTTTAAATAGTCCAAAATTATCAATCGAATGTGAAGAAATAACAGTTGTTGTAGTTGCTGACGGAACCTGTTTGAATTCTCTGTGAGTTCATCAGTACAGGCAACAGCTTTCACATTACACATAATCAATTAATCTATTATTATAAAAAGATCAGTTATAGCCATTTTAAAGTTCCGTTAGAATTAGTATTGTCCTTTTATTTCTACGGTATCCTCCTCTCCAGTGTTCCTGCACGACACGTCTTAAGGTCATATAAAATGCTGCTGTCACAGTTGTGAAAAAAGGTACTTATCCTGTCCTCCTTACACAAGCTCCCAATGAATGCCAAATGTGACTTGAAGGTGCTTCTCTATACATATAAAGTAGTGGGCGACATGTGCTGCTTCTGTCCTGTTCTGGCTGGGCAGTATCACTATCCTTTGTGTCTTTGGCTGTTCCTCCCTCCTTGCCTTGTGGCCGTTGTCCATGGTGACGTTGATGAACAATGCTTGATGCCTTCACTTGATGTACTTTTAGTGTCCGCTTTGCACTACTTAGTCTAGAGGGGGATTTTCAAGTGAGAGGTTTTCACTTCCACGGGTTGCTTCATAATGCGAGCATTACTACATTTGATGTGAAAGGCAAAAAGTGACGAAAAAACTTTAGTGACACCACTGACACCACATAATAGGTTAAAAAGCTAACGCAGTGACACCACCGTCAAAGATAACCTTCATCAGATGAGGCTAGACTTAACCGAATTCAGCTCCTCTTATGCCTTATCCAAAGTGTCATCTTTATATTCTTTATGAAGACACTGGGTGACATGCGCTCTACTAGCAATGCTTCAGTTCAGTAGAAAATCAAAAATGTGGAGCAAAATAAATCCTCTGTTAAGGGGTTTCACCCCTTTGCTTGTGCTGAGACATTGTGTAGAACAGATGTGATTGAGATGTGCGGTGCCTCGCAGCTTTGCTCCCTCAAAGCTAAAGACTATCCTTTTCAAAGAGATGAAGGAGTGAGAATGACATTCAGAATGGCTATAAAGTAGACATTTAATGCTTGACTGATTGTACCGATCAAGGCGAGGACATCAAATAATATGATGTGCCATACCATGGCTGGTTTCAATCATACAAAAGGTCATAGGTTTGCTGATTCTGAAAGGAGGCTTTACACCTCAGAAGGCGGGTTTAAGCAGTGAAAAAGTACTTTTTCATTCGGCCCTGGGTAACATCTCAGAATAAATGCTGAACGTTCTTGCACTTGGAGCATGATTTCTCAGTATTGTAGCAGGAATTAAACCATTTGTATAAAATCTGTTAAGACATTTTGGGGAATGTCTTAACAGACATGTAACAAGGGAGTTAGATGAAAGGATCATTGCCACGCTAACACTCGTCCACTGAAAATGAAGCCATAGGCAGCAACCTGGTTAGCTTAGCTTAGCATAAAGACTGAAAACAGGGGCAAACAGCTAGCCATAGTCTGTTCCAAAAAGGGTAACTAAATCGTCACCTCTAAAGGTCACTAATTAACATTTGGTTTGTTTAGTTTGTACAGAAAAGAATACAGATCAGATCAATCTTTTCATCTAACTCTCAGCAAAACTGAAAATATCATGTAGGTCCCAAAATTTCACACTCTTTCTTTAAGGCTAAAGGCACATTTCTACTCCTTTTAACATAATGAAATTATTTACTCACTGCTAAAGTGAATGAGGCTCAATGATGAGCTGTCTTGTGGTTTTAATCAAAAATGGTGTCATTGCACATAAACATCTCAAACATGTTTCACTGAACTTGATGTTATTCTCAGCAGAGTCCTGTCCTGAACACAAACACACATTCATATGCTGTTATACACATCCACATCTGGAAACTGCCCTCTACAATCACCACTCCTCTACCATTCGCTGCTGCACAGCTCCACTGGACCAATTTAGCCTTTCTACTCTGCACAAGAACAACTCAACAGCAGTTGCTGAGGGAGCAGTGAGCTCTTTTCATTTATTTTCTCAATCCAAACTGGTAACCTTTCAGTGATCGGCCTATTCCCTAACCTTTAGGCTTCCCAGTTCTTTTTGTCTCGCACTTCATTTTACACTCCTCCAGTTGCAGCTCTCTGCAGCCGCAGTGCAGTCACAACCTCCTGTAACCAGTGAGCTGCTCCACTGAAGCACGCAGGGGTTAATTGCCATTTTCAAGGACATCTTGACCAAAACTGCTCTTTTAGGCTGCAGCTGTGCCAGACTGTGCCTTTGCCATACAGTAATTACTGACAATAACTTAGACGACTATCAAGCGGGTATGGATAAAAAATGTGGTCACAAAGACTGAGATGAACATAAGGATAGACAGAGAAAGAAAGAAAGAAAGAAAGAAAGAAAGGAAGAAAGGCGTGGCTAGCTGTTTTGTCCAATAAAAGAACATATTCATCTGAAATTTCACTAATCCTACTGTCTATTTTAATTCTAAAATCCATGATGAGGTCTGTCTGCGGTCACCCTCCTATTCTCTCACTTTTATTCTCTATACATACTAGGGGAAAAAGGAATAATAACAGTCTGTGGTCTGCAATGTAATGGGTTCACATGGAGTACTTCCTGACAAAAGCCTGCCTACACCCAGAAACTACAGAGATGCAGAAGTCAAGGCATTGTCTTCCTATCACTCCATCTCTGTATGCATACATACAGATACGTGCATACATACACACACGCGCGCTGATCTCCAATGATGAGTAATGAGCCATTCAGCACATTGATATGAAGCTGCAACATGGCTGAAAATGACAAAGACTACCGTCGTAATGCTCCATCATTCATATCCTTGTCTCATTTAGGGCTGCAGAAACCCCATTATGTCCAGCCGTTTCTTTCATCTGCACAGAAAGATCTATGACATATTCTGTAGATCGTTGCGCATGGAGCATAAGCAGCATGTAGAGATATAGTGCTGCTAACCAGACACTAGCATCCCAATGACCTGAACTAATAAACCGTATAGAAGAGCTGGAAATCTCCAGCAG
This sequence comes from Chaetodon auriga, assembly GCF_051107435.1. Classification (NCBI taxonomy): domain Eukaryota; kingdom Metazoa; phylum Chordata; class Actinopteri; order Chaetodontiformes; family Chaetodontidae; genus Chaetodon; species Chaetodon auriga. The sequence goes on along the minus strand of NC_135091.1, from coordinate 16,193,697 downwards.
CATAGCCGTGACACAAAAAATCAGTTTCTCATTATAACAAGAACATTGTCTGTTATATTAAGAGCTTTTCTGATTTTAACAAGATACTCTCATGATATGATGAAAGATTTTTCTGGGTATTATGACGCACCAGCCGCCTTTTTTGTTTAAACAAGAAACCTTTCTCATTTTAACAAGAGCCCGGCTTTTTCTAACGCAAACGTTGTTATAACAAGGAAGTTTTACGTGCTGTTATTGAGCAGAACAGTGGATGACTAATCAGGCACAGAAACTCTGTGTAAGATGCAGAATTTACTCTGCTCAGCTGATTATGAACTTGAAAAAGTGCAGCTGTTTATTTCCAGTTAACGCTAATGAGAAAACGCTGAACAGTCATCATATGTTGCATTTGTAATGAGCCTCCCGCCAAGGCCCTATAAAACCATTCACTGCTCAGTGAAACCCATTAACAAATAATAAAGTCCAAAAATGTCAATAGTAACAAATTAGTGAGTGCTTTCCAAATACACACAGACAGACAGACAGACAGACAGACAGACAGACACACACACACACACACACACACACACACACACACACCCATAAGTTGTCGCTTTGATCCTGAGAATGACAACTTCAGCAAATGTAAAAGCTGACATTTTTGTTTCTTGTGAATGACCTCTGGTGCACAACGCAGTTTAAAACTTGCCTCCCTCAGATTTTTCTTTGTTTCCCCTAACTTTTATTCTGCCAGTGAAAAATAAACTCGGAATGAACGGTGGTCTGGGAAGGGGGAGGATTTGCTAAAAGATGCTATTGATCTCTTTATTCCTGAAATAATTTGTATGGCTTGGCAACCGCAGCATCATCCCTTATCAACGTCTGCCAAAAGCCAGGCAGTGGCCTCCCGGGTGTAAAAGCTCTGAGAAATAATGCTTCTCATCACCAGCAAGAATGGCAGAGGGGGAGAAATGAAAAGGAAGACTGGGGAGAGGTGGGGCGGAGGGGAAGGAGGCAGCAAGAGAGTCGGATGATAGAGGCGAGAGGAGGCGAAGAAAACAGAGTCAAACTTTTGAGATCCACAAAGGAGACGGATCACATGGCAGCAAGCGAGAAAAAAAAAAAGAAGGGCAGAGTAAAGATGTGAGAGGGTGATGATGTGGACCACTGGAGAAGGTGTATCCAGGTCTGTGGACAGCTGTGTTCAAAGTGCAGAGATTGTTTACATGAAGCTGAGGCCTGAGTAAAAGACTCTCATCCCAGTCGTGTATTTCAGAATACCGTCATGCTTGAGCCTTAAGGGTTTCATACCATTGAATAATTTTAAGCTATGGTACATTTCACTCTCCTGTACAAGCCCTGATGCCTGCAGAATGACAGCACATCATTATGCGATGAAATTCCCTGTGTTTGACTTAACATGCGCTGTGTTTTTACCGGCAGAACTGCTTATTTTTCAATTTCTGTTTGAGCTTGTCCGTAAATTAATAGAAACCTGTTTTGTTAAGATTTATAATTTTGCTACAATGGGATTTTTATGGTTTTGTGTTGGAAATACAGTAACTGATAAAATTGTTATTTCTAAGACACAAATCCTCTATATATTGTTCCTGAACATGCAGATCTTTCCTAAACATTTCCATTAATTCAAACCAATGTTATATTTTGATTCAGTAATCCCCCGAAAATGAGCGCGCCTTAGTTCATTCATCAATGAAAGTATTCAGTGTATGAATGTAAAACAATGCTAATTAAAACCGCTTTCCAAAGCTTGATCATTGAATAGATTCTATTTTCCTTTTTGTTTCTGTGTCATTTGTGCTCACTCAAATCAATTTTCCTGGTATTTGTAAAAGTGAATAGAACATAATAGCTGTCCTCTGAAAGCAACATGAGAGAGCAGAGAAGATGGAGCGTTTGGAGACAGATGAAATAATGCACAGGCCCCTCTGTGCAGTACATCACAGGCAGCCGGGCCGCCTTCAACATCCCTGTCTCACCAAATGCTAACATCCCCATATCAGCATTCCTGGGGTGAAAAGTTGTGTATAAATCAGCTTATCTTTGAAGTCTATTCTCTTGATTCACAGTGGTTTAACTGCCTTGAGTCTGCCTGTCTTCCCTCAGGTAGAAGCCGGCGATGGTAGAGAAAAGGGGGTTTCTTTTCACTACAGATGTTAAAAAGGCAACACCCTCCTTGTAATATGACAAATGCATAATGTCCTAGAGTTCGGACCAGTTCTCATCTGCACACTGGCATACAGAACCGCATGTGTACCCCTAATCATTGCTGACAATTTAAGCAAGATAATGATCTGTGATAGCAGCATCCCTACAGCCAGAAATCCGACAATGGCAGAGATTGTGATCTGAAATGCAAGACTGTCTGGCACCTTGACTGCAAGATAGTGAGCCAAGTGACAGTATCCTTCGAGCCACTGCAACAACATGGTGATCCATAACCCACCAGATGTCACAAGCCACAATGAGACACGGTTATGTGGTAAATGTATGTTTGGGCACGCATGCTAAAGAGTTTTTTGATGACATCTTGCTTTTGAAATGTGTATCATTTCTGTTTGAAACAGGATATTTTGCTGGAGCATTATGTGTAAGAGAGGGGCTGAAAAGAAGCTATAGCAAAGATGGAAAAGGAAGGAAGTGCATACTCAGTGAAGCGATGTGTTGTGAGATGCTTTGCATATTCAAAATGAAATCAATTCTTACCACACCAGCAAAGTATCAGCCTTGTGAAATGTGTAAAAACATGCAAATATTTTTGCTTCTATTGTTCAGTATTTGCCCAAAGGATGGGGAAAAAAAGTCTCATTTTATTGTGACATGAAAGGATATTTATGCTATTGTTTGCAGATTAATACATCAGTCCGGACGGCCACAGTAAGTGGAAGGTGTGAGAGAGCAAATGATGAACAACTAGCTGTTGTTGCTGGTGTCAGTGTGTCACCACTGTGCTGCAGTTTATAGCTCATCATGAGGGCCTGCCTAAACACGCTGACCTTTGTGTGTTCCTGTTAAATTGACTTTTGTTAAAGGGCGGTGCTCCTCAGCTAAATGTCACTACTGGATTGTGCCTCTTGTCTGTCCCTCGTTGAGCATGAGCAGTCCTTCCATCTGCGAACTCTTCCATGTGGTTGACAAAACATCCCTCTGGACAAATCCAAGTTCCCAGAGTCTGGTACAGTACACTTGCAATATATGAAAGACCTACAGTACATCTGCTGCCATGCATAACTCATAATGTCATGAATACAGAGTGATTGTGTGTGTGTGTTTCTGTGGATTAATATCGGCACCTCCGACAAGACAAACCAGGGTCAACATTATTATTGAAACAATAATTTCAAGTTTTAGAAAACTGCCATACTGCTGTGCAGGGTTGTGATTTAATTCGTAATAATTCTTTAATGCCGTTCCCCAGGTGGTGACATGTGAAACAGACTGATATAAATAAAGAAGAACACTGATTGAAAAGGAAAGAATAAAAGAAAAAAAGGTTAAAAAATGGATGAATGGTCACAGGTGGTAAAATGAAATACGACATATAAGCGGTGCTAACTTGTGAACTGGGAGGTTGTGAAGCACAACAGATTGGGGGGAGGGAAAATGTCAAAAACCACACACATTGTATGACACCGACTTTATGTCCTAACAAGACAGGGAAGTTTTCATCCGCCATCCTCGTTTCACCATACAGCACAAATGTCCACTTGCTTTGGTGTGGGTTTTAGAGTGATACTCCAAAAATATTAAATGGCCAGCACATAGTGCACGCAGATATGTCTGCCTTGCATTTTCACATTTGCCATCAGGCTGACACTCACCAACCTATTCATAACCCCAATCATCAGACCAATTCATCAGCAGCCTTCACAGCAGACAACGGTAGCAGGTGCCACTGAGCTAGCATTACCGCTAACATTCTTAGCTTTTTTGGGTACCTGTGTGCAGGACCACCTGAACCCAGTGTATTTTCAATGGAAACCATCAACTGATTTGACAAGGTGACCTTGTTTTATACCCCTTTATATGCAACTGCAGAGCTGAATAAATGAACGAACTGGTGAAGCCTGCTGGAAGACATCTTCAGAATGCACACCTATTTTTTGGATTTTTGCACAAAGGTGACTACATTATAAATCCTTGAAACAGCGGTGCAAGTGTGGTAGGTGCTGAACATGTGCTGAAAGCAGCAGAAGTTGATTTTTTGGCTGCTTGGGCAGCAGCAAAACAAGCTGTTTATGCAACATCGAGTATTCTCCCTCCTTTAAGATCTGTTTTGGTCTCTTTCAACTCCTAAGGAAAATATCTGGCTCTATAGCAGCTAAGTGCTATATGATGGTCGTTAGCTGGTTGCTAATGTTGTCTATCTGCAATGTGGTGATGAGCACGTAGCGTCAGGATATCAGAGCTTCTTTGCTTCGCTCCTGCTTCCTGCTGCAGAAACAGAGTTAATGAGAACAGTAAGACTGAACGAAAAATATAAAGTTGTGGGCTGTCCAAACAAACAATGGGCTGGAGTTTTGCTAAAACTCCAGGCAGAGTTTCAGTGGCCCCACCTGACCACCCCTATTAGACCTTTCTGGGGGTGCCACTGCAGAGGTGGCTGATGATTTTCAGTGGGTTCATCACTGTGAGTGACACCTTTCACATAACACAGACATTTGACCCACTGTTTATATACAAATACTGATTAGTGCAGCTTTCAAACTGTCACGGGCCTTTCTGTCAAGTAAAGAAAAAATGATTTTAAAGCTGCTCATCATGTGAGGAATCACTTCTTCTGGGTCTGTTTTGCTCTTCTGTAGTGCTGAATATGGGTATAGACATTACATACCATTGGGCATACAGATAACATTGTCCAAACTGAAATTCATATTCTCTGGGAATTCGTTCAGTAAACCCCCCTAGTGATGCCTCAATGCAGGCAGGGAACCTAAAGAAAAACCTGAGCGGAAAGACAGATGGCCGAGGAGCTGAGACAGCCTACACGCTAAGGCAAGATAGAGATAATTCAGGGGTAAGCCACCCTCGCTGAAATACAGACAGCACTGTGTTTCCCTCCATTGAGAAGTTGAGAAGGAGCTCCTGCCATAAAGTGCTTCATCTCAAGACTAACATGCACACACACACACTCACACAGTGCCATTAGCACTAGCAGGTCTATCAGACAGAGCAACACTCCCACTTTTAATATTTAATAATGGCAAACATAGTCTCGCTGCGACTGCCTGTAAATACATACACACAAATGGGTGTGGGAAAACATGCACAAAGCCAACAACTCTAGGTTATGTGAACAGCACGGCATATGTTTCAAGGTGCTGTGAAAGGGAAGAAAAACAATGTTCTGAAAAATGGCTTTGGTGTACAAGTACAAAAGGAAAAAAAAAAAAACAACAACTTGACAACTTCTTTCATTTTAGTACTGCTCCCTTTTCGCAGCATTTAACCAAAATGCACTGACACACACACTCACACATACACACACCATTCTCATGACTTTTCTATTATGCAGATACATAATTTCCATATGCATGATGTCAGAAAAACATTTTTCCTTTTGGTGCTGTATGAATACTTGTGTCACTGTCCTTGTGTCCATGCATTGCTGTGTGTATCATATGTGCATGAGCCCCATGTGAATGAAGGCTGGGGCAGATCCATTAGTATCCGGGTCAGAGGCTATATTGTTCTGTTGTGCCTCATCCATCTCTCCTCATACAGTGAAAGTCTCAGGGGGCTAACCACAAAAGTGCTCACCCATACATATCAGATAAACACACGCACACACACACACGCACACACACAACAGTGCGGGCCTGAGCTATCTGGTGTGACAGTCAAACTCAGGAGGTACCATCTCTATTCCTCTTTCACTTCTGCTCCGATGCTGCAGAGCCTCGACTTGCTGTCCGATCGATAGTATGACAAATTGACAAAAACAGCTGTGATAAGGATGAATAGCCATAGATCCTTTTTTGTGTGTGTCCTCCTTACAAGTGAAATCAAAGTGGATATTAAGGCCATATAGAGTGTTGTAACAGCCTATAGCCCTGGCACTACACTGAATCGAAAAGAAAGCATCTAAAAAGTCATTTAGTTTCGAGGTGTCAATCTGCCATTAAAACAGTGAGAAACTGAGCTGTAGGGGTGTCGATTCTCTCTCTTTGTTGGTCTCTCGGTTTGTGCTCCTAACTCCTGAGATCAAAAAAAAAACAGCACAGAAAATTCAGTATCAGGCAGCCACAAACGCTCAGGCTCTCACAAACATTTCCAGTAAGGGATCAGAATCCGGTTAGAGTGCTGGCTGTGGTTTTTTTCCCCACACACATCTATCCGCCTGTCTGTCTTCAACATTATGATTGCAGGCATGTCTGCTGCTGCAAACCAATTTGTCCCATCCACTGTCTTCTCTGCTCCTCCTCTTTCTCCTTCTCTCTTGTTCTAATTTCTTCAAATCTGCCCGTCATTCTGTCTCTTATTGCACAATATTTGCTTGTCTCACCTGCTAATACACAAGCCATCAAAGAAGTGATTGTTTTAGAAATGTTTGCGGTGCTGCACCGCTAATATTGATTCAAACCCAAGGGAAAACATTGAGAAAATATCCTTAAGTACTTGTGTTTGATGGATGGAGTAAGAGGGAGGATGTGTAAGTGTGTCTTCAACGCAAACATTTTTGATGCTATTTAAGGCTGGCATTTATCCTGGTATGGCCATTAAATGTTTCAACGCTCATTTTTATAGTGGTTTGCACAGTGAATGGCAGAGTCCACCATTCACTGGAAAAGTCAGTGCTTGTGCAGAACTGAAATCTTAAGGATTATAGCTTTAATGTGGCACATAATATGCCATGATGTGCAGCATAGATATGATATGTATGAGTATATGCCAAACATTACAGATCACACTTGATAGAAGTGATAACAGGAGAGTGCAGTGATGGGAATGCATGAACAATATGACAGCATTAAAGAAGCCTTTAAGTTTCACAATACAAACATAGTATTTCACAAATGTGTTGTCATTAGTTCATGGTTGTCTCCATTGTTGTCTCAGGTCTGAAAGCTTTCCGGCTGTAATGACTCCTGCTTTGAAAGCAGCTGACAATACGACCTCGTTCCAGATTATTTACACCAATTCTGAAAGTGCCCTAACATACCAATGGAAATAGCATCAAGGATGGTTAAATGTTGAATTAATCCAGTTGGTAAGTACCTTTTAATACATTTCCTCTACTGGCCGCTACATGCTGGCTCCAAGAAAACTATAACTAACTATATTGAAGTTAATTGGAAAAGCCCCAACTTCAAATCCAAAGTAAAACAGTAGAATTTAAAATTTTCTGACTTCGCTCCCCAGTGATACTGTGGCAGACAGCAATACAAAGTAGTACCCCTCATCTAACATGGATGCAACCCGTGGGACACAAATATTGGGAGTTTTCAGATTTTTCTTCATCTCTTTTTCATTAAATGACAACCCAACTGCTCTTGGCTTGTACAGTTCAGCTTGTACACTAAAATCTAGTTTCAAAGCTGCATAAATCATATGAAAATACCACACATTCTGGCCTTAATGAGAATTGTGACAATTACAGGCGAATAGAATAATAAGGAAATGGTTTAGGGCACGTTAGCCCACAGTCTATCACAGTGAGATGCTGTAGTTTGCACTTGGCTGTCCCACTTCAACTATTCTCAGGCCCTACTCTAACATTTGGCAAGTGTAAACTCAAATTGTGTACTGCAAAGCATCCCTACAGAGACCTATGGGTGATATCACAGGCACTACATCCTTATTTTTCGATAGATCAGTGTTAACATTAAGCTATTAAAGCCTCTGACTGTCAGATGGAGTTCAGCACACCAAGACACTGACCTGAGGCCACTGCTGACTTGGCAAAACCAGCACATGCACAACAGCTACCCCTGCAGATCATCCATCAGCGCATGAGCTTCCCCTGAAAGCCAATTATTATACTCCCATTTCCATCTTCTCCGCCCACACGGAAAGGAGGAGATTTTGTGTTGGAGGGTAAAGAAAAAGTTAGGCAGTGATTTGAGACCAAATGAGTCCACAGGACGGATGGATGGATGAAGATGTAAGAGAAAGGAGGAGGAGGAGGAGAAAGTTTGGGGTGAGAACAGCCCACAGAGGAGGTGAGGGCAGGATCAGACAGGGGGAGTGCTGCGGTGGAGAGAGATAGAGGCAGCTATGGTGTGACAGTGCCCACTTAAGGCAGCCTGACAGGAGAAATCATCCACACTGTCAGTCTGAGGGAGTCAGCTCAGGGTAGGGGGAATGAAGGAAATGGAAAAGGTGTGTGTGTGTGTGTGTGTGTGTGTGTGTGTGTGTGTGTGTGTGTGTGTGTGTGTGTGTGTGTGTGTGTGTGGTTAGGGGTGAAGTATGCCGACTGTAAGGGAAGTGCCTGCAGACGCAGAGAGGGAGGACAGAGGTTGTCTATGTTTTAATTTAATACATTTCTTAGTTTCTTTCTCAAACATCTGTTGTCTGCATCAAACCATTTTTCACTGGCTGACTTATTTGGGACATGATGCAGCTGCTTTTTCAGACTGGATAAAACTGCCACAATGGGCAATATTTTTGGTGCCAATTTTTTTTCTGTCTTTTTTAATGTATATGCTAATGATATTGCATTCGAATAACTGGAAGTTGCTTTGATAATCCTGCGCTTAACTAAGGCCAAGGTTTGAATTTAAATCTGTTTGTTCTGTGTATGCAAAGTGTTGATGCCCAGCGATGGTGCCCTCTCTACGTCTTTCAAACCTTAGTTTTATTTTTACACACTCTATTTTAGTACTCTTCATTTGTTATTTTGTTTGACAAATGTGTGCCAGTCTATTTGCTAATGAGGAGAGACAAGACTGATTGAAGATTCTGGTGGTGCTCTCCAGCTCTCTGTCTCAGTTCACTTCAATTTATTGGAGCTTTATTGGCATGACATTTTGATCAAAAAACAGGGCGTCCAAGCACATACGTAAACAGAGTGAAGTATTAATCAATATAGATGGAATGAGACAACTAGTTGCCTTTAATGCATGTAAATGTGGGAAAAGCATACAATCAGGAAAAGAAAGAAGAAATGTATGGAAAGCCAGTGACGCCAATATAAAACATTTCATAAAATGTTTCATATGAGAAAACAAGGAAATCTTTTGTGTGCACATGATATATGACAATGATAAAACTTGCTTAAAAAAACTTATAATGCAAGATTATAAGGAGCAAACCCTAAGGCCTATCACCGGCATAATAATCATGCAATTAGAAGAGAATAGAGTACATTTATTGTCATTTCACAACAAGATTAAGTTTGCAGCTTCCATATTCAATGCAATAGAATACAATAAATAGGGTAAAAAAATAAAATAATGAATAACATAAAACACCAATAAAGAGGCAATAAAGTAATGAACGGTATAAACAGAGGCTGGTATTGTAGTGCTACAGCTCAGTTGTGTAAAACAGCAATAAAAACAGTACTGTATGAGAATGTAGAGTCTTCATAAAAAAAGATGAATGTATTGATCCCTGAAAACTGAGGTTCTTAATTACATAACTGTCACTGTGTTGTTGACGCAGAAATTGAACATAATATCCAGACAGTAACACAGAAGGAGAGTGGGCCCCTGTGTGACTGTATAGTTTATTTGGTGACACTGTGCAGTATGTGTGTACATGTGAAATCAGTTGTGGCAGCAGGCAATTATGGGGGTAGTGAGACAGTTTATGGGGGATACTTAGTTGATCAATTGATTCAGTGAAGTTATGCCACTGGGGAAGAAGTTATTTCTCAGTGTGGAGGTGCAGGCGGAGAAGGCCTTATAATGTCTGCCAGATGGAAGAAGCTGAGATGGCACAATGGCGTGGCTGTGTGGGATCCTTAACAGAAACTGGCAGCTTTCCTGAGGGAGCGTGAGCTGTAGATGTCCTCCAGAGCTGGGAGCTGTGTTCCAATGATCTTGACCTGCTGAAGAGCTTTCTTATCAGCTGAGATACCACACAGAGATGCAGTATATTAGGATGCTTTGCGTGGTGCAGCGGTAGAAGGTCAGCAGCAGCTGTTGGGTCAGACCGGCGTTCTTTGGCATCCTCAGGAAAAACAATTGCTGCTGTGCCTTCTTGACCAGTGCGGTGGTTTTAGTGGATCACGTGAGGTCCTCTGAGATGCGAATGACCAGAAACCTGAAGCTGGACACTCTCTCCACTCTGTCTCCATTGATGAAAACTTTGTCATAAATCATCTTTCCGTGACCTTGCCAAGTTGATGATTAGCTCCTTTGTCTTTGCAGTATTGAGAGACGGGTTGTTCTCTGAGCTCCAGCTCGCCAAGTTGAGCACCTCTACAGGCTGAGTGATTGCTGTTAGATAGCCGTCTGCAAACTGAACAATGGTGTTAGTGACAAATGAAGGAACACAGTCATGTGTGAAGAAGAAGTAGAGGATGGGGCTCAATACACATCCTTGTGATGAGCCAGTACTCAGAGTTATACAAGTGGGGGCCCAGTCTCACTGCCTGAGGACACTCTGACGGAAGGTCAGGATGCTTTTGCATAGTGATGAGCTGAGGCCTCACTGGTGGAGTTTGGAGGTGAGCTTGTTGTGGATGATGGTATTGGCGGAAAAAACTCACACATCCTCACGTATGTGCCTTGTCTCTCTAGGTGAGTCAGGACAGTGTGAAAAGCCAGAGAGATGGGATCCTCCGTGGATCTGTAGTTCTATGAGTGAACTGATGTGAGTCCAGAGAGGTAGGGATGGTGGCTTTGATGTGGGAGAGGACCAGTCTTTCAAAGCTCTTCATTATTGTTGGTGTGACAGCCACCAGATGATTGAATGAATCAGATTGCCGATGTTTGTTTTCTTCAGCAATGGCACTATGATGGCTGTTATGAGTCACTTGCCAGAGTCACTGCCAGAGATAGAGACAGGATGAAGATTCTTATAAATACCACAGCTAGCTGTTCGCCGCAGCCCTTAAGTACAGTACCTGTCCTGGAACAGCAGCAGCTTTTGCATGGATTGATCCTCCACAGTGTGCGCTGTACATCATGTGTGCTCAGCGTGAGACCCTGTTCGTACTCTGCCAATTGTGAAATATTAACTTTTCAAACTAGCAGATAATGTGCAAACTAAACTTGAAAGTGTAACTGCAATCTGCACTTAAAAGTTGAATTATGTCCTGATTTTACCTCGTTTCCAATAAAGAGAAATGCAGATGGCTTTTTTATGGTCATTTTCATGATAGCATGAGTGTCCTGGGCCTCTTTTGTCAAAGTCAACCGTCAAACACACAGGGTGGGATACGCTGCCATCTGACTGGGCAAAATGTACCAATCAGAGATTAGCATTCTGCTACATACTGCTCTGGTTTCTGGCCAGGCCTGCCATGACAACCTCATTTAAGAAAATTTGAGCTTGTTTTATCTCGAAAGTTAACTTTATAATATATCGTGCACACACACCAATTTGATTACATTATTTCATTTGAATTTTGGCAGCAGCGAACTTCCATAATTCAATGTATTACCACTATATAAGAAAAGAATGCAATCTCACTCTGCTCATACCTAACTTCCCTCTCCAATCTCCTTCTCTTTAAGGTTATTTCCTGGGAGAAGTCAAGTTGAAGGCTGCTCCAGATGAATGACATGAGACATTATACAAGCTAACTGTGAACATGGAGTGGCATTCTAAAAAGACAGCTCTAATTCAATATTAAACTAATCCATCTGGGCCACGTCATTGAATGCAGATGGCTATCAGAACCAGCAACAACCTTGAGCCCAAAGACAGATGAACACTGACTCTCATTACTCAGTCTCAGTCTCCCTCTCCCTGTGTCTCTTTGGCTTAACTCTGACATGAAGAGTGTGATTGGCCCAATTTGTTTCTCCTCCCTTTATTGGTAGATTTTCCTTCTTGGAGTTCATTATTTGTGCTTATCAGTGGTTGTAATAATCTATAATATGAAAAATAATTAGCATTTCCAATTTCATAGCTAGGTATGAAGGAAGACTGATTAATAAGCAAGGGTAATTTCCTGGTTTTTGTCAGTGTTCCTTCCTGTGCCCCATAATTAAGTGTCACTGCTCAAATGAAAATTATATCATATGCTTCTCCTCCACCAGTCAAAATTCTTATGTTGCAAAGGCCACGTGGATCAATAGCACAGAGGGGAGCACACAGTCTGGCGTTGACGCAATGCAAATGGAATTGAGTTCAGCGTAGCTGCAGTATTGACTCTCAGCAAATCCATGTCTTTCTGATTGGGTTATACACTGCAGCACAAGGCTTGTCGACTGGACAATGTCCTATGGACGCAGAAATCAGTGCTGAGAAAAAAAAAAAAAACAATCATATGACTCAGAAGAGGTTTTGAGTTTGTTTCTCCCCACTGCTTCTTGTTTGTGAGTCTGTTTCTTCCTCCTCTTCTCTGCTCTTTCATCAGCCATCTCTGGATCATGTTCCTCCCACTTAGCCTCTCTCCCTCCCTCTTTGCCTTTCCATGTCCTTTCCTGTCCTTTTGTTTTCATCCCTCCATCTCCCTTGTTGTCACACCCTCCTCCTCCCAATGTTTCCATCCCTCCTCCTGTATCCCTCCCTCTGTAATCAGAGCTGTGACTGAGCAGTGTTTACAGGGTCCTCCCAGGGGCCTACCAGTGTGACACATTCACTTTACAACTACTCACCTCGCCTCACCCTCCATTCCCTCTCTTTGCTTTGGTCAGATTACAGAGGAAGCAACAGAAAACATCCCTCCCTACACACACACACACACACACACACACACACACACACACACCACTCCTCTTGTACCCATCCCTCCAGCTCCACCCTTAACCTCTCCCACCCCTGCTGCGCTCCCCCAGCAATGGCAGACCATCAGTAGGAGGCCGTCTTATCTCTCTGCTCAAACGGAGCCTCGTCACCCCGGGCATCTTGGTTTGCACAGTATAGCTTGGTTAGACCATCGGACTGAAACGCGACCATTTAACACTGACTGGGAGTGTTGGCCTGCTGTGCGCAGCGAGATAAACTGTGAAAGATGTGTCTGCAATCGTTTGTGTAGGTTTAGAGTTATTCAGCAAATCATATGGATGCAAACTGGAGAAGTCAGTGATGAAACTGACGAGTGCGCGTACCGTTTTTAACAATCAAATATGTATTTCAATGAGACAAGCACAGATGTTTTGCTGAAGGACTTAATATCTCAGGGGTGGAAAACTTCTTCAGTTTTTCCTCAGAGCGCCAAATACCAAAAACTGATGCGTTACAGCAGAGTAGGGGGGTTTTTTTTGTTACTTGTCTATTTGTGTGAGCGTCAGACGAGCTGATTGGTGCTGGAACTGACTGATTGCTCTTGAGGGAAGGTGGTAATTTCTCTGTCATATTGTGACTGATTATAGCTCTGAAATATGTCACTGTTCCAACTCCATCAGAAGTTTTTGACAGGAAGCTTTGATGTGTGTTCACACAGGCAGGAAGACAGACAGACAGCTATCTAGCACCCACTCCAAGGGAAGAGACACAAGTGCCTCTGACTGTTTGCTGCAGACGCCTGTGTATGTTTTAAATTGTCAAAAAATAATTTGCCACTGTGGATGAATAAAGTGTTTGAAAAATGACAGTAGTTCTCCTGTTATCACAGCTTGTCTGCTTGAAGCTGTCAGAGTATTTTATACAACATGTGTTCGAGTGGTAATTGAACACTGGACAGACTGCTGGGGAGAATATCGCCGCTGCAACTTTAATACAGAAATCGAAAAAAGAAGGATAATGGAAACCAGCAAAACTAACACCCAAACAACAGATTATGTAGATGATTTGTGCTTAAAAGGCTCATTTAAGAGCATACTTACATAGAAGTTTTCTTTCTTACGGCAGAAAAATTAAATGTCTGAGGAGATCAAACTACCTCTACAGTTTCGCCTGGAGGCAGCCAGAACGGCATAACAGCAGACGCTTTATAGAGGAGCACTTTATACGGCAATGTTCCACTGGGGACGTGTAACATGAAAACCGAGTCACATCCATTGCTTGTGGGCACAATATTTTGCAAGTCATTTTTTTCTCTGACGCCACACTAATAAATTCAGTTATACGTAGTGAAGCCCACACTGCAGGTGTATTAAATATAGTTTCAGATTCACCGGTAAGGACAACATTTTTTCAAAGAACTCTGCAGCTTGTCAGTGATGGTGTCTTATGGATGAAACAGTTTGATCTTATAGCATAATAATTTGATACTGCAGTTCTTTTGAAGCTATTACTTTTGACTCAAATGGGGTCATTTTTCTCATGGGTCTCTTGCGGATAGGGCTGTGTTAATGACCGTGGGTATTCACTCGTTTTCAGGGGCCAGGCTGGAAGAAATTCAGCTTCATCATCACACTGAATTTGAATAAGGTGCTCAGGGTCAGAGTGTAGCATCATTATCATACTGCTCATTATCATTAACTTGGTTCAGTAAGTTCAGGTTGCGTAGCCTTGTCCCATGGCATAAAGAGGAAGAAGTGGAATACTGGGAAAGCATCATGTTTTAGTGGTGGGCATGATGGGAGAGGTGGTAAAAGTGTAGGATATTGTGGTGTATTGTGCGTAGGGGGAGCTTCAGTCTTCTTTGGGGATGGAGCGAGGGCCTTCCCTGAGCATTCAAAGTGTACCGTGAAGTTTGACATGAGAGAAATTAACGCTCTCCAATGGAGGAAAAGTATGCAAGGGGGTCACTGGGGTCAGTTACCCTGCAGAGTGCAATTCCTCTCCATCTGAGCGTCTAACACCAGCCCTTGTGGGGTATGGCATCAATACTCTTTTATGTCAGGAGACAGCGATCAATGGATCTCCCTTTCCCCGAACGGAAGCACTCCATATTCAGCGGTTGATTTCACGGCTGGATATCCGAAACACCACTTAATGAATGTGTGTGTATGTCTGCGTGAGTGCGTGTGGTTCAGTGTATGGTTGTAGCGTTGTAATTTAAGGTGATTAATCAACATACAGTAGGTTTATTGAACTCCACAGGGGCAGCTGGGTTTTTTTTCAAACTCAAATACAAAGGTAATGAGAACACACGTTCAGTGTTACCGTTCATTAGGCTGAATACACTGCGAGTGTAAACGGCAGTGCAGCTCTTTCATCAATAATGCTGTTTATGTGGATTTATTTATAAAGAACAAATTTTAGTAAAAAGGTTATCGGACAGGCCAAAAAATGTAACTGAATATCAATAAATAATATTGTTGGCTAAATTATACGTTTGAACTGAGTACAGAAAGAAATCTTTATAACCTTCGATCGCTTGGTAAACAAAGAAAGACCTTTTATTTTTTCCCCTTTTACAAAACTCAGTTGATAAAACAAGTTAAATTGGAATTAATTTCACTCCTTATCGTACTCATTAATTTTTCCTTTTTGCCACACATTTAATCATTTATCCACTTTCCTTGTGAAACATTTCCCTTTCCCAAACATGTCAGAAATTTTTATGCATATATAATGAAAAGGGTATGTGCACATCTAGAGCAGTGATCCAAAGGTTTTTTTGGTTTGATTCTTTTTTGTGTGTGTTTGTCTGTGTGTGTGCGCACACACGTGTGTTTAACAGCAGTGGAGCAGCTGAAAGGACTGTGTAGCTAGCTGACTGAACTGAAACACTGATAATTATAACAATAAACTTAACTTGTGTACAACCTTTCGTGCAGAAATTGCAGCTCAAAGTGCTAGATAGCTAAACACAAAGAGCACCAGCTACAAGCATAGATATAACATAAATACAACTACAGCAGTGCATGTAGTGTTAATCATCCATTTAATGTAGTGCATACTGGTGAAGCATCACTGAATTAACTTTGTAACAATAGCTAAAGTCTCGTAGTCAGCAAGCCTGTAACAAACACTAACAAAGTTAGCAAGGTAATGCTACTCAGAAATTCATGGGCACCATGTTCCTATCTTCATCTTCAAGTGCATGCTCTTGTCTTCATGCCCATCTCAGTATGAAATATGCAAAAGGAAACTTGGAAATGTGGAGAAGAAAAATATATTTGACTTTATCTGCTACACTAACAACTGATAGAAAGAATGAAGTTTCTAGAAGCATGAAAAAAAGAAGTTAATGCTAGTCTTTTGAGGGCTAAAAAGGTGAATGCATGATTTGTTTGAATTGATTAATTGTGTCCCTGTGCTTAGCTGCAGGGGTAAATAATCAAAAATTCTGTTTCTCCTGAACACCTACTGGTCTTCCTGCCATGTTGACAGATCAGCTAGTATCAGAGGTATCCACTTAGTTGAGAACCATTAGCTTCTTTTCCACATGCAATTTAGCCTCAGTTCAGGTTAGTTTTTTCCTGAATTTCCATACAAGACATTCTTGCTAGCTCAGGATCTGGTGAAATATCTGGAAATCTTTCGTCAGGGGGAAGAAAATTCCATGTAAAAGTAGTAAACAGATTGCATCATTCTTATGCAACCTATGATACCCAACCATATATGACCTATATAATTGAGTCTGGTGATGCTGTAGGAGGTATGTTGGAATGGATAGTGGTTTACGGGGGTTTTACTCGAAAAAGTATTTAGAGGGAATATCATTAGCTTTCACTTTTGTCACAGTAAAAGTGATGGATCAGCAAAGGCGCTGAATACCAGAGGTTAGGTGACAAGGGAAACACACACACACACACACACACACACACACACACACACACACACACAGTATCTGAGCAGGGCAATGGTTTGTGCATGTAAATCACACCCTTAATGGCCTGTGGAACCGACTGTGGTGCGGCGACTCAGTCTCGACTCTATGAATAGCAAAGCAGATCCAGCTGGAACTGCCAGTCATCAACATAAATAACAGATTAACACTTTTCTTTTACAGATTAAACATTATCTTCCCCGGCACGCTAAATGAATCGGCGCAATTCAGACAGCACTCACTTAGGACGAGACCTGAGTGGAGCAAAGTGGCTGCAGCAGTCATGTGCGCCGTTGAAAGCTCATAAAGGTACATTTGCTAAGCCAATAAACATCCCTGGATTGTCTTTCTTCCATATGCCTCGCAGTTCTACCTCTGATCGCTGTTGCTTTGCAGAACAAATTGAATCACAAAGTTGGAGGCGTGCACGTAATATAGTTCTAAAATGCTACATGAGAGTTACATGAGATGTTGTTTGCATTACCTTAATGTAATGGTGAGTCTGCTTGAGACTCTGCAGATAGCCTGTGAGGGCAATTTAAGCTACAGTATTCACCCATAAGAGCTTCAATGCCTGCTGTCTGGTTTTAAGTTTAAACCTGGAAAAACAAATCTTATGGTGTTATGTGAAAGAGTCTCACAGATGTGTACCATTGGGTCAGCCAGCTTAATAATGTGCTACCTTTGGTGTTACAAATGGCAGAAAATAAATTGTTTCTTGACCTTTGAAGTAAAACTGGTTTCTATGAGGCAGTGTGCGAGCGAAGCCAACGGTGGCTGATGGCACACAGATCAGTATTACTCACCAGAGCAGACCTCCACAGCTGAGGGAGCAATTCGGCCCCAGCGCTGTCTGTCAGCCCTGTGATATACGCTCGAAGAGAGAGGTTGCGGGGATGGGAAGGGAGGTAGGATTTGATGGGTACATGCTGCTTAAACAACGAATGGCCGCTGGGCTTGTGTGTGTGCATGCAAGAGACTGTTCACAGAGAGCAAGAGCGAAAAGCGTGTAGCCTTTGAGGGACTGACTTTTATTTGTGGCACGATGTCACATTTCCAAGCGTCACACCGGCAGTTCTTTGTATGCGCCTGAGGTTTTCTAGCCCACGTTTCTCTAAAATGCAAATGGACCTTTCCGCTTTTTTTTTTTGTCCAATAAAGAGAGGAATCAAGATAGAGTAGAGGCATTGTTTGTTTGTCATCACACAATGACATTTCTGCTCATCTCTGGGCCTGCAGCGAGGTAGCAATTTAAATGTTATCATGGAACGGGTAGCACTGGCAGGATGCAAAAGTAGACCTGGCATCTCTTAGACAGAAAGACCCATTCCTCCCCATGGGCTTTATATACTGCTCCTTCTGTCCATCCGGCAGGAGTTACTACCACTGTTAATAGAGATTGAAAAAGGCGTCCGGGAAAATTGTTTGAGCAATCATAATAAAACTAACAGGATGGTGATGGAAAAAAAAAAAAAAATCTTTCGACTCCTCTGTTAGCTCTTAGGCTGATGGATTCCATAGGGGAAAATGGCTTGTGCCTCTGGTGATTATTAATACGCCAATGAATCAAAAATAAAAATGACATTATGTTTAAAGAAATCTACTTTTTTCAGCAACAGGAACAAAACATTTCTGATTCTGAAGTTTTGATTCTAACTAGTAATACTAATATTTGTGTATTACTATTACTACTTGTAGTTAATCCACTCAACTAATGTAATCACTGGGGGTGCAAGGGTCAAGTGATACATATCAGAACCACTGTGAGCAACAATTAATTAAGTTACACAAGGCAAATGCTAGCTTTAGCTATCGCCTCATCTAACTTGCCTGTAACTCATTTGTTTCTGAATTCATGTACTGTTTTTTATCATCAGCAACATCTACAACATCTACTCAACACCTACACAACATATCTGAAAATGCCTGATTCAGAGGGATGGAACTGACTCAGCAACTCATGCAAACTGCAGCAGAGTGAAGAAGGTGACAAGATGAGAAACTAAGTTCTGATAGAGGGCAGCCAGGGGCTTTCTCCACTGCAAGAAAATGTTTGTGATTTTAATATGCAAATGAAGCCTTTTGGAGCATTTTGAGATTCAAATGAGAGAAAATAACGTCTTGTTTTGATGAGAAGTTTTACTGCATTTTGATTCTTTTACTCACAATGTCTAACAACGCACAAGATGGGCCTGAGGAAAAGTTGGCACACTGGTGGACAAACAAACACGCATACACGGAGGAGAGAGCGCAGAGGCCCAGAGGCAGAGACAGAAGAGGAAGAGATCAAGGAGAGGTGAGAGAGAAATGACAAGAGTAGACACACAGAGGGAGAGAGAGAGAGGCACAGAGGGGTGAGAGAGGGGAAGAAGAGGGAGAACACATTGTGCTTTTCTTTCTTTTTAAGTCTCTTTGCCTGTACAAGTGTTTCACATGCATGTTTGAAAGAAGTAATGGTGTATAAATACTCTGTTAAGAGTAAAAGCCCCAGAAAGGGCTTGAGTTACTTCAGCAAAAGTACAAAAGTATTACCATCAAAATATAGTACCAAAAAGTAAATGTACTCACTATGAGGAATGGCCCATTACAGACTAACATAGATTGTATTTTTGGATTAGAATTATTCATACATTAATGTTGCAACTCATAAATGTGCAGCTAATACATGACTTTACGTAACTGCTGAGTAGATTGTGAAATTCCCCTCGGGTCCAAAAGTCCTGAATGATACAATAATAAAATGTATGTACTGATGTACTGATGACATGGAATAAAAAGCAATGATAAGAGAAGAAAAACAATCCACCTTGTTGGTCATATTTGCATAAGGTCACATTTGGGGAAGCATGTGCGTTGGTCTGCTGCTTGACCTTTGACCTACGGGTTTGATTTGTAGTCATTACATCAAGATAATTGTGTCAGTGAGCAGCTCAGACAGCGCTAATGTGTTTCAGTGAGAGCAAGCAATTATCAGACTGAAGAGAGAAAACGGATGGAAGAAAGGCCTGGCTGGTTGAGTGTCAGGGCACCAACACTGCAACTCTTCTAAAGGTAAACCATACATTAGCTCACTTTACAGATTATCATGCAAAATGTTGAATGATTTTTGCATCTTTCTGAATTTGCATGTGTGAGAGACTTTGCAGCATGTTTTGGACTTGGAGCTGGATTGGTGGTGTGTTGGCCGTTCATATTATCGAGCGCGTCATAGACGGCAGTTTGTGCCCTCCCCGCGGTTACCCTAATGACCCCAATTAGCTCTGATGCCGATTCTGCTCTGGATCTACACAATTCACGTGAACGACCTGGTTGACACTAAAGCGACTGTCGGGTATGATTATGATTGGCTTTGAATTGCAGTGTATCGTATCATTATGAATTTATGTGTATCATTTTTTGGATCAGGTGGTTAAGTGTGTATCTGCATACATGTTGAATCGTCTGAGAAGAGCAGACGCTCATCCCTTCTGACCGCTGATTAAACAGACGAGAATCAGGAGCATTATAAAGATCACAAGGATGAATAATTTGGTTATACTGGCAAGAATGACATAACTCTCTGATCTCAGATTAAGGCTCAGTTTTGGGCTGATGACTTGCTTGTGAGTAAATGTTCATGATGGGTCAAAAATAAATAAATACGAGCAGAATGGCATTTCAGCGCACAGCTGTTCCTTCGTATTAAAATGATCTACTGTAAGATGAACTGTGTGAAATTGCTGGATGCCGTTAAAATCAGCGACTTCCAAATTTAATTTCATTTGGGACATCAAAGCAGAATGGTGTTGAATTTAACTGATACATAAAAATCTGACTGTGGAATGGTTTTCACGACCCAGTAAGGCTGTTTGAATTGTCTGGTTTTCTAATAAGGAATAATTCCAGATGAAAGTCAGTGTGTCCTCACTCCCAGCGTGAGCAGTTTTCCTTTCGTTCTCTGGTGTACTTCCATTTTCCAATGCTGTACGATAAAACTGGTGTTATACAGGTAAATATCTAACCATAACGACCTGCACCACAATTGCACTCCTTCTCTGAGTCATAACTGAGTCATTTTAGATGTGCGTGACTTACACTTCCAAAGGAAATCATTTTGGTTGTTAGAACTTGCTTGAAAAAGTTTCTCAGTTTTCTCATAAGTAAGAAATGCATCAGCAAAGGTATGAACAGACCTTTGCTGAGAAGCCAGTTACCGGCTACGTATTTTGCCGTTCTATTTGGAGGACAACAAGCTTGATTCTTACAAACAATCAGTATCATTGTTATTGTATGAGAACCCTTCATCTTTGCAAGCCACAGAGTACTTCAGCAACAAATGAATGTCTATCACTGTCATTCTGAACTGCTATTTTAAGGAACTTATGCTTTGCAGACATCTAAAGATGTTCTAATTAGCTTGCTCTTCTTATGTTTTCATCTGTAAATATGCTGCTGAAAAATGTTCCTGTCTCTCTACTCAAATTGCAAAGTGATTTAAACTGTCTCAGATCTGTTCACCTGTATTAAAACGGCAATCCAGTCTCAAATTATCTTCTACACCCAGAGCTGTTGATAGGCATAGGAAGTGGCACTGCTGTTACCATACTAATTTCTGCGCTGCCATGCAGTCCAGATGGCCAATCAGAGACCCCATAATAAAACATTAACTTTAACAACGTCACCGCAAGCAGCAAAGAGCCACTGCACTACAACAGTTGGTACATTAACAGCCGTGAATCAAGCGAAGCAGTGTCGGTCTCTGAGTGGTCTTCAAACAGAGCGTTGTTTTAATGGGATCCTCGGGGCCTTACGTATCAAGGCTGGGGGTCGTACAGGGAAACGCCTGCTTCTCTTGGAAATAATGAGGTCATTCGGTGTATAATGAGGCAACTGATGTGGGGGGGGGGGGGGCAGCAGGACACATGGGATTTCAAGCTCTACTCAACATCAATTTGTCGAAACAGGTTTTGGATTGCAATTTCTTTCCCTGTGTTTTCTCCCTGCTGCTCCCTCCTTCCTCCTCCTACTGTCTTTAACACGCTGTAATTTTGTCGTGTCATCAGTACCAGCAGGGCGTGACAACCCGCTGCTTTTAATCATTCTCAATCAGGAGGGACTGTCTCTCTCTCTCCGTCTCTTCCGCCGTCTCTCTCCCCCTTTTCTCTCTGCAGGAGACAGACAAAATGGAGAAGAATGAAACATGCGCGTAACCTTTTCAAGGACAGCAGTGAGGATGGGCTGTCCGGCTAGAAAGCACTTTAGGAAAAGAAAACCACTGGTGCGGTTAATACAGAAAAGAAGAAGAGAGGGAAAATAGATGAGGGGGCCTGAAAGCCGACTATGATGACTTCTATATATAGCCGCTGCAGCGCGTGCTGAAGGCCTGCACCACTAAGACGCCATGCTCTTCCAGCTAAAGGGATTTCACACAGAATATGTGTGTGTCGGAGAGTGTGTGTGCACGCATGTATCTGCATGTGTGCATGTGTTTATTAGGACCAGAGATTACATTGAGCACTGCTGCCGACAAGAGGAGAGGAAAAGAGGAGGAGGAGGAGGAGGAGAGAGCTGACTAGCTCCAGGAGCTGTGGCGTCCTTAATTACAAAGCAAACAACCACAGGCCTTCTCCCGTACAGGATAAATGCTTATGTATTCCTCTGAAGGGCTATTATTACAAAACTTTTGTACTCAGCAATTTCTAATAATTAAATGTTACAAGGACCCATTTTTCTTACCATCATCATATGGATTTTTTTTTTTTTTTTTTGTGTATTATTCAGCAAACAAGGCATCTTTTATTCTTCCAGGACTGGTTTGTTAAAGGAAACTAGGTTGCAAATTATCCCCATAAAAAATGTGGAGTATAGCAAACACTGACTGTAGTGAATGAGTAATGCGAGATTGTTATACTGCCACTAAGAAACTGCATGAATGAAGAAAGTGTTTAAGAAATAAACACTCAATGTTTGTTGCATGTATGGAGGTCCATATTCAGTGGAAGTCACATGCTCATTTCTTTAGCCAGAGAAGATAGATTAAAAACTAGATTTGATGTAACTAATGCAAATTCAAGTCCGCATTTAAATGTTTTTCTCAGATGTTTTCTGATTTAATGTGCACTGTTTCACTCCGGCCGCTTCAGAATACAGCATAATATTAGACATCTTATTTCTTTCCTTTTCAAAATAAAACTTTCAACCGAACAGAAACTCTCTGAGGTTACACAGCGTCCGTCCTCTGTCAGTCACCTCCCCTGGTGAAAAGTAACAGAACAGAAGCAGCAAATGGTCTGCAGCAGTTTAAATAGGACTGTCTATTTTTTCTAAAAACAGAAATGCATGCCACCAGATTGCTCAGATATACTCACACAAGATTTCTACATACAGTGCACTGACTTTAAGTAAAGCAATAATCAACTAGGCTAACAGATAAAGCAAGATGCTTCTGCCAGATATAGCCTACAAAATGAGAAGGAAATACTTCCACACTGTTACAGCTTAAAACTGACAACCTCTCCAGTACTCAAGGCTAAAGTGGTATTTAGACATTTGCTGAATCGAAAAGATTTGTTTTAAGAGCAACTAAGACAAAAACTAAGAAATTAAGAGGACATCTTTTTTGCAGTGATAAAGAAAATGCAGCAGTAATACCCCACTTTAGTCACTTCCTGGTCTACACACAACTGTGAGTTTGACTGAGATTCTTTCATGGAGGGTAAAACAATAATATACAGTTACTAAAGGCAGAATTTGACCTCAGAGCCCTGAACTTCCACAGAGTCCGCCAATGCAGCTCAGAAACACCAAACATGGTGCCGAAGTCTCTCATCTTTCAGCTTTTCAGGAAGAACTTACACAATGGGGAGACACGGCCGCTGTCATTTACAATGCATCCAATGCAGGATATGTTATATGCATATGTAAGCCAATGGGCACAAAATTTGGGGAGCTCAGGCTGGACAGCTCATACTCCCCTTGTCTCATTTTAATAAGAAAAACATCTCCCTTGGCTCCCATGGAGACTGTGAGTGGTGATGGAGGTAAATAAAAGACTCCTGATTGTGAAATAATGAGTACGCCAGTTGCTGCTTGGCAGCCGGCTGCTGCTGTCAGCAGGTTTTGAATCACTGTGAAAAACAGTGGAACGACAGAATAATGGTAGCTATTAAAATTGCTATAAAGATTACCAACATACCCACCTACCAAACACCTCACTTGATGAAAGGAGATTGGCAGATAGAGAGACACCCACTCAACATATTAGTTCATTATGGTCAGAGATGATATCACTGGAGCATTAACTAAGTTATATTCAGAGGCAAATGACAAGGAATGTGCAACAGTCGTGAAGTGAAGCACTGGAACTTGCTCTTATATGATGAAATTGGGCACGGTGAGAGACAGCTGGTGATGTGGAATCACTGCCTCAGTGTAAAACCATACACGGACACACAACACAGACACACTCAAAATCAATAGCATTCCCAAGATGCCCTGAGGAGCTTACTTGGTTGCCATCAATGTAACTCATTTACATTTTAACAGTTGAGGCAGCATTTCCACCACAACCCACTGTATAATTCATGACTAGTCAGAGCTTCGGAAAACATCAACAGGACATGATACCATCACCAGAACCCAGAATGCTTCAATCTGAGCATTCCTCTGTCCTTCATTATGAGCTGATTAAATGCGTGACAAATCAATGATACATATGTATCCAGAACATCACAACTGGCCACAAAGAGCTGGGGGATTTGTAGCCTTGCCCAAGGGCACTCTAGCCACTCGTGTGCTTACCAACACAAGGCCTCAAACCCAAAATTTTCAGTTAAGGTTAGTCGTCTGGCTCATTATGCCATCTAGAGGAGCACTGTTTAAATATGTATGTGTATTTGTTTGGAAGTGCATGTGATTGGAATTTGGACAATTTGGACATTTCTCACTGAGGTTGCAAAGGACGAGCCCCTATGTCGGCTCACAGCTCAGACATGAATGCAAACAACTTGTGCTTATATTTTTGCACGCTGGCTAATGTTCATAAATGTGCGATTGGTTTGAGGGTGAGGAACGCACACATTTGTGTATTTCTGTCTGTACTTGCTTTTCTCGGTGAAGGTGAAAAGGTGATGTCACACATTTCCATTCACCAGTCACAGTTTAGCAATATTTGAACCAAAACATGATGACAATTGTGAGGTTGTTTGTGCTGCCAAATCTGATCAAACCACACCTGCACTGTCCAGAGGCTCTTCGAATGGCAGTGTCGGCCCACCACTGTGCTCCTGACTGACAGATCTCAACAGCTATTGGATAGATTGCAATGACGTTTGGTATAGATATCCGTGGTGCCCAAAAGACGACTCCTGAGGACTATCCAGGGAAATATCTCGACTTCTACTCAATGGATAATCACACCTGGGACAGATATTCATAGTTTCCAGATGATGTGTTCTAGTAATCTAATGATCACTGACTTTTCCTTTAATGCTGCCATGATCACACTTGTGGTTTTGAATGAAGTGTATCAAAAGCTATTGGATGCAATGATGACATTTGGTACACATATTAACAGGATGAATTTTGAGACTATTGAGATTTATGTTGATGTTTTTAATTATACATGTAATTTTGATAATAGTTATGGGTATTTTTTTTTACCAGATATGAAGTGTTGAGAGTTAAAATGAGGGCTTTAGGGAATGTATCTAGTTGAAAAGTACTTAAAAATTGTGAAAGCATATGCCTGTATTCTTGCATTTGAAAGTACAACTCACCGCTTACATCTAGAACATGCACTCGTGTGTGTGTGTGTGTGCGTGCGTGTGCGTGCGTGTGTGTGTGTGAGCGAGAGAGAGAGTTTGAGTGTCAGGTCTGTGCTGTCTGTGGAGTTCATAGGTGCCAGGCCAGAGTTGCTGAGAGCGGTTAATGAGAGAGTTGGCAGAGTTATTAGCTGATCGCTGTAAGTCAGTGATCTGTGTGAGAGAGGATTAGGTTCCACATGTCTTGCTCAACCTCACTGGAGCCAGGAGCTGAGTCTCAGAGAAGCTCATTAGATTTAAATATGGCTGTCTGGAGCAAATACTAGACAAGATGGATGTAAACTGCTATCATGATGATGGTACAGCTCAGGGGGTCAAGCGTGAGTATGTCTGAGTGCAGTGTGCGTCTTTGTGTGTGCTGCTGTGCATGAAAAATGAAAAATGGAGATGTATTTTGCCCCATCACTGCTTCACATTCAAATTTGATTATCCACCATAACAAGATGTTATTCGGTGAAAGAGATAAACATAAGGTGTCACAAGAGTCATTCTGGCAAAATCCACAGACAGTTTGTATTCATTAATTTTACTTGAAACAAAAAAACTTTCACTCATATCACATGGGTGTAAGACTGTCATTAAAACAAAACAACACATGCCAGGTGTAAATATGATGCCTCTGGATGCCTTCTGTGGTTGCGTTGACAGATTACTGATTGCAAAATCTAACTTTTGTAAAATAATTATTCATGAAAAATGTCACCGCATCTCATGGGGGACGTGGTTACAATGCCTTTAGGTGTTAAAATGTTCCTTGACATGACAGCAGACGCTCATTTACGTAGAATATTGGCATAAATTACAACAGCGTTTAAGAAAGAACAATGAACAAATCCCAACAGCAGCAGGTTTGCATTAACACAGCACTGACAGTGGCTACAGCAATGGATTAAACAAGCAACACAGGAAATTGTGTAGCACAATCATGGGAAGGTTCACCTTGTCCCTTTACTGAATAGGAGACCATGGCCTTGCAACTGCTGTGTTCACGTTCTTTTATTCAGCGGTACAGAGAGATGAGCGCAGTGGGCAGAGGGTTCGCAGTGGAGCTCCATCCATCCATCCATCCATTGATTGTTTTCCACTTATCCGGGGTCTGATTGCCGTGGCAGCAGCTTAAGCAGGGTATTCCAGAGGTCCTTTTTCCCTTCAAAGTTTCCAGCTCCTCCTGGAGGATTCCATGATGTTCCCAGGCTAGATGAGCTATATAATCCTTCCAGTGACTTCCAGGTCTACAACGGGGTCTCCTCCCAGTTGGACAAGTCCGGAAACCTTCCAAACGACAGCACAAAAAGAGGCATCCTGATCAAATGCTACCTCAGCTGGATCCGTTTGATGCAACGGAGTGAAGGTGAGTTTGCCAAATGTATGTATTTTCTTCAACTTGCCTAATGTTGTGTCTGCATTATCAACCGTCTCCACCTGCATTATTAACTTGTAGCAGAACACAGCAGCAGTTATTGAGCTTGGTGATGAAAAATGGATCCCAAAATACAACATTCTTCAATGGATGGCAGTTTTATTTCCTGGGGTCAGAGGTCAAGGGAGACTGCTTTGCTTGTTTGGGATTGCTGGCCGCTTCTCTCTCACTGAGGCTTGCTCCTAACAAAGACCGTGTACAAGGCTAAAGTGCACACTGAGATGGACATGTCCTGCAGTGAGCAGTTATTATATAAAATCATGGCCTTCTGCTTGGCATTATGTAACACAGCTGTGAATCAGGGAGATGATGACAAACACACAATGCTGGGGACAGTGTTACTCCTATAAGCCTCCTCTCTCTGCAACTCTTTTTATGTGTTTCTCACTCGTTCACTTTTCTTTCCTCCACACAATGTTTCCTTTTCTGATCCTTTCTTCTCTTTCTGCCATGGCTCCCCCACTACTTTTCCCTTGTCACTTCCCCTGCCCTTCACCCTCCTTATGCCCCTTTTCATGCAGCGTCCATCTATGTTGTTTCAGTGTAACCTTCCAGGTATACTTTCATCATTGCCCACTGACTCGTTTTGTACAGCAAGACTTAAGATAACCCAGACGGCAATCAACCCTCTATTTTGAGCCCCTAAATGAACTGATTCTTCAGCCCCATCCTTTTGTCTTCTGTACGGTCACAGTGAAAGCTGCATAGTCAAACGGGCGCCATGGGTGCTTTCCAAGTGTCTTGGAAAAATGAAGAATACCCGTAATTTGATTTCATTTATGTTTGCTGCAAGCACAATGAACAGCTTCATTGAACAATCTGTCACAGGCTAGCAGCAGAGGCTTTGTGAACTCATGCATTATGATCTCTGAGTGCAGAAATTGTTATTTATTTACCTATTTATCAACCCAACTTTCTCCTCTGCTGTACTCGGCACGACTGCAGCCCCAGACACACAGATAATGACGGAAACACGGGAAGATTAGACATGTGTGTATATGTCCATGTGACTTTCAAGAGAGGAGACTTAAGTGTTAAAGATGTGGAAAGGAGGATATATATATGACCCATGTAAAAACACAGAAACACAGTGCCAGCTACCACACTCGTTGGCCGTCCTTTTACACTGTGTACCATGTGTGAAGTGTCTTTTATTCCCCCTCTGCCATGCCACGGCTCTCTCCACCCCCAACCCCATCCAAGTGAGCCAATCAAGACAGCGCACGATAATGAATTACATAACGACAAATTCTGCGTAATCGTCTCCCCGTCTGCCTCTGTGCCTATGGCTACAGGGACAATTAGAAAAGAGAGCGAAAGATGGGAGAAGATGGGAGAAGGAACACATGAGTGAAGGGTACAGAAGAGAATGTGTGAGAGTAGAAAAGGAACAAACAGGAATAGCGAGAGAAAATAAGAAAATAAGACATTTGACATTTAAAATGTCTTTATTGAGTCATTTAAAGTTCATCTGGCAGAGCGTCGCTACTAAAAATATAGTCCACAGAGCCATGCACACCAGCCCATTAAACAGCCTGGTATCACTGCATTTTTATTCACACGTAAAGCCAGAAGAACCTGTTGTTGTTACCAAGGTTTCGAACAAAATCAAAAGGTCAAACAGCGCCTTCATGCTCAGCATTGTATGCAGGGCTGACAGCCAGTTTTGCTTGAGCAAGGAGGAAAATTGTTCCCTCTAGAGCCAGGAAAAGAAAACACCAAACACAGTGATTAAACTAAAACCACAGCCTGCCTTGTAAAGTGCACGGGGGGGGGGGGGTTAGTAACAGTGTTACTGTGTAATCGCTCATTAAAAAAAACACAGAGTGCCAGGTAGGTCAAAATGTGATTCAATAACACCAGTGTAGATGCCAGCTTCCATCCCAAGTCCTCACATCTTTTGTGGGTGTAGTGAACTTTATATAAGACATTTCATATAGCAGACGAGTCCCTTGGAAGTTGGAGGTGAATTCGCCACTTAATATCAGTCTTTGCTGGCTGTGTTAACACCGACTGACTTGACACAGAGGTCATACACAGACTTCCTCCCAATTTTGGATATATTGTGTGGCTCAACTCCTTAGGGGAAAAAAAGAAATGCTGTCTCCCACTCTCTAAATGTCTATTGTCTTTGGAGACACTGGGGTCAGGTAATGCCACTTCTAATATCTTTTCAGTGCTGTACAGTTGAGTGGAGAGGTCTTACACTGAAGACCCAATGGCAGCAAGCACTGGCCTTCCAATGGACACTCTGGCAGTCAGTGCTCACAAGCTAGCATATAGCTTGCTAGTTAACAAATACTGCGTAAATAAGCAACCTCCAGCGTTCTCCAACAGTTTATGTGACTTAATGCCAAGCAGCACTTCGCTTTTGTTTGTACCTGTGCCTGTTTGTACCCTAATCTTAGTGGCAAGGGAAATACAAATCCCAGAAACTGCATTAAGTAACAAGTTAAAAAAGTCAACTTTTGACCCCTGCACATCACTGGTCAGTCCCACATCACCACAAATCCCATACTGCCTTGTGAAGCAGTTCCTGTACGAGGATGAACAAAGGCAAACGTCACGTTGTCTTATGCTGCTTCTTCATCGTTACTGGCCTCAGGTAGAAACTGTCAAAATTTCCCAGCATTCCACCAACAATATTGTGTCATGTCTTTTTCTTACTGAACCAGAAAGTGATGTAATTTAGATTGAACCCTTCTTCACATATGCCGAAGTTTTGCTTTTAATTCCCTTTAAGTGGCTACTTAAAGGGACTGAAAGGCTGGAAACATCGAGATTCTTTCAGGCCAACATGTTAGTCATGCAGGGATCTTGAAAAAGAAAAGTGGTGCGGACATTTTCCAGGGGAAACCGTCTATTTCAGAGAGAGTTAATGATGACTATCTTCTGGAGAAAAGGGCCATGTTGCTGCTTGCCAAAGTGAATGCTGCCAGGATTTTAGTGCTAAAATTCTGCTCAGTGTCAACCCCAGCTGTGGCTGTATCCAGGACCAGTGCAGGAGGCATCAAACCCACTAAATGTTTAGACAAAGGCCTGTGTGAAGATACTTGGAATTACTGGCCAAAACAAGCCTTTAAGTTTGGGTTTATTCCCTGATGTGTGCACTGCATTAATGATTAGAAAGCAAGAGTTAGTGCGTAAGTGTGTGCTTCGATGTCATGCTTTACTTTTCACTTTTCACACCAACAGCTCAAGTTCAACACATAGCACAGACCAATGGCATCATTTCTAACAGAGAGTGCAGCTGCATGAGCTCCAGTGGCATGCACTTAGTTGATTTTCCACCAATTTGTGCAACTAAAGTTCAACTGATTTGTAAATTGAAGGAAAACAGGCTGAACTCGGTACCACACGCCCAAAGGGATTCTAAGCTATAACAGTGACAATTTTACTGTCGAGGATAATGTTGGAAAAGTCCACTTTCATGCAACTCTGAATTCGCAGAGTTACATAACTGTACTCTCCAGTCCATGATCATAGACTCTTTTATTAAATGAAATTTAATGTTGTGATATTTACAACACAGTCCATAGAATCCTGAGTTAGGTGCGTTGCAGGAACACGGGTTGCTTTTCATTTTGTGTGCTCCCTCTCACAAACAGTTCACTCTTGCATGTTTGGTCTGAAATATGTCCAGACAGAAAACAGTGCTGTGAAAAACCACATAAGAGCTAGCTTTGGTGTTGTTTCAAGTACCAGTGAGACGATAAAATGTGATCCAAGGCCAGTTTGAGTAATGAAGCCAAGAGTTGGACACTGGACAGCAGCATATATACTAAGAGAGTGGATTTTATAACAGAAATGTCATTACATCAGCAAATACTTTAAGTTTCACTAAGCCAGATAAACATTGGAAATGCAGCAATTTGAACAGACGAGGAATGTGTGCTTGAGGATATCTGATTGGCTACTCTGTTGGCCTTGATACATGATGTTGCAAAACAAGTTTTTTTCAGGGCAACCCTGCATTGTCATTGTCACCCCCAGTCTGCAAAATCAGCCACCTCAACTTGAACTTCATGGACTGTGGAACAAATGCATTGCCTTCTGCTCATCTGCATGGTTGGTCATACTGCAAAGGACAAATGAATGGTACTCTACTACTCAGCAGTGTGATTATTGACTAACAATACTCTCAATGAAGCATGTGATGTAATCGGTAAGATAAAAACGGTCAAGTTGAAGCTCCTAACATAATTTTCTGGATAACTGTTTTATATCCTGTGTTTTGTCTGAATAGACCATATTAATCATACAATGAAATACATTTGCACATCTGACTGTACCGCCTGACCGAAGCTGTGTTCCATGACGTAATCTTGAGTGGTAATAAAAACATTACGAAAAGACGGAAATGAAAACAGGATAGAGTGAGAGAAAGAGGGAGATGAAGTATGAACTTGAGGAATGAAAGCATCATCACGAGGGAAAAGGGGTGTAAGATAAAGGAGAAGCACGGAAATGAAAAGTGTGCAGTGAAAGTAACAGGGAGATGGAGTGTGAATGTAAAAGAGGAAAGCATCATTGGGAGGTGCAGCCTGGGAAAAAAAAAGTGAAGGATGTGTAAAGACAGAGACTGAAAAGAAGAGGAAGGGAGATGACACACAAGGAGGACTGCATTAACAGCTTCAGTCCACAGTCAGTGAAGTGTGGACGGGTTCAATAAAAGCTACGTACTGTAGATGCCAGCAGAGACTTGGGCTGGACAGGAAAACTTGACATTGACTAGGTGACATCAGACCTTAAGCTTGTGTAAAGGTGTCTGTGATATTGCTTCGGCTCGACTGCCTCTGACGGCGAATGCAAGAGAATAGATTCAGAATAGCAATTAGCTGCTTGATGTACAGTTTTATGTGGTGTGAAATTGGGTTTTTCAGGTGTTATTTCTCCCTGCATTCACCATAATTTACTCAAGGACTGTCACATAGTGCAAACCAGCTGCCACTCACAAAACTAAGAAAATTCAGCGGGGGATGGCATAATATATTTGAGTGGATATATATATATATAAATATATATATTTATATTTTTTTCCTGCTTACAGTGACTCTGCTGGTTAGTCAGGCATGTATGACACAGAGCAAAAATGCCATCCAATTTCCTTTTTGGATGAGAAAAGGCACCTCACTATCAAACATCTCTCTGAGCCTGTCAAAACAGATTGCTTTGACACACTGGTTTGACACAAGCAAGGGCATCCTCCACTCCTCAGAGAGGTTTGGTAGAAGATACAGAGATGTAGAGACAGACAGCGCTCATAAAACCTCCATTCACTGACAAACCCGATATCCCATAGGAGAAGATGCTGACAAATTGACATATAACTGTACTGTATCTGTCGGTATTTCTCAGTTTCTGATGCAATAACCCTCATACAGTACACACTGCCAGACAGCGGAGATAAAACTCTGTTTCTGACACCCCTGGCCTTTTGTGATGGGTATAAGTCAGTTCAATAAATTAGGCTCACGCGCCCACACATACACACACACACACAGGGACACATCCTCATACACCTCATACTGCTTATGTCATCAAATGTGGTGTTAAATTTGCGCTCGGAGCAAGAATACACTCTACCTGTCACCATGGCAGCTGCATGGGGTGATTGCAATCACACAATCAGCGGAGGCTCATGGGAAATAAGCTTGAAACAATGAGCTCTCCTGAGAAACAGAAAACAGCAGACAGGGGAACAGAGACCGTGAGAGGGAGGAAAGAAGGAAGACGGAGTGAGAGAGAGAGAAGAGCTGAACAAAGTCAGTGAATCAGAGTAACCGTTCGTCTGCAGTGATGTGAATAAAATATCTGCACGTTTGCCATGCGTCAGAATTTGAATGCCACTCCTCCTGGCAGAGAGTAAATGAATGTATGGATAGCTTGAATTATTGAACAACAAGCAGGCTACATTATTAATGATGTATTTCATGATGCAGCTGCGTAATGCAAACCCCAATGAGCAGACAGCGATGCAATGCAACTAAGTGCATTCAGTCAAGCTGCAATGGTTTGTCTATTAATGCCGAATCGTCACAGTCTGCTGGACGCACCCTCATGCAGACTATACAGTATGTAGATTAACACATGTAACGCATAAACCAAAGTTCACAAGCGCGAGTCCCACTTGGAAACTTTTGGCCGTTCACTGTTAGCAACATGTGCTGAAGTTAGCACAAGAAGCTGACTAGCATAAGTCAGTCAAAGTAAGGCGAGCACAACTGCAGCACTGGAGCTGGAAGACCCAATAAATTCAATTGAAAACAGTGCAAAGACAATATGTCTAAAGTTTTACCTCATCATCTTCATTGATTTCTGTTCAAATTTGATGCCAGCAGCACATTTCAACAACCAGTTGGGACAGGTGCAACAAAAGAAAAACAGAAGCCCCAGAAAAGCCGAGTGAAGGAGCCGTGAGTTCAGACATGTCTGTGATAACAGCAGCACAGAGAGGACTGAACAGCTTCAGACAGCAGAGATTACTGCGAAAGAGCTGGAAAAATGACCTTAGAAGAGAGTGTTGGAGATATTAATGTGGAGTTACAATGATGTATGTAGCCATGCTGCTACGCTGGCGAAATTCCAAGTGAGCTGTAGTTTTTTTTTTGTATTCTCACAAAGTAATCGTTCTTAAAC
Organism: Chaetodon auriga; assembly: GCF_051107435.1. Taxonomy (NCBI): domain Eukaryota; kingdom Metazoa; phylum Chordata; class Actinopteri; order Chaetodontiformes; family Chaetodontidae; genus Chaetodon; species Chaetodon auriga. The sequence goes on along the minus strand of NC_135091.1, from coordinate 16,160,114 downwards.
TTTGTTAAAATACCAAAGGTTTTAATTTGTAATACCTGTAGTAGATGTTAATTTATCTAAGAATATGGGAATTAAATGCCAGGAACATGCTTCATTTTCTCAGAAAGGCCAATGAAAGAAATGCTGAATGAACTGTGCTGAATCACAGAAGCTTTTGGAACAGGGGCTGGTCAGCCATAGCATTCTACATCAACATCCACCGGCATTAAGTCGCACAGCAAATGTAAACAACTGGCAAACTATTTCCTGTTAGGCAAAGGCTCAAAGCAACGCAATGTAGAGAGGCTGAACACTTTCCCACTCTTTATGCGCATATTCAATTTTGCAGATGAATGACACTTCGAATACTCAATAAAATTCTTAGCATGCCGATGCGCCACTTCAGTGGGTTATTTACAACTCTGCCACCACAAATCAAGGATTTCTGTACTAAAGGGGATATAACACACGATTTGAAGTGATAAATATAGTTAAATATACAGGTACATGTACCTTAAATATTAAAATAGGTGGCCAAAATCTGAATTTTATTAATATAAATATAGATATTTATGTAGATAAATATATAGTAAACTCTTTTTGGAAGATGCCTAGACATACATTTTGAGAAAATATGAAAATATTCCGTTTCTGTGGTATTGTTTTCAGTTTTTATTAAACTTGGACTAGAGTAAGGCTTCATGCTGTGGTCCCATTCTGTTTTCCAGCTCAGAAGTCCAAGACGTAGTCATCTGCAAGCATCTGTTTGCAATATATATATTTATATACATACAGTCCGGTTGTTAGCAGCCTAGAAGTTGCAGAGTTCCAAAGAGAGATTTCTCCTCTAAACTTCTCAAATGGTTTTTAGTGCACATAGAGACCAAAAGAAGGAGGCTTAAAAATTGCCCAATATTTCACATAAAAGCAAAAGCAAAGATTCTAGAAAAGTCCAAAAAAAACAGAAGAATATCTGTGGAGCCAAACTATGCATTTCATCTTTCCCACCTCTTCCATCAACTCACAGCTCCCCATAATTATCTTGTGATATTCTGGAGGGTCGACAAAAAAGAGCTAAACGAGAGTGGGAGTGAATATTGGACTTTGCCAGGTGGACAGAGCACCAGCTGAATAATAATGTTGCTCCGTAACTGCAGGGTGTGTAATAAGTAAGTGTTTGATGACAAGTTAGCCGTAATATCAGTTATTGAAGTTTAACTTCTAATGGAGTAGCTTATTTCTACATTGTCGTGTTGTTATTTTTACCTGAGCAAGTGACAACGGGAATGAAAATTAAGTGTCAGACTTGCTTGCTAATGAACATAAAAACGCCTTGCTAAAAAAAGACAAGCTCCGGAGTCGTACTCTTTAAAGCGCCCGCAGCCTGCGGTGCCCCTGGGTGTTTGTGGAGCCTGTTCTGCCAGCGGGGGGAAGAAAGGCGGCAGAGTTCCCTGTGGTGCAGAGCTTCGTCCTGCGGGCTTGGAGGCGCAGGCTGGTGCTTGACCTGCCAGTGGAGGATTGTGGCATAATAGGCTCTCTGAGTTATCAGGAGGGATTTTTTTTTTTTTTGCAGACTGTAAAGGAAACAGAGAGGTTTTAAATTCAGTCCTGGAGGAGACAAACTCCCACCTGACCCAATCTTTTACAATTCCATGATGTAACACTCCTACTTATGCCCTAAGCTCATATTTCTCTTCTTCTTTGCTCCCTCTCTTATATCTCTCTCTCTATCCCACCCACTCTGTCTGCCTCTCTCGTACATTAACCCTCCTTGGGAATAAACTGAATGAGTGAACCTGACTGTTTGAGTGAGTCTGCTGTTCAGCTCATTCCCCCTCCGTATCTCTCCACATTAGCCTCATTGCATTTCTTCTCCTTCCCTTCCCCTCTAGACGTAAAATTAGCCTTTACCCCTCGAGCTGCCGCGAAACATGACAACACGATTCACCCCTTCACCCGCCCGAGCCCATCTCGCTGTCATACTCCTCATTCCCATAAGCCCTGCGTGTCCCCGCCTCACCTTTCACAACCCTGCCCTCCACCTCTCCCATCTCTCAGCTGTGTCGCTCCCGCTGTCTCCAGCAGCTACCCCCAGCTGCACGAGAGAGCCATATTTAGCATGAGCTGTTGAAAATGAAAATGCTCTGTTGGAAGATGCCATCGCTGTGTGTTAGTGGGTGAAGTTTCACACTGGGGCCCGGGGTGTGCGTTCTCGCGACTACACAGCTCAAACCGACCAGATGCTCCACGGGGGATGAAAGAGCAAGCATAGCAGTTTCACAGCACTGCTATTACTTCACGCTTCACGAGAGGAAGACGAAGAGGGAGGAGGAAGGAGAGCTAGTAACATATAGTGCCTTTAGAGAAGTGGAAGCTACAACAATGCTGTAGACTAAGAGGCCTCCTCTGCACAGACACAGCCAGCCAGTGTGCTTCTCTGTGGTCGTACGTCTTTCCTTGTTAGCCACTCTGAGGAGTCCTGGACGTCTCTCTGTAATTTATCCCAGAAAATTAAAGTGGGTCTGGTTTGATAGAAGTTGATCCTCTCTCTCACCCTGAGAGCAGTATAGGATCATGCCTCTTGGTGACTGACTGTCAGACAGGTTCTGTCAGCCACAGCGCAGTCAATAGAAGTGCAAACACAGTGGAAATATTATTGCCCCCGGCATGCCTTTCCTAGCCCTGCAGTATACCCAGGTTATCATCATTCACCAAAAAAAAAAAAGATAAAGATAATCTCCAGCACTGTGAATACTGGGGAGGAACATTGAGGCCAAAAAAAACCCCCAGTCAATTCCAGAGAGTTAATTAGGGTTCGGATGACTGGCTGCGGAGGGTGTGGATGAGCAATGTGCTGCTCACCGATAAAGACGATTGGCTCTATTTATTGTTGTTTCCTCAGCCTTTTTCCTACCCAAAAAAAACCTCGTTCTCAGCCTCGGTCAGTTAATGATTGCTGATTGCCTGATTGTTTCATTAATCCGATTACTGGCCAAACTGTTATCTCGGTTTGGATACAGGACATTACAGGAGGAGATGTATGTTATCTTGCTGAGGCAATGGTAATTGTACATGCATGCAACATAGACACATTTTAGAAAATCAAACTCAAAACAGTTCATTAGAATTCTAAAACAACCGTAATTCGTCGGGGATCCTGACAGGATGTTGAGCTTTGGAGTCTGGCAGTTATCCTCTCAGCCAATCACAATCAAAGGCCATGAAAACTGAAACCTGGTTTGTACTAGGCACTGTTACTGACAACAAACCAAACTTTGACGCTAGCACTGACTCTAGAGCAGCCACAGACTGTTGACTACAAAGATTAAATGTTTTAATTTAGACAGTTAAAGTTCAGTGTTTTGTTGATTCATCCACTTCGACCTCCTCCTTACTCTGTCGTCATCACCTGACTTCCTCTTGTGCTGCTATCATTACTCCTCCAGCTGTCACGGCCTTTAATTTGCAAATTTCACATTTATGCTTCTGCATCTTTGGATTTGTTATGTATTAAAAGTATGGGCCTTCTGCTTTACTTTAAAGTAGTTTTTATTTATTAAAAGTATATGTCTTCTGCTTTATTTTTAAAGTAGTTTTTATTTATTAAAAACTATATTTCTTCTATTTTTTCCTTAATTTTTTTTTTTTCTTTAATTTTGCACAAAGGGGCAAAAAAGTCGAACTGAAGTAAACTGAACTGAAGAGACCCGGCTCTGGGCTGCATATTCACCCCCCACGTTTAACTTCCAGCACGCTGACAATCAACACCAGTGACCATCTGCTTCTTTTTTCAGTCTTTGTCACCACCTCTCTCATATCTGCACAAAATGTTTAAAAAGAAACTTGTCTGAACTATAAAATGGCCGTCCGTCACATTGGAAGTCAAAAGAAAGGTTAGAAATAAGAGAAGGTCTTGTGATGTGTAATTTTGAAGAAAAAAATGCTTCTGTTTTTAAAAAGCACTAAAGTACCACCCAGAAGAAACTAAATGTAAAGCCCAGTCAACTCCCCCTCACATCAAGCTTGTTCTTGACATTTAAATCCTCCTGTGGCTGAGCGGGGGTCTGCAGGTCTTTGTCATCGCGAGTGATGTTTCTATCGACTCTCCATTCATACTGCAAGGAGCCATCTCACTGGAGCTCCAATCAATGGACGCTAATGCCTCTATTATAATCCATGCTCTCAAATTAAGGTTGCATTGATCAACAGGCCTTGGGTTGGTACAGTGTGGGGACTGCGCAAGGGACCGCATGGAAATTTCTGTTTAATGCAAACAGAAACTCAGAAAGGCGGCAAGACAGGGTGACGTGCCGGTAACATGGGAACCAAGCGTGTGTGTGTTGGTTTTTTCAAACGCAGTGTTTAATTTGTGGCCTTTCCCCAAGGTTTTTATGTATGCATTGTTGCTATCGGTTTAGAGAGGGTGAGAAAATGCATCACGCGTGTCGATCAAAGGTGTGCTGGATTTTAAATACCGCTGAGCTTTGGGGCGTTCTGTGAAGAAATTGCTGCAGGTGTTTTTCAAATAAAACAGAATTGTATCAGTAAGCCTCTTTGAGCGTTGACATGCATCTAGTTTTTTTTTTGTGTGTGTGTGTGTGTGTGTGTGTGTGTGTGTGTGTGTTGATGGAGAAATGTGAAACATGGATTTGGATCATGTACCACAGGTCAACACTGCTGCTCTGACCTGTGGAGGTGCACCTTGCTCTGTGTCTCTGCCCTCAGCAATGAAATGTGATTGCTGACGTCATCATTATACTTAATTACCGTTACAATTGCGCAGGGACAAAATCTAATTTGCAAAGTAAGAGCAGTTTTGTGTTTTCCATCTGTTTTGTGTCTGCAATTTCTTTTCAAATGAAGGCATTCATCAGTTTACATGGTTCTGTACTGATACTGCTCTTGCACTGTATGGCAAATCAATTAACTGATCATTTATGTCAAAAGAAAAAAAGAGCATGAGATAGCTGTTATCATGGAAATATAAAGCAATGAATATGAGCTAATGTTGTTTTCAGCCACCTAACTACAGTCTCATTTGTTTAACAGAGCAATAATTCCCATGTGTTGATATTCATCATTAGAACTCCGGGTCTGATTAGATAAATACATGATCCTGTTCTTGTTCCTCACCGTGCTCTGTCAGCCAGTCTTGCTCTGCAGCTGCTTCCCTGTCTCCCTCTCCTCTCCGCTCCCTCTCTCTTTCACCTGGAGGCCTGTTATTTATACAGCCACTCCGCTTCCTCTCCATTTCCAAGGCTGACTAGGGCCAACACACCTAGAAAATGAGAGCAAAACATGATGGAGTAGTTATAAATGCACAGTGTCAGGGACAGATGGCAGGAATACATCTGTGAACATTTCACTTGCAGAATAGACTTGCTGAATATACAAGTCACTGTATCTGATAACATAGTGTGACATCCATTCCATTTGATACTGTATAATAAAATAGTACACCATACAATACAGTTGCATATCTTTTAACATAATGTGACGCAATGTAAAGCAATAAAATATAATATATTGCGAAGATACAATACATTGCTGTCTAACAGTGGAAGTACAGAAATTAATTGTATTTTAGTCAAGCAATCTTGATTAATACAGACATTTACATTTTTTTCAGAGGACATTCTACATGACTCTGTAGGAAAAACACAGGTATAAGTAATTCTAGTCTAGTCTAGTCTATTTATTTGTATGCTGACTCACTGTCTCATTGTCATGTGACACTTGAATAAAACGGAGCCATTGTTAATGTTATTCGTAGCACCTGTAGCATCAAGCCAAAACGTTCACTTAAGTCCCGGCATAGCTCCACCAAAGTTCATCTTGATCAAAGGTTGACAACCAAACAGATACTTGATACCCAAATCCCGATCTCCACCTGTAACACGGTTTCACTGCTGCTTTCAGCTAAGACCGGCACAGTTACTAGCTTCTGACTATTGTAGGACATTTAGCAGCCAAATAGCCACATATTTTTTTTCAGTAGTCAGAAGTGACCAAAAACAGAGCTAAAAGCGTAAATATTGAGCTTACGTTTCTCAGGCGGCCAGAAACACACCTTCAAATGAATGATAAATTTGCTCACCATGTGCCAGCTATGGCATGTAGCTACACTGGCTGAAACCGCCCAAAATTAGATTAGAAAATTAAATAAGAATTCTCTATAGACAGCCCTTATACATGTATTACTACCATTATCTCACCATCAAGACACTTGGTCCTACCCCAAATTACATCTTCCTCTGAGGCTTGCTAGCTGCTCATTTCCACTTCTGTCTTGTCATTCTTCTCCCTTTCTCCCGCTATCTTTCTCTCACACTCTGCCTTTTCTGTGGTGACATTAATTACAATGAGGAGCCAGTGATGGCACTCATTGCTTCAGCATTACAGCGGGCGTATTCAGCAAATGCACAGCCTGATGAAGTGTCCACATCGCACTGCACCGTGATTTATCACTTATTTCTGCCACGGTGCTGAGACCAATGAGTCTGATTCTATACCATTTACTGCCATAACGTGTCTCGGACACAGAGAGGTGACTGTGCTATTTCTATTGAGGCAGGCTTAGGGCGTGTGTGTGGAATGATCTCAAAAGACGTAAGGATTGGAGCTCAAAGAAAACGTATATATGGTGACCGTTTGAATGGTACATTGCACAAAAATATTACAGTATGGTTATATGATGTACATTCTGCACATGAGTGGGCTTTTTCACATCTAAAGACACAGTGGGCAACAAGCATGTGTACACAGTTCAGCTGAGTTGATCTTTCTTTGTCATGTATAAGTTCAAAGCAAATGCTTTTTTCATATTGCAAGCCAACGTACACACTGACTTGGGCATTTTTATTCAGAGCTTAATGCCAGTGAGTCCCTCCATACAGCGCCAAGGACAAAAATTTCATCTGTGTGTGATGTCACATGGATGGTAAATCACAGAGGGAGAAGCCATGTGAATGCATGCTCTTATAAGTGAGCAGAAAATCTGTAAGAAGCTACAATGGATATCACAGTTACGGTTTTTCGGGAGGTGTTGAGGGCGAAGACGAGGGTGAAGGAAAACAGGAAGAAAAAACAAGACAGGTGAAATCCAATGAGAGACCTGACAGAAACAAAGACGAACGCACAACAGAAGGAGAACGAGACAAAGGCGGAAGACAAACGAAGCGAAAGGGATTTAGACGCATGAAACAGATTGACAATCAAACAAAAACATAATAAAAGGAGGAAAGAGTAGCATAAAAGAAGTGTGTGCTTTATCAGTTTAAATTAGTCTGAACTCAAAGATGGCAGGAGAGTCTCTAATCCTTTCTCCCTCAGGCCTTGAATCACCTGCCATCCACAAAGTCACCGTCCATCCCACAGGAAAACACTCATTACAGGCTGCCATTACGTTTGACTGCATCTCTCTCCATAACCTTGAAACACTGTTCACTCAGCCAAAAACACTTCAATCCAGCGGGAGAGCAGGGTCAATTGAGTCAATGTCGAGTGACTCCTTACTCCCAAAAGCACCGCAATTGACATGTTTGATTTTTTTTGGTTGGAGAATGTTACAAGGACGAGTAAGTGTTGGTATATCACATGGGAACGTAAAGTGGTGGGTGTAACTATGTGCATTGATCTCAGGAGAGCCAGCTGAAGGAATCAAACCTCTAATGAAAATGGCGCCTGGCAAAAGATCTGACAGAGTCGACGTCCTTGAAGACTTTCATGAAAACGCCCTTATGATTGTTACACGTGTTGTGTTATGTTCTGTCAACTGCTAGCCAAAAGACACTAGAATCCAAGGGGAGAAATCAAAGGTACATTTCTTATTTTCTAATCTCCTCAGTGTGCAGAAATGAGGAAGACTTTCCGACCTCATCCCTTTTTTCTTTCTGAGTTTATTGCCGGTGTGGTTTTGATGCAGGATTGGAGATCAGTTGGGACATAAAACCTAGACATTTTCAAGGCATCGTTGCAGCATTTTTTTTTTTCTCCTCTCATAAACAATTTTAAATTCGAAACAGCCTAGCCTTTAAATAATTGAAAGAACACCTCTCGGCTACAGCCAGTTAAAAATATGTGTACTCATTTGAAATGCATCACACATTACTCAAATTTTTATCTGATATAGTCGTAAATTATGTTACCGAATTGCACTGGATGTGACTTTCCACACCACTCTGCAGTGCTGACCCCTAATAATAAATCTAATCTGCATTTTTCTGCTAGTTTATTTGTAATGGGAAGTATAGTAAAAATACAGCAGGGAGCGACTGATGGCTGGGGAGACAGATCACAGAGGAGGGGAGCTGTAGCTAATTTCATGCCTTGTATTTTTCTGTCATGCATGGCTAATTCACGGTTTAGACCAGCACGATGAAACGCGCCCTGTGATCTTCCACAGTCCCCCCTCGCCTGGGCCTCAAGTGGTGGAGCCTGAACTATCTTCATGCGGGGAGGCCTTGCAAATCCATATTACGGTTTGCTTTCATACATTGCTAATTCAGAGAGAGCCCGATAAAACCAAGGGGGAGACAGTAGTGGCAGTTCCATTTGGGCTTGCCACCCTTGACTGCCTCTGAGATGTAAATGACTATCCACCCCCACCGTCCAATGTGCCTGGTCTTGCTCCATTTGTAATTTAATACCTTTGACAGAATGCGGTAGTTGGCTGAGAAAATATGTGGGGGGAAAAACCTCTTTATCATGTTGTAAAAATAAAAGACTCTTTTAAATGAACGGTTCAATATCTTGCCATAGTGTTGATTTTGTTCACGAAAACTACAACAAAATATATTTGTCAACGTCAAGCTCTTTTTCCATGACTAAGATGAGAGAGAGAGGGACGGAGAGAGAGTGTGTGTGTTTCCGTAAACCGAGTTGTACGCTGGAATGTGTGTGTGCACGTTTAAGATAGATTTTAAGTTAATCTGAGGCAGCAGCAGGAGCTTCAGTCTCAAACTAGTGAGCTAACGAGCTAAAAAGTCATACACCTTGCAATCATAACCAACAGCCTAGTGTGCACCTGAGCAGCTAATTTACTAACTGATGTATTTGGTGACATGAACATTTTGTGTTTATTTGCTTTTCATATTACCATCAAAATGAATTTGATATGGCCTCAAAATCAACCTGATGTGTACCTTCAACTGATGCCATCACTCCACTAGACTTGACACGTTACGCAAAGCTGCATTCTTAATCATTCAACTTTTCATCAGATGATTGACTGATGATTGAAATGTTCAATATAATCTGATGTCTAAAACGTCAACAGGTTTCACTGAGTAAAACTCCACTAAAATAGTTGACTAAAATACTAAAAACTCATTTTCACACTTCAGTTTTCAGAGGGATTAAGCAAACAAGATCGAACGTGTTAATTAGCATGGAGCATGTTCCTTTACTCACTGATAAAGTAATTACCTTATTTTACTAATTAATCAGGAACCAAAGTAATTAGCAGCATTACCCATTACTTTGTTACTCGGCCCAGCTCTGCCATGGGTTACTTTAAACGACTCTTTCATTCTGTGTTTAAACCTGTTGTGCAGGACTGTTTCAGATAAATGAATGTCCGTTACATTCGGGCCCTTGCCGTTCACACAATGCTGATTCAGCCCATCACTGCCAGATAAATCTCTCTGTATTTCACAGAGTACCAGAGTTTTTATATCTGATGTCTCAAATTGTAATTCAAACTGTAATTCATTAAACTACTTACTGAAAAAGGAAATTATATTACTCTAACATGTTACTAGTCAGTGCATTACTGCCTAACAGCTTTAGAGGTACTGGCAGACAGATTTTGAACTTTGTTCAGAGCCAGGCTACCTGTTTCCCCTGTTTCCAGTCTTTATGCTAAGCTATTAACCTAATCAGTGGCATCTTATTTACTGTATAGACATAAGAGAAGTATAGAGCTTCTCATAACCACAAGCTAGAAAGTGAAGAAGTTAGATGCTGGAACATTCCTTTAAATGAATGCAGCATTTTTGACTTTCATTTCTCTGAATAATCAGTCAACATAAAGGTTTTGGTCTAATGATATTCCCAAGGGCTTGAGCGGCATGTGCCAGCATTATATCATTAAATACCAGCTTTACACGGTGGAACAAACCCTGAATCTCGCAGCTGTGTCCCTTCTTCCTCAGGAGACGATGCCAGCTGATCTGCTACCAGGTATGTGTGGGGCACAGCTGCACATCCTACCTCCCGTCTCCTTTACCTGTCGAAAGCAGTTAGGGCGGAGTGGCCCCATCACACCACCCGCTACCGAAACATGTCGTCTGGTTGCTGTGGAGAATGCAGCTGTCCCTAGGTGAACCTCGCTGGCACTTATTCTGATAATGAGGTCCATTTCAGAACACTGCCTGCCTGTGGTGGGGTAGTTAGGGGTAGGCTTGAGGGAACATGGGTAGGGGGGGGCGAACGGAAGGAATGAAGATGGAAAGGAAGTGCGGAAAATTGGGGGGTGGACCGCCTCAGGGAACCTCCATGCATAAAGATGAAAGCACAGGGGCCATCGTTGCTCCAACAAATCAATCAGACAGTGGTTGGAGGGTGCAGCTGTCCTGGCAGTTCCCCAACTGTGACAGGAATATGTGTGTGTCTGTGAACTGATTTGTGTGCAGCTACGTCCACTGACATACATAGAGGAAACGTGCACTCTGCCACAAACACACACTCACACTGTACTAGATTCTGCCTGTCCAGTCTCATAACAAGTTAGTCGGAAACATAGTTCTGCGATTGCTTGGATAATCGTCACACCACCAACAGCAAATGCACTGTGCTGTTGCAGGTGTTAAGCATAACAGCTACAAGTTCTCTTACTGCCATGAGAGACCCAAGTGCACCATCACCAGTCCCTTTTTCTCAAACTGAACTGTGTTACCTTTACTGAACATAAAACGGGGCAGAAAATGAGGCTGAACTGCAGAAGCTTTCAAATCCTTTGCTTCACTTCGAGGGCTCTGTCTCAAATCTGGAGCGATACGTATCTCCACTGCCGGAGACGCTGCTGCTGCTGCTCACTATCAGCACTCCTCATCGAGCGACAAGCTCTGGAGATTAGCCCTGTGTGCTGCTGCTCCCACTAGCGCCGCCTGTATCTCCCCTTCCCCTTCTCAAGGTCACATCAGCGCCGAGGCGCCGAGCACCAGCGCCATGTGCGCGAAAGGCATGAGCGCGGCATGAAATGAGGCCTATCAGAGAGCAACTTGTTTATTTGAACACAAGCAGCATGTTGAGTAATTGCGTGAAAAGGCTGACGATGTGTGCTGAGAGCATTTTAATTAGCTCTCGTTTGCCCTCTCAACAACGAGCTCTCTCCGAATGACAAAGCAATTTTGCGTCGATTAGGAAATGAATGACTGACTCTCCAAATTGGGAGGCCGAGGACAGGACTGCTGATGGGAGTCCGCCTCCCTCCCAGCAGCCTGAATGGGATGTGCACTGCGTAAGTTGGATAAAGTCCAAATCCAGAAGTGGGAATAGTATCTCAGACAGCCCTCCTGCTGATGTAAAGAGGCCCTGACTGTCCGCTGCTGGCTCCCTCTCTCTCACCCTCTGCTAATACTTCCTCTGACATTCACACAGAGCTGCACACAAGCACACTCGCAAAGGAAAAACATACAGTCGGCTACAAAGCTACAGCATCATCTCGCCATTTCAATGTCTGTCTCTTTGTCATGCAAAACAGATGCAGTGTAGTCGAGCTCAGTCGTGGAAACACCTGCAGGCATCTTTGTTGTCACTTGTGAAAGTGTATGTGCTTGGATTTGTGTGTGTGTGTGTGTGTGTATATAAGACTGACAAGCCAGCTTTGAGTGGTGCTGCCATCTAGTGGTGAGTATGAACTGAAAACCAGGCTGCATCTGATGTGCATGACATGGTTCATTCATCACATAATAACCCAATGGGTGAATAAACACAGAGCCATATCACGTACTCATCCTTTAATTTATGAAAAAGGGGAACATGCAATTAAACAACTATGCAATTAAGATTCCATTTCTGTGGAATATCTTTACATTAGCTCCAATTTGGCTAATAGATTGTTCAGTCTAGCTGTTACTGGATGAAAGAAAGTGTTTAACATATGATTCACAACCTTAACCAGGCAGCAAAGAGTATGTGATGTGTAAATGTGTTGAAGCTGTTTGCATCACTGCATAAACTACATGGTCATAAACACTGAATCATCCGTTCTGCTGCAAACCTAATCATCCATTCCGATGACCTAATTATGTCCATAAGACAAATGTAGACATATTTTTCACAAAATAGCTCTGGGATCCAAATCGGAATGAGAAAATACTGGTACACAAAGATGAAGGGTGGCATTTTTACCTAACAGTGTGTCATGCAACATCAACACCCCGCAGCTCCTTTCTCCTCAGGGCTCCCATAGCTGCTCCCCTTCCTTTGGAGTAAAGGCAGCGCCTGCAGTTTATTTAGCTCTCATAAGCTGTGCAAGCCCCCTCCTGACCTTGATTGGCCCTGTCTTTCTCTGGACTCCATCCTGGTGCTGGCAAAGAGGAGCAGTGAGCAGGAGTGACTGCGCTCTGGGAAAGCCAGATAGCACGGCCCCTGGCTTCAACAACAGTGGGTTAAGGTCAGTGGTAAAGGGTAAGGAGAATTTATCCGCCATTAGAACAGCATATAGTTTCTCTCAGTCTGCTCTTGCGTCTCTTAGCCTTTCTGATATGTCTTTTTTGTATCCATCTTATTTCCTTTTCCCTATTTTCTCCCTCTTTTTTTGCCAAGGAGGTCTTTTTAAACTATATATACTCAATTAAAACCCTAACAGCAGTGTAACCATGAAATTTGAAGACAGTTTAGACAGTGAGCAACTAATGACCAATCAGGGATGACTAGCCAGCACACACAGTAGCTCTCCATACCTGTCTCCTGGATTTACGAATGATGTTTTCCCCAATATACAGGAACACACATCCATGTAATTCAAACTGATTCCCTTCATCAAAGCAGCTGCAGAGGGGAGCAGCAATGGCATTCACTGTGTAACCATATTTGACAGGTAACGATTGAATGGACTTCAACTAATCTAAGAGCATCTCCCTGCCATATATAATCTTAGGTGGCACGTAGTAATAAAGAAGCTTTGTGAGGTTGTTATATCAGGTGGAGGGCTGCAGTGGTGCCATGAATAAGCAAAGTGCCACTCCAGCATTGCTTCACTTTGTCAAACGCGCTGTACCTCATGCAGTAAACGTCCTCTCGAGTATCTCAATTTGTGTGTGTGTGCTTTCATATTATGCATGCATGTGTGTGTGTGTGTGTGTGTGTGTGTGTGTGTGTGTGTGTGTGTGTGTGTGTGTGCCCGAGCCTGTGCATTCACCAGACTGGGAACTGGCAGGCTGCTGACCCACTTTGGGTTGTTTTCATTTTTCATTCACTCCCCATGAGCAGCCACAAGGCTCTTGCTTTCTCTCTTTTTATTTTCCTCTCCTTCCCGTTCCCCTCCCAGTATTTACCTGGTAATAATTGTGACATGAATCATTTCCGACAGGGAGGAGCTCAGCTTTGAGAACAAAACTCTGCTACAAAAGCCAGGGAGAGGAAAAGAAACTTTGTTTTGATTCCCACAGCTCAAGAAACCGATGAGTTTACAAGGGCTCCCTGTGTCTCACTGTTTACCTTTTGAGTGATTTTAGTGGGAAACACCAGCGTCTATGGTGGGCAGGGAACACAACATGTTGTATGCAGGGAAAAGACAGTTACATCGTATTCTTTTTTTCTTCTTCAAATGTAGATTTGTGACACAAATATAGAGGTAACAATGCAGCAATACTTTAGCAAAGCTGCACATACCTGAAATAAAATGGGTTGCATTGTATTTTTGCTGTATATCAATGGTCACTCTGGAAGAAATGTGACTATTTGTATAGAATTGTAGATGATAAAACAAAATATCAACATATGTATTACCCAGCCAGAGAGCTGAACTAACTGCATGTCTTATCCATTTCCACCACCATCATTTAAAATGTCACTTGGATATTATAATATGGTCCGCACCTGCTATGGTGAAGGCCCACTGGCACCGTATGCTCGGCATGAGAGCCCTGAGTTGATGCGATATGGAGATCCTCTTGGATTTGCTCTCTCTGGACATGTTCTACGGCGCCTTTATCGCTGATGCTACACAGCGATTTCACTGGTTGAAAGGAGCGCGAGTCTCTTGATGAGTCTCGTGGTAATGGCTACCCATCATGTTCCAGTGGCCACAGTGAAGGCACAGTGTTCAGTTTTATCAACAGAGAGGAAACATGTCAAGGCTTAATCTACAGCTCACAAGTCTGGATAGATTCCAGCTTATCTATCAGAGGTCCAAAGGAATCTTTGGGCTGGAGAGGCTGGAGGTGCTCACTTGGTGGCTGCATGGGCCGACAAGACATTTGAGCGTGCTCATCCATGCTACAGCTGGTTGCCAATATCTAAGCCATGTTGAGGTGTTTCTTGATTGTAGGGTGATTATGCACTGCATGTTTGTTTTTTGCTCAGTTCGCTTTGTAGGGGTAATCACAAATAATCTCTCACAAGGAAATAACAGTAAATGTCATCCCCAGCTATTTTCAGGAATTACTGCAGGGACATTTAAATTAGTTCAGGTTTAATTTGGTTCACTAAAATGGACCTGAAAAATGCTTATTTTCATTTCTCTGTCGCACTGAAGCCCAGGAGGTTCCGTCATTTTGTATTTCAGGGATGTGTCTACAAGTACAACATATTATTCAGCTTTTCCCTATTCGCCATAGCTCTTTAAAAAGTGTGAACACAGCACTTGCTTTTACCAAAGGTCTGTCTCAGAAAAGTTCTCATTCTACATTTAATGCTAACACACAGGTTTTACGATAAATCAGAAGAAAGCAAACAAGGGCGAGACTGGGGGACCATACTGCACATGACATATATGCAGTTTTTCTATAGGCTGAGGGTCGACATGACAGACACCAGTAGCCACTGCCCTGGCAGAAAGGGGAATGTGACATTGTTAGAGGAAAAATAATGACCCTCTAACAAGCTTTCCCTGCTACTCTAACAACTGCTGAAGACCTCATACATGAAGAACACACGTTCACGGGGACAGGCCTTGTAGACTTATTAAGACTGTTATTAAGACAGTGCATGTACGGTACATAATGTTCTGTGAGAAGGAGCTGGTTGCACCTGCTCTTCTTCAGCGCAAACTTCAACTGGTTAGAATTTAAAGGACCGGTGTGTACATTTTAAACATCCTTCTTTTCATTAGCCTGGATTGAGCTCTTTAATTCTACAGAGGGAGCGGGTCCTCTTCCACAAAGTCTGCCATCTCACACTTCCATGTTTCTATGGTAGCCCAGAATGGACAAACCAATGAGGGCCTTTCACATTTTTTGTGTGTTTCAGCAGGCACAGCAGGGGACAGCGAGGTAAGCAGTAGTATTCAGATGGTTGCAGTCTGCAACCTCACCACCAAATGCCACTTAATCCTACACACTGGTCCTTTAAGTGTTTACTAAGTGGCAATTTAGGCATCACTTAATTAAATGATCTGCACCACAAAAACTAATTCTTATGTAGAGATTAGCTGTTACAAAATATTTACCCCCAGTAACTGTCAGGTGTAAGTACTGTGGAGCTAACCGGACAAACTGGCAAAGCTAACCTTAGTTTGCTAAAATATAATCCATTTCGAGTAAGAAGAAATAGATGCACTGTGGAATGTGATGGACATAACTGACCTGACACTTTGTAAATGTTGTTTATTAATGATGTAAATAAGGATATTAAATTTTAATTCTCAAAATAACACAAAATACCTTACACAAGAGTAGCAGTCAAGTTAAATATATTGTTTGTCTTAAAACTATAGTTTGGCTACAGCTTGCAATGCCACAGTGACTTCCTGTTTATGTAGCTTAGCTGATTGTTGCTTTAGCTTGGACAGTGCTACATATGTGCACATTAATACAGTATGAACTGGCCTATTTATACTTGTAACAAACAGTGTAAAGGGCAAATGATGACTGCGTATGTGTCTGTTAATCTGACGATGCTCTCCTCCACTTTGATCTCTCTCTGCCGTGCTCCCTCCGTGCTCTGCAGTGACTCTGGAGATTGGGCATGTGATGAGGTACTGCAGAGCATGTGCTTCCTTCCTCAGCCCCACACACTTCTATTACTGGGAGCATTAACATAGCCGGTAGCTCTGCCACATTCATGTCGGCTCACATCAAAAGCCCTCTGCCACAAGCACGTGGATGCCCCGCCCATTGTTAGTCTGGCCTCATGATGAGAAAAACCTTTTTCCTTGTTGTCATTGTCTGACCTTAAGATGATGGTTATATTCCGCTAAATACTGCTTCTCAGTCAAAAGAGAATTAGCCTCGACCTTAGCCCTTGTCTTTGATTTGTAAATCCTACTCAAGAGACTTTTTTCACAGGTTATACATTTCATTCAGAGGATCCCATTGAGAAATTCAAGGAAATTCAATGAATTTTTCAATAAGGCTGCTAGTGAGGAATATGACATAACCACTGTATCAGATGTGTCCAAAAAACTGAATTCAATCATCTCCCACCATCCTGAAGAAAACACTCAAAAACCTAAAGCACGGCTTACAAACTCCCTGGAGGGTGATTTCATTTGAGTGAATCGGTGCCCGCTCCATCAGTTAGCCTGCAGCAAGTCCAGGGAGGGGCACACAGAATGGTATAGAACTCCTCAATGCCAAATGCCAGGCACGGCCTAAAAGAGAAGCACCCAGATGATTGGGTTTATTAAAAGCTCTCTTGTCCCGTGCCGTAGCTCTGTGATTGATCTCCTCTGACGTGTCCTTTTACCCTGTGTCACATTAATAAACCACGTCTCTGCTGAGAGACTGACAGACTGCCTCCTCCTCCGAGAAGCAGAGGGAGAGGAAGGAAGAAAGATGGGAAGGGAAGGGAACAGAGACAGAGGAGACACAGGGATGGAAAAGATGCAGACACCCAGATAAAAGTATTAGCATAGGAAGGAAGAAAGAAAGGCAGACGCACAGAAAGGCAGAGACAGAGAAAAGCAAAGGAGGAAGACCAACGAGCACAAGTCATTCACAGAAGGGATGTCACTTTTATTGCTGATCATTATGGCAGGAGAGCCCGAGTCAAAATATTTATCACATTCATCATAACAGCAGGGTCTATTATGGCGACATTACATAATTCTCCTATTCCACAGCAAAACTCATTTTGCAAGCTTTTATGTTCTCCCAGTGTTTAGTGGTCTCAAGTGAAACATATATGCCTTACTGGCAACCGAGACTGAAGCAGCTTGAGGATTTCCTTCCAGCCATTTTGCACAAGATAATGTTGGCTGTCATTCCTGCTTATGCTGCCTCATTACTCTGTACATAGAAGCAGTTAGTGGCCAAAAAAAAAGAGTCATGCACAACAGGAGAAACCCTGGTATGGAAGACTGGAGCAACCAAGTGCTTATCAGTGGCCCTGAGAATAGACGAGGATATGGCCCATTCACCAGCGTCCTTTCTTTAAAAAACTAAATTCTAAAGAGAGAAGGAGCTCAGAGCAGTCACACTCTCCGATGTAGTAAACCACAGACAGGCTGCGAGGATGTGTGCAGCAGCAAAGGGGGGACTCACTGCTACAATGTCATGATTATATGTGGACATTTTCAGTATTTAGAAACTAAGCCATTTGCAAAAATTACTATCAAGAGGTAAATTTGTTTCATTCTTGCATTTTCAAAGCTTTTCTTGCAATGCAGCACAATATAATAGGCATATGTGTGTCCTGGCTAACATGACACCGGGATTCCAGTCAGAAACAGCAAGTAGCAGTAAAAATGCTGAGAGGATACAAAGTTCGCATCAGTGGGCAGCACAGATTAAAAGCACAGAAGTCCCCTCACACAAGTCAAATTGGAATTGAAAGGAAAGCAAAATTAGCACAATAGAGATTGTTGCTGCTCACTGTGGATAGTCCTATTAGCAATATCAACATTGAGGGAATTATTCCAGTTTATCATTAAAATATACTAAAATATCAGACACTATATGCCAGATATGTTAAGTGTCAATACCAGATTTAATAAGTATTATTCATTGACTGACTGATCTATTGATACTGAACCGACCGTCACTTTTGCGACCATTACTTCTGAGTCACAGTAGTTCAGCACAGGTGTAAATAACAAAATGAATGAAGGCAGTTTCAGTGTGCTGACATTGTTCATGCTGGCTCACTGTCACACTTTCACAGCACAATAGAACCATTGTTGTTGTTGTTAGTGACGCCTGTGCTTTTTCTACTGTGACAAGGCAAAAATCTCTGCTGAAAAAAAAAAAAGGCCTTTTCTTTAAAAAAAAAGAAAAAGCTTTCCCTTCTAATTTTGTGGATATCCTGTCTATGGAAGAGATCTGCTTGTAACTCAAGATGAAACAACTTGAAATGACTTATGAATAAATTATGAATGGATTATGAAATAATATTTGCTGAGAGTGTGTGTAAGCAAAGACTTGCGTGAGTTTCTTGCTGATTGCACTTTGTTGCTCTGTTTGCTATATTGCCCGTCTCCTCAGCTACTCGGATGCAATTTAGCAGAGTCTTCAGTGAGATTTATCACTTTAGAGAGAAATTATGCAGGGAAATACAAACTGCTATGTTAAATTACTTTTAAGCTTGTCAGGAGAGGCTGAAACTTCTCCTAACTATAATAGCTGCATTTTCCTTTTTCTTGAAGGGATGTGAAATTCCCCGACAAAACTACGAGAAACACTTTGGATTCTGACTTATAATAACATAATGAAATTTGGGGGTTAAGTTATAATCAAGTTGGTGTTGAGGTTTGACAGTTTTTTGGTGGGATGTTACATTAACAGTGTGATGGTGACCCTAACACGGTCCTGTCTATTCTATTCTACGCAATTCTATTCTTTCTCACGCACAAATAAGCTCTATTGGCATCAATTTTTGTCACATTGCCAAAGCATAAATTCATGTTGTTGAATAATACGTTAAAAAAATAAAAAAGAGAGAAATCTAATCCCAAAACGAAAAGAATCGTAAACAGTAAAATCATTTAGGATACATATCTAAAACAACAAGGTGAAGTAAAACTACGTCGTACAATCCAGCCTACACCGCGCATGCGCATTCCATTGCTAAGGAAGAAAGGAGAAAATGTCTTTGACGAGGTGAGTACAGCGACCAGGCCTTTTGTGTTTTTATTGTATAATCACTTGTATAATATGTCGTTCCCACTTTATGTTGTACGGTGTATAGATTACCTTCAAGATTTCACATTGATATTTTTGGTCTGTCTGCTATAGTTTCTTTGTTTTAGTCGAAGCTAACGGCATCAGCTAATGGCAGTTAGCTGAAACAGTATGTCGTAAGCTAATGCTAAACGTTTGGCGTTAACAGTTAGCTAGCGTTAGCTAGTTTAGCGGCACGCAGCCGTGGGCACAACACGTTTGTCAATTGCGTGGTAGTGATGTGCTAGCATCGTACTTCTATTTGGTACTTGAAAATTGTAACGATATGAAGCTTGTTTGCTAGCTAGCTGACTAACAGTTTTAACACTCCCCAAACAACGAGGGTACTCGGTGCCGCTGTCGGCTAACGGAAGCTAAGGCTTACAACAGTTGTGCTGCTGTACAAAACAGTCAGACTTACATGGCTATTATTTGTGTCCAGCTTTTTACCGGCGCCGACCCAGCTGTCTCAAGACCAGCTGGAGGCAGAGGAGAGGCTCCGGGCCCAGAAGTCCTACTCCACCGCCTTGGTGTCGTCCCGCAGAGAGCCTCCTCCATATGGACATCGACAAGGCTGGGTGCCTCGTTCACTTGAGGTAAAGCGTGCTAAAACGACTCGGACGGATTTTAACATATTTGGTGGTGGTTTGGGGATATTTCTTGGCTGATGTCCCACACTTATGTCTTTAAAAGCTAATCAACACCACCTCATTGTTGCTGTTACATCTGTGCTTCTGTAGGATTTCGGAGATGGAGGAGCTTTCCCAGAAATCCATGTGGCCCAGTTTCCTCTGGAGATGGGTAGAAAGAAGAAGACCTCCAATGCCCTGGCTGTGCAGGTGGATGCAGAAGGAAAGATCAAGTATGATGCCATCGCCAGGCAAGGCCAATCCAAGGATAAGGTACACAGACAATAGACTGCTTCAGCAGTCAGCAATGATACTCTCAACACACAGTTAAAAGATTCATTCATGCATTACTTAAAAATGTCAAGTTAGATGACATTACATGACTGGTCAAATTCTGCAGTCATTGCTTGTTGCGTTAGTTATTTCTAAGCCTTTCTCATCTTTCATCATTGCAGGTGGTCTTCAGTAAGTACACAGACCTTCTCCCGAAGGAAGTTCTGAATGAAGACACTCCAGAACTACAAAAGCCTGACGAGGAGGCTGTGAGAGAGGTAAACCACGTTCCAATGTGTATTCATGGAAACACAGGCTTAAGCTGAGTTATTCCTGGCGCTATAGATTTGACTACTTAAGGATCATATAGCCTTACACCATATACCCAAGGAGAGCATTCAGTGTTTGTAGAAGTCAATTTTGCAAACTTAGAAAATGTTAAAACGATGTGTCACCATAATCTCAGTCAGAACTATTTGTGACCACCTGTTATTCAGTTTTTGCTTTAACTTTTCTGAGTTTGAATGAGGTGAATCTGCTAATCAGTCTACATGTAAACTTGTGTCATCTGTAGCTGACAGAGAAGACCCGTGCTGCTCTGGATAAGCAGGTGTCTCAAAAGATCGCTGCTGCCATGCCTGTAAGAGCAGCAGACAAACAGGCTCCTGCACAGTACATCAGGTATGTGTCACAGTTTGAACAGTTTCAATGTTTTAAAATATGAGTTCATTTAATGCTAACATCACGTGGGATTTATGGTAGTGATGAGGTGACATGTGATGTTATGAAACTCTTAAGAACATACTATTTATTGATTTTAATGGTCGTCACTTTCGCTTGTATTTGTGTACCTGAGTGAAGTTAGAAGTTTTACACATGGTGACACATATTTTCTTTCCCTTTTGCCTTTCCCCAAGGTACACCCCATCGCAACAGGGAGTAGCTTTTAACTCAGGGGCCAAACAGAGGGTGATCCGCATGGTGGAAATGCAGAAAGATCCAATGGAACCTCCACGTTTCAAGTAAGTGAACGTGTGTCTGACTCTGGAATTTGAGGCATTTCAGTTAATAAAGTCAGTGTTACATTTTTTTTTTCATTGTCTCTTTAGGTGTTTTTTTTCTGTGTGAAGAGTGCTTGTTGTAGTATGTTAATCTGAATTGAGCATAAAGCAGTAGCCAAAGGACATCTAAGTGAGAATTAAGTACTAAGACGCAGAAGGATTTAAAAGAAGCATTAAACAATTAAAACCCAATTGAAACATTTTGGTGGGATGTAATTCATAACCTGTTCAAGTTCTGTCTTGAGCAAGATTCCCTTGAAAATCTTAATGAATAATTCTAGTAATGATTGCCCATTTGCCCTTTTGATATATTTAGATGTCTAAAGTTGGCTCCATTATAGAAGGACCTTGGTATTATAGAAAAGTCATTTTTGACCAGAATGTCACAATTTGTCTCTTTCGTTTTGCCTGTTATTCCTGTGTAATGATTTATCTTTTCAATTCCTGTATTTTCTGACCCACCTCAGTCTGACAAAAATGATGAAGAGATTTGATGGGTGTAATTTTGCGTTTCAGGATCAACAAGAAGATTCCCCGTGGACCTCCTTCTCCCCCTGCCCCCGTCATGCATTCCCCAAGCAGAAAGGTACAGTTTGCAGAAACGTTAGAAGCATTCCACTGCTTTCATGCATGCATTGAAAAATCAAAATGTCATCGCTTGCATTGCTCAAAAAGTATGTTTGACAGTGTCTCCCTTTTTGTTGCAGATGACAGTCAAGGAGCAGCAGGAGTGGAAGATTCCTCCGTGCATCTCCAACTGGAAAAACGCAAAGGTAAGATGACACTAGAATTAACTGGAACACTTGACTATTACTTCTGTATCTGAATGTCAGACACATTGTAAGTCAGGCAGCCTTATTTGTGTTTCTAGGCTTTTTTTTTAGTTGGGTTTCAATACATTGCTTTAATGTTAGATTTTTAGGACCCCAGATCTTGTCATGGTAATTCCCAGTTTCATTGTCCTACTGCCTTTTTTTAAAATCCCTGCTAATTTTTCCCCCTCAATCTCCTTAATATCTTTCAGGGCTACACCATTCCTCTTGACAAACGCCTGGCTGCTGATGGTCGGGGGCTGCAAACAGTTCACATCAATGAAAACTTTGCCAAGTTGGCCGAGGCGCTGTACATTGCTGACAGAAAGGTGCTCCATTAATGTCCCAGAATTGTTTCATTGCATAAAATGTGTATCTTTTTTAACCCATATTTAAATTATATACTGAAACCTGATTGCTTCCATAGGCCAGAGAGGCAGTGGAGATGAGAGCCCAGGTAGAGAAGAAGATGGCCCAGAAGGAGAAGGAAAAGAAGGAGGAGAAACTGAGGGAACTGGCTCAGATGGCTCGAGACCGCAGGGCAGGGATCAAAAGTCATGGAGACAAAGGTGAGTCCTGAAGATAAGGATTATTTTGTCATGTTCGTGTGCGTGCGTGCGCGCGTGCGTGCGTGTGTTTGTGTGTGTGTGTATACGTACGTGAGTGCAGCAGACTCTGTTGTCAGTACTGTCCAAATCTGAAGCATGAGTGGCATAAGTGATGACACCATTTTCCCCCCTGCCAGTGTTGACAGGACCAGTAGGCTGTGAAATGATGTGTCTGCTTCCCAGTTGATCATTTACATACACCTTAGAAGAAAAATCGATGCCGTGTTTCCTGTTTTTGACTGGAAAACATCACATCAAATCAGAATGCCAAATCTGAAATGCTTCTTAAAAAATGTTTTGGTAAAAATTCCCTGTGACAGCTGAAAGTGTGTATCAGTCCCCTTCCTCACATTTCTTTCATTTCTACACAAATTTTTTTTTCATTATCCCTAACATCACCTACAATCCACCTCCACTTTTCCTCACCTCCGTCTTCTCATTTCTCTCTCTCTCTGTCCCCATGTTTCATATCACTTCCTCTGCACCATTTCACATCATCTGTCTCCCACTCCTCTCCTCATGAGGGATTTATTTCTCTTTTTTGTTTTTAAATGTCCTTTTTGTTTCTTTGCACCCCGTTCTCCCTCCTCCCCATTCATCCATCTCCACCCGTCTCACGCGGCAGGTGGCGAGGACGGCGAGGCCAGGGAGCGTGACGAGATCCGCCATGACAGAAGGAAAGAGAGACAGCACGACAGGAACATTTCCAGAGCTGCTCCTGATAAGAGGTGCTGGACACGCACTTTAAACACACTGCATGTGAACTCACCCACCCCTCCTCTCAGTGTATGCACACACAGATGCACTGCTCACTGCTGAATCATTCATGGGGCCAGCAGTAATACTGAACAAACGCAGCGGGATCCAGCAGACTACTCACGCAGTAGTCCTTGCAGTGATCCACGCGCTGTTTGTGCATGTGAGATGTGTGATCAGTTAGTGTGTGAAGTCAGGTTGTCATTCGATGGAAGCGCGGGTCTCTGGAGGAGTGCAGGAATTGAAATTCAGAGGGAGAGCTCATTACAATCACAATTCCAGCTGTCAGAAAGCAGAAACCTTGTTATCTTAAAATTACCTTTCATTTAACTTTGAGATGGCTGTTTGCCGAAGGACAGTCGAGATGCTAATGTCACCAAGAACTTCGTAAAAAAAAAGTCCATTCCTTACACATATTTCTTTATAAATGAAATCCGTAACTGCAAAATCCTGGGACTTTTTGGAAATATATGATTTTAGAAGTTACCTTATGTTATACCCATTGGTAGACATAAAAATTTTAGCCAAAATCTTGTTATTTACTGTGCAACACGACACTGAATCTACGATTTTTATGACTTCAGAGTTTTGACGCCACACCACTAAGAATACAATGTTAATAGAAATGTAGTATTACTCATTTCTAGCAGTTATTTCCATCTTTGTCATTCTTCTTTTTTGCATTGAGTCTTTGATAAATTTCAGACATTGTTCTCTTGCCCCAGGTCGAAGCTGCAGAGGGACCAGGACAGGGACATCAGCGAGCTCATCGCTCTTGGCGTGCCCAACCCTCGCTCTGCCAGTGAGGCCCAGTACGACCAGAGACTCTTCAATCAGAGCAAGGTGAGAATATGTTAGAGCTGCTTTACTGCAGCAGTATAGACTGAGATGATTTGTGTTGACTGGAGAAAAATATCAGTATGTATGTAGACAGACTGCATGTCCAGCTCTGCCGCGTGAGGACGCATTTCTAAAATGAGCGTTACGATATGTTAAGGGAAGGGAGACAGTGAGCGTCACTCCCAGTGCCTGAGGTGGTACAGGCTCCAGTGGTTTGTTTTTTCCTGGATCGGGTGATAATGAAAGCCTCAGCGGCAGAACAAACTTGATAGATGAGCAGCATTTCATTAAATTGAGTAAATCGATACCGAGATACAAGAAAAAAACACCTCGTAACCCAGAGGACAAATGTATTTTTCTTGGGTACAAAAGGGAAACAAAAACCAGAGAAGAGATTTATTCGCATGCAGAAAGTCCTGTAAACGCATCGCCTTGTTGTACACTGATGCATCTTCTTAAAGACGCTCTTTCTCTCGTTGTGTCTCTCCAGGGTATGGATAGTGGTTTCGCTGGTGGTGAGGACGAGACGTACAACGTGTATGACCAGCCGTTCCGTGGCGGCAGAGACATGGCTTCAAACATCTACCGGCCCAGCAAGAACATAGACAAGGACGCCTACACGGATGACTTTGACACACTCATGCAAAACAACAGGTACTGTGAATTACTTGTTTTTGCCGAATCTTCAATAACACACATTTATGGTGCTAATTTCATTTTCCTATGGTGGCACCAGCCTCTTTAGAAACACGACTCTAGAAAGTGCATTAAAAGCGAGCAGTGTTTGCCATTGCTGCTTTGAAAACACTTCAATTTTTTATCACTTGTAATTGACATTTTTTATTTTATGAGGCTGCTTCAGTTTTAACCTACTCAATTTTAATTACTGAAAATCCCAATAAAAGCCTGGATTATTTTGAGGTCATTCTGGCTTTATTTTGAGACACGAGGCAAGCGCGCACATGATGTCCCAGCAGGAGCCCTTGTCCTTGGGGCAGCAGTGCCACACTCTACTAGCCGAGCATAGCCTGTCCCATATGTTTAGTCACCAGCTTGTCATTGTCCTCTAGGAATGTTTGGCTGGCTGCAGGGTGTTACACCGCTGTGCACAACATAGAAAAGAAAATCTTTGACTTAAGCGAATCCTCTGAGACATCAAAACTTAAGTTTCATGGAGTACCCTATATTGTGGATCCAGTCTTTTATTTCTTCTCATGAAAGCATTTTTTTGGACAGGAATCAACCTGCAATTGGCATGTAGTTTCAACACTTTGTCGTCTTTCCCGTCCACCATCAGGTTTGTTCCAGACAAAGAGTTCTCAGGTGCTGACCACGGGCAGAGGAGGGAGGGGCCAGTCCAGTTTGAAGAGGATCCCTTCGGTCTGGATAAGTTCTTGGAGGAGGCCAAGCAGCACGGAGGCTCCAAGAGGCCCTCCACCAGCAGCCGCTCCAAGGACGACTACCACGACAAGAAACGCAGGAAGGAGTGAGAGCGACCGGGCACAGAGTCCACGTAGGGCAGCTGCTAGCACGTCAGAGGATGGGGGGTCAGTGTGTCCCCGTCGGTCGTTGACGGGGGGTTTTAACACACTTGTCTCTATCAGGAATGATCTGTCAGATTTTTTTCCTTTTTGTCACGTTTTTGTTTCCTCAGCTTTATTCAGAATATGTTGAGCATTTGGTCTCATGTTAATTATAATATGAGTGCACGTGTTACGTCTAGTGGAGCAAATCTGAAAGCTGTGGTGAGATCAGCCTGTGCATCTGAGAACGTCTCAGTGCAGGGCAGCAAATGTCATTTCACATGTGGATGCTAACATTTTGGCCCTTGAAATGTTTAGATTTTAGTTATTGTATCAGTGTTTTTTTTTTTTATGCACACAGAGGAACTGTTTAGATTTCCATTTTTCTCATTCGTCCGCCACCCCCCCCCCCCCCCCCTCTGAGTTTTTGTCCACTGTGTTTTATTTAAGCCCCCGGTGTATCTGTGAGAACAGCTCAGGCCTGTATTTGATGGACGATATGTACAGCAGTATGAACTATCAGTAAGATGTTAAGCAAACCAGCTTTATAATTCTTGTACATTACTACCAACGGAATAAATTTCATATAGTGTGTAATTAGTATCCCACTGTGTTTCTTACTGACTTAAGTTATTTGTGCTATTTACAAATTTGGAAATGAGACGCTCCCTGTCAGCTCTTTTTCAGTCCAGTTCAGAGCTGCTGAATCTAAAGTTTTACGGCATAGCAGGAAGTCCATTAGTTGTGTAATTGTTCTCGTTTGTTTGGACTAGATTTCCCTTATTTTAATCACTTCCAAGTAATGCGTCCCATTTACATAGATGATTAAATGCCCAAAATGTATTCAGAGAAGCCATCTATTACAAAGTGTGAGTCGTGACTTCTTTTTTTTTTTTGTATTTTAACCAGAAATGACTGCGATTTATGCGATGATTAGAGCAAAACTGGTTCCATTAATTACAATTAATTATGACTTACGCAGTCTGACAGTTTTATTTTCCCAGGCTTTGGAAAATAATCAACACGGCATTACACAGCCCAGCAGACGCACAAATCTGCACAGTGCCATCTTTCACTCATGCCTGAATAGGGCTCAGACAGTTGTTATATGCACATGATTTATGTTTCCTTCAATTGCCAGTGTTTGTGGTTATGGCTTCCTGTAGTACTGCAGCGTTCTGGATCTGCATGTTTTATTGCTGGCGTTTTACCGACAGCAGGAAAACTATAGCCTTTTAAAGCTGCGAAATGGCGCATTGATGAGCTCCAAACCAGAAAGAATCCAAGTGAACTGAAATTGGATTATATCAGGATATCCAAAAGGAACACTGTACTCGGCAAATCTTCAGCTTGTGCTAAAGTTGCTTATGTTCATTGCAATTTAAAAACTTGAAGTCACCTCTGTTTGCCAGGAGCTGAATGGGATTTTAATAGCGTGTGTACAAATGTGGCAGTTAACTAGTTGATTTCCTTCTGAACATTTTGTCTGAGCAGAGGCTGTGAAATTCCAAAATTAGAAATTTCTTCATATCGAAGAAATTAAACTTCAAACTGCTACAGAAATACAACAGAAGAAGATGAGCAATCACTGGAAATGTACTGCTGCAAATATATTTCTTCAAAATGCCTGGGATTGCCATATGGACGCCATTCAAATCCATTGCGGGAATGGTGGACTACTGCACAAAGAGGTAACTGACGAGCCCAAACCAGCCATATATAGTGTCAGAAATCAGAGGGTTTAGAGGTCTAATGTGGAGGAAATGTTACAAGTTGTGACTTTAAATTCATTTTGCCCACTGTTTGAGATCCAAGCTCTCACCACCTGTCAGGTCTGAGGAAGACTGCTGTGAAGTAAACACATTAAACCCTCAGTCGATTACGGCAAAGTGGCTTTGATGTGATTGAACATTGACCTATACTCCTGTGGAGGGGAGCTGACATGCTCAAAAAGTTATCAGATCAGGTCCCCGTCTCCCCTCTGCAGCCGAGGAAAGAGGCTCAACAGCACAAAACATGACTCCACGGTGGAGAGGGCCCCTGATGTTTATCATTTATATACTGTACTTTTAGAAATGCTTGATAGGCCGTTACCTGCTTTGTAACCATAATGCGAAAGGGGAACGTGATCAAGCGTGCATGCCCCACCCGTGCGTGAATAAATGTTGAATGAGAGGATGGATGGAAAGTCGGTCCGCCACCGGTGTGAGGTGATTCAAGGACAGCGGGGGTTTATTGTGAGGGCCTGATGTGAGTGTCAGCGTGAAGAAATCAACCTGACATGTAGCAGCTCAGTGTGACTGACTCATGAGGGGAATAATGGCTGCTCTATGTGGTTTTGGAGGCACATTTATGAACATGAATGAAGTCCTTGCAATGGGCAAAATGTAAAAAAAAATGAAAAATATATTTTCAAAAATTCTGAGAGTCAGCACAATCAGGAAAAGCTTTACAACACGAGCTGGTTTCTCCCGGAAAAGATGTGCTGCCTTCAGCCTGCATTTGCGCTCGGAACATTGTTGAAGTAAGGACAGCTTGATAATAGGTCTCCACTCAGCTCTTGTCTGCCTTTATGAATGTGCACAGAGGAAGATGAATGAGATTCTTATTCATGAAGGTAACAGGAAATTGGTTCCTTGGCAGTGCTTTTGTGTGCTGTTTGATGTAAACGGTGACCATATTGTGTTGGACCATAATGGAATCCTCAGGTTGCAGACAGAAGCCATGATGGATAGCTCCTTATCTTCGCTCCACAACGAAACAAACCCAGAAATAATAAACAATATTGAGTTGTTGCAGCACATCTTTCCACTCGTTGGACTTGATGGAGGATGGCTGAGTTTGTTTTGTGATGCCTTTTGTGATATTTCTCCCTCCTTCCTCCCCTCAGTGGCAGCAAAGCAATAACTTTGGTGATAAATGTCCCCCACTGCTACTGTTGACCTGTCGAAGACGGTGGCCAGAGAGAGATTTTATCTCACTCTGTGAGATTTGCTCTTCTCTTCCAGTATTGAAAGCTGTTGCTGTAACACAGGCAGCATTTTTGTTTTGTTGAAAAAACACACCCACACGCATGGAAAACAAATGTCCTATTTCCTCTCTGCCAGTGTTCCTCATCCATATGGAGAGATGAGTCATTTTTAGGAAT
This sequence comes from Chaetodon auriga, assembly GCF_051107435.1. Lineage (NCBI taxonomy): Eukaryota > Metazoa > Chordata > Actinopteri > Chaetodontiformes > Chaetodontidae > Chaetodon > Chaetodon auriga. Next base: position 16,131,220 of record NC_135091.1, on the reverse strand, counting down.
AACAAAACTGAATCTCCAGACCCCAAATAGCAATGTCACCGCAGTGGTTTACTTAAGTTGTCAGAAGCAAAGTTTCTGTTCTGACATCACCTTTGTAGTTTTCTTTTAAAGGTGATGTAAGTTTAACTTAAAGATGAACTGATCAATTTTTTATGGCAACAATGGTTCAAATTGTTACAGCTGCATGTATGTGCAGGGTAGACACAAGTATATGATGTAGAGGTATATGATTGGTTGGGGTTAGGGTAAGAATATCAGCCAATCAGAGGCAGAGTCATGCCTTCGCCATCCTTTGAAAAAAAAAATGTCAGCTGCAGCTGCGTGAGATTCTACATAAAACATTTTTTGCACATTACAATATGCAGATTTCCCTTCTGGCCTAATCAGAGCTTTGTAGTTATTTATATATGCACTGTCACTGTAATTCATCGTGAATATATAATATGAATACAGTGTATAAAGCCAGAGAGTCTGTAAATTGAAGCTGTCAAACTAATGTTCACCGATGGCAGCGCACACCAGAGCAACCTGTCTTTCTTCTGTCACTCACTCACTTTCTTATCATTAGTTCCTCATCTGTGCATATTTAGGCCGGAATTCACTCATCATTATACCAGCAGTCTGGAGTCAGACAGAGTCTACTGCTCACTGGAAAATGGTCTGCCCGTCAATCCGTCTGTCCTGTCTGCCTTACCTGAATCCTGGAGAGCAGAATTCATCGTCTCCTCAGTGGCTCCCTCTGTGGATGATCTATTACGGTGGCAAGACTCAGACAGGCGTAACAATCTCTAATGGGTGTGTCAGTCAGAAAGCAGCCTACCACGCACACACCAGCGGCAGGGCCCGCCCAGCCGTGGTGGGAGCGCGCATCGACTGCTCTGGGATTTGCTGTGACAGGAACTGATTGACGCCTAAGCCGATGTCTTCATTTGAGAAAGGTGCTGGGCCAGAGGGAGACATGGCGGTAGAGCTGGATGTATTTTGATGATGCAAGAAAGTGTCATCCAGTACCATGCGATCTCTCTCCACACCACATTTCCATTGTTCCCCCTTTAACTTGATGTCAAAAGCGGCGCTCTGATTAACACTTTGTCCTCACGTGATTGTTCGAGGCACTGATTGCAGAAATTGCCAGTCGGCAGCAGAATGGATCACTGATTGGCCTGTGACTTGCACTCGCTCTGTTTGTGCATGAGCGTAATTCCCAGCGATGAATACACTCGTTTATACTCATTTATATGGTTACTTGTGTACTATTGTGATTTCATCATTTGTAATCTCCCACATTTAGACGCCACTGAAGTATGAAAAATGGCTGCTTGCCTAGACTTCCTCTCTGGCAGCGCTGGGTCTTAATAGGCTGTCGGGGGAATGGGAGGAGAGATTGATTCTCCTGATGATTTCATTAGATGACATCAAAGCAGGGAAATTGCAACGGAGAGCGGGAATACATCTTCAGTGAATAGGAAATCATCTGTCATTTGAATGATACTGTAAGAACATCAGCAGTGACAAGTAACCTTGTCAGCGGAGACACAGTAATTATGATGTTTTTCTCAAAAGGGATGTTATGTTGGTGCATCACACAAGGCTACATAGACACATTCATAGATAGCTTGGATTTAGCTCATGATGCAATAGGGAGGAAGGATATGATTATATACCCTCAGAGCAACTGAGAAATCAATATACTGTATGTGAAGAGTTTTTGCAGTTACAGTGTATCTGTGGAAAAGCAGGTGTTCAGTCACGGTCGTGTGCAGGGCTGGATTAAGATGATAAGGGGCCCCTGAGCAAACATTTGCTATTAAGGCCTGCACAAAAGAACATTTTTCAATGGGAATCCGTTTTTTTATTTGTGGAAACAGCAGCTAAGATTCAAGCCTTGAGCTGTGAGGCTCGCTAGGTTAAAACTAGAGCGAACAGCCGGAAACAAGAGGCAAAATGATGTTGGATATACGTTTGCTAACACTTCACCATGCCAACTGTTGCTTCTATTTTTGTACAGAATATACTGTATGTGCTAGTCAGTCCTGTAATTGGCTCGGCATGGTCAGCTCAAACATAGCATGTCTTTCATGAGCTGGCAAAGTTTCGTAACTAACACTGGCATCTACCTACAAACAGAGAGTTCCCGTGAGCCAATTAAACAATTAGTTGTGGCCAGTGGAATCGCATACTGTATTAACCTAACACCAGCCCACACACACATCACACCAACCAAACAACATTGTCAGTCTGAGCCAGATATTCAGTCTGAAAGTACATAGAACTTAATTTTTTCTTTTTGGTAATTACAGTAGGTGCACGATCCCTTGTCACTTCATCCACACTCACAAGGCCTTTGTGATTAGAAGTGAAATGTCTTCAGACTGTATCCATTGGGTCCAGCTGCTCAGCTACATGTTGGATCATTAGTATAAGTGGCTCTTCTGTGTTTCCGTTCTGCATGAGAACAGAAACACAGTTAATGTCAGCAGGTTTTAGAGATCACATCAAAAACATATAAACTGCTTCCACATTTAAAGTCAGTATGATGTTCAGAGTCTCATCAGAATGAATTCCAATCATTATTAAAGCTCCTTGCAGTGTCTGTATCAATGAGGGCAGATCCTCTTTTCCTTTTAACCCTGCCTCTGATCCTATTAAAGCGGGATCCTTATCACCTTTATCAGGTTTGGAATGGATGGGAGCTTAACTGCCTTTGTGAACACTGGCAAGAGCTGGCCGGACTAATGTTTCATTATTCCACACTCAAGGTTACAACCTTGAGAGGAAACAAGAGGGAAAGGCTTGAAAATTGATGAGGGAATCAGATCATCAGATGTTATCATCATTGTCTTAATCATGGATGTCACGCCCAAGGAACGCCAAGCCGCACACCAGTGCCACCGAACACTGAAGTATAACCCACGGCACCAGCATAACCTCTGACTGTGGGTCTGTTAAAGGACAGGGCTCAGCCTTTGTGTGGCCCCACAGTGCCATCTAGGAGTTTGAAAGTAGGACTAGTTTAATGGATCTGTAACTGGAAGAGTCTGCACAGGGTCTCAACATGGAGGAAAAAAAAAAAAAAAAAAAAAAAAAAGCCTAACACTCAACCAAACACCCGCAAATAGTGAAGGAAGGAAGGGGCTTGGTGCCTTACAGGTGGAGTGTTACACCATATCTGAAACACACACAAAACAGAGCAGGGATGTGCTGATAGGCACGTTTCACCAGACCGTATTTACCAAAGAGGAAGAGAACAGGACGTTCCACCTTGAAGTCCACCGCAAAATTGTGGCTGTGACTCCAGGAAACTCTCCTATTGTTGTTGTTGTATTGTTGTTGCATTCTTTCACACCAGAGGCCCTCTGCTGCTCTCCATGTACCTGAAACACTACTCTGGAAGGCCTCTGCCCATGTAAGACACAAAGTAAGAGGGAACACTGGCAATAATACAATAAATTCATCATGTATGTGTAAGGGATTATTCTGTTGAAGTAATAGTGGATTAAACACCTTTTGGGTGCTGTGAGATTATGTTGTTTACAAAGCCTGATGGGGTTCAGATAACAGGTCTTATGTCACAGGTCAAAGACTCATCAATGACATGTTGGTTTTATGTTAATGGACAGTTAAGACTGTGATTATCCCAAATCACAATTTGCCTCCAGAGGCTCCACAGTCTGTACAGCATGTGACCCTCTGTCCTCACACCCCGGATTCAGATAAGCTTATCTTACATTTAAAGGACTCAGCAGAGTCAGACATCAGCTGGAAGGTTATTCCAGAGGAAAGGGGAACGATAGGAAAAGGCCCAGCAGACTTCTTTTTTAAATGTGGGGGCAGACAGGAGCCCTGTATTCTGAGAGCACAGAGAGATGGGTTGTCGGGTATAATGACATCAGACAGATGTGAAGGGGTGAGGTCATATACAATTTTCTAAGTCATCAGAAGCTCCTTGAAGTCTCAGCTAATGTGGATAGGAAGCCAATGAAATGAAGCTAAAATTTGTGTAATTTGGTCACATTTTCTGCTTTTAGTGAAGATCCTCGCTGCAACGTTTTCATCCAAGCACCTGGCAGATTACAGTAATCAAGTCTGAATGAAACAAAGGCATGAATTAAGGCCTCTGCATCTGTGTCTTAAGAGGGATAGTGTCAAACTTTGTCAGACTAGCTGGGACTCAGCTTATGAAAATTTTACGAGCATATTCCGCAGAGGTAGCTGGAGATAGAGGAAGTAATTTTATGTCTGATCTCATCTATTTTACTACAGAAAAAAGTGAGGAAATGATGAGCCGTACAGGACGAGCAGCTGACAGGCGGTTCAGTTACAGTGTCACAAAGAATTCTCAGATTGTGCTTATTGTTTCTGACTAAGCGAAATAAATAGGCTGTTTTCTTCAAAGTAGAGTGGTTTAATATCTTGGAAAATACAATTACATGTGTGATCTTTGTTTTGTTTCTGTGATTTCTTTATAGAGCAAGTGGCTCACCTGCCTACTGTACATTTCTGACAGACTCATGAAACCAAAAGCCTCCTGTGAACTTGTGCTGATGGATTAATTAATACAGGGTTTGTAATCAATGATAATCAACAACTCTCATGGCCTTAAAATCTTATCTTCTCAATGACAACTTGTTGAAGAACATAGATAAACGCTGCATCAGGAGTCTCAGTGGTGAGCGTCAGATTAAAGAACATAGCTGCTCGTAAATCCTGCAGTATTAGGACCTGACAGCTGTACACTGTGTGCTACATTTTGTTAAAAATCACACAACACAGTACTTTTAATAGATGTAAATTACAGTTAAGTGAACACTGAAACTGTTACTTCTGTCTCAGTTTAGTCTTCGCTGTGAATACTACCAGAGGTTTCTGAAGAGCCAGTGTGAAGCTCTCTATCAGTCCTCTGTACTCATCTGTAAAAACCAAGTGAAGACAGCATGTTTCTCAATGGAATGATTCCCTTGATTCATGCATGTCAATAGTGATGTCATCGAGTTTTGCCAGAAAATACTCTTTATACTTTCTATGAAAGTGTTTAATGCATTCATTAGATGAGTCTGGACAGACATGGATGTAACCTGCAGCTTGACTAGTTGGAGGAGGCGTGAGGCCGTAATTCAAGTTCTTTCTTCTTTAGCATGGCTCATGTCTTTCATTGTCTCCTGTTGCCATGGATATTTTGTCTGTCTTGTCTACCAGGCGACCAGAGCCCATTTGCTAGTTTGCAGAAATAAACAATGCACAGGTTTACTTTGCTGTGCAGCCAGCGCCTGCCTCACAAAGGAGTCTGAAAAGACGCTTGTTCAGGTGTCTGTGGAGAGTCATCTCACAGGAAATGTAACTTACTGTACTGCTGAAATGAAACTGATCACTCTTCCATAGAGCGAAGGACATGTCCTGGGTGTCCCGTAGGTCTCCTGAAGGAAAGGTGTATATCTTTGTAAGACAGAGCCATAGACTTGTGTTATTATCTAATATCCTTCACCACATGTTTGTATTCATTTTCCTCCAACTTTACATCATTGTTCAAACTGTAGCAGCAGGAAACAGTAATAATGTGAAATAAAACACAGGTGACCCTCCTTGAAAGCACATATCAGATATATTTTATTATAGAAACATGTTCTGATCATTAAAAACCTCAGTTGGCAGTGGACTAAAGCCAGTTAGAGCAGGTTAACATGAGGTAATATTGTGAACTGAGATCTGAATCGTGTTTCTCGTCCTCTTATTTCCGTTCAGGATGTAACATTTACTCCAACATGCTGTTCGTCCATAAACACATAGCTCTGTTTTCCTGATAAAACTGTAAAACTGTATTTTTCTGTCTGAAAGAGAAATGTCTGTTAGACTGATGCAGCAGGATGAATGTGATCTTTTCACCAGAAGAGGGCAGTGAAGCCTTTCTGCTGGCCTCTTTCTCAGCCACCGCAAGGGGACGGGGCCACAGGTCAAAGACTTATCACTTGGTGACAGCCAAACCTGATGTAGAGTAGAGTTCAGGGGGCATCCTTACCTTCAGTAATCTTTTTAGACATGGTTTTGAACACTTTTCACTTTGCTGTGTTGATGTGCAGGGCAGGTAACAGCAGTGAGGTGCTAGTTATTGATTTTGTGATGCATTTGTGAGGACGATTGATCCTGTTGGGATTTTTAAAAAAGTAGTATATGTGGGGCCCAAATAATTTGAGAAAAAAGATCCACCCTCTCTCCCGCCTGGTTGTTGATGACCAGCGGTAGTAGTCCACCACAAGTTCTTCAGTTTTGTTGTCGAGTCGACAAGTCGGGAGACCCCATTTCTAGAAGTTGTCTCATCATCACAGGAAATCAGTCCCACCAGTGTTACATCATCAGCTAACTTGGGTATCTTTACAGGGTCAGAGTGTCAAACACAGTTATCAGTGTATAATGAGTAAAGCAGAAGCGAGAGGACACACCCCTGAGGAGCGCCTGTACTGATCGATGAATAGAATCTGGTCAGTAAGCTCCAAAATCTACTGTTGATTTTGACGACCTGTGTTCTGTCCAGTAGGAAGTCCAAGACCCAGAGACTGTAGACTGCTAACGTTTGTTATATAGCTTTAGAACTGTGTTAAAAGCTGAGCTATAGTCGATGAACAGTACCTGATGGAGTAAAGACAGAGAAATACAGCGTCACCCAGAAAGCTATTGGCTCTGTACACAAACTGGTTGGGTACTAGCACAGCACTGCACAGATGTTTACATACTGTACGCTCAAACATTTTGATTACAACAGAGGTTAAGGCAACAGGCCTGTAGTCATTTAAACAGCTAACGGTGGGTTTCTTTGGCACAGGAATTATTACTGCAGATTTAAAGCATGCTGCTACTTTACACTGGCTGACAGACCAGCTGAAAATACCTGTCAAAACAGCAGCAAGTTCAGCAGCACACCACTTTGAAGTAGCTGTGGACACAAGATGAGGGCCTGCAGCTATTCTGATTGCACAGCGGACACCTGACCTCATGCTCCCCTGTCACAAAGGGTGGCTCAGGGGGACCTCCTCTGCTCTGTCAGCAGGTTCAGATTTTATCAAAACGGCAGTAGAATTCATTAAGTTCATCGGGGAGGTCATCATTACAGGCTGGGTATTTAGGCTTATAGTTGGTCATCTGCAGCAGCTGCTGCCACACAGCTCTGCTGTCCCCATCCTGGAGCTTGCTCCCAGGTTGTCTTAGCCTTAGCCTCCTGCACTACCTGTTAAAATTCATACCTCTCCATAGCCTGGGGAGACCGTTGTTTCTCCACCCTAGCTGTTGGTTTTTTTGTTTGTTTGTTTTTTATTTGAGTTTTTGATGAAAATTAAGAAATGATGGCGGAACAGTGGAACATGATTAACTCATCATCAACAGGTGTGTGACCTGGGTGTGGCCTATTTAACATACGAGTGCCCACGTCTGATCATGACTGTGGATCTTGATGAAGGCCTCGTGGCTGAAACATCATTTGAATTAAAGAAAATCATATGGAGCCAGAGCCAGAGTGTGTGACACTTCTTTTCTACTCTCAGGTTTACTTCAGTGATCAGCACCTCACCGCAACCCTTTTTGTGTATTACTTCTCTATTATAGATTCGTCTGTTTGTCATACGAGGTGGGGACATGGTTTAAACGTTGGTTGAGTCTTTTTCAGGTTGGCATGATTAAAGGCTCAGAGTATCAGCAATGTTATTGTATGTACTGAAACAGAACAGAAATCTCCATGAAATTACTACAACTTCTTTCAGCTTGAGATGTCAGCTCTGCAGCTCGACCTGCCAAAGATGTCTGGACCAATGGAGATCTTCCAAATTAGCCAAAGTCCATCAACACAGCCACAACAAAGGCAAAAGTAGGAATGCAAAACCAGAAAAAAGGCCCAGAAAATCTACAATATCTGAGAAATCTAAGTACTAAAGTTACTGGACTGCAGCTACAAAGCTCCATTTAGAGATGTTTTTTAAAGATTAATTATTAATTTGTGTGGTAAACATCTTTCATATTGCCCCTCTAACATAAAAGTTTGTCCTGGTGTTCAGATGTAAATGTTCCCTTCGTAATTTCTGTTAATGATCAAACAACTGACGTAGTGTGGACTAACGGTCGTAAATCACTTGTTTTCTTTCTGAAGAAAATCACGTGCACTGTTACTGTGAACGTGCAGTTATTAGTCACGTCCAACAGTGAGGACAGAGGGAACTTTAATAACCTGTGATACACCCACCATATACCCATTTAGAGGTGTTGATGAAAGTGATTCTGTTTCCTCCACCTGTGGCACTGTTACCTCTACAGCAACAGGAGCCACAGCCTCAGAGGGGCTAGATGAGGCAACCACACATTTCTGCACTTCAGCAGGGCTTGCAAATCAATGTCACTTTGTGCTGCTTTGACCGACAATAATCTGATACTCATAAAGCCAAACTTCTTGTTGAAGCTGCAGTTTTCAGTGCTAGACCAACCAGTAGGGCTACTTGAAGTTTTATTATTACATATATAATCCACTCAGTTATTTCATAGCCAAGCTCAAAAGCTTTAGGAAAGACTCCAAAGCAGACTATTAACCTTTTGCAATACAGGCTTGGACAGGTGATGGTGCAGTGTGGTGTGTCATGCTTCCACTCCTTTACTGGTGTGGACGCCTCTGTGGAGACGGCCTTGACCCTTGTTTTGCATCTTCCCAGCCCAGGTGAGCAATAGCATCAGTGGAAAAGGGTTTTAACATGACGCCCAAGCAAAGGTTATTATGGGTTATTTCCATGGGTTCGGCTTTAGGACGTCCCACACTGAACAGAGGGTGACGCCTAGCAAAGAGTGAGAAGCATAACGAGAGCTCTCACACTATTCAAAGTTAGCACGCTACAAACTTAACGTACTCAGATTTTTACTGTTACTAGAAAAAAAAGTAATGTGTTTTATTGTTTCAGGAACACGTTTTTTTTTAACACTATATACTATATTTATTAGAAAATGTTAATAAATAATAATCATAATATAAGTCGTAAAAATGCAGATGCACCAAAAATACCATCTTTCACATCCCACAATATCTGGTGAAATATTTAAGAATTTCATTTTTTTTTTTTTTAGTTGTAGCATCCACACACAGAGTTGTTCTTATCAATTAGATTTTTCATATTTAATTATTGAGGTAATTGTTAGATCAAATATTATTTGACATAATTTCTGAAAAATTTTAGTCCCCTTAGTGGTGTACAACTGCCAGCAATAAACTGGTGCATAATTAGTAAATCTTTTATTCATTTGTTGGTGAAAAAAGAAGAAGTTAAACACATTGTGTTTTAAAATACAGCCATCAGCCTTTACAACATCCGCCATGTGTACCATGGACACGGTCCTATTAGCCTCAATGTGATCTGCAATTTATATCAGAGTTATGCACCACTTTGACATAGACGATCTTTGTACTGGCGTAACACCATTGGCCAATGAAACCACTCAGGGGCGTGGATTTCCGGCAGTCTCGTGCGGTCACAGTGCAGAGTGGGCGTTTAATCCGTATTCTTTCCCTGCTCATACATGACTTCACGATTAACGTTACACAAGTTGGGCAACTTCATACCGTGAAATTTCCAGTCATAGCCGGCCAGCAAAGATGACGGAGAGCTCCTCGAACAAGCTGCTAAATGGAGACGCCTGTCACCGCACACCAAATGGTAGAAAATCGAGTAAAAATGGCTTCGTGAAGAACCACTGCTTGTTTCAACAGCCACAGAAGTACCGTCGCCCCAGGGAGAAGGTAAGGCCCAACCGTCAACTGCTCGACAGGGGAGGGCTGTAAACAAGCACCGCTGTGTGCGATACTGTGTAATAGAATGATTTGATTTAAGACAACAACGTTAGCTCTCTCATGTGGTAGCATTTCTTTTTTTCCATGTTTCTATGACGACTGTACATTCTTGTTTGGAGTATGTTTTACTAACTGACACACGAGAAGTGTGTGCTGCGGCGTAATGACGGCAGCCTGACATCACCTCTCAAGTCAACGGTGTAACGTCAACATTAATGGAATTAACGCTATTTTTGCGTGGACGAAGTGTGTTCAGCATTACGTGTTAGCCCAGGGGTTTGTCCTAGTGCGACACATTTCAAGCTAGCTGTTGACAGGAGCTACCCGGAATTCAACTTCTGATGCTTCATTTGTAATCACGTTGCTTTCCAAATACTTCACATTATTAACATTGTGGTCTATTAAACGCAAAATTTACCGTGTAAACACTACTGTGTGCTTTGAAAGATTCGCGTACTTCTGCGTTTTTAACTTCTTGTTTAGTGGTACAAGCCACCTGATCAGGGAGGATTGTAGTGGTGACTCTTCTTGTAACCTTACACCCTGTTGTTTCTGTGTGTGTGTGTGGTTAAGTTAGACCGGTCTGTGTTTACACAGACTCTAGTATGAAGAGGACCAGGGCCCCGTTGTGTTATTACCAGAGAAGCTGTCTATCTGTCTCCAGGGAGAGGACAGCAGGCCTGCTCTCTACATGACACTTTAGCGGGAGAGGAATGTCTCAGGCTGTGAAGGGTGTGGTCCCTCCTAGGGTGGAATGAAAAGCACAGAAAACACAGTGTGTGTGTGTGTGTGTGTGTGTGTGTGTGTGTGTGTGTGTGTATGTGTGTGTCTGTGTGTGTGTGTAGGGGTGGAGGTGGGGTACACACACACACACACACACGCCTTTGTTTTTTGTTTTCAGTTGTTTGGGTTCATACTGGATGAAGTGAAATTTGAAAACTTCAGATTCTGGACTTGTGACAGCCTGAAGCTGCTGTTTCCAACATTCAGTGGATTAATACAATTGGGTCCAGATGCTATGGCTGCCATACCAGTTACATCCATATGCGTATAATGCTCCCATCCTGCTTCAAGTTAAAGCATAGCAGGTCATATCGCTGCTGATAATGCTATCAGGTATTTGTCTTATTCCCAGTTGAAAGGGGAAACAGGGAAAAGTAAAGTATTTGAGTCCACACATTTAAGGCAATGGCATTTTCACCATGGATGTTTTTTTTATATCTCTCAGAACTATGCCAGGTCAGGATGTTGATCATTTTTATTCAGTGATGTCAACTGATATTATGAACAGTGTATAGCAGTACATAAAGGTTAGTCATAATCAGGATTGCCATCATCACCAAAAAAGTGGCATCACAAAGTGGCAAGTAGTTCTGCTGGTTCTTGATAAGGCAGCTGAAGTTGGAGTTAGATGCACATAGACCTGTGTTTGCAAGAAGAACCAGGGTGTGTTAGAGCTCTGTGTTTCATGTGGCTGTGTCTTCTGTGTTCCTGAAATCAGCTGGTCGACATGTTCAATTCTCATCAGACAAATACAGTATGTAAGTCTCAGTCGCAGAGCAGTAATAAATGTCCTCCTGGGTGTGGGTCTGGGCCCGCAGCTGAAAAATTGATCTTTCCTCATTGAGCTAGCCATGATCCCTATAAGGAGAATATAGGAAAAAGGGCTGGGAGCAGGTGATCTCACTAACAGCTTTCAGCTGGGATCTAGTGTCAATAACAGCTCGTTAAAAATGAGCCCTGGGTTGAATAGGCAATTAGCGGGGAGAGGACGCTTTACTCTTTTAGGCCTGCTGTGAAACATACACCATGTGCAAGCTTCTCTTAATGTGTATACAATGTAATAAGATCATCATCTGTTGAGCTGCTGAGCAAGCATGTGAACGAGCAGATTTCCACAGAGATTGTTGGTTGGGTGCTGTTCCAGGGACAGTTGCTGTGCTATAAATGAGCGGCACAGGCCTACCTCTACCCAGCCCCTGTTTGTCCACAGGTATGAAAGATTAAAGGAATGTGACGTCCGTCAAACTGAATTTAGCTGCTGTGGTTGGTGTCTCAGGCTGGGATGTGAATGTGTTTTTGTGCTCACTGTTCATGGGTTTTGGCCCGCTAGTGTTTTTGAACTTTAGAGAAAGGGACCTGTTTGACTGGCTTTAAAGACACACAAAAACCACACACACACACACACACACACACACACACACACACACACACACACACACACAGTGCAGTGCTCTCCTGTTCCCTGCCTCAAAGGTATTTCTTGGAGAAGCATGACCGGTCACATGAGGTACGGTTGCTAAGCTGCGGGCCAGAGCCTGCAACAAGTGACCGCCCTCATTTGTTTAATGTCAGTTTAGTAGACAGCCAGTCCACAGTCCAGCTCGAAATCATGCTAGTTTTTTAAGTTTTTGCACAGCTCCTCCAATGCGTAACCGCATTTATATGGTACCATAATCCAAGATCAATATCGCTATTCATAAAACTCAGTGAATTAGAAAAGTGGATTGATGGCCACATTACTGCTCACTGGTCCATGGTGGCACAGGCACGTCTCCATGAATTAATGTGCTTTTTGTAACCTTTATTAGGTTTCGAACTCTCCTTCCAAGAAAAACACAGTTTTAACATAACGGCCCTGCTGTCGTCTAGCGTGTGCCCACCTTATACTGCATGGGCCTGGTCTGCTTTCTATCACAATTTATTGGGCTGCCTGGTGTGGCAGACTTGAAGCTTAGATAAACCATTACATTTTAAAGGAGAAACCAGCAGGATTTTTTTCAACATAAATAAATATTCCGCTAAAAGCTTTGCAAACTTCTTGATTTCAGCTGTAACTGTAACTTGAGGAGACTTGGAATTAAACATTCTTTCACTTCATTTTCCTCTAGAACCAAAATGTCCCACACAACTCCAGCCTGTACAAGAAGCCCTTTTTGGAATCATTTGAGGAGACTCCTCTACTGGTGGCCGTGCTCACCTACATGGGCTATGGCATCCTCACCATCTTTGGCTACCTCCGAGACTTCCTTCGCCAGTGGAACATCGAGAAGTGCCACGTGGCTCGGGAGAGAGAGGAGCAGAAGGTAAAGTAGTATTTACATTAGACTACTTTGAATGCAAAGGCTGGTTAAAAAAAAAATGAATGTGAAGCTATCACTCACTCCAAGACTTTCTTGCAGGATTTTGTCCCCCTCTATCAGGACTTTGAGAACTTTTACACCAGGAACTTGTACATGAGGATTCGAGACAACTGGAACCGACCCATCTGTAGCGTTCCTGGTGCTAAGATGGACCTGGTGGAGAGAGTTTCCCATGACTATAACTGGACCTTTGAGTAAGTTGCTCGTTTGTTGTTCCATGTGTACAGGATTAATTTAGAACCAAGGTGTTGTAAATAAGGGTCATTACTCCCCCTGAGGTGTGTGTTTCTGTGCCTCTGATTCTAAGCTTTACAGGAAGTTCATTGATTTGCACTTTCAGTCACTGAACTCGTGTCTCTGATAAAAAGAGTGACGAAAGTCATGATTCAGATGGCTATGTTGAAACTAGTATCTGTCACATGGCACTGAACAAAAACACAAGTAGCCCTAAACACACAGTACCGTCCAAATGATGAGGTAATATACATGCAATCTAGTACCAATACAAGCGAGACAGCACAAAATTGAAATAAATGGCATACAATTGATTTAATATTGTCCCATTACCTTCATTTTATTCCCTCTTGTTACCTCAAGAGAATTGAGAACGCATTAACTTGCTGATCTAAGAACTTATGTGATATTTTGAAACACAAATATACAGTAATATATACAAACATGTATATTGGTGTTAGCTGGACTAATGAATTCTGGCTTTTATGAAAAGGTTCAAACAAACGGGGAGAGTGCATTGATATCTCTGGAGACAAACTGCTGTGATAACAGTGAAGGTTGTGTCATATTATTCTATTTATCTCATTGGTATGTGCTGTAGAGTATGCACTGTGCTAGCTGAATTCCCTTGGGACAATAAACTATTGCATATTATCACAGTGCATGATAACTGGGGCAGTTAATGGATGACATTGAGCAGGAAATGGTTGCTGGGCAACCAGGGTTGACAGGCACGCACGTGGAAGATAAGTATTTGTATCAACCTGGAATCAGGGTACCAGTTCCGTGTCTCTGATGTTCTCTGACCCTCTCAGGCACACAGGCAAAGTGGTGAAGGACGTCATCAATATGGGCTCATACAACTACCTTGGCTTTGCCGAGAACACTGGGGCTTGTGCCGATGCTGCTATTGAGTCCACACAAAAGTATGGAGTTGGAGTGGGCAGCACGCGCTGTGAGATGGGTAAGGGTCAGAACAGGTTATTTTGGACGTGAGATGTGTTTTAAAAAAAAAAAAAAAAAAAGCTTTCATGATTTGTCATCATCTTAAGAGTGCGTCTGTTATAAAGACTGAGTTCATGATCAAATGGTACTTTAGCTGTGTTGTCTGGTGCTCCTTCAGCACACAGCAGAGGCCACAGGCTCAAGTGGTTTTGAAGGACTGACAGATTGAGTTTGAAATATAGTGATACACTGTGAAAGCTTTGAAGCTAAAGTCCTTTTCTGTTCAGTACATTCCTTGCCACAGCCTCCTTTTGACCTGGACAAGTAGAGTACATTTCATTCCTCAGAAAACATTTGCAAAGCTGATTTAAAAGAAAAAAAAAACAGCCTGCCTTTAGTGGCGCATTGCAGCACATCTTGGCTTGTTACTGCCACCTGTTGATCAGTGGAATAGTGTGACAACATTGGCAAGACTGTGCATCACATCACCTGCTTGCATGTCTTCGTGCAGGCATAAGAAATAACTGTGACTTACACATTTCTCTCATAAGGCAACTCTGCAAGCTCAAGTACACTGATGGGAGGTTGTAGTTAAACTGAGATTATGTCACTTCCAGGGAACTTGGACATCCACGAGGAGCTGGAGCAGATGGTTGCCAGGTTCCTCGGTGTTGAGTCATCCATGGCTTTTGGCATGGGCTTCGCAACCAACTCCATGAACATTCCTGCTCTCACCGGGAAGGTATGGAATTTCCTTCACTTCCTTGTTTCTCTACAACATCCCACTCTTCTTGGTTTGATTGCGTTCATTCTTTTGCCTGTGCTTTTATAGTTACACTGGTCCCTGTACCCATACTGGATGGGTATGTGAGTGCCATTGACAGTGCTACTGTTCAGGAAAAACACTGTTTCCTGTGTGAGCCAAGCTTGAAGAGTTCAGACTGTTCCACAACACAGTAGTTTCCGGCAAAAGCTTTCAAAACATTCTGAGTGCAGGGGGCTGCAGATTGATAAGTCCCAGCCACTGCTGTTCTAACCCCAACAAATCATACATACCAGGTCTTGCTTGCGTCATTACTTGCTCTTTTCTTCCTCAGCCAATATCACTTGAACAGGAAGTAGAAATGTGAGCTGACATTGTATGTACGTCGTGACTGGCAGACCACATTTCCTGACAACCACAGGAGTGAAAAGCAGACATGTGGTGAACGAACAGGGAGAGAAACTCTGAGCACAATAGTAAAGATTTGAGTCACTGCCCTTGTCACAAGGGTTCGTCAATTCTTAACTCTGCCTGTAACTTTTCTGCTAGCTGACATTGTTATGTCATGGTATGTGTGTTGTGTAACAAGCCCATTTATTCATTGACCAGAGCAAATGGTGTGACCTGTCTGAATGCTTGGGTGGGTTGACTTTGAGAGGTGGATGAGGTGTCAGCAATAGTTCAGTTAAGAAGTTAATATTCCCATCCTGGAAATCCGTTTGACTGGTTATGATCCGTGCACGTGGATATCAAACTCTTTGTGTGAGAAGCTTATACTCTGATTAAGCAAAATCTTGCTTATTATTCAGCAGGTTTTTAGAGTTTTTAATAACATAAGTTTTGATTTATTGTTCACACTTCACACAATGTCATGGATCCATTTTAGTTCTAATAGAAAACAGTCACACATTTAATTTGGGAGCATCATTTTAATTTATTAAAAGTAATAATTAAGTAGTATTTGTCAAGCAAAAAGGAACAGGGCACTTGTATGACATTTTCCTACTTTTCAGAGGGCAGAAACCATATATGAACGTCAGTGTGTTAGTATTTTATTCAATGCAACAGGCATACACAGTCATAAAGCAGTACAGGTTCATGTGAAGAGCTTAACTCGAGCCAGTCTGGATCGTTGGTCATACAAAGTCTGTATGTTCCAGAGACTCTTGGTACGTCTTCCTCAAAGAGGATGGAATCTGAGTTGGGGCTACAAAGTCGCTGCTCAACTCTAATAACTCCAGCCTGTGAAATCCTGCTGGCTCAGGGTTCCAGAAACTGGCTTCACCAGCTCAGAAAATCAAAAGTCTGCAACATTAGTTTATAAAGAATCTCTTTTTTTCTTCTTTCTTCTTGTTTCAGGGTTGTCTTATTCTGAGTGACGAGCTGAATCACGCATCGCTGGTGCTGGGCGCCCGTCTGTCTGGCTCCACAATTCGGGTCTTCAAACACAACAGTGGGTGACCTTTAATAATGAGCGCTTTACCCAAGAACAGTTAGATAGAGTTTTGTCTGAAGAGCACGCCCAAGGGATGCAGTAACACAGAACACATTGGATTAAAGTGGCTAAAATGGGTCTTTTAACACTGTGAAACAGGAATTGGCTATAAACAGCTTTACCTAACAGGAGAGCAAATACATTTAACATAAGTGTGAGTTACAGCAGGTTACTTCACTCAATGCAAATTCATCTTGATGACACGTCTTCACTTACTTCTTAATTCTCTTATTTACTATGTTGAATCACACAGTATTGGGTGTGGTATGGCTCCTGACCTACACCAAGCAGGCTGACTCACAATGCTTCAAAATGCTTCAAAGTGTTGGGATCATTAAATATTGACACTCATCCATTAATTAAAGAAAGCTCTCATGTTACTTTAGGGGAGTTAAATCTATCTGTGGACAGCAAGTCTTTTCTCTGTGTTCCAGACATGCAAAGCCTGGAGAAGCTGCTCAGAGACGCTATCGTACATGGGCAGCCGAGAACCCACCGACCCTGGAAGAAAATTCTCATTGTGGTGGAGGGCATATACAGGTAAGCACAGTAACCCCTGCTGCTCTCTCACACATACAGTACACTTACACACACAAGCACATAGGCTACAATTGCTGAAGCAAGACAGTTAAGCTAATTACGTTTCTATTTCTTCTGTTTTGTTATTATTTCACTTGAAATACTTTATACTGTTATACTGCGGTATCACATTACTCTCTACAGTCAGTTACTTGACACCCACAGTTTTGTGCGTGAGGACTCATTAACTGATTTTGCTTGACTAGTAGTGTGTTTGTACATTTGAGAAAAAGTTTGATAACACTTACAATCATATATTAGTGTGTAGTATTTCAGTATATTCTTCTGTGGCATTGCTATTGGTGATGTGTATGCAAAGGTATTGATTTACTAAGTCTGCCATAGGTCCCAAAGGTTCTTTTTATGATATGACCATGTCTCCATCGTCACTGTTGCAGCAAACTCATTTGTAGTAAAAAGATGAAGCACTTTAATAAGATAAGTGAAGCAGTGTCTCAGCAGATTAGAGTTCAATGCAGGAACATTTCTCCGTTTAACTACTTCCCAAATATACTGACCCAAGGCTTTTTTTTTTTTTTTTTTTTGATGGGACAAAGTGTGAATACCCGTTTCGCAATTTCTCATTCAAATAGTTTTTTTCACCACAATGGCAACACTCCCTTATATCATTTTGTTTAAATATAGAGAATAATGGCAATGTTGGAGTGTACCCCCTCTTCCTGAGGCATTATGTATGCCTTGTTCTTTGAAGTGTACTTACCATAAAGGCAGTCAATCCTGCTGATCAATATAGTTCCCAGAGCAAATGCCTTCCATGCTCAATGTTCCGTACTAATGCAATGTTAATGGAGTTTCATTTCCACAGGGATTTTCAAAGTAAATGCTTCAGCTGCTACAAAGCCTACACAGACATTAACACCTACACACACGACAAAACAAAGGTTTGGCTGTTGTCTAAAGGGGCAATATGTGCCCTCAATTACACAGCAGCTTTCTGATGTTACTGTATTTCTCATAAAAGAGCTTTTGCCAGATTATTGATTTTTGAACATTAAAACTCATCACATCCAAATGAACTGTATATTTCTGAGTATGTCATTACTGTAGAAGAAGATTTTTCACATCATTTTCTCATCCTGAAGTATGGAGGGGTCCGTCGTGCGTCTGCCTGAGGTCATCGCTCTGAAGAAGCGCTACAAGGCGTATCTGTACCTGGATGAGGCTCACAGTATCGGGGCCCTGGGACCTAACGGCAGAGGAGTGGTGGACTACTTTGGCCTGGATCCCAAAGATGTTGACATCATGATGGGAACATTCACCAAGAGCTTCGGTGCTGCTGGAGGATACATTGGAGGCAAAAAGGTGTGTGAATTCTTGCACAGGTAAAACAAAGGCTGTGAGGTCAGACGGTGGAATATGAAGCCTTCTCGGTTCTAAGGGAGATGATGAAGAAAACTGATTACAGTAGCGGGAACCCTTAGTCATCCTCTTTAGGGACCTTTGCAATTTCCTGATTGCTGGGACTCAGCATGTTGTGTGTCATTCTGTGTTGGTATTGGTCAACACAGTTTACCAGCTTCCTGTTTTTCTGAACAGGATTCAGTCCAAGCTTTCGTTTTCAGTCAGAATAGAGTTGCTATGTAAAATAAAAACAACTTTAATGTTATTTCTCTGTCAGGAACTGATCGACTACCTGCGATGCCACTCTCACAGCGCCCTGTACGCCACCTCCATGTCCCCTCCTGTGGCCCAGCAGATAATCACCTCTATGAAGATCATCATGGGAGAGGATGGGACCACACTGGGTGGGTGCCAGAAAATGACACTAATCTCTTAAAGTGCATCTCTGCATTGGCAGCAGCATTGTGTAATGAGAGGGGACTCGTTAAAAAGGCACCTCAGTATATGGTCTCACCTTTGTCTGGACAAGAAACGTTGAACAAGTAGAAACATAAATTTGATATTTGGCTTGGTCAAATGTGAAACTTACAAGCCAAATTGAAGCTAAGGGCACATGTTTAGTATGTGGGCTGAAGAAGCTCTTCTTGGTGAGCTTTGCTTGCCAGTGTTTTTCGTTGCAGCTCCTGCAATTGTCCACAATTTCAAGGTCGCTCGTGTTTTTCAGTTTGAGATTGTACTGTTACAGTAGTGGTTGTGTTTGGCATGACTGTCCATCAGTGACCACAAGATGGCAGTATAAGCCTGTGGCTCAGTCTTCATTCGTTCCTGCAAACCCGAGGTCTGGAGCAGATGACTGGTTGACAGAAATCCAGTTTCAGTCAATTTGCATGAGCTTTACCACTTTTTGTACTTTGGCTTCTTCCTGCTGATCGTGCTTGTTGGAAATGTTTAATTCCCAGTCAAGTGATGAAGGTTACAACATATGACCAACTGGCAATTATTTACCAGTAAATAAAGGTTATATAGCCTTATCAAACTGTATGGCATGAGTAAACCCATTCCAGACACAGTGTAAACGCCACAAAGGTGCATGCCCTTCACACGTCTCTTTTCACACCATGTCACTTGCAAGGACAAAATTGGATAGCAGTAATAATACTTGAGAATGTCACATGATCTTATTTTTCAAGATGAGTGACAGTGGAAGGGTCCTTTCTGAGTAGAACTGTATCACTTAAGCAAAATGTTGGTTATTTTTTTATATTTTGACATGGTTACTTCACCTTCTGAGAAACACTTGTAAGCTGAAGAGTTGCTCTTAAATGTTACAGGTGATTTCTTTTCTTTTTTTTTTATTCACTACCCAGTCTGACTGAACTTGCAGTTTGATTTCCTCTTCTTTTCTTTATCTTTCTGGATGTGCATTTTTAAAAACTGATATGTGGACAGTTGCCTTCCTCTTCTGATTCACCCTGGGCTGACGGAAGGTCTTGGAGTGGTGGTATGCTCACACTTTCCCTTTATGGCTTTCAGATGTGTGTTTCTTTGTGTATGTGTGCTTCTTTGCCTTCACGCTGGGTACAAAGCAGCATGGTGCTTAGGGCCAGAGATCTGTGCAGATCAAACTCTGCTGGACTCATCTCCTACACACACAAACAGATCACTAAGTCTTGTTTTTCTTGCAGGGCAGCACCCTTTTACTCTTTACGGGGCTTGATTGATGTGGCCTCCCTTAAAATGCTGATATAAGATCAGGTTACCTTGCTCCTCAGTTGTTCAATCATATGGGAATAAATACCTGGAGCAGCCTTTATGGTGTGACTGTTGCACAATGTCAACGACTCTTTCTCCAAGCCATTCCGGAGAAGAGGAGGCCAGATTGGCTGACCTTACAACACATCCCACTTTTCCTTGTAGAAGACTAACAATGACAGTCTGATTGGTTGCAGCCCTGTCACTGTTTGAAATTCAGGCCTTTGAAGATTCAGACACTGACACAAAGTCAAAGTGACAGTTGAGCTGCCTGCTAACAGTTTGTTGCTGCGTTCAAGTTGCTCAGGGCGGCTGCTCATGGTTCCCGGCATAGGCCTGCATCAAAATGGGCATTTGTTGTTTGAAGCTTACATCAATCAAATATGTGGATGGGAAATAAGGACACAAGACCGGCAAAGCTTTCTTCAATATGAAAAGAATGCTAAAGCGCTTGAAAAGCAAAATGTCTGAATATCATATGCCACTGTTTTTTTTTATATCACTCAGTGCTGAGAATAGTTTTGGATTCCTTGACTGTGGAAAAAAAAATGTCTGGATAAATATAATGTCAGACTTTGTTGTGTCTCAGGGTACTTTGAAGCCGTGGTGTTTCTGCTCTGTTTTTCAGCACAGCCAGGCAGATGTGTGTTGCTGTTGGCGCTTTGTGCCATATGGTTATTTGTTTGGTTAAGATGCTATCTCTGGAGGCTCAGCCTGAGGATTCAGTGAGTGAATCCACAATGTGCATAAGACTGACACGTGAGGATTGATGCGTGTTCATTTTCAGCCCCTTGACCTCAACTTGAAAGAATCCCGGTTGCCTTCAAAGGCAAGTGGTGTAGTGCTGTCCAAAATAAGTGTAAGACATGAGAAAAAACGTGGAGTTTGGTGATTTAGTGATGAGTTTTACTCATCCTATTGATTTTGTTTTGGCTGACGTGTTTTCGTTTCTGCAGCAGACTAACTCGGGCTTGTGCTGTTAGATGATATTCATGCTCTGCATTTCAAATACCATGCACTTCTACTGTTATCCACTATTGATGATATCTGCATTCCTCTGTTTCCTTCGCTTGGCCTCTGAACAGGAGCTGATAATACAGTTCCATGAGGCATACAAGCATAAATAGTAACTCAAACATAGTGTTTTGGACCTGCACACCCCCACAGGTGTTTTTACTTATTCTGGCTGATCAGACCTCTGCGCAGGTTGCCTGGAACTGTGTGTGTGATTGCCAAACTTCATGTACTAATAGAAATGATAGGTGCAACACGAGAATGAGGAAAATACCAATCCAGAACAGTTTATGTGTGCACACACAGATGATGAGAAATGGTCTTACGAGGGAAAAAGAAAAATAAGACCACTGTGTAGGATTTAGTGGCATCTAGCTGTGAGGTTGCAGAAATGTCTGAATCAATTGAATCCCCCTCCGCCCAACCTCCTTTTCCAAGCATGTAGAAGAACCTATGGTGGCTGCAAAACCCTGTTTGCACCAGACATTAACATGTGTCTTGGGTAATCTGATCACAAGCTGAGAGCCAAGACACATCACCATTCACACCTGTCTATGTGTCTGTGTCTATGATGCGTCTCCAAGGTGTCCAGCTGACCAGTTGTGTTCAGGTTTTGTTACTGCCTGTGTCACTTCTGCTAAACAGTCAAAGGGTATATATGTAAGGTATGTTCCTGTTACATCCTTGCTGGGGACAAACCATCATTCATAGTGTTGAGCTCCTGGTAACGTAAGGCAGGCCCATCACCTAAAAACCTATCAAGTATAAGTAGTAATATAACTGACGTCCATCCAAGTTTGCTTTGGGTAACAGAAATAAGCTTCGTAGCAGACTCATGGCCACATCATGAGAAATATCCCTTTGTGTATCTGCCCTTTCCAGGTGCTGATCGCCTCAGACAGCTATCAGAGAACACCAACTACTTCCGCAAGAGACTCCGGGACATGGGCTTCATCATCTATGGCAACGACGACTCGCCCGTAGTACCCATGATGCTCTACATGCCTGCCAAAATTGGGTGTGTGACTGGTCCATTTCATATTATTTGATATTTTCAGTGCTTGGAACATCAAGAATGATAAAGATGGCTAATTGGAAGAATCTCCCAAATGATTTCACATTTGGAAAAGACAGAAAGAGTCTAGTTTGAGTTTTCTCACTGTTCTTCCTTCTCCAAATAGAATCTGACTTGGTGTGCGGAAAGTAGTTTATGATTTCAGTTTCACACATTAAAGAGAACACCATCTAAGATGTGGTGCTGGTGGTGGAGAGATCAAATCAGCAGTTAGATTTGCCAAATGTTGCCCTGTGTCTAATGTTGCTGTTGCTTTTCAGGGCATTTGGCCGGGAAATGTTAAAGAGGAACATCGGCACAGTGGTCGTCGGCTTCCCAGCAACACCCATCATTGAGTCGAGGGCGCGTTTCTGTGTTTCGGCCGCCCATACCAGAGAGATGCTCGACACAGTAAGTCACCCGATAAGGCCAATCACCGACGGAAGTGCAAAAAGAACGATGTGTCGATATTATCTTTTTTCATATCAATAATGAAAAAATCCAGGTTCAAATTGGATTCTGAAAATGGAATTTCCAGCAGAGACACCCCATAGGTTTACACTTTTATTTTTCATCACCACAAGGGACGCAGTCGGCAGTTCCTTTACATTTTATTTCCATTTATTTCCTCTTCACTCTCTTACGACAGAAGACGTTCCCAGATGTCTTGCCATAAAAGGACTCGAAAATGATGTTGGCAGTTTCCACTTGCAGTGGGAACAAACAACTTGAGAATCAGCATGGAAATCACTTTAAAATGATCATCGGCTTTAAATAATCTGGGTATTTTGGGCAAAACGTTAGCACAAACTGAAAGTATGTCTGTAGGAATATTTGCATTTGCTCTGCTGTCATCACTTATATGCATCAATATAGAAAGAGCAAGACTAGTTTCTTGGACAATCTGGATTTTGTTACATAGAGCTGCCATTTGGTCTTTATTTATTATCCAAGATGTGAGGACAAAGACATCTGATCTCAGCTCAGTCTGTCTTCTTCACCAGCGGGTCCAGTTCAAGGAATGTTGTAACAGGACAGGACTTACATTGCTGAAGACTTAATTTTATCCTATACATGATATAAGACTTTATTTGGATTCAAGGGTGATCATGAATCCTCACCCTTGGCAGGCTTTTCACAACTTGTGTGTGTGTGTGTGTGTGTGTGTGTGTGTGTGTGTGTGTGTGTGTGTGTGTGTGTGTGTGTCTGCAGACTCATGGGGTGAGTGAGCTTAATAAAGACTCCTGGTATGTCCTTTATTATAAAGAAACTTGGAAGACCAAAGTTGTCTCCGAGTATTACAGTGTGGCTCAGACAGAGACTTTAATTTGAGCTGCTCTGTCTCTCCAAAGACACTTCATTCATCTTACTGAGGAGCATGTCAACACCGTTTGTAATAGTCCATTTAAAGGGCATCAGCCTGCCTTTGTAGAGCACTTCGACGAGCCGCTTTTTCCGTCTTTGGAAAAGCCAGCCCTCGCTATTTCTCAAACCATGGAATCAGAAGAAAGGTCAGGAGGAAGGTAAATTGTTTCCAGGTGCCCTGCAGTGTTGCAATGCTGATACAGTCTCTTGTGGAAAGAAGTGGAGGAGTTTCTGTTCAGTTGTGGTTTATGCAGGGAGCCTTCTGTCATGTTTAATGCTTGAAAATCCAAATGTGATTAAACCTTATCACTTCATTTATCACCTACAAAGCGATCCTCTTTCAGGCTGTGCTGTGTGTATAGTACTGAGGGGCTTTTTCTTTACTGTCTGGCTCGCCCGTCCGGGTGTCTTCACGTAATTGTGATTGACATAA
Organism: Chaetodon auriga; assembly: GCF_051107435.1. Lineage (NCBI taxonomy): Eukaryota > Metazoa > Chordata > Actinopteri > Chaetodontiformes > Chaetodontidae > Chaetodon > Chaetodon auriga. The sequence continues at coordinate 16,107,273 of NC_135091.1, read as the reverse complement.
ATATTATCTTTTGGATTCAGATTAATAGCATTCTTCCTGTTGTTTTTTGCCAGGCTTTGGGGGCCATCAGTGAAGTGGGCGACCTGCTGCAGCTGAAATACTCCAGACGTGAACAGCCTCTTCCCTCACTTGGGTGGATGGCCGAGGAGAGCCTGCTTCAGGACTGAGCCACTATCATCCAGCCCTCCCCCCAGCTCAACTATCCCTCCTTTACTTTGCCTTTTCACATCTGATATCCCTCTTTTTTGTGTCCCTCATTTTCCTCTGAGCCAGTCTCTGTCTCCCACTTTGCCATACCTCACATCAGACTCCCGCGGACTCCCCAGAACCAAAGTCCTTCACAGGTCCACCCGGTTTTGAAACCCGCAGACTAGCATTGTTCATTAGCCTGTGTGCAGTCTGTGACCGGTCCAGCTGATTTCACCCACAGCAGGGGAGGGCCAACATCACCCTCATCCTTCTGTACGTGTCTGTTTTTACAAAGTGCATTCACGGCCTTTCAGTTTGTCCTAACTTATTGTGACTGCAGCGGTCTAACATAGAGTCTTATTCCTTTGTGCACATTGAATGTGTGTCTTATTTGTGCAATAATAACAACAATGTGGAGTTTCGCTGTAATTCAAACAACCTAGAGCAAAGTAGATCGATTTTTGCCACGAGTTCCTACTCGTGCACTCGGAGAAAAAGAAATCCGATCATAACCGTTGCTATGATGAACACAACAAAAAAATGATGTATGTAAATATTTTTGTCCTCATGTTGGTTATACTGCCTTAGGGTAGCATCCCGAACCTCAAAGAGAGATCCATTATTTCACAGGAGTAACATTAGCATGTTCACTCTCTATGTATTTATCTGATGGCTTTTTTTCTAATCACTTTTACTTGAAAAGAGATTATGGAATATTGGGTTTATTCCCTAACCAAAGGATATATATATATATATATATGTATAGATACAGTATGTTTTCTACAGTTTCTCAGAAAATGCAAAGCGAATGTTCCAAAAGAAAACATGTAACAGGGAAAGAATCCCAGGGAACAAGACCAAGACGGAATATTTTTTACTGCTTATTTTCTATAAATATTTTTCAGCCTTATTTACTGTTTACACCTGCACTCAAAAACTTGAGCCCAGCGTCTTTAGCATTTCTATAAGATAATGAGCTACACGTGTGGTTTTTTTTTTCACCCCCTTTGACCAACTCTTTGTCACCCAAGTGCGAGATGTGAATCAGCGTCGACACCCGTCTGTGAGCACGATGACACGCGGTAACTTTGATCTGTACGTATGACGATGCTGCTCCCACGCTCATCTGACATACAGACAGCTTTATTTATTTGAAATGTCTTTGTCGTCTCTCTATCTTATTTTTGTGAGAGAAAAAAAATGTAACTGTTATCTGAAAGGCAGCTCCAAATGTGTCTCAGTGGAAGGTGCGTATTTTAACTGACTACTTACAGGTCTTAACTTCAGTGCTAGCACTACTGACAGGCATTGTAAATGCACAGATGACGTAGTCACTGAAATTTGCAACATTTGCTTGGGTATGCTTCAAATGTCATTTTTATTTGCTGTCATAATTTATCATCTGTGGTCATCTTCTGGAATGACATTCCATTTAAATCTGCTTTCAGTGTCCAGTGTTTGTTTTGTTTGACTGTGTTTGTCTGACTTTTCTGTGTTAGGTCGCCCCAAACACGGCATACGTGTCATTGTCGAGTGTCCTGTTCGCGTGTGTGTTTGTGCTCTATCACTTGACTGATGAGAATTGGAGGCCATGTCAGTGTAGCCAGTCAGGAAGCTGGCCATTGTCTGGCATTGTGACCATTCCTATAAATGTTCATCAAAGTGATTAAACACAAGTTTAGAGATGCTTTTTTTTCATGTTTGTGGTATTTTAGCACAGCACAACTTTTTGGGGTCTCTTTTAACTGTACCTCTCCATCAGGCATTGTTGTCTTTGAGTGAGTCATTCCAATATTGTTGTTTTTGTTCACACAGAAATGGCTTGAATAACAACTCTGTGATGCATTTGCTTTTAATAAATCTAATATAAAAGGTGGAACTCGTGACTATGATCTGGAATTGCACTCTTCAGAAATGTGCCCTGACATAAAACACTTTCTTCTCGTCAGAGTTTCCTCTCAAGCTGTCTGCAGCGCCATGCAGTACGTTAAGTCTCTGCATTTCTGTCTATGGAGGCAAAAATGTAATTGCAAACAGCAACGTGACTGTTCCTCTCAGCCAGGTTTCCCTCGCTGAAACTGAGGAATTAAAGTCCAGAGATTACAAAAATGTTTGAGGTGCTTTGAGCTCTTTCATTTAATGTGATGTTTTCCAGCCTACCTACCACAAATACCTGTAGACTGACCTGCAGCGACCGTTGGAAACTTGCTTATCACTTGCTTTTGCCCTTGGAATTGTACTTGGGTTGAAGATAAACCACTTGGAGGAGTTTGTAAAGCCATGATGTTTGTCAACCATGCTGTTGGAAACCGTGCTGATTAAATCACTTTCTTTGTATCACGGTCTGGAGCGGGCTTGTGTTTATTTACAGCAGGCACACACAGACTGGAGTCACTACCTAAGAGCTCATGACAAACATGTTTGTAAGCCTTTTTGACTGATAAGTCACTGACATCCTGCCATTACACAGCATTCCACACCAGCCAGTCATTCACTTCTGTCTTAAAATGGTCTATTTGTGAAAGGGTGGGATGGTATAATGACTTGTTTCCAGAGATTTGAAAACAGCAAAAACAAGTCCAAAGAAAATTAAGTGATTTCAAAGATTGCAGGAACGAGGGAAATAAATTCGCAAGGCATTGGGGGAATATTTCACTTCAAAGTTTGGCATTCAGGTCTGACTATTTTATGAAATTCACTTCTCTCAGTGAGTGAATAAATGTCCACGGTCTGCGAATGTGCCTGTTGCAGGCTCCATGTAAACTAAACCTCGTACCTTATCAGAAACCTCAGTGGCCCGACGCAGCCCCCTCCACACAGCTGTGAGCAATAAGCTTCCCACCCCCAACTCCTACAGCATCAACCCTCTGAATGCGTGCGTAAAAGGCAAGTTTACCGAAACCGGTTGGCTGGGCTGTGCGCACACAAACACACACACACACACACACACTCACACACACACATTGACTCGAACCGGTGGATGAACTTCAGCTGGATAATGGATTAACGCATCAGACAGATAGCAAAACGCACAGCATGCTATGAACTCCAGATGTCAATGTATTGGAAGAAAACACCCACCCACCCACGACGGGATGACTCACAGTTTAAAGTAGTTGAATAAGCGAGCGCCGGTGCGGACGGGGAGATTCTGCGTGGGGTATTTGACTTCTTTCTGGTACTTAAAGCTCTCCCGACTGTGGTTTTTATGGGGAAGAGAGGCGTTGAGCTCGACCCGCCATACGGACTGACAGTTGCTGCGCGAGGCGCTGGTGCCAGATATGGATAGCGCGCGGGATACCTCTGGACGCTGGTGCGCATCTTCATAAAGTGCGACACTTTGAGACTGACGAGGCCTAAAACTTCACTTGTCCTGAGTCAAGGTTGCGGACAAACGGAGGACGAGCAGGACGCAGTCGCTTCTTCTAAACCAACAAGCAAACTTAGGGAGAACAGTTTGAGAAAAGCCTCCAAAGTACATTTACAAACCTTCACGCGGAGCTTTGAGGGAGAGAAGATGCGTCAAGAGGTCGCGTGGAGATTTCAGATGCTGCTTATGATTTGGTCCATACTTGTCGTTAGTTTGGGGACGGGGTTTCCCACCAGACACAAGAATGTTGGCCACAAGGTAAGTTTTCTTCAGATGGTGACTACGTGTTTTTGAGGTTTAGCAAGTTGTAGCAACAAGTTTCAAAAACGCTGCGAAGTCTCAAACTCTCACCTGACGCTGACGAAACTTAATTTTTTTCCCAAATTAATCAGCCAGCGCCGTGGTGCAGGTTAGCCAGCTGTGGTAAAATATTCATACGCTCATGGTTCTGTCCGCTTTACAGCTGCATACAGTACCTTCATTAATGTCGACTAACAGTCTCATTTTTATAATGACATTGACAGTATTATATAAATATCATATTGAAACTAAAAATTGAATTGGAAAATTGCAATGTGAGTGAAAACAATCAAAATTCCCAAAGCTAAAGCTGAATTTGTAGTCCTCATTCTTACTGGGTACAACAGACACTAAAATTTGATTCCTTTTGTGAATTGGGGGACGGAATCACAAGTTGGTCATTTCCAACACATTTTCTATGTTTATGTGTCCGGGTTTTATCAGAAATATTCAAATAATAGAGAAAATGTTGAGCAAATGGCTTGTAAAGTCAGTGCTCTTTATCAACCATTACCCTCAGTCAGTTTGCATCAAATGGTTCAGTCAATTAAATGAGCTGAAATGGCAGACGTTCCTCATCAGTGCATGCTGCTCTCTTTTGTTGCACTTCTCTCTCCATGTATAGTAAGGTTTTCCTTCACTCGGCATTCACCCTGCTATAATAAATCCAAACTCCCTCCACACACACACACGTTGTGCAGTGTGTGTGGCGTGTGTACGGGAATGTTTGTGTTACACACGGACATATTTGGATATCAAAGTCTGTTTGTGTGTGTTTGTGTCAGGGTTCAGTTTTTGTCTTTGAACTCTCCTTCTTGTGTGGCCTCCCATGGATGCCCTGTTGGGACTCTCTCTCTCTCATCGTCTGTCTGATTGATGTCAAAGCAAAGGGAGACAGAGAGGAAAAGGAGGGAGGGGGAGAGGAGAAGGGAATGATTAGTAAGAAGAAGAAGAAGAAGAAAAAAAAAAATCTCACTGAGGCTTGTGTGATTGTTCATTTCATTCACTAAAAGGCTGCAGTTGGTGACTCTGCGCCTTTGCCTGTGACCTGCTGGATGTGTGTTCGTAAGTGGTGGATGGAGAGGAGAGATTAGCAGAGGAAGAGAGAAGGAGGAGGGGAAGCTCAGTAAAGCGGGCGCCCGGTAACGAGATGCTTATGTAACCAGAATAAGGCGAGCCCTCGGCATCTCTCACACTGGAACTCGGGTCAAGTGTCATTCATCTGATTGTTTACATTGGCTCTTTTTTGTGTTAATGTGGAATTTCCTGTTTTTGGTTTTACCCCCATCTCTCCGTGAAGAAGAAGAGGGGGAGGGGGGATTTGTGTTGAAGTGGCCTCTTTTCTAAATATTGGGACCTGTTTGCCCTGACTGTTTTGTATCCCCACCTCCCACCCCAACCTCCACAACCTCACCCCGATTCCACCAGGCATGCATTTGTTGTCCCCTTTCCATTCGCAAAAGATGGCGATCAAAGAGCGTCCATAGTTTATTGTTCTTCTGTAATGGTTTGGAAACAGCCAAGTGCAGAGGCCTTTGATATCAGCGGGCACATAAATCAGGGCTGCCACACTGCCTGCCTTCCCAGCCTGCCCCCCAGCCCCACTCAATCCCATCCCTGCCCCTCACCTCCGTCCCTGCTGCCCCCATCCCATCTCCTGTTCTGTTCTGCCTAACCTGAATGTGTGTCACCATCAGTAGCAGCAATGACATTAGCCCAAATGGATCCAGTCTTTTCAGTGTACCGAAGGGAGGATTTAATGTTTGTCTGAGAAGAGAGAAGCAGTCTCCAGACCAGGCCAAGGTCCCTCACTGCATCCAGATAGTCTCCATGTTAAACGCACCGCATGCCATCAGCCATCGGGCCTTTGATCGGAGGAGCCCCACTGCAGCGAGGAGGAGAGCAGGATCAGAGAGAACGAGGGGGAGGAAGGAAGGAGGAGGAGAGTGATATACAGGGTGAAGGAATACAGGATCCAGATGTGTAACAGGACGAGATGAGGAGGGTGTGAAAGTATGTGGCCTCTCTCGTGACTCTGGACCTTCTGTGTCTGCGTGAGTGTGTATGTAGGGCATGTGTGTGAACGTTGGTATGTATGAGTGAATATTGTCACTGCTGGTCAGGTTTGACGATGACGCAAACATGCTAATAGCAGGCCAGAGTAAAATGGGGCATCATGCTGGAGGACTTCTTCAATAAAATCCAGAAAGCCAGACACCACACATAAAATAAAAACTAACCGGTGCAACAGTTTCACGCAGTAGTGAGAAATGTACATTTCAGTTTCCCTGAATCCAGAAGTGATGTCTCCAAATGTTTTGTCTGACCAACAGTCCAAAATTCCAAAATACTCTCAACAAAGACATACAGTAAACCAGGGAAAGGCAGCGTACAGTTCCAGTTTTGATGCTTTTTTAAAGGTTTTTTGTTTTGTTTTTGTTATTTTTGCTTGAAAATTAGTTGAACAATTCGCCGACTATCAGAGTCGTTGCCACTTCTTTTTCCTGTTGATCAATGAATCAACTAATTGTTTCAGCTGTACCTAAAGTGTTTCCAGTACTGAAAATTGAGTCAAAACAGGACCTGTTTTCATCAAAAACAATAGCAAAATGGCTTACTTTTTAAAAAATCTAGAAAGTTTGTAGTTTATATCTAAAAATTGGTCAAACTGACATTGACGTACTGTTGAATACGACAGCCTCTTGCAATATTTTATGCATTAACGTGTGTTAAAAATTCTTGTAGAGAGCTAGAGAAATTTCATTCCTGAGTGTTTTCAGCAGTATTATTATAGTTCGTCTGTTTTAATGGGATGTTGAGTTTTCTTGGCAAAAAAAATGTGGCAAATAGTCAATTTGCAATTATTGCAATATGTGTAATATTTGCTTTCAGTATTTGCAGTGGATGAAATTACAGAGAGAAAGGCCAAATATCCCATATCTACTTGTCACCACCAGTTTACAGATATCTGGGGAGGGGGCCAACTTCTCTTCATCCATCATTTATCATGCTTGACGGGCTTCTCCTCAAAACAGGCATAATGTGTTCACATGCTTGAATTTGACCGACCACATAACTTCTTTATGGGACAATCACAGGCAGTCAGTGAAAAGTACGCCCTGTTCTAGAGGCCATAACTATAAATCACAAACCGTTTGGTCATTAATTCAGACATTTCTTCTCCTCTTTAGTCCTCCAACTGCAACTGGTTTGCTCTGAGCAGACCACAAACTGGCTCAGGTCAAATCTTAAGGTCCCATCCAATCATATGTTTGGGCCAATTTAGCATATTCCGGATGATATAGACATGAGTGAATGGAAGATGAGGGTTCATTAGAGGGTTTGGATTTTGGTTTTGACCAGTGTCAGGCATGAAATAGATATGCGTCCTATTAGACATGAAACAGATACATGCACACTGGAGAATCAGACCAATCCATTTTCAGTGACTATATTCCAGATACAGTACATATATCTTCAGTTCCCCCCCATTATAATGTCACCATTCATCTCAGAGATCAACATTTCCTCCTGTTCTTCTGAGTAACTGTAAAACCTGAGAGGTCAAATTAAGTGGTGGCCGTAGTGGCGGCAGCACAGCAGGTTCAGGCACGCTTGTAGCAGCCCAGGGGTCCCACGCCTCCCAGGCCCTCTCATTAAAGCTAAAAGAGGATCTCTCTGGCACAGGCCCCTCTTTGTCCACGGCCTGGATGCCATGGCTGTTGTGGGAAAAAAAAAGAATGAAATGAACGAAGGCTGGTTGGTCACTTGGCTGGTTAGTTGGATGCCTCAGAGGCTTTTTGGAATTGCTGACCAGGCTATAGAGTGGTAGATAGTAATCAGGTTTCTTCCTGGAAACAGAGCACCAATTGTTTTTATGCTCATCGATGATCCATTACAAGTGACATGCTTTTTTGTCATTTGCTTTAAAGTAGCCACTGGCTTTTGAATGTCTAGTTATCTGAGTTGATTATTAGAGGTGCCCACGGTCATGATAGATGTAGGCTTTAAGGCATTTCCTGTCAACCATTTTTCCTTTAGCCATTTAATCAGTTAAATCATTCCACTAGATTATTGTTTCTGGTCTGGATGAACTTTTAATCTTAGGTTTTAACTTGCATTTACAGGCTCATGGCCACTCAATTCACAGCGGTGGGGTCCAGTATGTCCCTGAGGCTTTGGAGCAGCAGAACCAGGTCCAGAGTCTTCTGCCTGAGCCCCACAGCCACCAGAGGAGGTGGTCCCACCCCCAGCACCGCTCAGTTGGTGTTCTTCCACAACCCGAGCCTGAGGAGGAGACTAAACCCTTCATCCTGGATCTCAAGAACTTTCCAGACTTGGCCAATGCTGACATCAACTCACAGAACCCCAACATACAGGTGAGTCGGGAGATGGCAGTCACACGTTTTTTATCTTAGTTATTTTATTTTCAGTCTTTTAGTCTCAGACAGCCTTCAAGATATTGATAAGAACATGCTGTTAATTTACACTCACAAAGCAAGCTCTTATAAGCACTAAAATAAATTCATTTCAGTTTGCCGGCTGTATCTGTACAGTAACTCTCAGACGGTGAATTATGGGTCAAATTAAAAGCACTCATCCAAGGAGAACTGGGTCACTTTTATTGTGTAAAATGATTTATTTCCTCAATGTGTAACAAAATCAACAGTTTCCCAGTCTAATCTTAGAGACTTGCCTGCATCTTTCTGTGCTACCATTTAATTTAAGTGCAATAAAAGAAAATGGGCTCTAAGTGTTAGCCATTAAGTCCTCATCATCTCCTTCTACATGGACCCAAAATGTTCAAAATGGTGTTCTGTTTAACTTATCTCATGGCAGTTATCCTCTCCAACTCTGGTCAGCGTAATCAGGATGTGGTCGGACGGACATAATGATGCCGACCTACGTCTACATCAAGTACAGAGACCATTGACGTTTCTGATGAGTTTTCATGTAGTATATAGACCAAAAGACTGAAAGACTCTACACTAAGGATATGTTCAACTAAGACAAATGAAAGCAGTTCCAATCATCATATGGCTTTCCTAACTGTGAAATTAATTTCACATCAGTGAAAGGTAGTTTTCCCTGTAGTATCCCTGTTGCCTGGTCTTCGCATCAGCTGGAGTGGGCCCTTGGAAGTACTGTAGCATCTAGGATGAGTCATATTGAGGTAATGAGAGGTAGTTATCCATAATAAATGCTCACATTCTCCCCCTGAGAGGATCGTTTGGTTGGCTGAATGCTCATGTTCACGTCTGTCTGGCTGATTTAGATCCAGAGAGCGGGTTCTCATGCTGAAAAACTTCTCTGCACATTTGAGATGATTTCTTGAAGAGAACCTGTAACTCAAGTGCTAAGTGCACAGAAGAATTGGAAGTACTTTACTTTTTTGGCAAGTAAAGCTGTGTTAACTCGCATATCTGTGAGTTAACACAGCAACAACTGGACAATTCAATCACTTGTTGTATATTATTGTCTGTTTGGTTATCCAATCACACGACAATTTGGAGTCTTTGTTTGCTAGTTTAGACCTTTAGGAGACAGTTGTTCAGCTTCACAAGTGATGATGCTGTCCAAGATCACATCAGTGACACAGATGAATGTGTTCATGGGTTACTTCAGGTTGACAGAGACCCTCTCTTTGTCAACATAGGTAACCATTGAGGTAGTGGACGACCCCCAGATGGAGGTAGAGATGGACTTGGCCAAGGAAAAAGACTGGCTACCTTCCTCCTCCTCCTCCCCCTCATCCACAGTAGATTGGCTCGGAGGCAAGAAGCTTTTCTGGCCCCTTTTCTGGAGTTACACCGACGCCGATTCCAGCGAGGACAGCAACAGCCGGTCAGGCGTGGAGGAAACTGGCGAGGAAGAGGAGGAGGATTACTCCCTGGATTACGGCAGCGAGGAGCCCTTACCCAGTGGAGTGGGCGGAGACTGGGATACGCGTTGGAACGAAGGCTGGGATCCAATGCAGGGCTACTATGGTAAGGTTTGCCAAGTAGTACACTCGCAGTCTGCTTGTACAGACACACAGCTCTTTTAGATATGACTTCATCGAACTGATTATGGCTTTTAAAAAATTACCAAGATGTATCCTGTGGGTTTTACCAAGGAAAAAAAAAGGGAAAAACAATCACTGAATTTATCTCATCAAAAAAAGATGGAGATAAAGGGAATATCTGTAAGGGAGGGAAAGAGACAGAAAGTGATAGAGAACAATGGAGATGGAACAGCAGAGTGGCTTAGGAAGGCTGCATGATAACAGTCAGAGAGAACTAAACGATGCCAGCATGCGAGGCAGCATGAGCACTCGACCATCAGGACATTGTGGGTTATGGGCACTTTGAAGTCGACACTGGCCGTGCTGGTCGCAGAGGCCTGCCTTTTGAAGATGGGTCCGATGCGCTCGCTAATGGCAGCGTGAGGCCGGCACTGTTCCCTGGGACAAAACAGCCCTCTGCTTGTGGACAATTAGAGGGCAGATTGGGAACAGAGAATGACAGGGGCCATTCGGCCGGCCCTTTCATCCTTCCCCGGGACCCCATGGGCCCCCCCAGACCCTGGCGGCCCTCACTGCCCTCTGCGGCTCGGCCTTTTGAGCCAGTTCAAGAATTTCGGGGGGCTTTCAGGGCTCTGCATAACTTTTACAGTTCCTTTCCCGCTCTTAATTCTGCCTTCCTCTGGTGGGAAAAAATGTTGTGTCTCAACTTGCACAGACCACTTATTCAGTGGTAAAAATAGTAAATAATGAGAGAGAAGGGGAAAGGTGTACTTAGTGAATGAAAGGGAGAGAAGATGGAAAAGAGATAGGGAAAGAAAGAAAAAGAAAAAGAAAAGTCTGATGGGCTGGGCAGTGGGTAGGCCAATGTGTGTGAGTCCTACTGTAGATCAGAGCGCAGTTATGGGCTTACCACAGCCTAAAGCTTTCATTCTTCAGAGAAATTTCCCACAGATACCAATCTGTGCATGATTGATCTGTTTGTTTCTCTCTGGTTTTTGAAGGCTATTCTTGCACAAACCTCTGCTGTTGTGGTCGTGTAATCTCCAAATGTAGTAACAGGTGTCTGGAAACTGGCTAGTTTTTAAGTCCTTAACCTTTCCCTCGTCCGTTATGCCAATACATAGACTTTATCTGTTTAACTGTTCTGCATGTAGACGAGCCAGCAAAGGGCAACAATGCCTATTAAGTGGTCACGTCTAAAGACTCGGTGAACATAAATCAAGGATGTCTGCCTCAGCTTCTTCTGTAATTAAGACTCTCCTGAGACCTCATTCCCGTATGGCCACATGGCGAGTTGGCAGCGGCCACAAAGTAAAATTGGGTGCTCGCTACACCCAAGCTGGTATTTCTGCACCCACCTCGCCTTTAATCAAGAATGACTTGTTTTCAGTGTTATTAACACCACAAGGAAACATGGTGCGGAGGCGGACAGCCACAGCACAGCTTCTCTCTCTAATTTTACTGAAGCCTTCTGTAAAAGAATATGGGTTTGCATGGGAAAGGTTTGTCATTTATATGGACCGAGACAGTGCAGAAACTTTGAAAATGTACTCGGGATAGACTGTTGAAGTACAGGCTGAGTTCACTTCAACACAAAAATGTAAGGTGTTTTGTTGAGTTTTTCTCTTGTGTTCAGAATCTCAACCCTTTGAAGTTGCTTCCCACTCGCCTGTTAAATACATCACATCTAGTAATTGTAATCTGCTCCTGAAAGCATGATGTAGAGCTCTTTTAACTGTTTAAATCATGTCCTTTCTTTGTGCATTCCTTTCATGATCTCTCTGATAGTTTTTACAGCATGTAAATTCCATTACTTTAATCTTTAAGTAAGTTTTGATCTGTGTGAGATGTAGTACAAATGCTTAGGCTGAGTTTGTGGCTTTGAATATGTTTGAATTTTCTTTTCCTTTACACAGAGACAGAGACAGATGAGTGGACACCCTGGTCTCCCTGTTCAGTGACCTGTGGACACGGTGAGAGGAAGAGGACCAAGTCCTGTGGCTACTCCTGCACTCTGACAGAAGCCTCAAAGTGTGACCTGGAACCTTGTCCAGGTGAGATTATATTTCTATTTCAAGAAATAAAAGGTATTTGAATTCAGCTTTCCCAGCTGGTGTTTAATCTCCAGCTCATGTGCCACTCTCCTCTTTGTAGGTGATGTTAACACCGTGGTGGAGCCTTTCCCTTTTGAGATGGAGAATGGCACCGAACCATTTGGAACAGGTGAGTTTTTCTAATGGAAAGTTCTCCATAACAGCTTCCATCAGCTTAAAGGATCACATTCTACCAATTTAACTGCAAGCTGTTTATGCTTTACACAATTTTACAATGTATACTGAGTCAGATACTATATATAAGGTAGTTTTAGATGTACTCTAGTACCCCCGATAGATTATGGCAGCATGCCACTGATTTGCTGTCATAATGTAGAACCGGCTTATTTATACTGTAACATAGTTGCTTATAGATGCACAAGATTCAGACTTTACTCCGAAGTGACAGCTGTTCATGCTACCTGTAGTGCTACCATGAACTACTGCAACCCCTAATTTCATGTGGCATTGCTGTCCTCTTTCCAATAGATGTGGACAGCTGTGAGAAGTGGCTAAACTGTAAGAGTGACTTCCTGCAGAGGTACCTCCACCAGGTCTTGTCTGAGTTGCCCAGCTGCCCCTGCTCCTACCCCACTGAAGTGGCATACACTGTGGTCAGTGTCTATGATGAGAACCATGGCCGGCAGTTCCGCTGGCGTGATGCCAGCGGCCCCAAGGAGCGCCTGGACATCTACAAGCCTTCGGCACGTAGCTGTATCCGCTCAGCACTTTCCAGCGACTCATCTACTCTTGCAGCGCAGCACTGTTGTTATGGCGATCGTGGGCGGCTGATCACACGGGGGAAAGGCGCAGGCACGCCTAACCTGATCAGCACTGAGTTCTCACCTGAGCTGCACTTCAAAGTGGATGTGCTGCCTTGGATCCTGTGCAAGGGAGACTGGAGCCGCTTCCATGCGGTGCGACCACCTAATAATGGATTGAGCTGCCCAGAAAACCCCCATGAAGATGTGTTCATGGATGAACTGGAAGAGGCCAGGGAGTACTGAGGGACCACAGCCAAAACTACCACTTCACTCAGAGAGTCAGAGGGCCCAATCCTAATTTGAGAGGAGACTGCCTACCTTAAAAGTCATGAAATAATACATCTAAACCATGCATCATGCATTAACATGCATTGGCTCAGAGGAAATGCACATTTGTGATTGGGAGATTTGTGAGGTTTAGGATGATGGTGAAGTGTGGCTGTCTCAAGTTAGGATTTGGCACAGTGTCCTGGTATTGGGCTCGACCGAACTGAACTGAATTGCAAGAATGGCAAAAAAAATGCAGGGTCCTCCCATCGCTTGCCAACCTGTTCCACGTCTGGCATGGCATCAAGCTCTCTCTCTTCATATTCAGTTCACTCTCCCGGGTGCGTGTATGCATGATGTCTACCTACTGGCTTTTTTGACGGTGTCTTGGAGCGCTGGTGATTGACAATAGCAACATATGGTAAACATCCTGATCATGCCTCTTGTAGGTTTTACATTAGGAAATATATGAAAGTGGGCTGGTTGTACTGATTAAACTAACACATGCATGGGAAGAGTCCACCAGATGATTATCCCAACTATGCTGCTACAATATAAAATCCTTCAGGTTTTTACAAAGGTATTAATGGGAACAAGACAATAGGATCATCAGTAGACCCAAAAGATGCCACATGCATTCACAGTAATATACATTTCAGCCAATCTTTCTGGACACTAAAATGAGTCATGTCAGAAGAATTTGGGTGCTCAACCAGAGAGGTAAGCTAAAAGGATTTGAAACATTCTGCTGTCGAGCTTTGCCGTGAGAGTCATGAGAACAGCCCTTAAGCAGTAATGGTACGGGGTGCAGCACATTTGATTTCAAATGTTTTGTCACACAGATTGATTTCATGTATTTCCTAACATTTTCACAGCCAGGAAGTTATATGATCTGGGTGCCAAAGAGTTAAAAATCAGACTGTTGGTGCCTGTGTAAATCCAGCCTCCTAAGTCTCTATGGTGCAAATGTAGGATAACATTCAGTTCTACAGTGAGTAGATTGTGCTCATAGATTTGTCTCTACAATGTTCTCAGGGGACTAACTGACCATCATAAACAAATTTGTTCATTTACCTCGACAGCGGAGCACTATTGGAACTAGTACAAAGTGTATTGGGGTAAAGATTAGTAGGAGGGTATTGGGATGTGTAATCCAGATTGGAATTGATGAGCAGATAATGCTTTCAGAAAGCAATTGGAACCCTTATCACTGAATAGCTGTTGATGCATTGTGTGTTGTAGAAAGATGTCATTGCTGTTTAAGCTGTTGGCTTACGATCTTTGGGTTTATGAGCAGAACTTGGATTGGATAGAAAGGACATTCCTACTCAAATAAACATTCCTGAGAGGCCATGTCGTTGGAGCGCTTGTCCAGGCTAACGTAGAATACAGGTACAGTAGTCGCCAAATGCGAATATTTCAGCCTTTCACCATTAGGATAAAGTATTAAAAAGGCTGCTGCGCCTCACTCATAAAACAGTGACAATGATGTTAGATTTACACAGAAATACTCCAGGAATTGCCCCTTCTATCCAGTCTAATTCTAAGAGTGTTTGCTCCAAACCTTTTTTCAGGAATTCTGCTTCCAAATGTGTAAATGCAAACAGGCATTTACATTTTGGAATCACTGATTTTCAAGGAAGGCACTTTATTTAAGGTATATATATACATATATATGTATATGTATGTATATATATACACACACACACACACAAAAGATATATCAAAATGTGCTCATGTTTGCCATTTGTTGATGATAGTGTTATATTGAAGGGAAACTTGCCAGAAATGCTGCATTGTTCTATGAAAGTGCATATATCAAGTGTTCTGTTGAGGAAAGCATGATGTTTTTGTGATTTCTGAATTTAGTATTACATATATGGTGTTGTACAGTATTTATTTGTCTGTTCTTTTTTTTAAGTTTGCTGAAGCTTTGAATTGTCTCTATACTCAACATGGTGCACTAATCGGACTGAGAAATGAAGGCACCCATGATCAAAAGGGAAACCACTTGCCCTCATAACCTCATATCACTTCATACAGCAACATCAAGTGTCTGTTTCATTCTACGTTGTACTGCAGTGCTCTATGAATATGTTGTTGCAATTATGCTGAAGAAATATATAAAGACCTTGCATTCATCATCTGACTTTTTAATGTGTCGTTTCTTTTTCCACGCTTTACATACTGTGTAGTAGAGCCAAGCATAGCATCGTGCTGCGGAGCAAAATTCCTTTAACACAACTGGCTAGTTATACTCTTTATTGACTGACATACCAAACTTTTCCGTACCTTTCCCCTCCAACAAGACAGGTACAGTGCAGCGAGCATTCCTTTAAAATACAAACATGTCACTTCCTTGTTTGCAGCGGCGGGATAAATCTTAGGACAACCAGTTGCAGATACTGTACCAAGACCTAGCGACAGAGCACCCAGGCTTCTTTATCAAATACGCCAAACGCCAAATCACGACATTAGCAAAGAAGAGTTAGATGTCTATTCAGCTGTGAGTGGCGTGTCCACATAGCTGAATTGGTGCAAGCTGTGATGCTAAATATTTAACATCATAAATACCATTTGCAGTTTTGTGTGCGTTTTTTGTCGTCCTTGATGGGAAGCAATGTGTAGCACGTGAATCTAATTACTCACTACACCTTTTCCACATCTAACACATCCTGAACACAGCGATAGCAGGATTCAATTAGGTTTTCAGTTCTCTTGCTAGCACATGTGAGCCGTATGTGGAGTTCCCGTTTGAACTGACAGCATCAAACATTTCCTCCGTTTACACTGTGTGATCGCCTCAAGATCTCTATCTAACTTTGGTTTTCTTTTTAAGTACAGTTCACAACTAAAAGTCAAAAGTCATACTAACATTTTCTGTCAGACTTCTAAACAAACAACCGCAGCCTTTTTTTAAACCGTGGATGCTTCAGGATTTACAAACGTGTTGTGGGCATTCCTTTGGTGATTCACAAGAGTGACACATTATTCATGGATGTGATTCTAAGTTGTGGTTGGGGATGCAAAGCTACAAGTCCAGGAAAGAGTGAAAGGGATGGCAGTGTTGGCTAGAAATTCCTTTAAATTCAGGTTCCAGGCTCCATCAAAGTTGTACAAAAGGTTCCACACAACCACTCAGAAAAGTACTCAAACTTAAGCTCCTCCATGCCTTCACTAACAGCCACCATCAATGACTATGTTTACATGCACTATTGTTACGAATATGACAATATTCCCAATCTGATACAGTCATGAAAACAGCACATTATGTCTGGACATGCTAAACCGAAATAGGCCTTATTCTAACTGTAGTATTTTCCTGTAAAGACATGTGGGATGTGTTGATATTATTCAGATCTTAGGAGCATTCTTTGAACATGTATATGGCACATTGAGAATATGTGTATTAGTTGGGGTTTTTATGAAAGCCGCACAGTGATGCAACACACGGCCTCTTGCAGTCACCTCTGCGCATTTTAAATGAACTAGCTAGCTGAGAATTTGCAAGGCTGGGCTCGAGATGCAGAAAAGAAAAGCCATCATTTCTGGTCAGAAGGAGAAACGTGCCTACTTATTATAAAAGACCTGGGTGTCAACAGGCTTTTGGATATGTGCAACTCCGACCTTTTCAAGGAGGGGGCTGAAAGTGGGAGGCTGTGGTCCTTCAGTGGGGTATCTGAAGCAACAAAAACCAGAATATTTTGTTCATGTAAATATAGTCAGTGTCATCCATCTCCATTGTGGCAACTCGGTTGATCTATTCCTCCCATCATGTTGTCTGAGGCTCTACTCTTTCCAGAGGATTAAATAACATTGAGATTAGAAGTTCAAAGGTCGGGGTAATGGAAATCCATAGGCTTAGGCAATCCAAGTACTCCTCTTAGATACTCTAATTCCTGTAGGTCATGATGATCTATCCTCCACTTGCTGCTCTCACTGACCCAAGAGAGAAGAGAAAAAAAGCCTGGTTATGCATTCAAAATAGAACATTAGGTCATATGTGGGACACAATTAACAGAGGATGTACATGTCCACATAAATGTTCATGTGCACAACCAAGGAGATACTTAGAAATCCATCTATCCATCCGTGTGGTGAGTATCCACTGTGGAATGAAGGATAAGGAACTTGGTAGGTCTACAATGGTCCTTCAGTGATTCCTAAGTTGACTACAGATGAGTGGTGCGTGGAGGGAAGCCAGACACATGTTGACCACATTGCTGCCGCAGAATAACAGATAAATAACCGCAGATGTGTAGACAGAGGAGAAAGCAGAGAGAGGGAAAACAGAAGAGAGAGGAGAAAGGAACATAAAAGAGAGGGGAGGTTTCAAAACTCTGTGGCGAAAAGATGTTATCTGAAATATTGAATGGAGCAAGAGTTCTAGGGCGGATGCATTTAAAATCAGGGTGAATACACTTCACAGCTTATGGAGGGCACATGTGTCATGTCACTGAGGGAGTGTGCTGTGGTTACAGTGAAATTCAAGCTGACCAGAATCATTGTATCGCAATTTAGCACCAATTATTTCACATACAAAATGCAAACAGACTGCATTGCCATCCAGCATTTTATAAGCACGTTTCACCGTGCACGTACACGGTGAATATGTGTGTGGTGTGATTCATTCCTTTAGTTATAGCGCTGGTGGCCCAGGCCCGGTGCCAGCACTTGGTGGTTGCAGATCTGTTTACTTTTGTAGGCTGGCAGGAACATGAGATTTCCTCTGGGTGTACTGCGGCTGGGTGACCTGCAAACAGCATGGCCCTTCAAGTCTCTTGCTGCTCCCGTTGCAGGCTGCCTCACCCCCAGCGCCCCCCTCCCCTCCTGCGGGGTCACTTGTGTTGAGGGTAACCCCATGCAAACAAACGTATACTCATACAGACACTGACAAAGGTTCATTGTCAAGAAAATCACGAAAACTAGCCGACATACTGCATTAACGCTGGTAAACATACGCTGCCCAAACACACATAAACCCATACACATACTTTAGCTGCTCTACCTGCATGACTTATGAATGCCAGTGGATCTTATGGATTATCTGGAGTTTGACTTATCCCATGCCTTAACCAGTCTGACACAGAGGAAAGCCTTGTTCTGAGATGAACAACAAGACTAATCTCAAAATGCAGCCTTCATTCATAAGAGGCTAAATAAATGCTAAAATGAGCATGCTAACCATGTTCACCATCGTAGTTTAGTATGTTAGCATGTTAACATTTTCTAATTAGGAAACACAAAGTACAATTGATACTGATGGGAATGTCTATAGTTTTGATGGTACAGCACATGCTGAATCCATCCAATCATTGATGAGACAATTCACTCAAAACCACAAATGTGAACCTCACAGTGACACTAGAGACAAAGACAGCAGGATGCATCCTCTGGGGTCCATGAATGGCAAACCATCTGATAGGTGTTGAGATATTTAAACTGGCTAAAAATGTCTAAAAACTATGACTGTGCACATTATTGTCTTTCACTCACTTACAGGCACTATTATGTACAGATAATGAAATTATTTTTTTAGGATGTCCAGGGTCAAAATGTCCTTTCCTCTTTATTAATATTTTTCATGCTCCTCAATCTTGCAGACAGAGTACAGGCAAATTGTTTTATCAAGCAAGAACAACATTGAGCAGCATAATCCCGACACTGGGACATCAATATCCTCAGCGAAGTCTGAATAACTGACATTCTTCGCATGATCCAGACTCTACAAACCTTTGTTTGTTTACTCATGTCCAGTGGGAGTCTTAATTTTCTCCCTCTCTCTTTCTCTGTTGATAATATAATCAAAAGAGAAGCCAACACAATACCTTTGGACATGAGAGGGGCCTGCAGATCCAGTAGTACTGAGGCGGCAGTCAGCCAGCCATAACAACATCAAACAGCCCCTAGCCTCCAGCGTTTACACAGAGCCAAGACCCTGGACCAAAAATATGATTGCTCGTTCTTTTTAAGATAAGAATGCAGACAAGCTTGAAGGTTATTGCGAACAATATGTACAGGTATGAAGTGTCCATAGTGATAGAAGTGGATGGATCGCAGCAAACAAGTAAGAAGAGAGTTTGGGGATACTTCAGGTCAGATGAGAGTTCTTGGAAGGCCTGGATCAGAATGTTCAGGGATTAGAGATATTGTCTTGCAGGAATGATGGGGACAGAAATGGACAATGTTCTCCTTTAAATGTGCAACACACAGGCATGTTTGACACAAAGAAAACATGATAATCTGTCTCATCCAAGTGAGTCCATGTTGTTAAAGAAAAATCAGAGACGGGAGAGTACTAAAAATTTTAGCTAACTGACAAAGAGCACCCCCTGCTGGTCATGAAGACTAAGTGCACAGGCCTGAATGTAGACTTCACCTCCCACTATCTGTGCCTGACCTGCCTCAAACTTTAGCAGTGATCTCAAAATTAAAAGCTTTATTTGTAATCTTATAAGTTCATAATAGACAAAATGGACAGAATTTATTTTTATTTATTATTCACAAAGTTGTTGCATTTAAAGTTAGGCTCATAAATAGACCATCACAGCCGTCTACACATCTGTTATAAGCCTGCAACTATTTTCATTGTTGATTCATCCGCAGATTATTATTTTTGTTTAATTCATCAGTCAATTCATTGTTTGTTCTTGTCTGACCAACAGCCCAAAACAACACATATGGAATGATGTAGTAAACAAAAAAGTGTCAAACAAACCAGAATATGTTTTATGTTTTAGCTTATTCAAAGTAGCCACCGTTTGCTTTGATGACAGCTTTGGCCACACTTGGCATTCTCTCAATCAGCTTCATGAGGTAGTCACCTGGAATGGTTTTCAGTTAACAGGTGTGCCTTGTCAAGAGTTAATTTCTGGACTTTCTAGGCTTTTTAAGTAGGCAAGTAAAGAGAAATTACTTTATGACATAATGGTCAGTCAATCCGGAAAATTTCAAGAACTTTGAATGTATCCTCAAGTGCAGTCGCAAAGATCATCAAACGCTATGATGAAACTGACTCTCATGAGGACCGCCACCGTAAAGGAAGACCAAGAGTTACCTCTGCTGCAGAGGATAAGTTCATCAGAGTTACCAGCCTCAGAAACCGCAAATGAACAGTACCTCAGATTAGAGCCCACATAAATGCTTCACAGAGTTCAAGTAGCAGACACATCTCAACATCAACTGTTCAGAGGAGACTGTGTGAATCAGGCCTCCATGGTTGGATTGCTGCAAAGAAACCACTTCTGAGGAAGAACAAGAAGAAGAAGAGAATTGCCTGGGCCAAGAAACACAAGGAATGGACATTAGACTAGTGGAAATCTGTCCTTTGGTCGGATGAGTCCAAATTTGAGATTTTTGGCGCCACCTGCCATGTCTTTGTGCAATGCAGAAAAGGTGAGCGGATGGTTTCTACATGTGTGGTTGCCACTGTGAAGCATGCAGGAGGAGGTGTGATGGTGTGGGGGTGCTTTTCTGGTGACACTGTTGGTGATTTATTCACAATTCAAGGCACACTTAACCAGCATGGCTACCACAGCGTTCTGCAGTGATATGCCATCCCATCTGGTTTGCACTTAGTGGGACCATCATTTGTTTTTCAACAGGTCAATGTCCCCAAGCACACCTCCAGGCTATGTAAGGGCTATTTGACCAAGAAAGAGAGCGATGGAGTGTTGCGTCAGATGACCTGGCCTCCACAATCACCTGACCTAAACCCAGCTGAGATGGTTTGGGATGAGTTGGACTGCAGAGTGAAGGCAAACAAGTGCTCCATACCTTTGGGAACTCCTTCAAGATTGTTGGAAAACCATTCCAGGTGACAACCTCAAGAAGCTGATTGAGAGCATGCCAAGAGTGGGCAAAACTGTCATAAAAGCAAATGGTGGCTACTTTGAATAATCTAAAATATAAAGCATATTCTGGCTTGTTTAAAACTTTTTTGTTTACTACATCATTCCATATGTGTTTCTTCATAGTTTGGATGTCTTCAGTATTAATCTACAATTTAGAAGTAAAAAAAATAAAGCAAAACCACTGAATGAGAAGGTGTGTCCAAACTTTTGAGAGGTACTGTACATCAACATGAACAAAAACATTTTCGGTTTGTCCTACAGAATCATACTTAGCTTCCAGAGTCCCTGTCTGAGTGCCTGGTAAAGTGGTCTGAAAAATCGAACTACATGCATTTTAACAAAGAAGCGGTGGTGTGTAGATTTACATTGCCCCGCACACTGTGACTCTGAAAAGCTGTTAACAGCTTGGTTTACTGTGTAAAAATAATCCCATAGTGTGTGTATGCCACCACCCACGGGTTGAGATGGCGCTCAGATTAGTGAGCTGTTCATAGCTTCCAGCTTCGTGTGGGCCTTAAGAATGTTCAGTAGATGAATGCATGAGCTTGAGAAGACGAGACGTTGAGCTTTTTGGGGTTATCAGTTACAATGATAGCAGTGTTTAATCATATTTCATAGCTATAATCAATTATATATTTTATAATTTCACTATATTAACTCCTACATATCAGATGCTGTACAGGGTAATGCATCAGATGCAATCAATTTATGGTAGTTCTTGAAGAAGGACATATAAAAGAAACAATATAACTATTTCTAAATAGGATTTTGTGCCTTTTCTGCTTCCTTTGTCACAGCCTTTTAGCCCCTTTTAGCACCACAGAATGTGTTTTATTACATGAGCAAACATAAGTGCACAATTGATTCACAATGTCCACATGCGTCACTTAGCCTATCACTTCTGTATGCATCTCTTTATTAAACCTATGTGAGATTCTGTGTTGACTCAAACAATTACCCTGTTCTTCCAGCGCTCCTGGAGACGAGTGCAATTGTATAAACCGACGGAGAGTTTCTGAAGTGAAAGCAGACGGGATCTGAAGTGTGAAGTGCATCTACCTACGTAGTTGTGTGCTCCGATTGGCAATATTGGTCCTATTTTCAGTCATGGAGGAATTTCCTTGTCAACTGATTGGTGAGGGATGGATTCTTTTTAAAGTTTTAAAGTCGTGAAAGCTCTCCAACTCACCTCTGCGTCATGTTCATCATGAAATGAGGTTCACAAGATGCAGTGGGTATGTGCCACACAGGCCTACTTCTGCTTCATTAAGAAGCCATAATAGTTCAGCTTTCAGGGACCTGGCATTAACCTATAAAGCTACAGCTACACTGCTTTTTGTGTGTGTCACTATTTTGCTGTGTGCTAGTCTAAAATATTTCAGCTGACGTGGTGTACCCTAATATATCATCTGAAGAAATGGACTGATAATGATAAAGATCCTAACTGAACTGAAGGACAAAACAGTCACTTTGAAACAGCTACTTCAAAACAAGGGATGAAACAAGCATTTTCCACCATCAAATCTCATTTTTAAGATTTTGTCTCAAGAACCTCAATCATGGTCGAAACTTGTCTCTGCAGTTCCTAATGATATCACGTCCAATATATTTGAACTATCTGAAATCGGCAGTTCGATCCCCGACACTGGAACATATCTCCATTAACCTGAACTCTTATCATGTGTTATGAATCTTTAAAAAATCACTTCATAGACAATACAAATAGGAAAGTGCCTTATTTTGAATGCCAAATAACCAAATAATAATACTTTGTGGAATTTAATGTTACCTGATGTAGAAATGTGTGGAAGTGTATAGCAATGTGAGAAACATTTGTAAGAACCAAAACTGCACACACGTAGTGTAACTACACACATGCACACACTGTGGAACTGTTTGCAATACTGTTTGATTCCTTGTTATTTCATCAGTGGCTTGAGTTGCTAAAAGCTAAACTTGACTTGACACCTGTTTTCACAGACATGTTTAGTAGAAATACTGTACTGCGGCAGAAATATAGTTTTAAGTTATTACCAAATATTTGTCCGTGTATATGTAAATAAAAGTTAAAACACTCACACGTCCAGGCCCCAGCGAGGATCGAACTCGCGACCCCTGGTTTACAAGACCAGTGCTCTAACCACTGAGCTATGGAGCCTGTTACAATGTACAGTGTCGACAAATACGATTTTATAGCTGCGTCAACGCCAAAGCTATCGAAAGCATTGACGTAGTAGCTAACTACGACTCTTGGCTGACTGATCTTGTCACTTCACAGACGAGCTATCCCTCGACACAACATCACGGACTCCACTTGACTTACAGAAATGGCCGTTTTCCCTTTGATTTTGAGCTGGGCTGCTCAAGCGCTCATGTTTCTGCTTTTTCTGCTTTTATTCGCGTTTCTTGGTTACTGCCTGTATATTCACCACATTCACACGAAATATGACCACATACCTGGACCACCGAGGGACAGGTAAGTTAACTAGGTTAAGTGCGTCGCTGTTTAGTTAATGCTAACGTTAACATTGCTTCCGTCTCCTAGCTAACGTCGGCGAAGACATTTTTATTTTTTAGTCACAGTGCGTTACTGACATTATCTGTACCTCTTTTTTCTTCCACAGTTTTCTCTTCGGACATTCACCAACGTTTTTAAAGGTAATGAAAGGTGACGGAAATCTGCACGACAAGTTTCTGGAATGGTAAGCAAAAGTCTAAATGTTCAATTAACGCCATAGCAACACTATTACGTAACTGCTGCCCTCTTAGGCTGTGACTAGCTAGTCAGTCAGTTAACTAGTTTCGATAGTTGTTTTTCTGTCACATGCCATATATATGTGTGTGTGTGTGTGTGTGTGTGTGTGTGTGTATGTAAATGCTGTTTTTTTCAGTGGTTGTGATTTGTGCACCTTCACTTTGGGTCCAGGTCTTCATGTGTAACTATGGATGTGTATTTGCAATGCAAACCGATGATTAAGATGTAATTTACAGGTCAGAGAGATATGGGCCTGTTTGCAGGATAAACAGTCTGCATTATGTTTTCATCGCCGTGACCTGTCCAGAGGCAACCAAGGTAAACACCGCACCCAACAATGGTGTTTGCGAAACCAGTAGTTGTATAAACATTGCGTAATAAACGGTGTAAAAGGGAACAAGTAGGCAGATAGACCTGCTTTTCATGGAAATCTTTCCAAAATAAAAATGGCCCTACAGTGCCAGCTGCTGTCCTGTTTGATGAAAATCTATATGAACGCTTATGTCCAGTAACATTTGCACTGAAAACTCCTGGTCTTTCAATGCTCCCTCTTTTGATGTCTCTGTTTCAGGAAATTCTGATGTCCCCAAAGTACCCAAAAGATAAATTCCTCTACAAGAGACTCTTCAGCTTGTTTGGTCAAAGGTATTTTATCTGACTGTCAGATTATTCCAACTATTCATGCTGTGTACATCCCAGTGACAAATTGAACTAGGAACAGTTTAGCAATGATAAGTAGTTGTAGTTTTGTGATCTCAAGTCATTTGCAGCCTTATTTTGCTGTTTGGAAAGTTCCATTTCTGTTTTAAAGGTTCCTAGGAAATGGCCTGGTAACTTCCCAGGATCATGAACAGTGGTATAAACAGCGCCGGATCATGGACCCTGCATTCAGCAGCTTGTGAGTTAATCATCAGAGAGAGTATCCTTTGCTCTGTTTTTTGATTTTTTTTTTTTTTTTTTTTGACAATGTTGTCCAATTAGAGAATTTCTCTTGAGCTTTGTAGGTATGTCCTGACCGTGCTAGTCCACTGTCTAAAACTACTATTATTTGCAGGTATTTGAGAGGTCTTATGGGCACCTTCAATGAGAGGGCAGAGAAACTAATGATTAAACTTTCGGATTTCGCCGAAACCAAAACAGAGGCCAACATGCTCCACCTAGTCAACTGTGTTACCATGGATGTTATTGCGAAGGTACTACGCCATAGTCTGTTTTGCAGCTTCCTCTGCAGTAGCCTTGATCAAACAAGTTTTCCGTGAATGTGATGAAACCACCATCTTATCACAGCCATTAATTTAATCAAATTGTAACTATGTTTGTTTTCCTGATACATCTCAGGTTGCTTTTGGTGTGGATTTAGACCTGCTGAATAAGAGTTCACCTTTCCCTAAAGCCATTGAGACATGTCTCAAAGGCATGGTGTTCTATGTCAGAGATATATTTTTTCAGGTATGACATCACTGCAACTTGGTCTGGAGTTTGTATGATGAAACCATTGCAAACCATGGGAGATCCTAAAACCTTGCATTTCCAGGTCAATCCAAAGAACTGGCCTTTCATTAATGAAGTGAAGGAAGCTTGCCACCTGCTGCGCACCACCGGAGCTAAGTGGATCAATGAGAGAAAGACTGCCATGCGAAACGGCGATGATGTCCCCAAGGACATCCTCACACAGATCATCAAAAGCGCTGGCAAAGGTTATGGTTCCTAAAGTTCATATTAGATTAGATTAGAGGAACATTTTAAAATCCCCGTGCTGTAAATAGGGTCATGGCAGTTGCAAACAATACTTTCAAGGGTCTAGATGAGAATCAGATATTTATATTAAAGCATGCAGATAACTATCACAAATAATACAAGAAGCACAAATCAAATACAGTTGTCATCTCAACAGGTGTGTCATTGACATTTCCACATAAATAGATCGTGGTGCAAGGTTCACAGTCAGATAATGGTCCAGTAGATATGTATGTAACCAGGTCAGATAGGTGTCGAACATGAGTTCAACTTTTTTGCAATGTGATGAAATGACTACAATATTGGTTTGTTCAATAATATTTTCTTATTATTCCAGAGGAAAGCATGACTCAAGAAGATGAAGAGCTCATGTTGGACAATTTTGTGACATTTTTCATTGCGGGTGAGTCTGGGTTGTTTGTGCTTTGTTGTGTGTACTGGTCTACATAAAAAAGTCCTGTGTTGTTTTTAGGTGAACTGTCCTTTTAAACCCATTTTTTTGCTTTGGAGATAACGAACATGATCACTTTAAAGTGTGTTGAGTGTTGTTGATCCACATTTGTTTCATTTGAAGGCGATGTTCTGATTCACTTGGTCATCTGTACCATTTTAGGGCAGGAAACAACAGCCAATCAGCTTGCTTTTTGCGTCATGGAACTCGCAAGACATCCTGATATACTGGAGAAGTGAGAACTAATAATACAGTGCAAAGCAGTTCCATAATGTAGCTGTTGATCAATGAGTTTCTCCAGTTGTGTTTCTATTTCCCAGAGTGAAGAAAGAGGTGGATGAAGTCATTGGGATGAAACAGGACATCAGTTATGACGATCTGGGAGAACTGACTTACCTCTCACAGGTATGTATCTTGAAGAAAATGAAGCACGTTGTGAATCCATGGTGCAACTTACTCATATATTCGTTCACTCATTCATTCATTAAGTCTCAAGTTAGCCTGCACAGTAAGTGTTGTTGTTTGAAATATGAGGAATGGCTCCATCTACAAGTGAAACGCTCAGCTGATCATTCGCTTAGCTCCTCTTTGGAATTCTGCTTAAGTGTGTTTCATCTACTTTTTATTTTTCAACACTACACTAGGTGCTCAAAGAGACTCTGAGGATTTACCCCACAGCTCCAGGCACATCTCGTAATGTTCTGGAAGACATTGTCATTGCTGGCATCCACATACCCGGAGGAGTCACATGTATGGTGAGTCATTCACTTTTGTTTTTACCCATAAAAAAGGAAGTGTGTGTCAGAATCCCAAAATGTTTTCTAGTTTGTTTGTGCTTTCCATACATGAAGGACAGTGGCCGCTATCACTGAAAAACACTCAATAAAACGGGATTTTTTTTTTGGATACTGACAAAACGTAAACTATTCCCTGCCATCAGATGTTCAGTAAACTGTTCTGATATTCAGTTTAGCTCCTATGTGGCTGGTAGACTGGAGAAATTCTTCAAGGACCCGCTGACATTTGATCCAGACAGATTTCACCCAGATGCTCCCAAGTAAGCAGCATACAGTTTAAACATAAGGACTTGTTTTAGCATCATGAATGATCGTACCAGATGAAAAAGGGAAAGTGGTGTGTACTGAACGCTTTCTCTTGTCTGCTTTACAAGGCCTTATTATAGCTACTACCCCTTTGCCCTCGGTCCACGCTCATGCCTGGGACAGAACTTTGCTCAGGTGGGTGGTGCCAATCAAAAAGAATGAACGCAAACACACACCAAACATAACAGCATATGGTGTTAACTCAATGGGTGCTTCCAGATGGAGGCTAAGGTGGTGATGGCCAAGCTGCTCCAGAGGTTTGACTTCACCCTTCTGCCGGGACAGACCTTTGACATCCTGGACACTGGCACACTCAGGCCGAAGAGCGGAGTGGTGTGCTCCG
This sequence comes from Chaetodon auriga, assembly GCF_051107435.1. Taxonomy (NCBI): domain Eukaryota; kingdom Metazoa; phylum Chordata; class Actinopteri; order Chaetodontiformes; family Chaetodontidae; genus Chaetodon; species Chaetodon auriga. Next base: position 16,080,044 of record NC_135091.1, on the reverse strand, counting down.
TCAGACACAGGAGTCACAGTAAATGAATGGTCAAATGCTGCCCTAAGATCCTGCCTCAGTTAAAAGCCTCTAATGCTGCCAAGTTGTTCTGTTTCAAAGCCTTTGTAAATGATATGAGCGATGCTTGTTTGAATGATATGCACAGTATATTCAAATAGAGTTATGAGGATTTTTATGTCCTAACAGTAATGAGGGTATGGGAAACCTGTGTGGGTGACACAAATCATTAGCACTTAAATCTTGCTTGAACGAGTGGTGGAATGTAACCAAGTACTTTTACTCAATTACTGTACTTGAGCACAAATTTGAGGTATTTGTACTTTACATGAATATTTGCAGGTTATGCAGCTTTGCACTTCTACTCCACTGCATTTGTCTGATATCTTGAGTTAATAGCTACTTTTCAGATTACAATCATTCATACCCTTCCATGTATCTCCAACTTTACTGAGAAACTGAAGGGTTAAGCGTTCCTTTATGGGTTGAGAAATTTGTCCTACTTCGTAAGATAAACTCTTGAAAAATTATCTTGGATTAGCCGGGGAATGCATTGTCACAGAGAGGAAAAAAATGGTTGTTTTTCTGAGATCATGAACAGTTGACTTTTTAGAGATATGCTACAAACATATGATGATCTTAGAGAATATGATGCATTGCTGTAGCTCAAACTACCAAACAGTATGCAAGTAAATTCAAATGATTAGCACTTTTACTTTAGAAAATGATCTGAATACTTCTTCCAACACTGCTTGGAACCAACGCTTTAGCTCTTCCATACCGCCCTGGGCGTCTGCGCTTGTCTTGTACCTTCAACAGCAATACAAAAAAAATGCTGAATTTACAAATGAAAATTAAAAGCACTGAAGAAAATGATTACACATTATTGTACTAATGCAGAAATAAGTTGTGTTGGATTGTTTTGTACTTTAATAAACTCTTGATTGGTTTAATGTCAGATAATCTGATTTTATTTCATGCTCAGTTTACTGTGCAGTGATTTTTTTTTTTGCCTGTTGTACTTTGGGCCATAACCCACAGTGTACCACAGGGGGGCGCTGTGACCCTTTAGAGCAGGCATGTCAAACCTATTCCACAAAGGGCCGTGTGGCTGCAGGTTTTTCTTCCAACCAGTCAAGAGCACGCAGTCTGACCAATCAGCTGTCTGAAGACTGAGATCAGCTAATGAAATGATTCAAGACTGGTGTGCTGCTGCTTGGTTGGAAAGAAAACTTTCAGCCACTCGGCCCTTTGTGGAATAGGTTTGACATATGTGCTTTAGAGAAATCTGAAAAGCACCTGTACAATTACCAGAGAACCAACAGTCTCAACAGTTGTTGCTCACCTAAGCTTCATTTCAGGAGTTTGTTATCACATTTTCTGACACTTAAGAAGAAGTTAAGTGGTGAATCACATTGTAGTCAGAGGCTATACGATTACATAATTAGAAATAGGGTCAATAGCTTATATGACACAGCTAACAGCTTTTTTGTTGTTGTTGTTGTTTGAAAATGAAAGCAACTAGCTTTTACCAACGAAGTCAGAAGCCAATGTTTAAGAATATTAAAATAAAAATTTGAAATGCCTTAAATGTACACATGCTTATTAATATAATAATAATAATAATAATAATAATAATAATAATAATAATAATAATAATAATAATATATGATATTATTATTATGAGATATGTGTAAAAAACAGGCATTCTGAGCGCTATTTTCGCGGTCTGTTGTTTTTTCTCACTTGGTTGATGTGTTGTTGTCGGCCCTGAACGCGTCTTACTGTCCCTTTAAGAGGGCCGAGCCTGAGCCTTGTGAGGCTGCAGCGCACTTTTTCATCTACCTGCTGCCCACTCCTCTCCTACGTCTTGATTGGCCGTCTTGGCCGAAATCCTCTTGAATGATTTCAAACCTGAGAACTTGGACAAGTAAGGGGAGGAGGGGGTCTGAATTCCGAGCTTGCTGTCTGAGAAGGTTTGGAGTCGTCCGTCCACCGATGCTGCAGCTCGGTAAAGAGGCTTGTCCGAGGAGCGCTGTTGACGGAGAGCACCGCCGGTTAACAAAAAAAAAAAAAAAAAAGTCCGCTTTCAGAGGTGTTTACGCCAATTTTCACCTTTCAGTGCAAATTGAGATCTAGCTAACTTTATTATTTTAACATTTACTCGGTTTTCTGTTCATCCTCATTTGAATGGAGCGGTGTCCGGCGGAGACGCCGCACACTGCGATGGGACGCGGCGCCTGGGACCAGGACCTGATCGAAAATCACTGGCATATCGATTTCTAATCATGTGTCGTGGTTATTGACGGAATGCGAGAATGTTTCCAAGCTTCATGGAGGATTTTTACCTTTAAAAAACTAGTGAGGGCATTCAGTTCATGCTCGGGTTGCCATAGCATCACATTCATATTTTTCTTTTCATCACCGGCCTGTTGAAGAGGAGAGCAGAGCGATACTTTCACATCCCCAACAATGCGTTTGAACACAATTCCAGAAATTAGACGTGGTTGCATGAGTTTTGAGAGTTAATTTGCTAAAACATGGCTAAAAATCCGTCCGAGGGACCGAAGGATGATCTGAGCCAGCTGACGGACGAGGAGCTGCTGCGGTGCAGCAAAGACAAGCTGCTCCGGAGATTAAGGAGGGTTGACAGCGAGAAGATGAACTTGATGATCGAGCACGGCAACATGATGAAAGACATCAACCGGCGGCTGCAGGTGCACTTGCACGAAATCCGGAGCCTGAGGGAGATCAATCAGAAACTGCAGGACGACAACCATGAGCTCCGGGAGCTGTGCTGCTTCCTGGACGATGACCACTGCCAGTGCCATGTGGAAGGAGGTGGGCACCTACATGATGAAGCTGAAGGAGCTGGAGGCCAACCAGGACACCGTGTTGAGGGAGAACTCTGAGCTGAAAGAGATCATCCTCATGCTGGATGAGGAGAGGAACGGAGCGGGGTCCAGGAGTTCCATAGACAGTCAGTCCAGTTTAACCAACCTGAACGGTGGCACCGGCACGGTCAGGGATGTCGGAGACGGGAGCAGCACGTCCAGCACAGGTAGTGCTGGGAGCCCCGATCACCACAATCACAACCACATACACAAGCCCACCTCAGAGAACAGTAAGATGGGCCCCACCATGAGGAGGTCCATGGATGACCTGTCAGCACCACACCATCACAGGAGCATCCCCAATGGACTTAATGGTGAGTGCGCACACACACACACCCTTCCACCTGTGAAAACACACCTGGCTGCTATAATCAGCATGCAGATCTAAGACATGAAAATGTATACTCTGGAGACCAACCAATCAGACCAGAGATAAACTCCAAAATAAACCACATTTTCTTACATTAAACACTGGAGAATTGTCCAAACATGAGATGGGAAGGATGACTAAAAGTTATGCTCTCAAAAGACAGGTATGCCACTGGCCTCGTGCACGTGTTTTCCTCCTCCTGATGTCAGACAGTACAGTCAGGATGTGTTTATCATGTGCGTGTGATTGCACTGACAACATATGCTGATCAAAACTGCTGTGAAGGATTAACACACACACACACACACACACACACACACACGACACAGCTAGCATGGGAATGTCTCGCTTCACTTGACAGAAGGTTTATTATTTCATTGTTAAAAGCAGTGCATTGGTAATGAGATAGATGCTATCTCGCCCTGAACAAAGCTGAGCATCACAAATCTTTCTGCCTTTTACATAATTGCAAACAACACCATGCGGAAAGAAACAGAACTGTTATTGACATGGTGTTGCGAAATAACCCAAGATTGGAATCGATAAAAACAACAACAAAGCAGCACTACATCGATCCTAATCTACTATTACACAAGTTGGATGACTGTAGCCAGAAGCAGTGGGATGAAACAAGTGTTTCATCACTCATTGCAATGAACACATCTCAAAAACCTGCTTGGATTGAAAATGTAATTGGCTGCATGTGGACACCAGCTTCCACAGGCCTGACTAGGAAGAGTATTCTTCAGCAGCACAGATTTACTCAGTTGGCTGATTTGAAATCCAAGCAGAGTGACCATGTTGCGAGGTCAGATCTGGCCATGGTGTGAGGTCTGCAGAGTGACTTAATGCTGTCCGGTTGCCAGACACACACAGACGGGAAGAAGAGGGAGGATGATGACTGCGCTCGGTGTGCAAAGAGTAACAGCGACCTGTTGTTTGAGCCAGAGGCTTGCATTTCATATCTTTTTCAGTCAATTTTGTCTGTTTTTTTTTTTTTTTCATTTTTTCCTCTTCGGCGAATGCAAATCTAGCCCTTGTCTTTGAGACAAAAGAGGCACTGGGCGAGGAAAATATGAAAGAGGGGTCCAGAAAAGGGCCCTTAATAGGTCTTGGTGGAGTTGGGGGAGTGGCAGAATGGAGTAAGGGGTTGGCTAGAAGCCTGGGGCTGGAGTATTGGGGGACTGTAGGAGGGCATACTGAGCTCAAAGGAGGTTGGGTTTTTGGAGACATCCCACTGTCTGCTTAATTGAATTTGTTGAGCGCCACCACCACTTTGCTTCCTTTGGTAATGTGTGTGTATGTGCATGTTTACTTGGACAGAGTGTGTGAGGAGAGTGAAAGCTTGTGTTCTGAACAAAGAAGAAGAACGGACAGCAGGGGCCACACTGAGCACCACTATGTTTAACGGTGACTTCCACATCCAGACTTCTCAACGTCTGCTGGAGAGCTCCAGCACAATGCATTCATTTGAACTTAAAGAATATGTTGTTCCACATTAAAGAGGCTGCTTGTTCTGGCCTCCTACATTTGTTCATTCATTCATTCATCTTCTTTACCCGCGCATCCCATTTCGGGGTTGCGGGGGGCTGGAGCCTATCCCAGCTAGCAATGGGCGAGAGGCGGGGTACACCCTGAACCGGTCGCCAGCCGATCGCAGGGCTACATATACAGACACACAGACAGACAACTCACACACTCACACTCACACCTACGGACAATTTGGAGACCAATTAACCTAACGAGCATGTTTTTGGTCTGTGGGAGGAAGCCGGAGTGCCCGGAGAGAACCCACGCATGCACGGGAAGAACATGCAAACTTCACACAGAAAGGCCCTGCCCGACGCGCACTACCTGCTGCGCCACCGTGCCGCCCCCTACATTTGTTCTCTGGAGTAAAATGTGCTGTTCCCAAGGAGCCGTGCCTTTCTATGTTTAGTCACTCTGTTGAGTCACCCTGTAAACCTGCCCGCATAGGCTCAAATTAGGTTCAAATTAGTCCTAATGAACTGACTGAGAAGTCGTAAAATTGCGTGCTTTAACTGGGGTGTTTAGCGCCTGGCCTTTCTATGTGTGTGTGTGTGTGTGTGTGTGTGTGTGTGTGTGTGTATGTTAATATATGAGGTGCCACAGTGATTGGGAACTCTTCCTCCTCTCTTCTCCGAAGCCATTTCTCTCTCTGCCTCGCTCTCTTTTCAATTTTCTTTTACCCTTGGGGAGTAAACGGTACATTGTGTTTGGACATCCTAATCCGAAATAGGCCTTATTCGAACTGTAGCATTTTCCTATAAAGACATGTGGGATGTGTTGATATTATTCAGATTTTAGGAGCATTCTTTGAACATGCATATGGCACATTGAGAATATGTGTATTAGTTGGGGTTTTTATGACAGTCGCACAGTAATGCAACACACAACCTCTTGCAATCACCTTTAGATGCACTAAAGAAAAGCCACCATTCTGGTCAGAAGGAGAAACGTGCCTAATCATTATAAAAGACTTGTGTATCAACAGGCTTTTGGATATGTGCAACTCTGATCTTTTCAAGGAGGGGGCTGAAAGCTCAGAGGCTGTGCAGCTATCATACCATGCTGAGATGCACTTTGTCAGGATGCTCTCAATGGTGCAGCGGTCGAAGTTAACTAGGATTTGACGAGCCAAGTTAACTTTCTTCTGTCTCCTCAGGAAGTAGAGGTGCTGTTGAGCCTTCTTTATGAAGGTGGAGGAGTTCAGGGTCCAGGAGAGGTCCTCAGCAATGTGGACGCCCAGGAACTTGAAGTTTTAGACACGTTGAACCTCAGCTCCGTCGATGTGAATGGGGGTGTGACTGCAGCGTTCATTTTTCCTGTAGTCCATGATGAGCTCCTTGGCCTTCTTTGTGTTGTGGGTCAGATTGCTGTTGGCGCACCACATCACCAGCTGCTGAACCTCATCCTTGAGCAAACAGGCTCGAATCCAGTAAGAAAATAATAACTATATTGCTGAGCCTCGCATTGTGCATGCGCCGCCATCTTTAACTGTTGAGCACGCTTCAACCTGCATGTACATGGTGAATATGTGTGTGGTGTGATTCATTCCTTTAGTTATAGCGCTGGTGGCCCAGGCCCGGTGCCAGCACTTGGTGGTTGCAGATCTGTTTACTTTTGTAGGCTGGCAGGAACATGAGATTTCCTCTGGGTGTACTGCGGCTGGGTGACCTGCAAACAGCATGGCCCTTCAAGTCTCTTACTACTCCCGTTACAGGCTGCCTCACCCCCAGCCCCCCCTTCCCTCCTGCGGGGTCACTTGTGTTGAGGGTTACCCCATGCAAACAAACGTGTACTCATACAGACACCGACAAAGGTTCATTGTCACGAAAGCCATGAAATACTGGATTAGACATACTGCATTAGCACTGGTAAACATACGCTGCCCAAACACACATAAACCCATACACATACTTTAGCTGCTCTACCTGCATGACTTATGAATGCCAGTGGATCTTAGGATCTTATGGATTATCTGGAGTTTGATTTATCCCATGCCTTAACCAGTCTGACACAGAGGAAAGCCTTGTTATGAGACGAACCACAAGACTAATCTTAAAATGGAGCCTCCATTGATAAGAGGCTAAATAAATGCTAAAATGAGCATGCTAACTATGTCCAATATCATAGCTTAGTGTGTTAGCATGTTAACATTTTTTAATTAGGAATCACAAAGTACAATTGATGCTGATGGGAATGTCTTGATATTTCAGTCTGGAGCCTACTGGCTAAAAATGTCTAGAAACTATGGCTGTGCACATTATTGTCTTTCACTCACTTGCAGGGACTGTTATGTATAGATAATGATATTTTTGAAAGATATATTTATTTATTTATATTTGATATATATATTTTTTAGGATGTCCAGGGTCAGGGTTTTCAGACCTCAAACAACGCAAAGAAAACAAGTTCATATTAATTTTTAAACAACACAATACTAATGTTTTAACTCATGAAAAAGTTCAGAAATCAATATTTGGTGGAATGACCCTGATTTTCAATCACAGCTTTCATGCGTCTTGGCATGCTCTCCACTAGTCTTTCACATTGCTGTTTGAATTTATGCCACTCCTGGCGTGAAAATTCAAGCAGCTCAGCTATGTTTGATGGCTTGTGGCCATCCATCTTCCTTTTGATATCATTCCAGAGGTTTTCAATGGGGTTCAGGTCTGGAGATTGGGCTGCCACGACAGGGTCTTGACCTGGTGGTCCTTCATCCACACCTTGATTGACCTAGCTGTGTGGCATGGAGCATTGTCCTGCTGGAAAAACCAATCCTCAGAGTTGGGAACATTGTCAGAGCAGAAGGAAGCAAAATTCACAGTGGGTGCGAGACACTGTGGCTTGTAAGCCCCTCCAGGTCTTTGTCTAACCATTAGATGACCAGGTGTTGGGCAAAGCAGAACGTTGGACTCTTCAGAGAAGATGACCTTACTCCAGTCCTCCATGGTCCAATCCTTTTGGTCTTTTGCAAACCTCAGCCTGGCTCTTCTTTCCTTCTCGTTGATGAAGGGTTTTTTTTTTTAGCTTTACACGACTTGAGCCCTATCCCTTGGAGCCTGTTTCGAACCATTCTCACCTTGCACTTCACCCCAGCTGCCATTTGCCATTCTTTTTGTAGGTCACTTGATGTCATCCTACAATTGCTGAGTGACTTTCAAATGAGTTGAAGGTCATCCCAGTCAGTGGAGGGTCGTTTTTTGCCTCTGCTGGCCTGTAGCTTTGTTGTCCCCAGTGTCTGCTGCTTGACATTGTTGTTATGAACTGCTGTCTTAGAAATTTTAAGGATGGAAGCAACCTGATGCTCACTGTATCCCTCTGCCAGTAAAGCCAGAATTGAACCCCTCTTTTCCTCACACAAAACTTTTCAACTCCGTTGGCATCGTCAATAGATATTTTTTGATTCCAATTACTTTTGAGATACTACTAGCACTGTTTTTGCCATCCAGCTCAACCTATTGCAAGAGGATAGCGATGACCACAGCAGTGGTTTTTATACTTTTCCTCGTTAAATAAGATTTGGTTCAGGTGATCACCTATCGAGTACCTCATTAAGTAGAATGAGGTGTGTTTGTACTGGAATTCAACAGACACTGGAATGGTATGGCTGTTATACATGTGGATATGCGGATTTCAGAAAAATTTGGTCTCTTAATTTTTTCCAGACCTGTATATTTATATATTATAATTTCACTGTATTACCTCCTACATATCAGATGCTGTACAGGGTAATGCATCAATGAAAATGGGGCAATGCATCAGATGCAATCAATTTATGGTAGTTCTTGAAGAAGGATGCATAAAAGAAACAATATAACTATTTCTAAATAGGATTTTGTGCCTTTTCTGCTTCCTTTGTCACAGCATTTTAGCCCCTTTTAGCACCACAGAATGTGTTTTATTACATGAGCAAACATAAGTGCACAATTGATTCACAATGTCCACATGCGTCACTTAGCCTATCACTTCTGTATGCATCTCTTTATTAAACCTATGTGAGATTCTGTGTTGACTCAAACAATTACCCTGTTCTTCCAGTGCTCCTGGAGACGAGTGCAATTGTATAAACTGACGGAGAGTTTCTGAAGTGAAAGCAGACGGGATCTGAAGTGTGAAGTGAAGTGCATCTACCTATGTGTAGTTGTGTGCTCCGACTGGCAATATTAGTCCTATTTTCAGTCATGGAGGAATTTCCTTGTCAACTGATTGGTGAGGGATGGATTCTTTTTTGTTTAAAAGTCGTGAAAGCTCTCCAGCTCACCTCTGCGTCATGTTCATCATGACAGGAAGTTCACAAGATGCAGTGGGTATGTGCCACATAGGCCTACTTCTGCTTCATTAAGAAGCCATAATAGTTCAGCTTTCAGGGACCTGGCATTAACCTATAAAGCTACAGCTACATTGCTTTTTGTGTGCGTCACTATTATGCTGTGTGGTGGTTTAAAATATTTCAGCTGACATGATGTACCCTACTAGTTAAGTCTACTTTAAGTCTGATGAAAGCCATATTTCCGACATAAAAACAAGTAACAGTTTGAGAAATACACCTAATCATGAACATTTGAGGGCTTACAGCAGGCAGAACTGTGGAAGCAATGGTTGGAGGTTTGATCTGCGACAAGGAACATATCTCCTTTAACCTGAACTCTTATCATATGTTATGAATCTTTAAAAAAATCACTTAATAGGTGAGACAAATAGGAAAGTGGCTTATTTTGAATGCCATATAACCAAATAGTAATACTTTGTGGTATTTAATGGTTACATGATGTAGAAATGTGTGGAAGTGTATAGCAATGTGAGAAACATTTGTAAGAACCAGTAGTCACAACTCCACTCATGTAGTGTAACTACACACATGCACACACTGTGGAACTGTTTGCAATACTGTTTGATTCCTTTCTTTTTATTTCATCAGTGGCTTGAGTTTGCAAAAAACTAAACTTTACTTGACGCCTGTTTTCACAGATATGTTTAGTACATCAGTCAAACGTACTGCTGTAGAAATATAGTTCAAATTTATTGCAAAATACACACCTTAATTCTTTCTCACACACACTTGTAATCATAATACACACACAAAGAAATTAACGAAAGAAATATCTATAAAAAATAATAAATAAACTGAATACAAAATATAATAAATAAAGGTTGGACACACTGCTCCACTGGCAAAAAAATATGTATACTAGAAAAAAAAAGTGTACAGAATAGAAAAACAACTATGTGTATGCACATTTGTACAGATTATGAAAAATAGGAAATGCCCTAAAAATCCTACTGCCATAAAGAAGTACTGCCAATATTCAATGTTGCCAATATTCTTATGAGAAAACTACTGATGTCATATGTTGGATTGCACTTGAGATTATGTCGGTATCACGATAAAACGGTGGAATATTATGTCGTCATAACGATAAAACGGTGGAATATTATGTCGTTATAACGATAAAACGGTGGAATATTATCTCGTTATCACGGTAAAGCGGAGCGAAAAAATTATGTTGATCCATGGCCTTTTAGGGACGATGACAATAAAGTTGAAACTAATTTAATCTAGCCTATAAACAGGCCCATGACTCCCTGCCCCGTAAAGTAAAGTTAAAAACTCTCTGACTGTCACACTCCTGCGGGAATCGAATTCCCTATCTTCATTTTATGCTCTAACCACTGACTGACTCTTGGCTGACTGACGTTTTCACTTCACAGACGAGCTGACCAGCGACACAACATCACGGACTTCACTTGACTTACAGAAATGGCCGTTTTCCCTGTGATTTTGAGCTGGGCTGCTCAAACGCTGATGTGTCTGCTTTTTCTACTTTTATTCGCGTTTCTTGGTTACTGCCTGTATATTCACCACATTCACACGAAATATGACCACATACCTGGACCACCGAGGGACGGGTGAGTTAACTGGGTTAAGTGCGTCGCTGTTTAGTTAATGCTAACGCTAACATTACTTTCGTCTCCTAGCTAACGTTGACAAGACAATTTTGTTTTTCAGTCACAGTGAGTTACTGACATTAACTCTTCCTTTTTCTTCTTCCACAGTTTTTTCTTCGGGCATTCATCAGCGCTTTCGAAGGCAATGAAAAATGGATTAGTATACGACCAGTTTCTGGAATGGTAAGCAAAAGTCTAAATGTTCAGCTAACGCCATAGAAACGCTGTTAGTCCATGTAAGTGCTGCCACCAGTATACCAGTAGTTTAGTCCTCATAGGTTGCTGAAGGCTTTAACTAGCCGTTTATGATACTGTATGTAGGTCAGTTATCTGGTTTCAATTGTCTCTTCCTCTTTTGTGCAGCTTTCGTGTGTTTAAGTTGTTTTTTTCTGTGACTTTTCAGCTTCACATATTTGTGTGTGTGTATATAGAGAAATACATCTTCAGTGGTTGTGATTTGTGCACCTTCACTTTGGGTCCAGGTCTTCATGTGTAACTATGGATGTGTATTTGAAATGCAAACCGATGATTAAGATGTAATTTACAGGTCAGAGAGATATGGGCCTGTTTGCAGGATAAATAGTCTGCATTATGTTATCCTGATCGTGACCTGTCCAGAGGCAACCAAGGTAAACACCACAACAATAGTGTTTGTGAAACCAGTAGTTGTATAAACATTGCACAATAATGTTGTAAAAGGGAACAAGTAGGCAGGTAGACCTACTTTTCATGGAAATCTTTCCAAAATAAAAATGGCCCTACAGTGCCAGCTGCTGTCCTGTTTGATGAAAATCTATATGAACGCTTATGTCCAGTAACATTTGCACTGAAAACTCCTGGTCTTTCAATGCTCCCTCTTTTGATGTCTCTGTTTCAGGAAATTCTGATGTCCCCAAAGTACCCAAAAAATAAATTAACCTACAAGAGACTCTTCAGCTTGTTTGGTCAAAGGTATTTTATCTGACTGTCAGATTATTCCAACTATTCATGCTGTGTACATCCCAGTGATACAGATACTGTCTCATTGCCATTCATTGTTGACAAATTGAACTAGGAACAGTTTAGCAATGATAAGTAGTTGTAGTTTTGTGATGTCAAGTCATTTGCAGCCTTATTTTGCGGTTTGGAAAGTTCCATTTCTGTCTTAAAGGTTCCTTGGAAATGGCCTGGTAACTGCCCAGGACCATGAACAGTGGTATAAACAGCGCCGGATCATGGACCCTGCATTCAGCAGCTTGTGAGTTAATCATCAGAGAGAGTATCCTTTGCTCTGTTTTTTTTTTTTTTTGACAATGTTGTCCAATTAGAGAATTTCTCCTTAGCTTTGCAGGTATGTACTGACTGTGCTAGTCCACCGTCTAAAACTGCTATTATTTGCAGGTATTTGAGAGGTCTTATGGGCACCTTCAATGAGAGGGCAGAGAAACTAGTGATTAAACTTTCAGATTTCGCCGAATCCAAAACAGAGGCCAACATGCTCCACCTAGTCAACTGTGTTACCATGGATGTTATTGCAAAGGTATTAGGTAAACAAGTTTTCCGTGAATATGATGAAACCACCATCTTATCACAGCCATTAATTTAATCAAATTGTAACTATGTTTGTTTTCCTGATACATCTCAGGTTGCTTTTGGTGTGGATTTAGACTTGCTGAATAAGAGTTCACCTTTCCCTAAAGCCATTGAGACATGTCTCAAAGGCATGCTGCAACATACCAGAGACACATTTTTTCAGGTACGACATCACTGCAACTTGGTCTGGAGTTTGTGTGATGAAAACATTGCAAACCATGTGAGATCCTAAAACCTTGCATTTCCAGGTCAATCCAAAGAACTGGCCTTTCATTAATGAAGTGAAGGAAGCTTGCCACCTGCTGCGCACCACCGGAGCAAAGTGGATCAATGAGAGAAAGACTGCCATGCGAAACGGCGATGATGTCCCCAAGGACATCCTCACACAGATCATCAAAAGCGCTGGCAAAGGTTATGGTTCCTAAAGTTCATATTAGATTAGATTAGATTAGATTAGAGGAACGTTTTAAAATCCCTGTGCTGTAAATAGGGCCACGGCAGTTGCAAACAATACTTTCAAGGGTCTAGATGAGAATCAAATATTTATTGTATCACAAATAGTACAAGAAGCACAAATCAAATACAGTTGTCATCTCAACAGGTGTGTCATTGACATTTCCACATAAATAGATTGTGCTGCAAGGTTCACAGTCAGATAATGGTCCAGTAGATATGTATGTAACTAGGTCAGATAGGTGTAGAACATGAGTTCAACTTTTTTGCAATGTGATTAAATGACTACAATATTGGTTTGTTCAATAATAATAATAATAATAATAATAATAATAAGATAATAATAATAAGAAAATTCTTATTATTCCAGAGGAAAGCATGACTCAAGAAGATGAAGAGCTCATGTTGGACAATTTTGTGACATTTTTCATTGCGGGTGAGTCTGGGTTGTTTGTGCTTTGTTGTGCGTACTGGTCTACATAAAAAAGTCCTGTGTTGTTTTCAGGTGAACTGTTCTTTTAAACCCATTTTTTTGCTTTGGAGATAACGAACATGATCCCTTTAATGTGTGTTGAGTGTTGTTGATCCACATTTGTTTCATTTGAAGACGATGTTCTGATTCACTTGGTCATCTGTACCATTTTAGGGCAGGAAACAACAGCCAATCAGCTTGCTTTTTGCATCATGGAACTCGCAAGACATCCTGATATACTGGAGAAGTGAGAACTAATAATACAGTGCAAAGCAGTTCCATAATGTAGCTGTTGATCAATGAGTTTCTCCAGTTGTGTTTCTATTTCCCAGAGTGAAGAAAGAGGTGGATGAAGTCATTGGGATGAAACAGGACATCAGTTATGACGATCTGGGAGAACTGACTTACCTCTCACAGGTATGCATCTTGAAGAAAATGAAGCACGTTGTGAATCCATGGTGCAACTTACTCATATATTCGTTCACTCATTCATTAAATCTCAAGTTAGCTGCACTGTAAGTGTTGTTGTTTGAAATATGAGGAATGGCTCCATCTACAGGTGAAACGCTCAGTTGATCATTCACTTAGCTCCTCTTTGGAATTCTGCTTAAGTGTGTTTCATCTACTCTTTATTTTTCAACACTACACTAGGTGCTCAAAGAGACTCTGAGGATTTACCCCACAGCTCCAGGCACATCTCGTGATGTTCTGGAAGACATTGTCATTGCTGGCATCCACATACCCGGAGGAGTCACATGTATGGTGAGTCATTCACTTTTGTTTTCACCCATAAAAAGGAAGTGTGTGTCAGAATCCCAAAATGTTTCTAGTTTGTTTGTGCTTTCCATACATGAAGGACAGTGGCCGCTATCACTGAAAAACACAGGATTTTTTTTGAATACTTGAATACTACTGACAAAGCGTAAACAATCCCCTGCCATCAGATGTTCAGTAAACTGTTCTGATATTCAGTTAAGCTCCTATGTGGCCGGTAGAATGGAGAAATTCTTCAAGGACCCGCTGACATTTGATCCAGACAGATTTCACCCAGATGCTCCCAAGTAAGCAGCATACAGTTTAAACATAAGGACTTGTTTTAGCATCATGAATGATCGTACCAGATGAAAAAGGGAAAGTGGTGTGTACTGAACGCTTTCTCTTGTCTGCTTTACAAGGCCTTATTATAGCTACTACCCCTTTGCCCTCGGTCCACGCTCATGCCTGGGACAGAACTTTGCTCAGGTGGGTGGTGGCAATCAAAAAGAATGAATGCAAACACACACCAAACATAACAGCATATGGTGTTAACTCAGTGGGTGCTTCCAGATGGAGGCTAAGGTGGTGATGGCCAAGCTGCTCCAGAGGTTTGACTTCACCCTTCTGCCGGGACAGACCTTTGACATCCTGGACACTGGCACACTCAGGCCGAAGAGCGGAGTGGTGTGCTCCGTCAGACACAGGAGTCACAGTAAATGAATGGTCAAATGCTGCCCTCAGATCCTGCCTCAGTTAAAAGCCTCTAATGCTGCCAAGTCGTTCTATTTCAAAGCCTTTGTAAATGATATGAGCGATGCTTGTTTGAATGATATGCACAGTATATTCAAATAGAGTTATGAGGATTTTTATGTCCTAACAGTAATGAGGGTATGGGAAACCTGTGTGGGTGGCACAAATCATTAGCACTTAAATCTTGCTTGAACGAGTGGTGGAATGTAACCAAGTACTTTTACTCAGTTACTGTACTTGAGCACAAATTTGAGGTATTTGTACTTTACATGAATATTTGCAGGTTATGCAGCTTTGCACTTCTACTCCACTACATCTCAGAGGGAAATACTGTACTTTTTACTCCACTGCATTTGTCTGATATCTTGAGTTAATAGCTACTTTTCAGATTACAATCATTCATACCCTTCCATGTATCTCCAACTTTACTGAGAAACTGAAGGGTTAAGCGTTCCTTTATGGGTTGAGAAATTTGTCCTACTTTTTAAGATAAACTCTTGAAAAATTCTCCAAGAATTAGCGGGGGAATGCATTGTCACAGAGGGGAAAAAAATGGCTGTTTTTCTGAGATCATGAACAATTGACTTTTTAGAGATATGCTACAAACATATGATGATCTTAGAGAATATGATGCATTGCTGTAGCTCAAACTACCAAACAGTATGCAAATAAATTCAAATGATTAGTACTTTTACTTTAGAAAATGATCTGAATACTTCTTCCAACACTGCTTGGAACCAACGCTTTAGCTCTTCCATACCACCCTGGGCGTCTGTACTTGTCTTGTACCTTCAACGGCAATACAAAAAAAATGCTGAATTTACAAATGAAAATTAAAAGCACTGAAGAAAATGATTACACATTATTGTACTAATGCTGAAATAAGTTGTGTTGGATTGTTTTGTACTTTAATAAACTCTTGATTAGTTTAATGTCAGATAATCTGATTTTATTTCATGCTCAGTTTACTGTGCAGTGATTTTTTTTGCCTGTTGTATTTTGGGCCATAGCCCACAGTGTACCACAGGGGGGCGCTGTGGCCTTTTAGAGAAATCTGAAAAGCACCTGTTAAACTACAATTACCAGAGAACCAACAGTCTCAAAAGTTGTTGCTCATCTAAGCCTCATTTCAGGAGTTTGTTGTCACATTTTCTGACACTTAAGGAAAAGTTAAGCGGTGAATCACATTGTAGTCAGAGGCTATACGATTACATAATTAGTAATAGGGTCAATAGCTTATATGACACAGCTAACAGCTTTTTTTGTTGTTTGAAAATGAAAGCAACTAGCTTTTACCAATAAAGTCAGAAGCAAAAGTTTAAGAATATTAAAATAAAAGTTTGAAAGGCCTTAAATGTACGCATGCTTATTAATATAATAATAACATATGATATTATTATGAGATATGTGTAAAAACAGGCATTCTGAGCGCTAATCTCGCGGTCTGTTGTTTTTTCTCACTTGGTTGATGTGTTGTTGTCGGCCCTGAACGCGTCTTACTGTCCCTTTAAGAGGGCCGAGCCTGAGCCTTGTGAGGCTGCAGCGCACTTTTTCATCTACCTGCTGCCCACTCCTCTCCTACGTCTTGATTGGCCGTCTTGGTCGAAATCCTCTTGAATGATTTCAAACCTGAGAACTTGGACAGGTAAGGGGAGGAGGGGGTCTGAATTCCAAGCTTGCTGCCTGAGAAGGTTTGGAGTCGTCCGTCCACCGACGCTGTAGCTCGGTAAAGAGGCTTGTCCGAGGAGCGCTGTTGACGGAGAGCACCGCCGGTTAACACACGAAAAAAAAAAATAAATAAAAAATCAATAGGCCTTATTCGAACTGTAGCATTTTCCTATAAAGACATGTGGGATATGTTAATATTATTCAGATTTTAGGAGCATTCTTTGAACATGCATATGGCACATTGAGAATATGTGTATTAGTTGGGGTTTTTATGACAGACGCACAGTAATGCAACACACGACCTCTTGCAATCACCTTCAGATGCACTAAAGAAAAGCCACCATTCTGGTCAGAAGGAGAAATGTGCCTAATTATTATAAAAGACTTGAGTGTCAACAGGCTTTTGGATATGTGCAACTCCGACCTTTTCAAGGAGGGGGCTGAAAGCGGGAGGCTGTGGTCCTTCAGTGGGGTATCTGAAACAACAAAAACCAGAATATTTTGTGCATGTAAATATAGTTGGTGTCATCCATCTCCATTGTGGCATCTCGGTTGATCTATTCCTCCCATCATGTTGTCTGAGGCTCTACTCTTTCCACAGGATTAAATGACATTGACATGAAAAATTCAAAGGTCGGGGTAATGGAAATCCATAGGCTTAGGCAATCCAAGTACTCCTCTTAGATACTCCAATTCCTGTAGGTCATGATGTCTATCCTCGACTTGCTGCTCTCACTGACCCAAGAGAGAAGAGAAAAAAAAAAGCCTGGTTATGCATTCAAAATAGAGCATTAGGTCAAATGTGGGACACAATTAACAGAGGATGTACATGTCCACATAAATGTTCATGTGCACTACCAAGGAGCTACTTAGAAATCCACCTATCCATCCGTGTGGTGAGTATCCACTGTGGAATGAAGGATAAGGAACTTGGTAGGTCTACAATGGTCCTTCAGTGATTCCTAAGTTGACTACAGATGAGTGGTGCGTGGAGGGAAGCCAGACACATGTTGACCACATTGCTGCCACAGAATAACAGATAAAAAACCGCAGATGTGTAGACAGAGGAGAAAGCAGAGAGAGGGAAAACAGAGAGAGGAGAAAGGAACATAAAAGAGAGGGAAGGGTTCAAAACTCTGTGGTGAAAAGATGTTATCTAAAATGGTGAATGGAGCAAGAGATTGATTAGATTAGATTAGATTAGATTAGATTCAACTTTATTGTCATTGTGAGAGTGCAACACAGAGACGAGCAATTGTCTTGTAAACTACGGGTCCTCGCTGGGGCCTGGACATGTGTGAGTTTCTAACTTGGGCAGAGTCATGTTCCTGTTTGTAGGCTAGATTAGATTAGATTCTACTTTGTCATCGACAGAGTGCAACACAGAGACAACGAAATGCAGTTTAGCATCTAACCAGAAGTGCAAATAGTCATAAAATCCAAAAATATGAATACATACAAATAGTGCAATTGGCATGAGGTATGAACGGTATGAGGTATGTGCAGGTAGTGCAAGTAATTTCTATGAAACCATAAAACATGTGTAACACAGTATGTGAACAAGTGACATGTGCAACAGGTAGTAAGTGATGCTGGGGGACAGGAACGGGAGTGGGAACAGAGGCTCCTGAACCTTTTACCAAATGGTAGGGGGGCAAGCAGTCCATGGTTGGGGTGGGACCTGTCGCTACTGATGCTGTGTGCCCTTCTGAAACACCACTTGCGCTGGAGGTCCTCGATGGCAGTTAGCTGGGCACCGGTAATGTACTGGGCGGTTTTCACCACCCGTTGCAGGGTGTCCGCTCAGAGGCTGTGCAGCTACCATACCATGCTGAGATGCACTTTGTCAGGATGCTCTCAATGGTGCAGCGGTAGAAGTTAACTAGGATTTGACGAGCCAAGTTAACTTTCTTCTGTCTCCTCAGGAAGTAGAGGCGCTGTTGACTTTTCTTTATCAAGGTGGAGGAGTTGGAGGTCCAGGAGAGCTCCTCGGCGATGTGGATGCCCAGGAACTTGAAGCTTTAGAAGCTTTAGAAACTAATTTAATCTAGCCTACAAACAGGCCCATGACTCCCTGCCCCGTAAAGTTAAAAACTCTCAGACTGTCATGCTCCTGCGAGTATCGAATTCGCTACCTTTATTTTATAAGACCGTTGCTCTAACCACTGACTTACGTAACCTGTAACCCTCCGCCTTGACATATAAGTTCCTATAGCTGCGTCAACATTACGGATATGAAAACACTGACGTAGTAACTGTACGTCTCTTGGCTGACTGACCTTTTCACTTCACAGACGAGCTGACCAGCGACACAACAACACGGACTTCACTTGACTTACCGAAATGGCCGTTTTTCCTATGATTTTGAGCTGGGCTGCTCAAACGCTCATGTTTCTGCTTTTTCTGCTTTTATTCGCGTTTCTTGGTTACTGCCTGTATATTCACCACATTCACACGAAATATGACCACATACCTGGACCACCGAGGGACGGGTAAGTTAACTGGGTTAAGTGCGTCGCTGTTTAGTTAATGCTAACGCTAACATTACTTTCGTCTCCTAGCTAACGTCGGCGAAGACAATTTTGTTTTTCAGTCACAGTGAGTTACTGACATTATCTCTTCCTTTTTCTTCTTCCACAGTTTTTTCTTCGGGCATTCATCAGCGCTTTGGAAGGTAATGAAAAATGACGGATTACTACACGACAAGTTTGTGGAATGGTAAGCAAAAGTCTAAATGTTCAGCTAACGCCATAGAAACGCTGTTAGTCCATGTAACTGCTGCCACCAGTATACCAGTAGTTTAGTCCTCATAGGCTGCTGAAGGCTGTAACTAGCCGTTTATGATACTGTATGTAGGTCAGTTAACTGGTTTCAATTGTCTCTTCCTCTTTTGTGCAGCTTCCGTGTGTTTAAGTTATTTTTTTCTGTGACTTTTCAGCTTCACATATGTGTGTGTGTATATAGAGAAATACATCTTCAGTGGTTGTGATTTGTGCACCTTCACTTTGGGTCCAGGTCTTCATGTGTAACTATGGATGTGTATTTGCAATGCAACCCGATGATTAAGATGTAATTTACAGGTCAGAGAGATATGGGCCTGTTTGCAGGATAAATAGTCTGCATTATGTTTTCCTGACCGTGACCTGTCCAGAGGCAACCAAGGTAAACACCACAACAAAAGTGTTTGTGAAACCAGTAGTTGTATAAACATTGCGTAATAAACGGTGTAAAAGGGAACAAGTAGGCAGATAGACCTGCTTTTCATGGAAATCTTTCCAAAATAAAAATGGCCCTACAGTGCCAGCTGCTGTCCTGTTTGATGAAAATCTATATGAACGCTTAAGTCCAGTAACATTTGCACTGAAAACTCCTGGTCTTTCAATGCTCCCTCTTTTGATGTCTCTGTTTCAGGAAATTCTGATGTCCCCAAAGTACCCAAAAAATAAATTAACCTACACGAGACTCTTCAGCTTGTTTGGTCAAAGGTATTTTATCTGACTGTCAGATTATTCAAACTATTCATGCTGTGTACATCCCAGTGATACAGATACTGTCTCATTGCCATTCATTGTTGACAAATTGAACTAGGAACAGTTTAGCAATGATAAGTAGTTGTAGTTTTGTGATGTCAAGTCATTTGCAGCCTTATTTTGCTGTTTGGAAAGTTCCATTTCTGTCTTAAAGGTTCCTAGGAAATGGCCTGGTAACTGCCCAGGATCATGAACAGTGGTATAAACAGCGCCGGATCATGGACCCTGCATTCAGCAGCTTGTGAGTTAATCATCAGAGAGAGTATCCTTTGCTCTGTTTTTTTTTTTTTTTTTTGACAATGTTGTCCAATTAGAGAATTTCTCCTTAGCTTTGCAGGTATGTACTGACCGTGCTAGTCCACTGTCTAAAACTACTATTATTTGCAGGTATCTGAGAGGTCTTATGGGCACCTTCAATGAGAGGGCAGAGAAACTAATGATTAAACTTTCGGATTTCGCCGAAACCAAAACAGAGGCCAACATGCTCCACCTAGTCAACTGTGTTGCCATGGATGTTATTGCGAAGGTACTATGTCATAGTCTGTTTTGCAGCTTCCTCTGCAGTAGCCTTGATCAAACAAGTTTTCCGTGAATGTGATGAAACCATCATCTTATCACAGCCATTAATTTAATCAAATTGTAACTATGTTTGTTTTCCTGTTACATCTCAGGTTGCTTTTGGTGTGGATTTAGACCTGCTGAATAAGAGTTCACCTTTCCCTAAAGCCATTGAGACATGTCTCAAAGGCATGCTGCAACATACCAGAGACACATTTTTTCAGGTATGACATCACTGCAACTTGGTCTGGAGTTTGTATGATGAAAACATTGCAAACCATGTGAGATCCTAAAACCTTACATTTCCAGTTCAATCCAAAGAACTGGCCTTTCATTAATGAAGTGAAGGAAGCTTGCCGCCTGCTGCGCACCACCGGAGCAAAGTGGATCAATGAGAGAAAGACTGCCATGCGAAACGGCGATGATGTCCCCAAGGACATCCTCACACAGATCATCAAAAGCGCTGGCAAAGGTTATGGTTCCTAAAGTTCATATTAGATTAGATTAGATTAGATTAGATTTGAGGAACATTTTAAAATCCCTGTGCTGTAAATAGGGCCACGGCAGTTGCAAACAATATTTTCAAGGGTCTAGATGAGAATTAAATATTTATTTTAAACTGTGCAGAATACTATCACAAATAATACAAGAAGCACAAATCAAATACAGTTGTCATCTCAACAGGTGTGTCATTGACATTTCCACATAAATAGATTGTGGTGCAAGGTTCACAGTCAGATAATGGTCCAGTAGATATGTATGTAACCAGGTCAGATAGGTGTAGAACATGAATTCAACTTTTAGCAATGTGATTAAATGACTACAATATTGGTTTGCTCAATAATATTTTCTTATTATTCCAGAGGAAAGCATGACTCAAGAAGATGAAGAGTTCATGTTGGACAATTTTGTGACATTTTTCATTGCGGGTGAGTCTGGGTTGTTTGTGCTTTGTTGTGTGTACTGGTCTACATAAAAAAGTCCTGTGTTGTTTTTAGGTGAACTGTTCTTTTAAACCCATTTTTTTGCTTTGGAGATAACGAACATGATCCCTTTAATGTGTGTTGAGTGTTATTGATCCACATTTGTTTCATTTGAAGACGATGTTCTGATTCACTTGGTCATCTGTACCATTTTAGGGCAGGAAACAACAGCCAATCAGCTTGCTTTTTGCATCATGGAACTCGCAAGACATCCTGATATACTGGAGAAGTGAGAACTAATAATACAGTGCAAAGCAGTTTCATAGTGTAGTGGCTGAGCAATGAGTTTCTCCAGTTGTGTTTCTGTTTCCCAGAGTGAAGAAAGAGGTGGATGAAGTCATTGGGATGAAACAGGACATCAGTTACGACGATCTGGGAGAACTGACTTACCTCTCACAGGTATGCATCTTGAAGAAAATGAAGCACGTTGTGAATCCATGGTGCAACTTACTCACATTTTCGTTCACTCATTCATTAAATCTCAAGTTAGCGTGCACAGTAAGTGTTGTTGTTTGAAATATGAGGAATGGCTCCATCTACAGGTGAAACGCTCAGCTGATCATTCACTTACCTCCTGTTTGGAATTCTGCTGAAGTGTGTTTCATCTACTCTTTATTTTTCAACACTACACTAGGTGCTCAAAGAGACTCTGAGGATTTACCCCACAGCTCCAGGCACATCTCGTGATGTTCTGGAAGACATTGTCATTGCTGGCATCCACATACCCGGAGGAGTCACATGTATGGTGAGTCATTCACTTTTGTTTTTACCCATAAAAAGGAAGTGTGTGTCAGAATCCCAAAATGTTTTTAGTTTGTTTGTGCTTTCCATACATGAAGGACAGTGGCCGCTATGTTTTTTGAATACTGACAAAGCGTAAACAATTCCCTGCCATCAGATGTTCAATAAACTGTTCTGAATTTCAGTTTAGCTCCTATGTGGCTGGTAGACTGGAGAAATTCTTCAAGGACCCGCTGACATTTGATCCAGACAGATTTCACCCAGATGCTCCCAAGTAAGCAGCATACAGTTTAAACATAAGGACTTGTTTTAGCATCATGAATGATCGTACCAGATGAAAAAGGGAAAGTGGTGTGTACCGAATGCTTTCTCTTGTCTGCTTTACAAGGCCTTATTATAGCTACTACCCCTTTGCCCTCGGTCCACGCTCATGCCTGGGACAGAACTTTGCTCAGGTGGGTGGTGCCAATCAAAAAGAATGAATGCAAACACACACCAAACATAACAGCATATGGTGTTAACTCAGTGGGTGCTTCCAGATGGAGGCTAAGGTGGTGATGGCCAAGCTGCTCCAGAGGTTTGACTTCACCCTTCTGCCGGGACAGACCTTTGACATCCTGGACACTCTCACACTCAGGCCGAAGAGCGGAGTGGTGTGCTCCGTCAGACACAGGAGTCACAGTAAATGAATGGTCAAATTCTGCCCTCAGATCCTGCCTCAGTTAAAAGCCTCTAATGCTGCCAAGTCGTTCTATTTCAAAGCCTTTGTAAATGATATGAGCGATGTTTGTTTGAATGATATGCACAGTATATTCAAATAGAGTTATGAGGATTTTTATGTCCTAACAGTAATGAGGGTATGGGAAACCTGTGTGGGTGACACAAACCATTGGCACTTAAATCTTGCTGGAACCAGCGGTGGAATGTAACCGAGTACATGTACTCAATTACTGTACTTGAGCACAAATTTGAGGTATTTGTACTTTACATGAATATTTGCAGGTTATGCAGCTTTGCACTTCTACTCCACTACATCTCAGAGGGAAATACTGTACTTTTTACTCCACTGCATTTGTCTGATATCTTGAGTTAATAGCTACTTTTCAGATTACAATCATTCATACCCTTCCATGTATCTCCAACTTTACTGAGAAACTGAAGGGTTAAGCGTTCCTTTATGGGTTGAGAAATTTGTCCTACTTTTTAAGATAAACTCTTGAAAAATTCTCTTGGATTAGCGGGGGAATGCATTGTCACAGAGAGGAAAAAAATGGCTGTTTTTCTGAGATCATGAACAATTGACTTTTTAGAGATATGCTACAAACATATGATGATCTTAGAGAATATGATGCATTGCTGTAGCTCAAACTACCAAACAGTATGCAAGTAAATTCAAATGATTAGTACTTTTACTTTAGAAGAAATGATCTGAATACTTCTTCCAACACTGCTTGGAACCAACGCTTTAGCTCTTCCATACTGCCCTGGGCGTCTGCACTTATCTTGTACCTTCAACGGCAATACAAAAAAAATGCTGAATTTACAAATGAAAATTAAAAGCATTGAAGAAAATGATTACACATTATTGTACTAATGCTGAAATAAGTTGTGTTGGATTGTTTTGTACTTTAATAAACTCTTGATTAGTTTAATGTCAGATAATCTGATTTTATTTCATGCTCAGTTTACTGTGCAGTGATTTTTTTTGCCTGTTGCATTTTGGGCCATAGCCCACATTGTACCACAGGGCGGCGCTGTGGCCTTTTAGAGAAATCTGAAAAGCACCTGTTAAACTACAATTACCAGAGAACCAACAGTCTCAAAAGTTGTTGCTCATCTAAGCTTCATTTCAGGAGTTTGTTGTCACATTTTCTGACACTTAAGAAAAAGTTAAGTGGTGAATCACATTGTAGTCAGAGGCTATACGATTACATAATTAGTAATAGGGTCAATAGCTTATATGACACAGCTAACAGCTTTTTTGTTGTTTGAAAATGAAAGCAACTAGCTTTTACCAATAAAGTCAGAAGCAAAAGTTTAAGAATATTAAAATAAAAGTTTGAAAGGCCTTAAATGTACGCATGCTTATTAATATAATAATAACATATGATATTATTATGAGATATGTGTAAAAACAGGCATTGTGAGCGCTGATCTCGCGGTCTGTTGTTTTTTCTCACTTGTTTGATGTGTTGTTGTCGGCCCTGAACGCGTCTTACTGTCCCTTTAAGAGGGCCGAGCCTGAGCCTTGTGAGGCTGCAGCGCACTTTTTCATCTACCTGCTGCCCACTCCTCTCCTACGTCTTGATTGGCCGTCTTGGCCGAAATCCTCTTGAATGATTTCAAACCTGAGAACTTGGACAGGTAAGGGGAGGAGGGGGTCTGAATTCCAAGCTTGCTGCCTGAGAAGGTTTGGAGTCGTCCGTCCACCGACGCTGCAGCTCGGTAAAGAGGCTTGTCCGAGGAGCGCTGTTGACGGAGAGCACGGCCGGTTAACACACGAAAAAAAAAAAATAAATAAAAAATCAATAGGCCTTATTCGAACTGTAGCATTTTCCTGTAAAGACATGTGGGATATGTTGATATTATTCAGATTTTAGGAGCATTCTTTGAACATGCATATGGCACATTGAGAATATGTGTATTAGTTGGGGTTTTTATGACAGACGCTCAGTAATGCAACACACGACCTCTTGCAGTCACCTTTAGATGCACTAAAGAAAAGCCACAATTCTGGTCAGAAGGAGAAATGTGCCTAATTATTATAAAAGACTTGAGTGTCAACAGGCTTTTGGATATGTGCAACTCCGACCTTTTCAAGGAGGGGGCTGAAAGCGGAAGGCTGTGGTCCTTCAGTGGGGTATCTGAAACAACAAAAACCAGAATATTTTGTGCATGTAAATGTAGTTGGTGTCCTCCATCTCCATTGTGGCACCTCGGTTGATCTATTCCTCCCATCATGTTGTCTGAGGCTATACTCTTTCCACAGGATTAAATGACATTGACATGAAAAGTTCAAAGGTCGGGGTAATGGAAATCCATAGGCTTAGGCAATCCAAGTACTCCTCTTAGATACTCCAATTCCTGTAGGTCATGATGTCTATCCTCGACTTGCTGCTCTCACTGACCCAAGAGAGAAAAGAAAAAAAAAAGCCTGGTTATGCATTCAAAATAGAGCATTAGGTCAAATGTGGGACACAATTAACAGAGGATGTACATGTCCACGTAAATGTTCATGTGCACTACCAAGGAGATACTTAGAAATCCATCTATCCATCCGTGTGGTGAGTATCCACTGTGGAATGAAGGATAAGGAACTTGGTAGGTCTACAATGGTCCTTCAGTGATTCCTAAGTTGACTACAGATGAGTGGTGCGTGGAGGGAAGCCAGACACATGTTGACCACATTGCTGCCGCAGAATAACAGATAAAAAACCGCAGATGTGTAGACAGAGGAGAAAGCAGAGAGAGGGAAAACAGAGAGAGGAGAAAGGAACATAAAAGAGAGGGAAGGGTTCAAAACTCTGTGGTGAAAAGATGTTATCTAAAATGGTGAATGGAGCAAGAGATTGATTAGATTAGATTAGATTAGATTCAACTTTATTGTCATTGTGAGAGTGCAACACAGAGATGAGCAATTGGGGTCCTCCAAAAGGGTCCTCGCTGGGGCCTGGACATGTGTGAGTTTTTAACTTTAATTTACGGGGCAGAGTCATGTTCCTGTTTGTAGGCTAGATTAGATTAGATTCTACTTTGTCATCGACAGAGTGCAACACAGAGACAACGAAATGCAGTTTAGCATGTAACCAGAAGTGCAAATAGTCATAAAATCCAAAAATATGAATACATACAAGTAGTGCAATTGGCATGAGGTATGAACGGTATGAGGTATGTGCAGGTAGTGCAAGTAATTTCTATGAAACCATAAAACATGTGCAACACAGTATGTGAACAAGTGACATGTGCAACAGGTAGTAAGTGATGCTGGGGGACAGGAACGGGAGTGGGAACAGAGGCTCCTGAACCTCTTACCAAATGGTAGGGGGGCAAGCAGTCCATGGTTGGGGTGGGACCTGTCTCTACTGATGCTGTGTGCCCTTCTGAAACACCACTTGCGCTGGAGGTCCTCGATGGCAGTTAGCTGGGCACCGGTAATGTACTGGGCGGTTTTCACCACCCGTTGCAGGGTGTCCGCTCAGAGGCTGTGCAGCTACCATACCATGCTGAGATGCACTTTGTCAGGATGCTCTCAATGGTGCAGCGGTAGAAGTTAACTAGGATTTGACGAGCCAAGTTAACTTTCTTCTGTCTCCTCAGGAAGTAGAGGCGCTGTTGACCTTTCTTTATCAAGGTGGAGCAGTTGAGGGTCCAGGAGAGGTCCTCGGCGATGTGGATGCCCAGGAACTTGAAGCTTTAGAAACTAATTTAATCTAGCCTACAAACAGGCCCATGACTCCCTGCCCCGTAAAGTAAAGTTAAAAACTCTCAGACTGTCATGCTCCTGCGAGTATCGAATTCGTTACCTTTATTTTATAAGACCGTTGCTCTAACCACTGACTTACGTAACCTGTAACCCTCCGTCTTGACATATAAGTTCCTATAGCTGCGTCAACATTACGGATATGAAAACACTGACGTAGTAACTGTACGTCTCTTGGCTGACTGACCTTTTCACTTCACAGACGAGCTGACCAGCGACACAACAACACGGACTTCACTTGACTTACAGAAATGGCCGTTTTTCCTATGATTTTGAGCTGGGCTGCTCAAACGCTCATGTTTCTGCTTTTTCTGCTTTTATTCGCGTTTCTTGGTTACTGCCTGTATATTCACCACATTCACACGAAATATGACCACATACCTGGACCACCGAGGGACGGGTGAGTTAACTGGGTTAAGTGCGTCGCTGTTTAGTTAATGCTAACGCTAACATTACTTCCGTCTCCTAGCTAACGTCGGCGAAGACATTTTTGTTTTTCAGTCACAGTGAGTTACTGACATTATCTGTACCTTTTTCTTCTTCCACAGTTTTTTCTTCGGGCATTCATCATCGCTTTGGAAGGTAATGAAAAATGACGGATTACTACACGACAAGTTTCTGGAATGGTAAGCAAAAGTCTAAATGTTCAGCTAACGCCATAGAAACGCTGTTAGTCCATGTAAGTGCTGCCACCAGTATACCAGTAGTTTAGTCCTCATAGGTTGCTGAAGGCTTTAACTAGCCGTTTATGATACTGTATGTAGGTCAGTTATCTGGTTTCAATTGTCTCTTCCTCTTTTGTGCAGCTTTCGTGTGTTTAAGTTGTTTTTTTCTGTGACTTTTCAGCTTCACATATGTGTGTGTGTGTGTATATAGAGAAATACATCTTCAGTGGTTGTGATTTGTGCACCTTCACTTTGGGTCCAGGTCTTCATGTGTAACTATGGATGTGTATTTGCAATGCAACCCGATGATTAAGATGTAATTTACAGGTCAGAGAGATATGGGCCTGTTTGCAGGATAAATAGTCTGCATTATGTTTTCCTGACCGTGACCTGTCCAGAGGCAACCAAGGTAAACACCACAACAATAGTGTTTGTGAAACCAGTAGTTGTATAAACATTGCGTAATAAACGGTGTAAAAGGGAACAAGTACGCAGGTAGACCTGCTTTTCATGGAAATCTTTCCAAAATAGAAATGGCCCTACAGTGCCAGCTGCTGTCCTGTTTGATGAAAATCTATATGAACGCTTATGTCCAGTAACATTTGCACTGAAAACTCCTGGTCTTTCAATGCTCCCTCTTTTGATGTCTCTGTTTCAGGAAATTCTGATGTCCCCAAAGTACCCAAAAAATAAATTAGCCTACACGAGACTCTGCAGCTTGTTTGGTCAAAGGTATTTTATCTGACTGTCAGATTATTCAAACTATTCATGCTGTGTACATCCCAGTGATACAGATACTGTCTCATTGCCATTCATTGTTGACAAATTGAACTAGGAACAGTTTAGCAATGATAAGTAGTTGTAGTTTTGTGATGTCAAGTCATTTGCAGCCTTATTTTGCGGTTTGGAAAGTTCCATTTCTGTCTTAAAGGTTCCTTGGAAATGGCCTGGTAACTGCCCAGGACCATGAACAGTGGTATAAACAGCGCCGGATCATGGACCCTGCATTCAGCAGCTTGTGAGTTAATCATCAGAGAGAGTATCCTTTGCTCTGTTTTTTTTTTTTTTTGACAATGTTGTCCAATTAGAGAATTTCTCCTTAGCTTTGCAGGTATGTCCTGACCGTACTAGTCCACTGTCTAAAACTACTGTTATTTGCAGGTATTTGAGAGGTCTTATGGGCACCTTCAATGAGAGGGCAGAGAAACTAATGATTAAACTTTCGGATTTCGCCGAAACCAAAACAGAGGCCAACATGCTCCACCTAGTCAACTGTGTTACCATGGATGTTATTGCAAAGGTACTACGCCATAGTCTGTTTTGCAGCTTCCTCTGCAGTAGCCTTGATCAAACAAGTTTTCCGTGAATGTGATGAAACCACCATCTTATCACAGCCATTAATTTAATCAAATTGTAACTATGTTTGTTTATCTGTTACATCTCAGGTTGCTTTTGGTGTGGATTTAGACTTGCTGAATAAGAGTTCACCTTTCCCTAAAGCCATTGAGACATGTCTCAAAGGCATGCTGCAACATACCAGAGACACATTTTTTCAGGTACGACATCACTGCAACTTGGTCTGGAGTTTGTGTGATGAAAACATTGCAAACCATGTGAGATCCTAAAACCTTGCATTTCCAGGTCAATCCAAAGAACTGGCCTTTCATTAATGAAATGAAGGAAGCTTGCCGCCTGCTGCGCACCACCGGAGCAAAGTGGATCAATGAGAGAAAGACTGCCATGCGAAACGGCGATGATGTCCCCAAGGACATCCTCACACAGATCATCAAAAGCGCTGGCAAAGGTTATGGTTCCTAAAGTTCATATTAGATTAGATTAGATTAGATTAGAGGAACGTTTTAAAATCCCTGTGCTGTAAATAGGGCCACGGCAATTGCAAACAATACTTTCAAGGGTCTAGATGAGAATCAGATATTTATTGTATCACAAATAATACAAGAAGCACAAATCAAATACAGTTGTCATCTCAACAGGTGTGTCATTGACATTTCCACATAAATAGATTGTGCTGCAAGGTTCACAGTCAGATAATGGTCCAGTAGATATGTATGTAACCAGGTCAGATAGGTGTAGAACATGAATTCAACTTTTTTGCAATGTGATTAAATGACTACAATATTGGTTTGTTCAATAATGTTTTCTTATTTTTCCAGAGGAAAGCATGACTCAAGAAGATGAAGAGCTCATGTTGGACAATTTTGTGACATTTTTCATTGCGGGTGAGTCTGGGTTGTTTGTGCTTTGTTGTGTGTACTGGTCTACATAAAAAAGTCCTGTGTTGTTTTTAGGTGAACTGTTCTTTTAAACCCGTTTTTTGCTTTGGAGATAACGAACATGATGACTTTAAAGTGTGTTGAGTGTTGTTGATCCACATTTGTTTCATTTGAAGGCGATGTTCTGATTCACTTGGTCATCTGTACCATTTTAGGGCAGGAAACAACAGCCAATCAGCTTGCTTTTTGCATCATGGAACTCGCAAGACATCCTGATATACTGGAGAAGTGAGAACTAATAATACAGTGCAAAGCCGTTCCATAATATAGCTGTTGATCAATGAGTTTCTCCAGTTGTGTTTCTATTTCCCAGAGTGAAGAAAGAGGTGGATGAAGTCATTGGGATGAAACAGGACATCAGTTATGACGATCTGGGAGAACTGACTTACCTCTCACAGGTATGCATCTTGAAGAAAATGAAGCATGTTGTGAATCCATGGTGCAACTTACTCACATATTCGTTCACTCATTCATTAAATCTCAAGTTAGCTGCACAGTAAGTGTTGTTGTTTGAAACACTTACTTCTACTCTTTATTTTTCAACACTACACTAGGTGCTCAAAGAGACTCTGAGGATTTACCCCACAGCTCCAGGCACATCTCGTGATGTTCTGGAAGACATTGTCATTGCCGGCATCCACATACCCGGAGGAGTCATATGTTTGGTGAGTCTTTCACTTTTGTTTTTACCCATAAAAAAGGAAGTGTGTGTCAGAATCCCAAAATGTTTTCTAGTGTGTTTGTGCTTTCCATACATGAAGGACAGTGGCCGCTATCACTGACAAACACTCAATAAAACAGGAAGTGTTTTTCGAATACTGACAAAGCGTAAACAATCCCCTGCCATCAGATGTTCAATAAACTGTTCTGAATTTCAGTTTAGCTCCTATGTGGCTGGTAGACTGGAGAAATTCTTCAAGGACCCGCTGACATTTGATCCAGACAGATTTCACCCAGATGCTCCCAAGTAAGCAGCATACAGTTTAAACATAAGGACTTGTTTTAGCATCATGAATGATCGTACCAGATGAAAAAGGGAAAGTGGTGTGTACTGAACGCTTTCTCTTGTCTGCTTTACAAGGCCTTATTATAGCTACTACCCCTTTGCCCTCGGTCCACGCTCATGCCTGGGACAGAACTTTGCTCAGGTGGGTGGTGGCAATCAAAAAGAATGAATGCAAACACACACCAAACATAACAACATATGGTGTTAACTCAGTGGGTGCTTCCAGATGGAGGCTAAGGTGGTGATGGCCAAGCTGCTCCAGAGGTTTGACTTCACCCTTCTGCCGGGACAGACCTTTGACATCCTGGACACTCTCACACTCAGGCCGAAGAGCGGAGTGGTGTGCTCCGTCAGACACAGGAGTCACAGTAAATGAATGGTCAAATGCTGCCCTAAGATCCTGCCTCAGTTAAAAGCCTCTAATGCTGCCAAGTTGTTCTATTTCAAAGCCTTTGTAAATGATATGAGCGATGCTTGTTTGAATGATATGCACAGTATATTCAAATAGAGTTATGAGGATTTTGATTTCCTAACAGTAATGAGGGTATGGGAAACCTGTGTGGGTGACACAAATCATTAGCACTTAAATCTTGCTTGAATGAGTGGTGGAATGTAACCAGGTACTTTTACTCAATTACTGTACTTGAGCACAAATTTGAGGTATTTGTACTTTACATGAATATTTGCAGTTTATGCAACTTTGCACTTCTACTCTACTACATTTCAGAGGGAAATACTGTACTTTTTACTCCACTGCATTTGTCTGATATCTTGAGTTAATATCTACTTTTCAGATTACAATCATTCATACCCTTTTCATGAACAGTTGACTGTTTAGAGATATGCTACAAACATATGATGATCTTAGAGAATGATGCATTGCTGTAGATCAAACTACCAAACAGTATGCAAGTAAATTCAAATGAAGTCAACCTTAAACCCACACATGAATGCACCATAAGCATTAATCCTAAACATCATAATACTAAAACACTGACTGGACCCTTTGTTTTTGGTGTGGTATTAGTACTTTTACTTTAGAAGAAATGTTCTGAATACTTCTTCCAACACTGCTTGGAACCAACGCTTTAGCTCTTCCATACCACCCTACTTGTCTGCAATTGTCTTGTACCTTCAACGGCAATACAAAAAAAATGCTGAATTTACAAATGAAAGTAAAAACTCTGAAGAAAATGATTACACATTATTGTACTAATGCAGAAATAAGTTGTGGATTGTTTTGCACTTTAATAAACTCTTGATAAGTTTAATGTCAGATAATCTGATTTTATTTCATGCTCAGTTTACTGTGCAGTGATTTTTTTTTTTTTTTTTTGCCTGTTGTATTTTGAGCCATAACCCACATTGTACCACAGGGGGGCGCTGTGACCCTTTAGAGAAATCTGAAAAGCACCTGTTAAACTACAATTACCAAAGAACCAACAGTCTCAAAAGTTGTTGCTCATCTAAGCTTCATTTCAGGAGTGTGTTGTCACATTTTCTGACACTTGAGAAAAAGTTAAGTGGTGAATCACATTGTAGTCAGAGGCTATACGATTACATAATTAGTAATAGGGTCAATAGCTTATACGACACAGCTCACAGCTTTTTTGTTGTTTGAAAATGAAAGCAACTAGCTTTTACCAATAAAGTCAGAAGCTAAAGTTTAAGAATGTTAAAATAAAAGTTTGAAACGCCTTAAATGTACGCATGCTTATTAACATATAAAAATAATCTATACGTAAAAACAGGCATTCTGAGCGCTATTTTCGCAGTCTGTTGTTTTTTCTCACTTGTTTGATGTGTTGTTGTCGGCCCTGAACGCGTCTTACTGTCCCTTTAAGAGGGCCGAGCCTGAGCCTTGTGAGTCTGCAGCGCACTTTTTCATCTACCTGCTGCCCACTCCTCTCCTACGTCTTGATTGGCCGTCTTGGCCGAAATCCTCTTGAATGATTTCAAACCCGAGTACTTGGACAAGTAGGGGGAGGAGGGGGTCTGATGCTAATTCCGAGCTTGCTGCCTGAGAAGGTTTGGAGTCGTCCGTCCACCGATGCTGCAGCTCGGTAAAGAGGCTTATCCGAGGAGCGCTGTTGACGGAGAGCACCGCCGGTTGAAAAAAGTGCGCTTTCAGAGGTGTCGTGTTTACGCCAATTTTCATCTTTCAGTGCAAATTGAGATCTAGCGAACGTTATTATTTTAGTATTTGCTCGGTTTTCTGTTCATCCTCATTTGAATGGAGCGGTGTCCGGCGGAGACGCCGCACACTGCCATGGGACGCGGGTTGTTGTGTTGACGGGACGCGGTGCCGGGGACCAGGAGCTGATCGAAAATCACTGGTAATCGATTTCTAATCATGTGTCGTGGTTATTGACGGAATGCGAGAATGTTTCCAAGCTTCATGGAGGATTTTTACCTTTAAAAGATTAGTGAGGGCATTCAGTTCATGCTCGGGTTGCCATAGCATCACATTCATATTTTTCTTTTCATCACCGGCCTGTTGAAGAGGAGAGCAGAGCGATACTTTCACATCCCCAACAATGCGTTTGAACACAATTCCACAAATGAGACGTGGTTGCATGAGTTTTGAGAGTTAATTTCAAGGTGCCGTTTCAACGAACTGAGACTCACAGCCAAGACAGTCATGGCTAAAAATCCGTCCGAGGGACCGAAGGATGATCTGAGCCAGCTGACGGACGAGGAGCTGCTGCGGTGCAGCAAAGACGAGCTGCTCCGGAGATTAAGGAGGGTTGACAGCGAGAAGATGAACTTGATGATCGAGCACGGCAACATGATGAAAGACATCAACCGGCGGCTGCAGGTGCACCTGCACGAAATCCGGAGCCTGAAGGAGATCAATCAGAAACTGCAGGACGACAACCATGAGCTCCGGGAGCTGTGCTGCTTCCTGGACGATGACCGACAGAAGGGCAAGAAGCTGTCCCGGGAGTGGCAGCGCTTCGGCCGCTACACTGCCAGTGCCATGTGGAAGGAGGTGGGCACCTACATGATGAAGCTGAAGGAGCTGGAGGCCAACCAGGACACCGTGTTGAGGGAGAACTCTGAGCTGAAGGAAATCATCCTCATGCTGGATGAGGAGAGGAACGGAGCGGGGTCCAGGAGTTCCATAGACAGTCAGTCCAGTTTAACCAACCTGAACGGTGGCACCGGCACGGTCAGGGATGTGGGAGACGGGAGTAGCACGTCCAGCACAGGTAGTGCTGGGAGCCCCGATCACCACAATCACAACCACATACACAAGCCCACCTCAGAGAACAGTAAGATGGGCCCCACCATGAGGAGGTCCATGGATGACCTGTCAGCACCACACCATCACAGGAGCATCCCCAATGGACTTAATGGTGAGTGCGCACACATACACATACACACACACACACACACACACACACCCCTCCACCTGTGGAAACACACCTGGCTGCTATAATCAGCATGCAGATCTAACACGTGAAGATGCGCACTGTAGAGACCAACCAATCAGACCAGAGATAAACTCCAAAATAAACCACATTTTCTGACATTAAACACTGGAGAATTATCTGAAAGTTGCTCACATGAGATGGACAGGATGACTAAAAGTTATGCTCTCAAAAGGCGGGTATGCCACTGGCCTCTTGCACCTGTTTTCCTCCTCCTGATGTCAGACAGTACAGTCAGGATGTGTTTATCATGTGCGTGTGATTGCACTGACAACATATGCTGATCAAAACTGCTGTGAAGGATTAACACGGAGGGGGGTGGGGGTCTTGGTTTAGCCACACTGTAAAGTCTTGATTGGAGTGATTATAACACACACACACATGCACACACAGCATCCTTAAGTGGCCTTTTCAGTCCCATGCTACCCCATCATGTGAATCTGTAATGATTTAGGTCAGTGCACTTATGGTCCTCAAGGAAGCGGACTTATCTAAATAGCTTTTAGAGAGGGCTCAAGCAAATTGATTTTTTTTTTTTTGTTCAGGGGTTGTTTGTTGATCATCATTGTCGTCTTTTGGTTGTGGAAGAGCGCTCATGTCTGCTTAGGGCCCGCTGGAAATGCATGGCATGGGACCAGAAATCAATGTCCCTGTTTTAAGACCTAAATACACGGCTGAAAGCTTCAAGCTGGGATGAAAATGCCCTGATGGAACAGGAGGACACTAAGCCTCGTTTAGCAAGCACATGGGCTGATAACTCGCCATGATCTGTTTGGCAAGGGAATAAATTCTGTATCACTGGGGAGGGGGGAAAAATCCCCCATCCAGTTGAAAGCTCACATGTATGTACTTTTTGTTTTCCACTGATTTCCGAGGGCGAGCAGTATGTAGCAGCTCAAAGCCATCAGCTTCAAATCAGATCATGTGGAACTGTGGACTGTGAAGGCCGTGAAGGTAACAAATGCTAAAGGATGGAAAAATGCAAGAGTGAGAGCTGAGGGAGCCCTTAATCTGGAAACACACACATACACTCTCACGCCAACGCACACATTTTTGGGCGGTGTTTGGCTGTCATTACATAACATCAATATTGTGTCTGCAGCGGCCCAGCACCTCTCTAAGCCGCTGTTTCGCTAGTTGTGTGTGACATTGTGTGCCCCTGAGGCTCTGGCTCAGTGTGTTCATCATTGTCAATGATGTACGGATGCACACACACACACACACGACACAGCTAGCATGGGAATGTCTCGCTTCACTTGACAGAAGGTTTATTATTTCATTGTTAAAAGCAGTGCATTGGTAATGAGATAGATGCTATCTCGCCCTAAACAAAGCTGAGCATCACAAATCTTTCTGCCTTTTACATAATTGCAAACAACACCATGCGGAAAGAAACAGAACTGTTATTGACATGGTGTTGTGAAATAACCCAAGATTGGAATCGATAAAAACAACAACAAAGCAGCACTACATCGATCCTAATCTACTATTACACAAGTTGGATGACTGTAGCCAGAAGCAGTGGGATGAAACAAGTGTTTCATCACTCATCGCAATGAACACATCTCAAAAACCTGCTTGGATTGAAAATGTAATTGGCTGCATGTGGACACCAGCTTCCACAGGCCTGACTAGGAAGAGTATTCTTCAGCAGCACAGATTTACTCAGTTGGCTGCTTTGAAATCCGAGCAGAGTGACCATGTTGCGAGGTCAGATGTGGCCGTGGTGTGAGGTCTGCAGAGTGACTTTATTTAATGCTGTCCAAATGCCAGTGGCTCCCCTGGGCATTTAGGAGACAAGCTCGAGGACTGCCGCTCAAGTGCTAAATGAACAGCATCTGTCCGGTTGCCAGACACACACAGACGGGAAGAAGAGGGAGGATGATGACTGCGCTCAGTGTGCAAAGAGTAACAGCGACCTGTTGTTTGAGCCAGAGGCTTGCATTTCATATCTTTTTCAGTCAATTTTGTCTGGTTTTTCATTTTTTTCCTCTTCGGCGAATGCAAATCTAGCCCTTGTCTTTGAGACAAAAGAGGCACTGGGCGAGGAAAGTATGAAAGAGGGGCCCAGCAAAGGGCCCTCAATAGGTCTTGGTGGAGTTGGGGGAGTGGCGGAATGGCAGTAAGGGGTTGGCTAGAAGCCTGGGGGTGGAGTGTTGGGGGACTGTAGGAGGGCATATTGAGCTCAAAGGAGGTTGGGTTTTCGGAGACATCCCACTGTCTGCTTAATTGAATTTCTTGAGCGTTGAGATGGCTGACAACCCCCCCACCACCACCACCACCACCACTTTGCTTCCTTTGGTTATGTGTGTGTATGTGCATGTTTACTTGGACAGAGTGTGTGAGGAGAGTGAAGCTTGTGTTCTGAAGAAATCAAAGAGAAAGGACAGCAGGGGCCGCACGGAGCACCACTGTGTTTAACGGTGACTTCCACGTCCAGACTTCTCAGCGTCTGCATTCAGTTTTGGTGGTCTGGAACCCAATTCCAGTGAAAGGCCGTCTGAAATGTGATGCTCTCACAGACAGCCTGCATTAAGATCCCCTATAGTGCCACACAGGCTCAATGTAGCTGTGTGAGATTAAGACAAAGTGGCCAAGTGGGACAACGAAGTGCTGTTCTGACATTGTCCAGATGAGCTGGTGAAGATCACTTCTGCAATAACGCTTGTTGACCTTTACCAGACCCTCACACATTCCCCTGGCCCTTTAGCTGCCAAATGGCTTTAAAGGAACAATGTTTCGAACTCAGCAGATAAAGTGAGTCTAAGCAGAGAGCGAGGTTTCTCAGACAGAGAATCCGAGCCAGGCTGACGTCAACATATTTTGCCACTTTACCACAGTTGGAGGGACAGCGCAGCAGCTCATGTTGTGCAGAGGACTGTATTTTTCATTTAAAGCATTAGAAAGTCGTCCATGTCTATGATGTCACCAAAATAATGAATGACTTGCAGTTTGAAGCCATGAATGCTGATTCATTTCAGTCAGAAGTATAAGAAACAGATGGCTCCACTCACACAGTGTACGTTACTGTACCCTTGGTGATGTGAGTAAGGTCGTTGCATCCATTGCATTGCATGGCATGGCCGAACAAATGTACACTAATGCAGGGGAATAAAACACGCAGTAAATAAAACATTGATTTAGTAAATGGGCTTTTGTCCAGCTGTGCAGGGACGAGTGAGCCTGGTTCTAGCACATTTATGCAGCTTTATCCTTCTCTTGTGCACAAACCGGTATGTGTGTGTTTGTTTTTCCACGTGTGTGTGCCAGAGGCCAGAGCGATGTTAAATCAGGCCTGACTTCTGTTGACTGCTGGAGACGGCACGCTAAAACACGCTTTCATTACTGAAAGGTTTACAGTGGCCTCTCCTTCCCTTCCCCTCCCTCATACCCAAAGGCTGGGCCATACCAGCGTTTGGAATGGCCACATTTTGTGTTGAAATCCATTGAATTCCAGTGGATCCGCTTGCAGCTGTGAAGGAAATCTGTCTGGATTTTTTTGTGCTGAGCTCAACTTTACTGAACTTTGACCCACAAACGCGTGCTGGTGACCAATAGCAAGCTGTCTTGCTAACATTTGAGGGAGCGAGGAAGCTCATGAATGGAAGAGGCTTGTCGATATTAGCTGCAAAATCTTGCTAAGACAGGCCACTTCCTGGTACCAACAGGCCTTCGCACCTCTCAGACCTCATCACCACCAGTCTGTCCGTCCAATCAGCTGCGTGTGGCTGTCAAAAAACAGTCACATGGGTTAATGATTGACTGGAGATTAAGACTCAGGAGAGCTCCAGCACAATGCGTTCATTTGAACTTGATGAATATGTTGTTCCACATCAAAGAGGCTGCTTGTTCTGGCCTCCTACATTTGTTCTCTGGAGTAAAATGTGCTGTTCCCAAGGAGCCGTGCCTTTCTATGTTTAGTCACTCTGTTGAGTCACCCTGTAAACCTGCCCACATAGGCTCAAATTAGGTTCAAATTAGTCCTAATGAACTGACTGAGAAGTCATAAAATTGCGTGCTTTAACTGGGGTGTTAAGCGCCTGGCCTTTCTGTGTGTGTGTGTGTGTGTGTGTGTGTATGTTAATATATGAGGTGCCACAGTGATTGGGAACTCTTCCTCCTCTCTTCTCCGAAGCCATTTCTCTCTCTGCCTCGCTCTCTCTTTTCAGTTTTCTTTTACCCTTGGGGAGTGACGTGACCTAAAAGCTCACAATGAAACTGTAGAACCAGCCCTCCCAGTTGGCCACCTGTGTGTGTGTGTGTGTGTGTGTGTGTGTGTCATCACACTTATGCAAACTGGGGAGTGCCTTCATGTTCACATTCATGTATGGCTGAAACTCTTTCCTTCTGAGGTGGATTATCAATAATCTTGAAAAGTCCGGTCACACGTTTAAGTCCCTTTCTTCCGAGTGCAGTCTGGAATTGAAAGATCTCTTGAGGCGACTTCTTATGTGACCGAATCAAAGTCGCGGTTTGCTTTGTTTATGTCAGTGCAGTATCTCAAAGAATCAGTCAGGCTTTTAATATCTCTAGTGTTTTTCTTAAATAAACATCAGTCAATCACAGCCAGCTACTCAGAGCGAGCCTTGGCGTTTCTCTGTGTGAGCTCCTTTTCTTGTTTCAAGGGAAACCAGCGGTTTAACAACACAATGGTGTTTTCCTCTCGGCTGTGGTTTCAAGTCATTGTGCGGCATGTCTGCAGGGCTTGAAAAAGGGCGTCGAAGCAGGAATAGGATGTTTCTGTGGCCGGTATCCTGTTTGTCCGCACTCAGATTCATGTTTTTGTGCTCAAAGACGCTCGCTGGGTTTCTTGTAGCCTCACTCTCACTCGCTTCTCTCATGAGGGCCAACACCTCCGAAGGTGCATGATCACAACTTAATTAAAGGACTCTGCAGCTTAACTGAAATTACAGCTTTTAAGATGATTATAATTGTGAAAATGAATAGGATCACATTGGGCCATTTTAAAACATGGAGTAAAAGCGGAGCCTTTTGGTATTTTCTTATGTAGCTTGCAAATTGCTCCCACAGCTATATCAAATTGGACACTTTAAAATTTCTTTCATGACCTTCTTCAGGTATTGCTGGTATTTGAACTTCTTTGTTTTTTGCACTGACTGAGTTTTGTCAAGTGTTTTGTTTGACAGTTTCCCTGGAGAACAGCACAGGCTCTCCTCACGCTCTCTGGCTTGCATTTCCCAGCGCCCTGTTTTCCTGGGTGAGGCCTGGTCGTCTGATAACAGAGATAACGGAGTAGAAACACACCCACATAGACACACACACATACACACATACACATACACAGGAGAGACTGAGAGAAAGAGCCACAGGGGGAACTCTCAGCTGTGTACTGTCAATGAAAAGCCAGCCTGTCAGGACGTCCCACATTCCTGGATGAACAAAAGAGGAAGTGGGTCTGTCTCCTCTTAGTGACACAGCAGGAATGCGTGGAAAACGAGGAACAGGAGGATTGAAAACGAAAGCGAGCATGTGTCTCTAGGTCACTTTTTTTTTTTTTTTACTTTTACCTCTGTCTTCCTTTACCTGACACACTTCACTTCTCCGGTCATTCTCTTGCCCTCCATCTACATCCGTCTCTCTCTCGATTCCTGTGAACCTGCTGTCTGATCCGCTGTCCGTTCGCTCCCATCAACGCAGCGCTCGGCCGACAGAATGAGGTTATAGAGCCAGCATGAGGCTTGCACACACAGGCGTGGACTCACTGGAAGATCTAATGCCAGAGCCTTTTCCAAAAAAAAAAACAAGAAGCTTTTCAACAAGTTCTGCATGCTTTGTTCTGTTTGTGTGGCCGTCTCTGACATCTTCCGTTGACATAAATGTGGTGTCGTGCCAAGCGAATATATATCTCGCAAATATGAAGACAATTTCAGCCACTTATCTCAGCCTTTCTGTCTGCGTGTCTCCCTCTGTGTCTATACTGATTTGAATGTATGCCCTTCTTTTCTGATCACTGGACAGTGGGCTGCTGGAGGGGCTGGGTTGCTCGGTCGCCTAGGCAACAGCAATGCTCAGTGGGGCGAGTGGACGGCACCCACGCCTAGCCTCAGAGTCACTGAAGCGGAGGGAAGTAAGGGATAGGGGGGGATGGGGATAGGTTTGGGCATGGTCGGCCTCCGTGCTGGTTGACCCGTGCAGAATGATGCCAGCCAGAGCGAGGTCAGCTGTGTGTGTGTGTGTGTGTGTGTGTGTGTGTGTGTGTGTCTGCCTGCTCGCTGTTTTGAAGTAACTTGCTCATACACACTCATTTTCAGTTACACTGTAATATGGTATACTAGTAATCAGCTTTATTGTCAGATATGGAAACCTCACTTGAGCGCTGGTTATATTCAGGATCATATAACTGAACCTGATCCTTATTCCTGGGTTTTTACAATATATGCAATCTCCATCGAGATGATGTGTACTAAACTAAGGAACTACAAAGTCTGAAAATCCAAAAGTTCAGAATCTCTGTCTTTTTCTTTTTTGGGAAAGTGTCTGATGTTGAAAGTAACTGACGTTTCGCATGATTTTCTTAATGAGCTTCACACACTTCAGTTGCAAAGTGACTCGATAGCTGACAAACTGGAGACATAAAAGACCTCTTATTTCTCCAAGTGTAACATTATCAGAACTCCAGCAAAACACTAGTATTTGGAATCGATGAAGAGTTTGTCTACTAATTTGAAATAAACCCGAAAAGAATGCCCTTCACAACCCAGCTCGTAGAGGTCATTCTATTAAAGGTACCGTCCCTCGCTTGTCCTCTGTCCCATTGTCAGCCTGTCCTTAACTGACTAAAGTAGAGCAGTACTGCACACTTGGCAAGACCCATATTGATCTGTGTTATGTGTCAAATCTAAACAACCGATTGAGATGCGAACAGGAGCTGAGAGAAGTCGAAAGAGTAACTGGGCTCAGGTGGTGGTGACACCTCACCAGCATAAACTCACCTTCAGCAATTCTGTCTATGCAACACACCCAGTGACCTCCGACAGTGGAACAGTCCCAGGTTGCCAGAAGTCAGCAACTCCCAGACAGAGCGCCTCTTCATCAGCTCGTTTCGGGGCCTTGGAGAAACAAGGCGTTCATCTGAATTTGCTGCCTGTCAGCTCTTTGCTTTTGGTTGCTATGACATTGGAGACTGGAGTCAGCAGATGTTTTCACCTTGCTTGCATTTAGATAGTGCTGTCACCACACTCCAACATGTAGTTTAACAGTTATAGATTTTTTCTCCCTGGTGTTTAAAATGTGGGCGTGGGGCCACTTTTGGCTGGTCCCCCATGGAATGGCTCATTAGTTTTCAAGTTGATAGGCATAATTCCTCAATTGGAATTTGTGCAGGTGGTGCACTGTTGCAGTAATGAAATATCGATGCGTTGATTGGTTGCTTAGCTGATAACAACTTTACAGTCGTAGTTGGGACTTAACCGGAGCGCCTGCAAAAAATGTGAAACTGGCGGCGAGCCCTCTAGATGGATGAGATAATGTGGAGTTTTGACGGTCGGCTGAAGCATCTGGAATGAATTGTACATTCTCAATATTGTTGCTCTATCCTCAGGATGTTTTCTGGGACGGTTTCAGGTAACCTTGCTGTGCTCTTCTACAGACTAATTTCCTCTTGCAGGCCGGTTTTAAGTGCCAAGACTGGACTTTGTAACTTGGGAAAACATATATCTGTTTTGGTTTGGGATGGGCCCCGAGACAGACATTTCTTTCAAGTTGCTCTTGTTACTTGAAGCCTGGAGAGAAGCAGTATTTGAACCATTTGGCTGACAAGTGATCAGTCAAAGGGGATTATGTGCGTGTTTGCGTGTGACGAAAGCAGATATGGGGTGCTTTTTTTTATTTTCTAAACATGTAAAGAATTAGCTGATTCGGGAACATATGAGATTCATTCTGAAGTCTTGTCTTTTGTCTTTACAGTGGAGGAGGTTAGGGGGTTCAAGGGGTTGCAGAGGAGCCGCCCTCCTCCTCCTTTCCAATAATGCACCACATTAAGGCCACTGTGACCATCTGTCAGTGTAGCCTATTGTTATCCACATAATGTTACAAAGACAGCGATTAAAGGAGTGTCTCGTTCTCTGAACTTTTGGAAGACTTGGTGGGAGGCCTGCATGGAAATATCTCTTACAGAGCAAAAATAGAACGCAGCTTCACAGTTCATGAAAGATAAGATGAATGAACATTTGTTCGCAGCGTCTGGACGGATTCTTCAAAAATGGGATAATGTTGTGCTCTTACAAGATAATGTTTTCCTTTGCTGTTCGCCACACCAGCGGTGTCGCCCCAGGGAATGTCGGCCGTTCAGTCAGTCCACCCCTTTGGTCCAGAATGAAATTTCTACTCAGCAGCTCTTAAAAACTTTTTGATCATTGCCATGGGATTTTGTGCAGGCATTCAGACATTTGTCCAATCAGATGGCAGCTCATTTATCAACAGCCCCTTAGAGCCAATCGAGGACTCTATTTCACCTACCCCCAGGTTGGTCCCGCCGACATAAGTTAAGCTTTTACTGGTTGTATTTGAGACCTTGTTGATGAGCATTGAACATCATCATTGGGTGAACAAAAAAAAAAAAAACTTTTTTGGATGGTTTTATGAGAGCTGCGATAATGATCGCAATCGAGATAGACAGTGAAGACAATGAACCACAGCCACATGCAGAATGCTGGTGAAATATAGAAAGAGGAGATTTGACAGATGGAAAGTAGGTGAGACACACGGGGAAGGTCAGAGGCCTGCTGTGAAATCTCACTCCGCTGAATACATCATCAAATTTCCCCAAACACAGAGAATATTTATTCAGAAATGATTCATCTGTTTTCCAGTCATGCTTCTCATGACAAATACTCGGCGACAATCTGATTGCTGTGGAAATTCCATCAGAAATGTATTAAGACCACCCCACTTAACTGGGCTTGGCCTCGGATTATGAGGGCTGATCAAAGTCATTATTTATTTGAAGTCAGCCAAGTGCAGAGCGCTCACTTCCACCGATGTGACCGTCACAATCATAAAGCGCTTAGGTGAAAGCTGATAATCATCGAGGCAGTTTGTCTGACTAAATCAATGACTGGCAGCCTTGATGGATGAGAGAGAGTGGTACAAGTACAAATGCATTTTATCCTTTCATCTATTTGCATTTATTTGACATTCACGGTATTGGAGGATATTTGTGCTGGTATTAATGTTCGTGCAACATCCATCAGGGATGTCCGCGTGATTATATAAAACTCTGGAGATGTTCCTGGGTCTCCCTCCGATCCTCTTTAGCTCCATCAGAGTTGCAGATAATGTCTGATCGCACACAGGCTGCTTGACTCTGGTTGGCCACGGTGATCTTAAAAGGGGATGTGGGGGAGATTGATAGGGGGAGAATGGAATCAAAGTGGGAATAAGGAGACTTTGGTTTAAGAGTGTTTTGATGGGGGACAGAGGGAAGAGATGGCACCCACTCATGTTTCAGCTGCAGTCAGGACGGTCATTATGGCTTCGTATAGAGTTGGATGGAGCCAGTTATTCATCTTCAGAGGGGTCACACAGCATATATCACACTCTTCTCACTCACATGATGAGAGGAGATGCCCCTTCTGGCAGTCAGTTACAGCTGGCATGTTTCTCCTCTCCAGTACTGTGACTCCTTTAGTTCTGATCTTCCACTCTTCTGCCACTGTTATTGAATCAGGCGTTCAGCGTACAGGACAGCAACCGTTGGTTAACACTTGAAGTGATCCGTCAGCACTATAAATACATCATAATCAGAGTATGGCTGCCTTAAAACAGATTTTGATTTTGCTTTCTTTACTCCTCTATGACAGTGAACAGCGTTGTGGACAAAACAAGACATTTGAGGACGTCGTCGTTGGTTGATAACGGTTGATAAAATCAGCAAACCAATATATCAGTCGTCTCCATTGTATAAGTGTCAATTACAGAGTGCCAATAGATCAAATGCTGCTCTCAAAATGCTTGAATACCCTATGGATTATTACTTTAAAATGGCATCACAGGTCAGAAAAAACCTGCCCTGTAACATTATATAACACGCTTCTGATACTTACAATTGATGGAAGCGCTGCTGCAGCTGTGACATGTTCTCTGATGTCGGGGTGAGGTTAGACTGAACTCAGTGAACCCACCCACACGTTGCCTCATATATGCACATAACTGCACAGAAAAATCTTTCCCTGAAACCTCACCCATTTCTTTGATAACTCCACTTTAACCCGCGGCTGTCTGCGTGGCCTCCCCCCATCGCTATTTTTTTATGGAATCTATTGATTGAGTAACAAAGCCAGCCAAGAGGGATTTCAGGAGATGTTTTACAGTGCCTTATCTCCTATGTATCCTCTCTGTCTTGCTCGCTCTCCTCTCAGTCAACAAAAGATGTAAGGGGATTAAACCAT
Organism: Chaetodon auriga; assembly: GCF_051107435.1. Classification (NCBI taxonomy): domain Eukaryota; kingdom Metazoa; phylum Chordata; class Actinopteri; order Chaetodontiformes; family Chaetodontidae; genus Chaetodon; species Chaetodon auriga. The sequence goes on along the minus strand of NC_135091.1, from coordinate 16,035,539 downwards.
TGATGTTGTAGCTGTGCCGTGGCTCTCTGAAACATGGCAGAGGGTTTGGAGGGGAGGGCTTCTATGTTAAAAGGATTTGAAGAGCGGGATCCAGTGCCGTATCTCTGCCCACCACTCTTTTAAATACATGGCACGTAGCCCTGCGTATGATATGCACTGTATGAACCGAGACGCTCTCTTAAACCCTTTAGAAGACATAATGGTGTTAAATGGCATGCGCACTTGATGAAAGTGCTCTGATTGGGGTGCAACAAGGTGTCCTTACAGGAAGTTGAAGGATAAAGGGGGGGGGGGGGGGGGTGAAAGTGTCTCCTACAGCGCTGGAGTGAGGAGGACCTCGAAAAGTAAGACGCAAGGTTGAAGATCCAGGAGCAACAGAGGACACTGCAGAGCATGCAGCTTCTCCTTTCGCTTGTTGCTAGGATACTATGCCCTTTTATTCATTATTATGGGGTGTTCTTCACCGCGCTTCCTCTGCACAGTGGCACCTCCTTCAGCTCGGTGGCTTTCCGCCGTACATCTCACAAATTTCCTTTGTCAAGTTTTATTCCTCTAAACAAGTTGGATCTTGTTACGGAGGAATGCGTCTAGATCCAGGGATTTACTTTGCCGCTGGTGACTTTAAATCTGTGCTCCCTCGAGGAGAAATATGGACTGTGTGCTACCTGTAGGGCCTTCTCGTAGCCAGCACATGTACAACAAACAAAAGCAGCAGGGATTCAGTGAAAAAGGATGAAGAGGCAGCCTGTCGCCATGTGCTAACACTTAGTAATTCTCCAGACCCATGATACATATGGTGCAGTATTTATACAACATGGAACAAGATGAAAGATACAGCGTGAGCACTTTCCATGTAGAAGTTAATAATTGAGCGTTGGATGAGGGAATGGGATCATAAAAGCGCGCCAAAGTCGACCAAACGCAGAGGCATGGAACTGATTCCTATTGTGCTGATGTTGTATTTACCACAGTGAAGGCAGCGCGGTTCACCAAATCTGGTGGAAAGGCTGACGGAGGAGGTTTTTCGAGGAGCCCACATCAGTGTCCGTCAGCTGATGAGGGCTGAGGAGAATCTGAGAAATGAGGAGAGTTGAGAAAAATGTGGTGGGATTAGGAGAAATGGATAATGTCGGGGGTTATGGAGGGTTACGGGAAGGGAGAGAAACAAGAGAACGTGAAAGGGGAAACAGAGGTGAAAAAAGCAAAGATGGGGCAGAAAGAGGAGGAGGAGGAGGAGGAGGAGGAGGTGGAGCAGGTGACTCCAAGTGAGGGCAGACAAAAAGAAGAGTGTACAAAAGAGGAGACAATGAGAGCAAAGGAGAAGATGTCAGTCGCAGGGAGGCACAGCTGGAAATTAGCCATCCCTGAAGCCTCAGCTGCTGCCGCTGAGAGGTCGGGGTGAAAAGAAACACTTAAAGCAGAAGTATGACTACACCTGCAGAGCGCTGAAAAATGCACGCCGCTGAGCCCTGAATGCCGACTTTTATTTTCAGGGAAGTAAATATTTCAACGGAGAAGTCTGTTTTATCTCCGCTCACACAGCTGCTATCGCTGTGCTTTACATTTTACCTTTTTTTTTTTTACTCTCCCAAGCTTGCAAGGTAGATTTTCTTCAAGCCTTTCAGCAGCATGAATAATTTCTATAAGAATTTATTAAGAGCTTTTTTTTTTTTTTTTTTTTTACTGATTCCTGATACTGAAGCTTTCAAGGAATTCAAGGAATAAATATCGTTGCCAGCACTGACAATATAGGTCTGCTTTGTACATGATAGGAGAGACTCCTGCATTGTAACGGTGCACATAAAAACACACTGTACACTCCCTCTCCACATTCCAGCTGGCAGCTTAATCCAACAAACACAACCCTGTGCAAACCTCTGTTGTAGCTTTTATAGACTTTCATATCACCGTCAGTGTGCCTCAACTGATCCAAGTTGGAGTGTTTCCAGCTGAGTAAATGCTTTGCTATCATCAAATATCTCAGCGGTGGTCTGGAGTTGACTTATTTACAGTTTCGCTCTGAGTTATGGTTTTCAGTTTGAGATATCGAATGTAAAATTGGGATTATTGCAAGGCTGCAGATGTTAATAGCTCTAGGGTGGGAACCTAAAATGTCTGCTGAATGTCAATAAGAAGAGCGTGCTGACAGGAACTTGGATTAAAGGTAAAGCGAACGCAGCGTATTGTCATTATGTTGAAATAAAAACAGTCGGTTATATAAGCAAGGCGTCGGTGTCTGTGAACGTGCCCTGCTGATGAACTGCCTCATGGGATTCCACATATGGGAAGAAAAAATGTGAGGTCGAGTTTGTTTTTTTACAAGTCGAAGGGAGAGAAGTGGGACATTGTTGTCTTTTGATTATTTACACATTTCAGTGCTATGCAGCAATATTGAAGACGTATAATTTATGTTGTACATAAATGTAAATGAAGCCAATAAGTGAGCGAGTGAAGCAGATAAATATGCAGACATCAGTCATCGGCCTGCAGCGTTGTAAATTTTAATAAGCCAATGGAAAGACTTCCATCAGTTGAAAACAATGAAGTGTTTTTAATTTTTTTGGAGGGGCATTTTTGACTTGATAGTGTAAGATGAAGAGGCAATAAAGGTCAGTGGCTGGAATTGAACCAGCAAACCAGTTGTGACCATGCGGCATGTACTACAACTATTCAGCTACCAATGTGCCCCGAATGAAGTAAAACATTTAAGCAAGAGATTGATGTGGAGGACAAAGAGCCAGCATATGTTCCTGTTTGATAATCTGGAGCTTTTACAGTAAGATGATTAGAAGTTTGATAACCCTCAATTTACAGGAAGGCATAAAACAGGCTTATTTAGAGTAACTTAGCACTGCATCCTCCTGTGGCAAATTCAGAATGGCTTTTATTAAACTATGTAAACCCACTAGAATTTGCCTTGCTCTAAATCCAGAGGCAGCCCATGCATAGCCTCTTCCTCCATTCGCCCTACTGCTGATCTCCCTCCGTTCCAGTGTCGGGTCAGAGGGACCACCTGGTCACCGCTGGCTCGTTCTGATCTGTGTCACTCACAGCTAATGTGAGCTGACACGGCAGCTCCCAAAGGACAGCTGGCTCCGCAGCAGACAATGGAGGCCAAGCCGTGTCTGACCCGACTGTGCCGTCCAAGGTAAAGTTAGTTTGGCTTGTGCTGTTGACTCATCTCTGGTGCCTTTTTGACTGTGGCTGCAAAGGTCTCTGAGCTAAAGGAGGTGTGCCGGCTGACTTTTAGTGGACAAACAGCCTCACAGCAAAGAGGGACGGGGTGTTTACAGAAAGGAACAGACAAATATAGTACAATTTTGAGCGTTTGTCACCTTTCTCTGCTGCCTAATTGTGAATTTTGACCTCTTGAAATTACCTTTGCGGGGCCAGTTTTAAGGAATTCATCAAATCACTTGTCTTTCACGCTGTTTACCCAGTAGCCTGAGCATTTCACTTAACCATCTCCTGCAGTTCAGTGGCTTTGGAATCCAGTGGCAGCACATCAGCTTCAGCCACAGCTATAATTTTCCAGTCACAAACAGTTTTATTTTATAGTTTGGGAACACATTTTGCTGTTTTGCATTTCATTGATGGGACCCAGACTCCCAAAAATCTTCAAAGACTGCGGCTGTTAGATTGATGGGGCCAGCTTATGATTCTGCCCTGTCAGAGGATGTAACCGCCCTGCTGTGTAAATGATAGCCATGCATCATAAAGTGAGAAAGTATGACTTGATGACCTGACGATGGGGTGTCGGGGAGGCCTTACATAATAAAATTACTAGTTGATGAGTTTCCATTAGGCTTTATGAGGTGTGTGTGTGTGTGTGTGTGTGTGTGTGTGTGTGTGTGAGAGAGAGAGAGAGAGAGAGAGAGAGAGAGGGAAAGAGAGTGTGATGCATTCAGGGCAGGTGAACCATCTGTCTGTAAACCATTTGTCTGCTAATGGAATTTGTTCCTGTGATTCTCCTGTGTGTGTGTGTGTGTGTGTGTGTGTGTGTGTGTGTGTGTGTGTGTGTGTGTGTGGGTGTGCGCCTTTGCCCCCTGTGCAAACTACACTAATAAACCTAATGGCTATAAAGTCAGAGGTGGGGTTTAGGCCTATTAAAAGGATGGAGAGCTTCAGTGCTGCAGTGGCTGTTATGGAATCTGACCCTTATGATATACCACAGCACAGTGTATCGTGACATTTAACCCTGTGCTGTTTTGTAGGATATATATGAGGCCATAATCCACTTCCTCATCCGATCAGATGTAATGTCCTAAATTTTAAATGTGGGCAGCAGCAGCAGCAGCAGCAGCAGTCATAAATGTCATTATTGCCTTTAGGGTGGAGACAGGGTTGATGTTTGCAATGATGCTGCTTAATGAAGCCATTCATTCGCTTCAGTTAAATGTGCACTGGTGTGATTAATCCCGTGATTGGTTCAGTTGCAACTTGTTTTATCGATTCTTGTTTTCAGTTATTGTACACTTTGTAGAGCTCTCGCACACATTCTGCCAGCACACAGTGTATTTTTTCAGTTAGTATAGAAGAATTGTCAGTCGTGTCTATTCAGCTGACCTAGACTTTGCTAAAAATGAGATTCATCATCATCATCAGTCATTTTAAGAACAGGGAGGCACTAAGCTGTCACAACACGTTCATTGGATGAGGACTGATGCCTTGGATGGTTTTTAATCTTTACAGGTTCTACATCAAATGAGCAAACTTTCTTTGTAGAGGCTCATTAAAACCTATTCAGATGCTGCAGTGAAATATTCAACACGTTCTCATCAGGCCTGAATGTATGCCTGATAGGAGAGCTATTGGTGGAAACACATGATTATTCACATCATATTTTTTTTTCACTTAACTATAATAATGCAGTAGTTCCCAACCTGGGAGCTGGGACACATCTTGGGTTGCCAGATAAATCTGGGGGGTACCCAAGACGATTGGCAGCGCGACAAAGCAGAGGAATAGAGTATTGCTATTGAGTATTTTGAGTAATGTACATATGTCACATGCTTCATGTACATCATGAATAACTTGAAACTTGAACTTGAAACAAGTGGAATTGCTGTTGATTATTTCAGTTGGTGTCAGCCGATGAATGAACCGATCCCGTCAGCCCAGGTATTAAAGCAAAGGTGACGTGGATGTGAGGAGACAAACGGGCCATTTTGGACAGCACACTGCGCTCCAGGTCAATTTAAACCGCAAACAATTAGACAAGATCAGACACCTTGGGAATGCGTGGCAGCTCCGGCAAACAGGAGACGTGCTAAGAAAACATCGCAACGTCTCGCAGCCCCGGCAGACCTAATGTTGGCTTGTCAGAGCTCGTAAAAGTTTGCTTTTAAAAAGGTCGCTGGCATTTACGCTCACTTGACTCTGCCTCTCTGGGATGTTTCACACCTTTGACTACATCTTTCACACTCGCAAACATGCACAGATGCACATGTGCTCTCTCTCTCTGTCTCCGTCTGAAGCTGCTTGCCATCGGCGGGGGGAAGAGAGTGTGTGTGTGCGTCTGTGTGTTTGCGTGTGCGTGTGTGTGCACGGGCAGACTCTTCGAAGATTAAAATGTTATTTTGCTGCTGCTGCGTCTTGCACGAAGATTTTATGTTGGGGGTAGGGGTGGGGTAAAAATAGCCTGCTTCTGTGCATGTGTGCGTTAGCAGCATGTCCCTGTTTGCATATGTTCCAGCCTGTTCTCCCCTGAATGAAGACGAGGATGTCTGCGACTCAAAGCCACGTACTTCGGCCACTTTCTGCCTGTCGATGGAAGTGATTTCCAGCTGAAAAACCCCTCAGAAACACTCTAAAGGGATAAATTCAGTGACATGGATAATGAGTCCTGGCTAGCCTTGTTTTCTTTTGTAGTGGAGACCTGGATGAGGCTGCGCAGTGTAGTCCTGAGCCAGCGCTAACCATTCATGATGGGATGTAATAGAATTCCCTTGGTTATTATGCCTGTTCCTGTCCTGTCTGCGCAGCATCCCTTGTCTCCCTGCTCCTACTGTATGTACGTCTCGCTCTCATTCTCCTGTTTCCTTTCTAATGGCCTCTTTGCCGACGACTGCGGAGTATAAGCGCTGTCGCCTTCGCTTCGTTTCACCACATCTCAAAACGCTGTTGTCAGGGCGAGTCAAAGGCTATGGAGCTCAAGTCCAACATCAATCCAATTTTAGCCGTGGTTGGGATAAGATAACTGTCTATCTGGGCAGCTCTTACGTAAGACCTCTTTCTTTTTGTGGCAATTACTGTGCTAATGGCCCTTCAGAGATTCCTTTTATCCATCGGTGCTCGGTTAATAGTTGGTAAAGCTCCCGATGACACCAGTGAATGGATGGGGTTTTGATTCTCAGAGTCGTTTCATTTGAGAGCTTTGCCTTCTCTCCAGTAATTAGACATTTTGTCGAAATTCAGCAAACGACCATTCTTCTGAGCGTCCTTCTTGCGGAGCAGTTTTTTGGGATTTTGTTCACGTTGTCCCACGTGATGCTTTGTTTAGACATATAGGCAACAAAAACAGAGCTGCATTTTGTCAGCACTTGGATTAAACAGCAGAGCCACGAGTTGAATCTTGCCCGCTCCCCCTTTCTCTGTGATTTGCATTAGAATGAAATCACAGGCAGTTATTATTCATGTAAACAGTAATGAAACCACTCGATGAGGTCACTGGAAAGAAAAGGTTATTTTCACTGGATTGGAAGAAGCGTCTGTTCGCAGATTGCATCAGAACCCGCATCGCAGATGGGATTTTCAGAGGCCGATAATAAAGGGGTTTCAGGGTTATACTTATTGAAGGAACGCTCTCTGTATTACCGTCTAACTGCTAGCTGTTAGACTGCTTACATAAGCACAACCTTTGCCAGCTCAGCAGTCAGTCAGACGGTCTTTTAAAGGAACGGGGAGGCATGCAGATTTATGCAAATGAAGGTTGCCATGGGCTCTGCGGTGGTGAAACCGTGGTAACGGGCAGAGGAATGAGGTTAAAGAGGGCCATGGGCTGCGGGAGGACGTTCTCTACCCACAATGCCCTCTGGTGTTTGTTTACACACTGCGGTGGGTTGTGGGTTGTGCGAGGTAAAGCCAGCCATCTCCTCCAGCATCTTCTGCACAGCCTTTCACGGACACTGTGGGGCGTCACGTTGACGACTTCCAGGCGTTCACAGGCAACATATGTGCGTATCTGTTCAGTTAAATTGCTGTTTTAGCCGACATTTTCCGCATGTTTTTGTTGAAGAGGGTATGACTTAACTCCACTTGAACCAACAAGTAAATATTCCTAATTCCTGCTAGCAAAAGACATGTAATCACCTCAACAAATCATCCCGTCTAAATGACTGGATCATACTTAAATGTATTTAAACAAAAGGGGATTGTGCAGTTGTGTGCACTGCCATTTAAAACAAATCAGGGAGAAGCAGTGTAGCTTTGTAATCCCTCAGCGGTTTGCCATCATGTTCTTCTGTGCAAGCACAAAGTCTAATAGGCTGACTGATCCGCAGGAATGTAGTGTCCTATCCCTGAACCAGTCAGGAGTTTATGACCCTTGACTCTCAGTGTCAAGGGCCATGAGTGCCAATGAGCGCGACACAGCGAGAAGCTTTTTACATCTTGGAATTGGAAAATATTTAACGGAAGATCTTACTCACTCTAGAACGTCTTAGTACACCTGTACCACATGCTTCCATCCAATGCCATATATTTTTACCCAGAAGCATTATTAGCACCCTACTCAAGGTACGACCCATCACATGGAAAAAAGAGTTTGGGTCCTTGGCTGAAAGATGTTGAAGAAAGGTCATCTGCAACATAGCTGCTGCTTCCGTGTAGACGAACAATGGCTTATAGCCAATCCACCTCCAAATGTCACTAATCTCTGTTTTGTTTCACAATAGAATAGCCACCACACACACACACATTGGCCGTAATTAAGGGTGTGGGCTGAATATAAGCCCAGAGCTTTGATTTCATGGGATTAAACCCAACTGGCTGCCAGATTGCCATTCTTCTAGCCTAATCAAAAGATTAAGGGCATAGGGCACCGGCTTTTCAAGTGGCTTGATCATCTATGCTGTTTGATTACTGTTGTTACAGTCAAGCAGCGCATGTTTGTTTTGACTTTGGAGAAGATTTTCCAATCTACATGTAACTTGTTATTTATAAATCACAACCTCGCATTAACACGCCGTCCCATACTGTACGTACGTAATCGCAGACGCACGCCAACGTCACACATGCACGCACACACACACATTTTCAGCCAACCGCACACAGCTGCAGGCGCGCGAAGGCGTCCGCTGACCCTGCAAGGGTGGTGACGACGAGCTGAGGAGACAGGGCAGGGACGCATCACTTTGCCGGACAGGATGTGTGATAGCAGCGAGACACATGTCTGTGTTACTGTCTGCTGGAATACCTATAAATAAACCGCTTCTGTCTGTCCCTCTCTCTTGCCCGCCCGCTAAGGATGTTGACAGACCGATCAATAGGCAGACACGAGAGCTTGATGCTGGTCTTCAGTTTCCACTCAATCGACATTAACAACCTTTGATGCATTAAAGAGCCCCAGCTGACCTCTACGCAACTGAAAATGACTGAAGTGGGTGTAATTACATGCATAACATGCTGTGATTAGTGTGTGTAATTGGATTAAGTCAATACTGATTATTCATCAACTTCCCTCTGTTTTATCCAGACGGTCAGATTGATTTATGTCAGGAAATATGAGAGGAAATGAGGATCAGCCTGCTTCATGCCTGCGGTCACCTATTTTGTAATGTGTTTACACTGAACTCTTTTGGACAGATGGAGAACGTTGACAAATGGCAGAATTCAGTAGAAGTGAAGAAGGATGTATAGAACCATCTTTGAGACAGTGAAACTGGACCATCATTTAAAGGGCGTTTCCAAAAAGAGCGGTACTCTCTGACTCAATAGACTGAGAGGCTCCGTCTGACTGTGTCTTTAGATTAGGGCTGCAACTAACTTGAGCAATAAAATTCAGTCTATTCAAATCTGTTTTCGCACGTTATGTCCATTAGAGGAAAAACCAAACAGAGATGTGCTGCTTTATATTATCTACATACCTACACATTACAAAACAGTCCAGTTAAATAATGTCCCTTACTGTGTTGTTGAATTATTGGGTCATTTCAGTTCGACCTACATTTCATCTTCTGTCAGTGGAAGAGACGCTGTGCTGCAGAGTTTCCAGCTGGTGCTGATCCACATGTCCCGCAAGATTTCAGTGTCCCAGACAAACTGGAGTTCTGGCCACATATTATTTGATTATGGACTCTGTTTTCCAACGTTTTTTGTGTCCAAGTGACTAATGGAGACAGCGATTTTTGAAGTTTTCCCAGTATTTGGTGAGAGCGCTGCAGACGGCAGCCACAAAACAGGCTGCAATGTAATCCCTCCGGGCGTTTGCACACCATCAGTGTGCGTCCACTAAAAGTGTTTGTTTTTGCCACTGACGGGCTCGGATTGTTATTCCGAGTGTCTGACAACATTATGGAAAGAACCTATTTTTTCTGAGAGTCAGATCCTTTTTGTGTAACCAGACACAGCCCTTATATCGCTCTCACCAAAGCCAGACTCCATTCACAGGAACAGTAATTATGTAGTCGTAAAATACGTTTTATTCAAATGCAGAACAAAATCATTTCCTGGTCCACCTTTCAACTGTCTCAACGATCACAACCAGCTCTGGTTTGGTCAAAAACCATTCTGTTCTTTGACAGCCCAAGTTGAATGGAACTGGTTAATTGCCTCAGCTTTACTTTAGAAAGTTAACTTGATATCCATATAGGCAGAAAAGCATTTCAGCCAGAGGTCAGGCAAAGCAGGAAATACTGGCCACAACTGAAGTATTATTCTTTAACAGCGAACACACAGCTTGTGTATTCAGTTTATGCATGTGGTCAAGGTCCAGGCTCCCGCTCACTGCCAATCAGCAGCCTTGTTTCCACTGCAGGACCAAACAGGGCTTCGCAAAGCTATGATAACTGGCGTGCTGCACTGAAGTGTGCTCAGTATTTCTGAGCAGAAGCAAAGGGATTTCTCATGTGGCCTGTTACTTCACCTCAGTGGGAAAGTGCATTCACTGCTGAGTTAACACCCGCCCGACTGGCCTCGCTGTCGATGAGCGGCGAAAGATGAAAAAGCCGATTTCACCTGGTCAATGTTTAAGAGATGTTGATGCACACAGGCCGTCTTTTTGAAGCGTAATCCATTTGGCACTTTAACTTTCGCACTAGTCACTCAGCATGGGTCTCCTCTCCTCAAGCATGAAGTAATACAGTGCTGTTTTCACATGCAGACACACACATCTTACTACACACACATGCGCACTTAAACACACACCAGAGAGTGCGTGGGGAGGTGAGGCGTTCTCTCTCCCTTAGAGCGGGTGCCATGTCTTGTCAGATGGGGTTAGCTCCCCGCCAGCTGATGAGCCAGTCTAGCCTTTGAAGCCCTTCCAGGGGCCCGTGGTTTACGTGCTTGGGTTGCCAGGTTCTGCCATCCCCCTCATTAATGCAGCATGGGTGCCCACTTAACTTGTTCGTCTCTGTTCCTCTGGTCGGCCTGCCCTGGCTATGACCGAGCGCTGGGCAGCCAGGGCAGAGGAGGCACACACACACACACACACACGCACGCAGACGCTTGCATGCAGGCCAAACACATGCATGTATACACACACATGCAGTTCATACTGACACACAGAAAGGGATGCAGCTGCATGCAAGTGCAATAGACCCTCGCAGACATGCAGTACACACCTGAAACCTGCCTACGCTCACACATATGCACACATCTTTTCTCGGCTCTTCTTTGGAGTGTGTTGGTATGTGCAGCTTGCTTAGTGGAAGTTTACATTCCAGCAAACCCTTTCAAACCCTTCAGCCGAGACATTGCGTTAGAAGATAAGATAGAACTTTATTTATTCCACGGAAAATTGCAACAGCTGCACTGCAAAGAAGGAAAAAATTGCATTACTTTTCTCAAACTCATTGGTTGGGCCTCATCCTTTGCTCTTGTAGAGGTGGAAAATACAGTTTTGCATCTTTTTAAAATGACACAGCTGGAAACATTAGAAAGTCAGCTGAAGGAAACAAGCAGTTTGATCACGTTGGGTTCGAGGAAGATGTGATTTTCACTGTTTTCCCCCATTTTATAAACTAAATAAATGTTATTTGCAAATCTAATGTACCAATCAAACCATTTCTTTCCCTCAAAGCCTGCTTGCCTGACTGGCACCAACGTCTGACTAGAAGCAGGGGTGCCTCTCTCCTTTGTTTCTTTTTCTCCCTTCACATCCCTTTTCCCTCTGTTTTTCGTCACTCCCTCCCTTTTTCAGTTTTTTAAGGTGGGCCTCAGTCAAATCCTCAGATTTTTCCTCGAGGTTTTGGAAGTTGCTGGTTAATGGGGATGTTTTTGCGTAATGAACTAGACTTTCTGCAGCCAGTGAGGTCAGATTTCATGCTTTCTTGCTGTACTTTGACTTGGGTGTTGGTGCAGAGAAAAGAGAGAGAGAGAGAGAGACTGTTTCTGCTCTTTCTTCAACATCTTGAGGTAATTGACCCAACCTCCTGCCATGAGCACACATACACACATACAGTATAATCACAGATGGGTTTAAAAATCCCCTCTCTCACACAAACCCTCTTGTTTGCTCTCCCTCCCACACACACACACACACACACACACGCACACACATTGTAGATACCCAAGCAACCCACATGGATTCCCTACCTTACAAATGCTGCACATAAGCACTCATTCACACTCCACGCGCACACATACACACATCGCTGAGAGAATATCTGTGTCTCTGTGCTAAAACACTGCGATACAGCTTTGAATAGGAGATGAAAGCAAGAGCCGAGCCAGGAATAATAAAAGCAGAGTGATTTCAATTCACTGCAGGCTTCTGTAGGCCATGGGATCTGACTTGAAAACATAAGGGAAGCCTGGTCCTTTTTAACCGAACAATTCCACCAAAGCTACTTTGATGTAGCAAAGACCTTGGAGTCAACAGCGTGGAGGCTGCTTTTTGCTCTAATTGTAACATTTCTGTCAGCATCAGCTAAATGCCCGGTGTAAATTTGTACACGTGTGGTCTAATTTTAGACGTCCTAATTCGTGCAGCACCCCTTTACCAGCATGCCGGGCTCCATGCTTTGCACTTCCCTGTTTGCTGCTGAAAGAGTGGCCTGCCTTGACCTCCAATAAACTCACCACCCACACTGCCCCCATACTGGGAGATGAAACATATATAGAGAGAGCCTGACAGAGAGCAAGAACAGATGTAGAGGTGGAAAGGCAGAGACTGATTGAAAATATCCCAAAATCAGCAGAAACCAATGGCTGACTGGATCGGTAGGAAAGAATGTCAGTAAAATGTAATGTGCATAATGAGTTGTCGTTAAGGAGCTTACACTGGTCCTTTTAAGAAGCCTGTGATAGATTTGAATAAACTAAACCAATTCAATCAATATTCCTTTATTTGTCCCGCGAGGGGAAATTTCAGTTTTGTTTTTTTTTTTTTTTCAAGGACCACTTACAAGCTTTTCTGGTCTTTCAACCATATCGCAGCCTTCCCTGGCGGAGAGATTTCCTATCCACGAGCGAACTCCAGCCACTGATGCGGCAACACAACACCTTCTCGTGCAGTTTTAGCTCTGCGGGCTTCATTCCAAGTGACCGCGAATCTGAAAAACCCTGCAAACGATGCGATGCTGAGTGACTGTGGCATGGTGCTGAAGCAAAGTGAGCTGTAGTGGACAGATGGGGATAGTTGGCTAGTTTGAAGCACAGTAGGACACAAAGACCCAGTTGAGGTCATGACCTGATTGCACCAAGTTTTGGGGAGCTTGCCTTTCATTCTGCAAAAGCAATGAGAAAACAACCCTCCCCCTCCAACAAAAAAGCTAAGTTGACCTGTGGACCTGTCTCCAAAACACTTGTATACTTTTTATGAGCAGAAAATGAATACAATGGATGGGGGAAGTCAAAGCAGAGGGATGTAATGAAAGCAGAGGGAAACGGGGAGCGGAGCACAGTTAAGGAGGGAGTGGCCGCTGGAAGTGGGTCACAGCGGCACTGACGTGATGCGAAGTGACGTGCGGGGGGGTGGGGGGCAGCCTCGCGCCACTGTCTGCGTCACCTTTCTGTCCCGCGTGCACACAAACACACACACATGCTCTCACATTAAGAGCTCTCACATGCTCTCAATTCACTGGGTAAACAACACTTGTGCAGAGGTATAAATAGCTTACTTGTGCATTGTTAAGACGAGGTTCTCCCTTCTGCCTTTGCCTCGCTCTCTATGTATTGCTTACTGCTTGGTTGGACACTTTTACTTTCCTACCACTCCACAGCACCTTGTACTCACTTTATCAGCTCTTTAGATCGCATTCAAGTTATGCATAAGTAATAATGGCCTCTCCCTGGATGCTTGTTGTGTATAAAAGAGTGGATGCAGGGCTGAGTTTTACAGGGTAATTATTTTGGCTTCGCTGTGTGATCCCCATATGATCTGTAGCTTTTCCTCCAGCTTCATGGAGGAGTGCTGAGGAGAGTATGTGAAGCCGGAGGCATGGAGGGGATAAAAGGATGGAGGAAGGGCAAGGGAGCCAGGGAGCCACTTTAATTGCCTGACCCCCATCTCCCACCAGGATGACTCCGTGGAGCCGGGTGTTAAAGAGAGGGTGACTGCAGGATTCTCCTTGTGGATCCCTGCGGCTCTGTGCTTGTGTGTAGTGTTTGGGTCTGTGTGTACGGGAGGTGTCCAGGCGTTTTTGTGCATGCTGTGTGTTCCTGTGAACGTTCCCACGGCAGATCTGCACGTATCTAAGCAGGACCACTTAATCATGTCATGTGTGATGCCGAAGTGATGCGCTCTGAGATTTACCATAACCCCCCTATAGCACATCAAAGGCTTAGAGATGGGGAGTGGAGGGGAGAGCGGTGGTATGTGCAGACTGTTCATGACAGTGGGATTCCTCACTACAGGCCTACGCTGGGTTTCTCTAGTCGAATAGAGTACGTCTGAGCTGTGAAATCAGTATTTATCTTTGATTGCTTATCTTGATTTTTGTTTAATTAGTTCTAAGGAGATAAAAAAAAATAAGCCTGACAGACTCAGATGACTTTTGAGTTTATTGGATTACTGATGGCGAGATCTCAATCTCTGTAAGTAATCTAAATATACACAGCACTGAGGGGGTAAAAAAAAAAAAGAAAAAAAAAGAAAAAAAGAATAAGCAACGAGCATTCATTTTCCATCCTCCCCGTCTCTCTGAGGCTCCTCTTTTTGTTGTTTGAGTGCTGGTGATGACTGAAGGCTGAGGAGTCTTCACCCTAATCGGCTTGAGATCTGGCCGCAGGTCAGGCCAGCAGATGAATCCAGATTAGAGGGTCACAAGGCAGGAAGAGAGGATTAGCAGCTCTGGCCACAGCAGCCACCTCCTCTAGCTGTCCAACCAGCCAACTGAGAGCACTGTCTGCACCGGCCCTCCTAAAAAGTCAAGTGGCTGGACATGGATAGGCCTGCAGGCCCTGCTGGGGCTCCTGGCACTTACCCCTCTTTGCTCTCTGGCCTTGGGAGAAGGATCGGTTTTGTACGTGTGAAAACATGTGTTTTTTTTCTGTTTCAGTCCTGCTTTCACCTGATTTCTCCTCACAACTGTCTTATGTGCGTGTGCAGTTGTTTTTATACGCAGTTGGTCCAGTGTATTAATGATATGGAGCGTTTGGACTGAAGTGAGAGGACAGGCTCGGTACTGAGAGAGCACACAGCAGCGGAAATCATTATTTGTCCTTTGTATGAAGTCAGATTTTATATTAAACTGTTTAACTGGACACAAGGCATATATATGGCCGAGACATCAGTCTCAGGGAGAAGTTTAGCTACATAAGTCAACCTGGTTTCTCTAATCTATGACCCTGATGGAGGAAACTAGGTTTCTTGTTTCCCGTGGTGTTTAGGAAGTCAGGGTCCTGCAGAAAGCTGACCACAACCTTCAATGTTAAGTCTATATATAACAATCTGTATGTTCACCTATGTGTGACACAAGGATGGAGCTATTGTCTGTGACTGTGTGTCTTTGCAAACCTCCAGGCTGCCGGTGGTGTGTATGCCTGTGATCTTGGATTTCTGAGGATTAGCGCCCCCTGGTTGCAAAGTGCCTCTCAACTAGGTAACATTAAAGCAGGCTGGTGAGACATGTTAGGGTCAGTTAGATGTTAACAAAGTAAGGTCAGAGTTACCTCACAGATGCAACAAGCTGTGATTTGTGTGTGTGTGTGTGTGTGTGTGTGTGTGTGTGTGTGTGTGTGTGTGTGTGTGTGTGCATGTGTGTGTTGTACCCTACAGAAGTGACTTCTCATCTGCATCTTTGCTCGATCCAGCCTTTTCATCAGCAGCCTCCCCGTCGGCTTTGTTGTATCTCCCCATCACACGCTCTGTCTCTCTGTACCTCCACTTAGAAAACAAAATAAAACAAAGCTGTGTGCGCAGCGCCGCGCTCCCGACTAGTTGCCGGAGTGCGCTTCCTGTGCGCACCTCGGCTTTGAACGCACTGTAAATTAAATATGCCTTTTTAGATAACAGGCACTGTGCCACCTACTGAGTCTAACTGCACCTCCGCTCCTCACAGCTCCTGTTCCTGGTTTGAACTCGGCAGAGTTGATTCATGTTGACGCAGAATGCTGCTTTATCAGGATCCAAGATCGTTGAGGGAATCTCTGTGGAGCAATTAGGCCGTGCTTAGATTGTGTGTCAGGTGTATACAGTATGGAGACCGTTTGCAGCAAATATCTTGAAATCTAGTGTTTTTTTCAGGATGAATGAGTGGCGCAGGAGAATGTGGGCCAAACTGGGAAATGGCCCCAGTCACATATGAGGTCAAAAGTTAGGTCAAGCACTGCTAATCTGGGTGGGAACGCTCAGTGCTTGACCCCTGACATCAGGCTACAACTATTTTTTTAGCACATGAGGGCTTTGTACAAGGCACCACACATGGCAGATGGATTTGTAGAGTAACACTCATTGTACTTAACATATTTGCTGTTCGCAGCTTTTCAAAATGTGACAATTTGCAGCTTCTCTCTGATTGTATCTTTTGGTTTTTGACTTTTGGTTCATCAAAACAAGCAATTTGACAATGTAACACAACATGACGATGAAACACTGACTGGCATTTGTCAGTGTTATCTGACCTGTTTTTATGCTAATAACTAACTGACAAATTGATGGATTGATCATTAAAGTAACTGTTTGTTGCCCTCTTAGAATTATTCGTGACCTTTATTTCTCATTAGATTAATAAGTTGATTTATGACTTAATACTCTGAAAACAAATGAAATTCCCATGATGCCTCTGCTCTACTTTCTGTTTACTTCTAATTAGCAACTGCGTGCTTGCTAAGATGCTAAACTCAGAAGCTGAACATGGTAAAACATCAGATTGTTAGCATTATCATTGTGCACATGCTGATGTGATGTGAAACCTCCTCATTTGGAGAATGAGTTTCAGGGGTCTCTCAAAGTGCACAGCAACTTTTCGAGCACTATGCGGTCCTTTTGCTCCCGTGGCCGTGCCTGCCTGTTTTCCATTCGAGGTCTTTGAAATGCTAACCGCCTCTCCTTCCCCTCTTTTCTCCTCCGTCTCTCCTCCAGATTCCTCCTCCAACTACATCAGGCAGCTGGAGACTAAAGTGCGGATCCTGGAGGACGATAACAATAAGCTTCTCTCACAGGTGAGGCGCACACATGCAGACGCTGTGCATATTGTGCATGCAAAGTTGCACTAGTAGCCCAGGCCAACACTATTTGAACTTACCCTCACGGAACCGTTCTCGTGCAACTTCCCAACTCGGCCAAAACATGTGATAGGCAGCTGTGATGAGATAAAGTGGTTGCCTGATGCCTCTGTGAAGCCACCCCCTCACAACAGCCTGCCTGTTAGTTGGAGAATATGTTTATCCATGTTTAATTCATGGGGAGTCAGTAAGCTTCAGTAGCGAGCAGTGATGTTAGCCCCCGAGGCGAACTGTGGGAGCGGAGGAGAGATGAGAGGAGGAAAGAGGAGGGGGACGAGGCATTAAGTGACAGTGACAGAGTAAAGCATTTCTCCCAAAGTTGACCTTGCTCTGACTTCTCCCAAATTTGAGGATGGAGGCTTGAGTGAGTGGAGGTGGGAGTGTGAGAAGGAAGGAGGGTGGATTTCTGGTCTGGTTCATGAGGAGTTCACATGTCAGTCTGCAGAGGTGTGTGTTACACACACTCCACCGCAGACGGTGTAAACGTAAGGATTGGTCGTGTTAGCGGGATCAAACTGCGGATCACTCAGAGCTGTGGCTCGTTAGTTATTAGTTCATATTCATGCATGATATTCTTTCACATATCATTTGTTCTGTTTTATCATGTGGTTCTGTTTCATTTGAATGCAAGTCAGGCTGCACGCACTCGGAGCTGGAATTTCACAGTTTAAATGGCTTTTTGATTCCGAGCCTTTATTCTTTTTAAAGTGATTTCTCTCTCCACACTTATCTCCCAGCAGATTCACATACAGGCAGAGAGTGTAGGCTGGGGTCGCTGATACGAAACCTGCAGTAAATGAGCCTCATAATTAGCCCTTAACTGCTCCAATTAGGTGCTACACATTGTCTCACAGCAGTCAAGACATATAATAGAGCCTGCGTCTTAAAGTCCAATAATAGTCCTGAGTCACAGTTGAAGTCGTGTGTTATTTTTCTTTTCTTTAGATTTGAGTTTGGGATGAGGATGTCTTTGCGGTGATAGAACCTGCAGGACTAATAGAATAACTCTGTAAAGTTTAAGATGATTGTGTTGCCATTAATCAGAATACTGCTCTGTGAAAGCATGAAAGTCTTTTTGTTTTTCCATCTTGATGTGGAGCCTGGAAGAATTCAGTCGCTACCATTGCTGTTAATAATGGCTAACCACAGACAATAATCAAATAATGAACCAATATACTGTGTTTCTCTCCCTAGGCTTATAGCCGGTATAGTTTATCACAGATACAGACGAAAAAGGTAACTCTCAGAAATGTCACTGTTTGTTGGCTCCTCTGCTGGTTGAGCCTCCTTTGCCTTTCCTCTTCTTTTATCTGTTCGGTGGTGGGACTTTTTCACAGCTTTGAGCTTGTTGCTTTCTTGTATGCGGAGGGTGGACACAATAAAAGCAACGCCTGTACAATGCCAATGCACCCCGTGGCAGCAATGTCGACTGGTATGATGCCCACTTTCACACAGGTGCTGAATCAACTCTATGGTTTACAGTTTTGAGCAATACAATTTGGCTAAGACTCCTGAAAGTCGCTTTACCAGGCCAAGAAATATTCTGCACATAACTCCCTGAAAAACCACAATTTCTCTATTTTTAAACTTTGTTCTTTGTGCAGATTTGTACAAATAGTAGAGAAGATTCATCTTCTCATCTAACTCTCATCAGTGAATGAGCGTCTTTCTCAGAATGTCAGAATATGTATTTCGAGCCACATTCAGGTACGAGGTGTACCTAATATTTTGCCCGCCAGTGCAGCTTCAGACATGCCATAGACCTGAGTCACCTGTGTGACAGACTGTCAGCGTTAAAAGCCTAAAGGAACAGGATCGCATTACCTTGTAGGGGGGCGTTGCTTCTGTGTCCAGTCCCTGATATGCGCTGCTAGCATGCTATGCTAATGAATGAGCACAGGTGGCCCTGCTTGTATGTGGCCTATCTTGGCAAGAAAGCCTCCCTCTGTCCTTGGAGCTGTTTCGCAGAGCACAGCCAGTGTTCAGTGCGGGGTACCCCAGGTGAATGAACGCCACATTGTGCTTTGGTGCATAAATAACACACGCTTGTCCTGGCTTGTCGGGACGTCTGGTGCGCTGAATAATTAAAGATGCAGGGGCAACACAGGTAGATCCAGGTATCTATAATGCATGGCCAACAACTGGTGTGTGAGACTGAAGAATGAATGGATGGACTTAAAAGATACTGTCTTGATGCTTGTGTCATGAATAAACTGTCCTTTAAATTGTAAGATGGGTCGTGAATACGTAAGTGTACTCCAGTAAATAATGGAAAAAATAGAGCTTGAGTTTGCTTTTTAATGCGACTCTTACGCAATAACCTAGCAGGTGGAATTGTTACAGAGGATTAGTTGCCTCAATGGACATATTGCCAAACTTCCTGTGTTATGAAACTGGCCCAGTGGAAGTTGCGTGAAGCCTGAAGGAAACAATAGCCTCTTACTGCTGGAATGCTGACCCTCCAAACCAGCTCGGCTGAAGGACTTTACTGTACTCAAGGGAGAAGGGAGGGAGTTAACAACAAGGTCCCACGGTAAATATTAACGAGGGCCTACACAGCACAGGTGTGAATACAATGAGAAAAACAGGTGTGTGCTCACATGCACGCCCACGCTCATACTCAGACAAGTCCAGCCACATGCATGCACGTGATTTGCTCGGTAGCTTTTCTCCAACTCCCACGTCTTCCGGTCGTTCTGTATCTCTTTTAACTCAGTGAAGTGTTAGGCACTCTGAGGCGTTCGCGTGCTCGGTGCGACTCTGTGAATTTAATGATTGATGTGACCGATTCAGGTGACACCTCATCCG
Organism: Chaetodon auriga; assembly: GCF_051107435.1. NCBI lineage: Eukaryota > Metazoa > Chordata > Actinopteri > Chaetodontiformes > Chaetodontidae > Chaetodon > Chaetodon auriga. The sequence goes on along the minus strand of NC_135091.1, from coordinate 16,015,904 downwards.
TTAACTGCAGTCTAATTGAACTCATTTTGTGACGGTGGGTGGAGTTGGGTCTAGTGGATTTGAATGATGAAAGAGGTTACTGAAGAGTTAGAATATGACTGATTGACTGACTGAGAAAGATGGATTGGAACATGGTTTTGTTCGAGCTTTCATACCTCATCATTTACAGTCAAAACAGTAGTACGTCTTTGATTTTTAGCTATCAGCTCTAGTATATATAGCTTGCTAATTCAGGTGATGCTTTCTCCATGATGTAGTTGAAAATGCTCTCTGTGGGTGACTTCCTGTTTTCAGCTGACTCTCGATGGCTGTGTTCATCATATTGTGCTAAAACACTGAGGCTAAAGCTGCAGTCCCAGGCATAAACTTGGAGAAAAATAAAGAAATAAAGAATGTGTCCCTAGTATTTTAAGTATGAGAAAACGTTAGCACAGACTGAATCGATTGCACTCAAGGAGTGCTCTGCTGTCCTCGCTACCCTTTTGTCAAGGTGGCATCACCCCTGCCCCTCATAACTCAAACAGGAAATGATGTGTGACGTCCACAGCTTCTCCCTGTCAGCACCAAGAACACCGTGATGGATGGATAGACGGAGGGGCCTCGGTTTTAGCCAAGAAGCCTGCAGAGGGTCAGCTGTCCCCAGCTATCATGCAAACAAATAGCTTTGTTGGTCTCAGCGGTCAAGGTCAGCTCAGGAAGGGAATGAAGAGTCGGAGACGTGTGTCGGTTTGGGAAGCTCGATTCAGCCTAAGAGGAATATTCTTTAGATGATGGAGGCCTTGTCAGAAAACTGCGTCTACTCTTACTAAGTCTTCTCATTCGGTTGACAGATGTGTTCATTTCATGGATTGTGTGTTTATGTTTCTCCTCCAGATGTGACATTTAGGGCGTAGCTTGCCGGCAGACACAAAGCCCGGAGAAATGACACAGAGATGTTCGCAAAGGTGCAGAGTTGAGGGCATGAATATGGAAAGCCGAAGGATGCAAAGTGCCAAGGGAAGGATTGTGAAAGGTTAGAGGAATACTGGCAGGATACTAAGCTCAGGAGGAGCGGGGAGGAGGGGGAGTATCAAAGGACAGAGGAGACAAGGGGAATGCTGATTTATGTGTGCGCAAACTGTGTGTGTGTGACCGTGCACCTGCGTGACACACACAGAGATAATGCAGCGGCAGACCGTACAGCACGACGTCCACAGCATTCACAGGCACACCCCCAACAGCTCATTGGTCCATTTACTGCCTGAGTGCTCCCAGGCGTCACATGTGTTCACACGCCACGCCTCCCGCAGAGGGAACGCTGGTGCGTGACAGGAGAAATGTCATAAGGAACCGCGGTGTTGCCGTGTTACTGCCTACAGAGAGAAGCGAGGCCGGCTACCGCCCCCAGGAACCAGTGGTCTTTGGCTGCTAATGAGGACAAATCTTAGGAACTCTGTCCCGGCGTAGCGGCCCCTCGATGATGACACAATGCGATACCGTCCAGCGCACTGAAGTGCCATTTAAGCAGCAAGCCTCAACAAATAAAAACACGCTTTGCAAATAAAGTGCTCAGAGCAAAGTGACGAGGAGAGAGCAGGTGCAAGTGTAGGCGGGGGACAGAACCTTCTTCATGAACCGTCACTGAGCACCACTTAATATACGCGCAGTTGAGCCTGACTGCTATATTAACATGTATATGACTGGATGTTGGCACTGATCTTCCAATTCAATTCAGTTCACCTGTGGTGGATTCAGTCACATCAGATATATCCCGGGAACTTAAATATCTTTCTACGTTCAACAAGTGAGCAACTGTGGAAAACTGGGCCAAGGATTTTCTTTGGTAAATGCAAAATGACTAAAGCATGACACATCTGTTCTTTATAGGCCAATGTGCAAAACAGTTGAGCAAGAGTGATAAAAGACCTGCGACTCCTGCAAGGGCGTCGTGATTATGCGTATTTTAAAAAATAAATGCCGTCATACAGCTATTCATGGGCTGTCTCAGGGCAGCTGATACACCCAAGTATCATCTGCTTTACGTTTTATCCTTAAACAACCTTTTTGTGGACTTTGCAGTAACTCCATCTCCACAAAGTGCACTATTTCACACTTCATGCAGCCCTAACCGAAGCACTAGGCAGTCACTGCCTCCACATTTAGCAACATTCAGTGCAGATTTATTTAGAAAAGCCACAAATGCAAAAGTTGAGAAGAGTTGATATTGAATCATTCAAATAAACCTTTTTTTTAAGCGCTATTTCCTTTTAAATCCAGCCCTTGTCTGTTTACTGGCAGCATTTTTGTGCATATATTTAACTGTAATTCTTCTCAATTCAACTTAAATAGTTTTTTATTTATAGTTATTTTTTGAAATCTGCATTTACTTGCTGTTTACTCTACATAATTTACTGTTATATTCACTGTTAAAATCATCTTTGGTAATGGTGACCGGTTTATTGTTTGATATCCAGAATTCTTAAAAAACAATATTTAAGGGATCCTTGTTGAAAACTCTCAAATATCAATGCCAGTATTGGCCTCAAAAATCCAGTATCAGTTAGGCTCCACTCACATGTTTATGCATTATAGTAAAGACGTGTGTCAGGTAATGTGTACTGTTATGAGATTTTTGGAGTTCTCTAATGATTTGTCTCATTATCTGCCTCAAAAATCCATCATCAGTTGGGCTCTGAGACAAATGTAGGCTGTTGCACAGCTGTGAATTTAAGTAGTCGTGATACAGAGTGATGGATGTATGGATGTATTGTCTTTTTATTATCTTTTTATTTTGGTTTTTGGATTAATCATTTAGATTCATTGGCATGCAGTGAAGCATGGACTTGAAGCCTAAATCTCTGCTTTTTTGTGTTTGTGTTGTGCTCAGCAGTGTAACCCAGGTGACCTTCGCGCCCTGAGGAAGGGAATGACCCTCTACCACTCAGAGTCCCAGCTGTCCTCACTGCCCCAGCGCCAGGACGCCATGCACATGGTCAGTACCCAGGAGGCTAACACGCACACACACACACACACACACACACACACAGAACCGCATAAGACGGGTACACACATCGAAAAACAGACACAGAGGGGTACCCACTCATACCTAACCGCTTAGACAGTCATAGCCACAGATCAACACTGTGACGCTGCTTATACAAGCGGTTACGTACAGAGACAGGGTTTAATTGCGCGCACACACGCACAAACACACACACACACACATAATTGCTGGGAAGACTGTGCCAGTGCCTCCACAGTCAAGTCAGCTCTAATTCACTTTACTCCGAACTCTACAATTATACCTCCACAGGCAACCTCACTCTCCCTTACACATGACAGGAAGTGAGACACACACACACACACACACACACACACACACAGGAAGAAAGAGAGAGGCAATAAAAAGAAAGAATGAAAGGAGCGAGTCGGGGTGTGAGGGAGATGAGGGAGACTGGAAAGCGGAAGGAGGAAGAAGAGAAGCTAAGAGAGACAAGGACTGAAAATGAAGATGAGTGAGCCTCTTCCTCCCGTATCCTCTCCCCTCAGCTCCAGTCCTCCTCCCCCCGGAGCCTGTTTGAACTGAATCCCACTATGAAAGTAATAATCCTCTCCAATCCAGCGCCACCCCTGACCCTGCCAGTGTCTGTGCAGGGGAGGCTGGGTGATTGTTTTCTGACTGCTTAACGAAGGTCAGGGCTGGGCTGTGCCGCTAACCAGAGCACTAAACCTGTGTAAAAATCAATATTATGTTTTAATCACAGGTCAGCGCAAGACATTCAGAGCCACCCTGCACCTTTTAAGCTCGTGGGTCACACCCGCCTCTGCGTCAGTCACGTCCGTGAACCTCGACCCAGGGAGAGGTCTCTCCCCGCGGGGGGGAAGGATAAACTGCAAATTATCTTGATGGCTGTCTCCCTGCGTTTAATTTCATAGCGCGGGTTCACATGAAACCAGGTCACGATATTGGCTTGAGGTGTGAATGTTTGCACCCTGTCAACATGACCTTTGATTCAGTCATTCTTGCTGAAACTGGGAAGTGGGAGTGGATCTGCGCGACTGCATTTAGTTTCATTCAGTCTGGAGTTGGTTGCATCACCTGTTTGTAAGTTCAAACTTAGCCTTGTTATAACACAAGTCCTCAGATGAGTGGAGTGTCGCGTGTCACTGAATTAAAATATGTCACACTGCATGAACTAGTTCTTACGTAAACATTAGTTGTTCCTAAATATCCTCAAGCAAATTCTAATGACGTCAAGCAAAATGAGCAAATGTGATTGGATAGGTGGCGTAATCTCACTCTGTACTGCACCAATATTTCTAGCTCTGAAACGCACATCATGTCTCTTTATACACATAAAAATGAAATTCATATTTGCATTTACAAAGTTTTGCGGTACGTTTAAAGGAATAGTTCAACATTTTAGGAAATACACTTATTTGCTTTCTTACTGAGAGCCAGAAGGTTGATTCCACACTCTACAGCCAGTGTTCAGTTAGCTTAGCTTAGCATAAAGACTGGAAACAGGGGGAAACAGCTGGCCTGGCTCTGCTATGGGTAACAAAATCCTCATACTAACACCTCTGAAGCTTACTTACCGACATTTAAGATCTCGTTTGTTCCATCCACAGAGAAAACAGTGAAAAAAGAATACATGACAGATGTACATTTAGCTCCATGCAGGACTTTTCCTGCTCCAATATGATACTGGGAAGTCAGCTGCATGCGGCACAGACCAACTTACTCTCCTGATTCATGTCTTCTTATTTCGATGCTTTTGTTCACGTGACAACTCTGCGGAGATGCTGAGCTGGATAGTGATCGATTGCCTGCTTTCTAATGTGGCTGAAGTTCATCCACATGCGAGAGAAAGCCCTCATTGGAAGATGGGAGAGAAGGAGTGAGAGAGGAGATGAGAGCCGCCTGGCCAAAGACTGTAAAAGCAGAACTTGAGCGAACCGGACTCTCGGTTGTGTGTACCCTTCCTTATCTATCAACTCATCCTGTGTATTTACTCCTTTGTCTCAGCCCAGTTTCAGGTCAGCGAGTGTGCGTGAGATTGTCAGATAGAAAACAAGCAAGAAAAGAAAAGATGGATAGAGAACGGAAGCGGCCAGCCTGCGTGATTTTCCCAAACACTCAACAGTCGGCTCTGATTCTGTACGCTCGAACTACAAGCCATTGATTCTGACAGTGTTTGCTTTCCCCCCCTCTCATCTTGCGAGGCCTAAATCAGGCCTGTTTATGCAGGCAAGTCATCCCCAAATGTACATCCATATGAACAGTAAACATTGCCTGGAGCTGGCTGGGTTTCTCCGCTGTCCAAATCCGTTTCTGTACTGCACGGCTGCAGATCAAAATAATCTGAAAAACCTGGCCCCCGATGCAGAGCAGGAAGTGTTTACACATTTCAAACAATGGCTTTAACCCGCGGAGGAGAGCATCAAAAGGCGGCGACAGTGATTTGCATGGTTTTTCTTGTACTTCAAAGTCCACAACATAGTCTGTTACATGTAGTTCTGTAGTCAAAATCACACGTTTAACAGCAAGCTGCACTTGAGTAATCAAAAGTGAAAGTGCTCATTATGCAGTCGCTGTTAAACTGTTATGATATTGTCTTATTATTACTCATTGATTGACTATTTTACACACTGTTAGATCATTTAATATACGACCATGCATCTTAACTAATCACGTACTATGTACAACCTGAATCTGCAAAGCTGTCAGATAAATGTAGTTGATTAAAAAGTTCAATATTTCCTTCTGAAAGGTCGTGAAATACTCAAATGAAGTAAAATGTAAAAGTAAAATGTTGCAAATTTTAGGAAAGGTTCTTATATGACTGCTTGTGTTTAGATCATATTTAACATTGGAGAATATTGGCTTGTATTGACTAAAGTATTAAAAGTATTGTTTTGGTATCAGCACTGAAACTTCGGCTATTGTATCAGAATTCATTTAAAATTTCTGCATGTATTATAGCAATACGCAGGCTGCAGGTAGGGAGCGTTTTTAAAAGCCTTGTAAGGACACGCTGAGACTTTTGAGCGTGCTCTGGAACAACAACACAAGAAACAACCAAGTTCACATTAACCTTTTCATTTAGTCCACGATTTTCTCGTATCAAAGCTCATGAATGAAACGCCTTATGGCAGCCGACTCTCATCTCCATGCTGTCCGGGCATGTTTGTCTTTTTTTAATACCACAACTGTGTGGATAACATCAACTTTTACATGAAAAACACTAAACCCCTGCTTATGTTTCCTCTGCATAGAGATTAGCTTTCACTATGTGAGGACATAAAACCGTCGCTGTGCATTCAGTGCGAGCTGTTATAACTGTTGTTCTTATGGTTCTGGGTGAGCAGTCAGGCCATAACCATCAGGACAACTGAAAAATCCAGTTTTCATGTGGTCGATTTGGCGTGAATGGAGAGTTTCCACCAAACGTCCCTCTTGGCTGCAGTGGGATTATTATTTTATCTCTGTGCTATTAGGCTGTGTGGGCTCATTCTGGCACCTAAATGGGGCCAGCGGGTGTGGAGGGAGCTGACAAACGCATCGCTAGTGAGCGGAGGATTGAGCTCGGCCTAACAGAGCCACGGAGCTGTGTCTAATGCAGGGCCCCGATGCCAGGTTGCAGTGAATGGTGCCATTGTGTGTCCCTGAGATCTCGGTGTCCCTCTAACAGAGAAGCCACTGTCTGGAACTAACCGGGGGGTGGGATGAGTCAGGCAACCCCCTGGTCCTCTTCCTGGCTGGCTGCTCCCATCACACCGGGTTAAATCACAGCGTGCAGGTAGCAGACCTGGCTGGGAGTTGAATACATGGTGAATGCAAAGAGGGGGAAGAAAAGCACAAGGGGGGGGAGAGGTGATCTGAGTTGGGATGAAAGGGATGGCATTTTCAGTGCTGCAGTACAAGAAACCTCTCCTGTTCAATCACAACCGAACACCCGCTGATAAGCAGAGCATGGGTTCATTTTTCAGTCAAGTGTCTCGGGTGGAGCTCCTTGAGGTGGTGCTCATTTGACTCCTGGGTTAAACTCTGCTGTGTGACGGCAGATGTGACGAGATGAGAGTTTGACAGGATGTCCAGATGTTGAGGGCTTTAGACCTGAATCTTTTCTCTGTTACAGGTCAGCTCTCCTCTCACATCGTTGCTCTTGCTTTGCGCCGTCTACTGTGGAGGAAGTGACACAAAACCTTGTTTTTTTACACATCTTTTTGTCTTCTTCTTCTCCTCCCAGGGCACTGGCCGTCTCCCAACCAGCGAGTCCTCTCCGGCCACAGGCTACCTGTCCTGCGTCCAGAAGCCTGAGGCTGTGGTGCACGCCATGAAGGTACTATAATCACTTAGTAGATAAGGTTTCAGGGATATTGTGGTAGGAAAACTACTCTTTATGCCTGGTCACACTGCATTATTGGACTTGTTGAGTCAGTGCAATTCAAAGGAAGACTAGCAATCTATTTGTGATTGTATTTGTGAAAAAATGTTTCAAACCAGAGTAAAATGGGGCAAAACTGCAGTTATCTGTGATAAAAACAGAAACAGAAAAAAAGTCCGGCGCTGACACACTTTTTGCTTTTACTAAATGTTACTAAAACAGCACCTACACCCCTCACTTATAGGACCATTGTGAGTGAAATGGATGTAACTAGTCACCTCATTCAGATCCACACACTCATCGCTGTGTCTGCCACCAGGTGCTGGAGGTCCACGAGAACCTGGACAAGCAGGTTCCTGAGGACTACGAGGACGACCTCAGTGAGAAGGAGAAGGCCATTGTGCGAGAGATGTGCAATGTAAGTGTGACATTCCCTGACAGTCCTGTAATAGTTGTAATAAGTTGTAATAATCCGGGAAGTGTGTGATTTTTCTCACATAAACACAGAAAAGCGTATCTCCTAGTAGTAATCATGGAGAGCATGAGGTGAGAGTGTGAGCAGTAAAAACTTGTTCTGTACTATGTGCTTACTGTTGCTGTCAACACAGGAGCCTCGTTCCCATAATGCTCCTGTTTGTTCTCTATGTTGGTCAGTTTTTTCATTCTCTTCTTGGGTGCAAATCAGGTCAGTGTTTGAGCTGCTTTCACTAATGAGGAAGCCTCATTTAGACTCATTTGGTTTGGAATGACACTTGCAGCAGTGTCCTGGGCACAGCGCTCCCTCTTTTTTTCTTTCTTTCTCCCTCTCCCCCTCTCCCCCTCTCTCTCCCACTCCCTCCTCCCCGCTCCAGAGCCAACTCTACACTGGAAGCCCTAAGTAGAGGCTCGTAGTTGAGCTGTCAGAGCAATTAAACTGGAGCGGCAGGGAAAAGAGCACTCCCCCCCCACCCCGCGCCTCAGCCTCACCCCTCCATTCTTCCTCTCCTCCATGCCCCCCCCCCCCTCCTCTCCCTCCATCTTTCTCTGTCGGTGCTGAAAGGCCCGATCCGGGATAAAAGGTCCGCTGATTAGCGAGAAAACGGGAGCCGGGCTATCTGGGCCCTGCAGAGGTATGTGACAGGCCAGGAATCTGGGGAGCACTACAATAGTAGCTCTGTAATGTCACTGGGGTCCCCCGGGGGCCCCCTCTTGCTCAGTCACAGAGAGATCTCAGCACCAGAGAGCAGCCTCGCAGTGACAGAGGACAGAGATTCAGAGATAGCTCCACCATAGTGTGTGTGTGTGCGCATGTGTGTGTGTGTGTGTCTTTGCAGCTCAAAGTCAAACTGAGAGCATTTGAAGTTTTCACTCTTGAAGAAGAAAGTCTTTTTTTTTTTTTTTTACTCTTTCACTCTCTGCCTCTGTGTCTGCCTGTCTCTCTCCGCATGTCTCGCCCTTCCTCTTCCTCTTCCCCATCTCAACTTCTCCCTCTCTGCTTGGGTTTGCAGGTGGTGTGGAGAAAGCTGGGTGATGCAGCAGGATCAAAGCTGTCCATCAGACAGCACCTCTCTGGGAACCAGTTCAAAGGGCCGCTGTAGCATGGCAACCAGAGAGAGAGAGAGAGAGAGATCAGGATTTACAGTACCTACACTCGCCTGAAAACACCTCTAACTACCTGCGCCTACACAACCCATCATGCCGTGCTCCCTACTGCCTACAGCACCCAGCATTCCTTCAACAAGACTGGCTCAGATAGCTACTAAATGGACCTGTTAGTCTGTTCTTCACATGTACAAACATGTTTTTATCTCAGAGCTTATGAAGCGGTGACAACTGGCAGCTAGTTTCACTAATTCGCCACTTTTCTTTATTGATTTTGGAGGCTTCCAGCGACACAATGATCTCTCTCTGTAAAAGCTGTAAACACACACCACTTTTAGTCCTTCATAGCATAGCTGTGCTACACCAAGCTAGCGATATGACATGGTTTCAAGCACAGACCCGATGAGGCCGCCGGGGCAGAAATCTCGTTGGCGGTATCTTCAGATAAGTTTTGATAGTACTTCCTATAGAGACCTTAGCTCCTGTCACATGTATCGCCCCCTAGTGGTCAACGAGTATAACTAGCATTAGGATTCTAAAGTGTTAACTAATGTGAAACCCACTGTGACCTAGCGCCTTTTGCTCATAAGACAAGTCTATGGATAATAAAGTCTAGAGATCACTGTTAACTTGTGTATATTATGTATAAAACCATAGCACTACTTCATTGTTATTGTTGATTTTACTTTTATCTATTTTGTATTCTAGCGTGGCCATGTGATCAATTATTTAGTTTGATAAGCACACACACAACCAGACCTTAAACAGGGTTTGCTTTTGGTAAAAAAAAAAAGAAAATGTAATCTTTTTTTTGTTTATTTTTTTTATTCTTTTCCAGATTAATTGCTATTATTCCTTCTCTCTGTAACCTCTGAAAATGTATCAAGGCCATTCTGAATCAAACCATCTCCATGGGATCATGGATAGATAATTTTCTTACTTTGTGAAATTAACTAAAATTGTATGCTGTGTGCATGCTTGACAATCATTTTCTCAGGTTGGGAGGGCTACAGCTTTACCTTTGCCCATCTGTGACCGCGTGCGACAGTGTGTGGGCGTGCATGTGTGTGTGGAAGGAAGAGTGAACGGTTCTCCTGCAGCTGTAGCATCTGCCTGTGAATCCTCTTTTTCTCTATTGAACCCTGGTTACAGCTCGGTTGAAGACTGCTGAAGGCATTTGCTGAATCCATGCAAGAGGCTTTGTCCCATTAATGGTAATAAAACGTTCAAGGCCAAATACTAAACCCCAAGTTCAGGCTGGATGGCATTTTTGGAATGCGCCCAAGTCCTTGTTTGTCATTTTCTATCTCAGTCGACGGGAAAAAAAAAGCGCTTTTCCGAAGCTCAGTCCTTTTTTGCCGTCATGAATTCAGCAGGTGTGTTTATGCAGCGCATGTTTCTTAAAGTTGAATCTTTTTTTCTTAGAATATGAGCGATAAGTCTTCCCTTAGATGTCTCCTGAAAACACTAACATTTAAAAAAAGAAAAAAAAAAAAACACGAGTATTTCTTGATGTCAGAGTGAACAAACGATGTTTGTCAAAGTATTTATTGCCAGGTGTCAGATAGAGATGGGAGAGTGATCAGAGACAGCCATGTTTGAAATGCATCAGATTTATTATTTGATAGATAAGTTTAGTGGCTGACGGCTCAGGCTCTCCCATCTCTAGTGTTATTTGTTCCAAATTAGAACATTTCTGAGGCTGCCCGCCATGCATCTCTGTTCTCTCCAATAATGGGTCAAAATAAATCAAAGTATGGTTTTTTAAAGTGTCCTTTTTTCTAGGAACTAATTTGAAGCCATGATACAATTTTGAATACTTTATATATGGCATTTGATTTGAAATGTGCCACATTTTTTCTGCATGGTGTTTTGATTTGGAACCCAACTGTCTTTTTTTTTTTTTTTTTTTTTGCTCTTTTTTTTTTTAAAGCATCTATAGTGTTTCTTCTTTTCTCGGCCTATATGCTAAAACCACAGTACAGAATCCTAGCATCTACAGTGTAAATGTCAATTCCTGTAGTAACTAGCATGGCTGTAACTTTTCATGAATTTCACTGATAAGATATTTGGCAGGTGAAAAGAAAACATGAAATAGGCCACTTTTAGAAAAATTTGGGAGAAAATAAACAAAGTTGGTTAATGATACTGCGAAGTGTTGTCTTTATTTGATGGAGCAGAGGTGTTGTTGTCCTCAGTGAGTTAGGCTGCCCTCTGCTGGTACACTACTGGAAGTCAAACTGCAGATTGTTTTGTCCATGAAGTTCTGTACATCAGTGATTTCCAGCCAGGTTCTTTGAAAGGAAAACTCAAATTATTGACTAAAAATATTGTGATGTGATTAAAAAACATCCACTTGTGTTAAATGGGCAGAACATTGAGTAAATTTACATCTTGCATTAGACAAAAATGCTGTACATACTGGATGCAGTTATACCTTTTCGCCCTAAACAGACTGAAAACAAACTCTGTTTAAAGTAGGAAAAGCAGATCTTTATTGTCCTAAGTGCCACTCAGACACAAAACCAAAGCTGTGTGCAGGATATAGAAAAAAGAAGCCTGACTAAGGCACATATGGATAGAAACTCTCAAAACAAACAAAAAGCCTAAATTAAAAGATCAGATATGTACAAATATTAACCTCGCGCTGTCCAGTGTTAGACATGGTTGGTGTGATAACTAATACCGTCTGCAATGCTGATTCACTAAAATGTGACAGGATATAAGAATGAGGAGTCTAATGGTAGCAGAAACATGACTTCAGTGTTTTCACAGAGTAAAAAGCAATATGACAAAAAGGACAAGCTGTATATTCACATCTTTCAGTGAGACAGTTTTTTTTTTATGTATTTCACTAGTGTATGTGCAATCATCTCAAGTTTAATGATGCTCTAATTTTCTCAGCAAAACAGTGGGAATGTGGAGCAAAACAGACTGGGGGAAAAGGACACTGGCAATGATGGGATAACACAAGATCAGGGTGACAGAATGTAAAAGGAAATATCAGACTCAACTTTTTTTCTACTGAATGCTTAAAGGTATACTATGCAGGATTTTCCTAAAAAAAACACTGTACAGTAATCCCTCACACTCATCGCTTATGATGCATTAGATTACGTGGTTATGACGCCATATTCATCTACAGGCCTGTTTTCTGTTGGACAGGTAGGTGCCGGCGCTTAGCGTAGCTAGCTTGCTACAGTATTGACTTTTCCATGGCAACAAATGTAATGTTCCTGTAAGATTAGCTTGCAGTTTACGAGCTGGCCCTGGTGCCTTTGAGCCTGGAGGGGCTGAGTTTGAACGCTGTGTTTACAAAGAGTAACCGACATATCCTGCATGGTAGACCTTTAAGCAGAAGATTGTACATTTTATCCGCCCACAATTAGTGAATGAGCTAGTGTGACCACAAAAAAAAATTAAAAATCAGGGCGTTATATTTCCTTCTAAGTTTCCAGAACAAGAACAATGAGTGGACAGAGTTTGTTACAATATCCTGGACCTCAGCACATTAAGTACCATCCAATACACACTTAAGCCATTTATGTCAGAAGTATTTCAGGATTCTCGCTTTGGGTGCCAGTTCAGGTTCTCATAACAATCCTGTCCAGATCTCACTTTTCCTTTCAAGTCAATTTGTTGTTAAGCCTTCATTAAGATCCACATTAATGAAAGTCATACTGGAGGTGAACAAGCTCTCCCTCGGTTTGTACCAGAATAACACCAGATCCTGGTCGTCCTCTCTCTCCTGCTCCATCCCCAGCTGTGGCTCTGCACAGATTCAGTTCATAGACTGCTGTCACGCTCTCATCTCATCCACCCACCACGGTTCAGAGGCATGCCAGGCGGAGGGGGCAGGGGCACCTGTGACTGTCCTGGGGGCACAGGGGGTGGAGGAGGGTACCCAGCAGGTGGAAGGCCTATACCTGGAGGGGGTACGTGGCCCGGTGGCATACGTGGGGGTGGGAGCGGAGGGTAGCTGTTGTAGCCAGGTGGTGGATATGTTGGCGGCAAATTGGGTGGGGGGTAGGAGGAAGGGGGAGGCGGAGGGCCTGGAGGTGGTGCTGCAGGCGGTGGATAGACATGGGGGTGATATGGCGGTATTGGGGGTGCGTAGCTGGGCGGCATGGGGGCGTAGGTGGGACCCTCTGTCTTCATCATCGACTGCAGGCTTTGGAAGCCCTCTCCGGACATGTAGGAACTGGTGGTGGACATGATGTAGTTGGAGGGCGGAGGAGGAGGAGGGCGATGGGGCAGGGGAGGGGGCTGCTGATGTGGAGGGGGAGCGTGTGGGGGAGGAGGAGCTGCTTCAGTTCCTGGTTCTGCCTCCGTAGGAGGGGCTGGAGCTGGGGCTTTGCGGTCTGGTGAGCAGCAGGAAACAGCAAAGAGAAAACAGCTTGTTAAAAATTTGCCATCATTTTTCCTGTAAAAACCACAAGGCTGCTCATCCGCCCATGCTCTCAAATGACCTCGTCATTCCCAGACAGTGAGCACACAGCCAGACCACGACTGCCAGGCTTCAGCCACATAGGAGGTCTCATTATCAGGCTCAAGCACTAATCAGATTGGTCTGGGAGAGGTTACGAGTATGCGTGTGTTGGGAAACATCGTGTCCAGACGAGTTGCTGGTTATGTAAGCAGACTGAGAGGACTTAAGACTTTGGGTTGCTTTCTAAGCCCGAGTCCCAGGCAGGGGGTCCTGACTGCTCATTACAGGCGTATTTGGTGGCACACGCAAACAGACAGCAGGGTGTCGAGTGGACGCCAGCACCTACATACATATGCTCTAATCCAACTCTAAATCAACTTCCTCGCAAATTAGACTGAAGGAAGATGACAGACGACAGTCACTCTTACCTGGGGGAGGCTGCAATGTTGGTAGAGGAGGCATGGGGCTCTCCAGTCTTGGAATCTTTGATCCGACTTGTTCTGTAAATTAAACAGGATGCAGAAGCTTTTTAAAATGGAGCTTTGCTGGAGGGTTGAACATTCATAAAAACCTAAAACCTGTCATGAAAACACTAATCCCAGCCACTAAGAATCTACAATATCTATCAGTAATCCTGCCAAGACTTGATCTAAATTAATGTCATGTTAATTAAAACCTTACTTGGAGGTATTCGGTACATGAACAGACATTTACAAGATTTCAACTACTTTAAACCACACATGAGCAGAATATTGCCTGCATGAGGTTTAACAAAAGTCTTACCTGGAGGCTTTGGTTCATCTTTTGGGGATGTCTGAAAAAAAAAGAAAAATCGATGAGGACACTCTTTACTTTGTGGTAAGATCTATTGAGTTTTGACGTATGAATCATGTGCACAAGCTGTACGATCTGTTGCAAATTTCAAATAAACAAATGTAGAAATTTGAAACTGAAAAAAAAACAAACAAGGGACTTTCCACTGGCCGTGATTTTAGGCCAAAAAGAACACAATTCAAGCATACACTCACATGTGAGCGTTTGAGCTGGCGTGCAGGGCTGCCTCCCTGAGGGGAAGTCTTCTTTGGTGGCGGTGGAGGAGGGTTGGCGGCTGGTGGTTGTCCCTGTGAGGCTGGAGGAGCGGGGGCTGGGGGAGCAGGCACACGCTCCTTTTCCTGCATCTGCTGCGGGATGGGCTTGTTTCCCTGGGAGTACAGGTCAAGGATCTGGTGGCAAATGTCTGGAGGACAGAAACATGTTTTCGGTTGAAACGAGTCTGAAAGGAGGTGAAACAAACATCGCAGGAAGCGTCACGGCTTCATGAGGACTACCTTCAAGTAGCTCAACTGGGACGTCTTGGACAAACTGCTCCCACCAGCGGCGTGATGACTGCTTGGAGGTCCACTCTTGGATGTCAAACTTGCAGAGGCGGGCAGCCAGGTGCATGACAGCTACCGCTATGATCTCTGGTTCCCACTGCAGGGACAGCATGGTGCACAGGCTGCCAGGGACATAAGCAGAAACGCACTTCTAATACAGAAAACACAACTGAATACAGAAAAGCTCCAAGTAGCACAGGCAACAAAGGACACTTTCCAGTGGACACAAAAAAGTGATGCATGGCTGGAACACATTTGTTGTCACTAACTTTTTGAGTCAGAAATCTTGGCAATGGATAGAGCATCCTACACATGATGCATTGCACTAAAGAAGTCATCTAGAATATTAAAAAAACTTTAGATGCCAACTGCTCACCTGTCGTTGACAAAGGTCCATGCCATCTGTAGCACCTTGCACACTTTATTCTTCTCACCTTTAACAAGAAGACAAAGATCCATAAGCTTTTCAGATTCCTACAACCAGAAATCATCTAATGCCATTCTTATTCAATTTCACCTTTGAGTTGCTTGACGTAGCGCAGCAGGTATGTGTAAGGGTGCTCCACCTGCAGGTCAAATTTGATAGTCTGGAGCAAAATTCTCTCCAACACCATCACCTCTTCCTGTTGAAAGAAATACAGACACCTCAAATATCCCTGTCGATGAGTACGCTATAGAGCCAAGCAGACAACCAAATTTTGTCATTAAATTTAATCAAAAACCTTCATGAATTTGCTAAGATGGAGAACTGCCTACGTCACAGTGTGTACTTACTAACCCTTTGCACTCACTACATGTAAGCAGTGAGGCAGGAGGCAAAATCCTACTACACATCATTATGAAAAGCAAATCAATAAGAAATAGGCTGCAGCAACTTCTCCTTCAAGCTTTTTTTTCCCTTTTGACCGACACGTGTCAGGGTCTTTATACAATGCACAATGACCAGTGTAAACAGGGTAAATGTCTCAAGGCAACAGCAGAATAAAAGAAACTGCACCTTCGGGTCATCTCCGAACTGGGCAAACTGCACATCATTCAGTAAGCTGCGGGCTGTTTTGATGATGTCTTTACACTTCTTTGGGGTTTCCTCCACTTTGCCTGCCAGGAAAAGACAGCAAGCTCCTGTCACCTGTCGAGATGCAAAGCACACATTTAATCCACGTCCAGAAATAGGAAAAACTAAGGACAATCATCAACTGAACTTACATATCTGGGGAACTGCTTGAAGGAGTGAAACATGTAGAAGCGGTGGAAATATATGATGCCCGTTGCCAGTGTGTCATTATGTCTGATGACAGTCAAGGAAACAATTTAAAGGTATTTGCAGCTATGGAAAATAAACAAAACATGTTTCAAATTTGACTGCACTGCACTGAACATTACATACAGAAACTCATTCTTGCTTCCTGATCACAAACATCATTTTAGAAAAAATTATTAATATGACTCTTGTAAAAGCATATAGAACAAGTGAAATAAGTCACAGCACAACAGTATTTATCTGTATAGTTTCTTGTTTCTCATAGTTTGGATTCTGTTATGTCTGTTTAAGTCACTGATTTACATTCTTTGCTTTTAAGAGTATTCAAATTGAGTAATCAATCAAGGATACAGGCCAAGTCTGGTCCCCACGTCAAATATGAAGCGGGCTCCTTCCCTTCGGTACCGGGCCTCTGTGCCGGGGTCCAGGCCTTCACACTGGGAGGGAGTGTGGGCCAAATCCTTCTTGTCCCAGTACCAGCATGGCTTGATGTGGTCCAGAATTCCTTGGCCGGACATTGACAAGTTCTCCTTGGATTCCTTCATTGGCTGAGGAGAGGCAACAGTGGATGGACCGGCTGCACTGGACTGCTAAATTACAACACATAAACAGGACACTGCAGATACAACCATCATCATTTATTCATCTAAGACTAGAGCAGGAACCTTGCCTGAATACAAGCAGAGCTCTGTATAATCAACCTGCCAGAATAGGCTGAGTCATGTTCTGTGACGTTCTCAACATGAAAGCTAGCCATCAGTTTTCCCCTACTGAAGTCTTCTATCACTGGCACTGCAATTACTACTTCTATCTGGCAGATAAATATTTGTGCAACCCGTGGCAAACATGAAGCTTGAGCTACAAAGCTAACATCTTTATGTGAGATTATAGGATCTGTACTTTAACAGCAACCCCATACACTGAACGTACCTCACATAAACCACTTCTTTATGGGCCAATCTATGCGAATTGTGGAGGAAGGATGGGTCACATATTCCTAACCTGCATCACCCTCACGTCTAGTTCCTGAAGAGGTTACTAAGCTCCCTGTTAATTGGAAAATGCTAAAATTAGAGAAGCAGGTAGATACTGATTCTAAGGGGAACGTAATGTTTGACATGTCCCTCCCATCCCATTCATTGCGGCTACCACTAAGCATACAGATAAACATTATCTAACTGCGTGACATTATTAACACGTTAGCTACAATGGCTGTCAAAAACAACTACGAAGTGTTATAAATAGCATGACGAAACTGAGAGCAGCACGTTAGCATTCATGCTAACCGAGCTAGCGTTACTTAAAAGTTGGCGTCGCAGAGCTAACGTTACCAATTCATCACCAATGCGTGGACATTAGCCAATTATTTACAGGCGGGTGAGGTCATTTCAATACCGGCGACGGGCCAAAATGGACTAAACCTTGCAAAAACAGTCACAGTGTACAGCTTATTACTGTTATCTCGACCAGGTGACATTCTTCTCGAGCATTTCGGCTAGCAAACTTGCTCGACTCGAGATCTCATCACTGCTGAGGTAATGACTCAAAAACTAGTCACAGTTCCCCTCAACTGTTGTCCGTCTGTTTGAAATGAAATACGACTCTTACCTTTAGCATGTAGCCGTCCAGGTTAATCACCCAAAGCAGGCGGCTGTATGAATATTTCGGAGTTATTTACAATAAGTTGGCTAACAAGTGATCATCAACAGCCGCCTTTGTAACGAGGGTACCGCCATTATGGAGTACGTCAGCAACACGTTAGGCGACGTCATTACGCAGGACATCTGATACGCGTGCGCTGTTGTTAAATATCGGTTTTTATCTTTTTTCGTCTGAATTAGTTTATTCAACACTTTAATTACTCTTCTTGCTGTATTCTCTGTAGAACTTCTAATATGATATAAATGTGAAGAATTTATCTTTCGATTTAAGTATGATGAAGATATGTTATTCCCAATATTATCCACTAGAGGGAGACAAATAATTACTGGTGGACTTGGGCAGCTCAGACTGGATTTTTGACATGCAGTCAATTCGTTGACCAAGTGCTGTAACTCACTAGATCAGCTCAGGGTCTATTAAAAATATTCTTTTGAACAAGGCAAACTAAAAATCACAAGAAAGCAACATTCACACACAGCTAGTCCATCCATAGTTTAAGATCAGATCCTGAACGTTCATACATGAGGGATTTTTTCACATACCTGTTTAAAAAGATTATGTGGGTCTGTGCTCAGGCTTCAGGGCTATATTGCACCCACATGGTGTGAACAGCTGGTATATAGAAAAAGATAATTATAATCACACCCATATGTAGTGGTGCAAAGTTATTTGTGGAAGGGTGTAAAAATGTGAGTAAGTGGGAGTGGGATTACAGAGTGAGATATTACAGAAGCAGCATTCAAAAGAAATAAAACCAGGCAAAAAATGCTGATCTGTTTTATATCAGAGTGGTCTATTTCTTTGAACCACTTAGATATGACTGGAGAAATATACAATGTGATATGTTTGTTAAAATGGAAAAAGTTTCGGAAATGAATGTCTGCTGTCGTAAGATGTACATTTTCATTTGTGTCATGACAAGATTTTCAGTTTAAGATTTAAGGAATACCACGTGATATTGCCTTGTTTTCTGAGTTACAGGTAACATGTTACAGCCAACTGTGAGCACAAGTTTAACTTTGATTTGACTAAAACAGGATTAATTAGATGCTTTTATCCACACCTCAAGTCAAAATCAGTTATCCTTAATGTACACGCAGGCTGTCACCATGAAATGCAGAAAATCTACAGGATTTGCATCTTTTGCAGAACAATGCAACAATACAGCACAATGCCCACCTAAAATTTGATGATTTATTGATGAGAATTTATGGTAAATATAAACCCTCACTTCACTTTTTAAAAAACTTGCTATGAACAACAGCTGGTGGTAATCTTCATCACCTTTGCTCGCTTTGACTGTCGCAGGGTAAGAGCAGACTACAAGCAGCATCTTGTGCCCTCTTCGTTTCCTCTTGCGCCCTCACTTCTGAGAAAAGCCGGCATTGAATCATTTACTTCGTCCAAATTAAAATTTGGAATCTGCATGCATTATATATTCACCCGTGCTCGGACAAATCCTCTTAACTGTGGGAGAAATTGTCAGGATGTGTCCTGTAGAAAAGTAAGAGCCTTGTCTAGTTGTATTGCCTGTAGCAAGGGAGCATCTCAATCTGTCACTCAAGTCCACACACACACGCACACACTCACACACAGACCACAGTAAATCAGTTTATGAATAATATATACTTGTACTTTCTTTATTAATATTAAACATTGCATAATGAAGCACCAACTATAAGCAAATCCCAGAGCAATATTCATATTACCATGAGCTGTCCTGGAGTGGACCTTTCATCGTTTATGTCAGTCCTGGTGTGCTTAAACACATCAAAATGTCTGCTTTGACCGCTTTTACACTTAACCTCGAGTACACAAAATGCTGTCTTTGTTCCCAAAAACGACATTATGTTCAGCGCAGTCTAATCCCTCATATATATATATTGGCCTATTTAAAGATATTAATGCATTTGTTGGTATCCTTTAGGGAGTAAACAGAGGGGAAGACGCATAAAAAATGGAAGATAAAAGGGTTTGATGAAGGTTGTGACCCAGAATCCAAACCAATTAAGTTGCATGTTCTTTTGTCCACTGCTTGTCCTTGGGCTCATTTTTATGATTTAACATATATCCTGAGTGCCTGGAATCTACTTTAAGTCTGGGTCACTTTGGAAAAGAGCCAAAATGTCAACATAACATCTCTTGTTACTTGGACAAAACTTTTATCTCAGCATGCCCTCATCTTTTCTGTAGGTATTGCCCTGCGGTGTGCTCGGTTTTCTCCAATCCAGCGATGGCACTTGCCATGCGAGATGCATGTCTCCTTAGAGGCAACACTTTGGACTTAAAACCTTTCCTGTGTCCACAAGCAGGGTATTTGTGGTATATTGGCCCTGTGCAACCCAGCTTAAACTGCCTTTGCCCGGAGCCAGCAGATACAAGCTATAATGGAGACATTGATGTATTATTAAGAAACCCATGGGTAAGGATCAAGGAGCTGCTCGCAAGCCAGCAGGGATAGCAAGAGAGTGTGTGAACTCAGGATAATGGTTTCCTTCAGCATCCAGTGTGTCCACGACTGCTGTTGCTCTCTTGGCCCGATGCGAAAAAGAAGACATTTCATGTAACATCACACACTGAATTTACACGCTCCAGTCAAAGCAAATATGCTTGACAACATGCTCGGGCCTATCTGTGAAAGATAGCTGTTGTGCTGAAGTGTTTCCATGTGGAGTCTGCTGAGGTTATGTCTACTTGAGCCAGAGCTGAGATGACATTTCATTTATATAAATAATTACTGTCCTGAAAGTCCCCTAGGCCTGCCCCGAAGCAATCAAACTTCTAATGCTCTTAAAATTGCCCACCATGTTTTATTAATGGCAGACTATAAAATGCATTGCTAAGGCTGCACACTTCTCAGCTGATCCATGAGGAAATAGTGTCAACTTTAAACGGCCGCATTAGGCTTTATATTTTCATTCAACAATGTATTTCAACTTTGAATTGTACAGTGAGGTAAAGAAAAAAAAAAGAGAGAAAGAAACTTGAGTGTTCCTTAACTGAGCTACAAAGCACTTAAACTGTGCATACACTGATCTAAATGAATACAGTGAATTATGTGCGGAATGATTGCCCATTAGTGCCATTAATTGCCTCTGAGTGAACCTGATCTGCTCTTCAAGGACTCTCTTAGAATCTGCATTGTATAAATGGCAAATTAAGGAGGCTTCAGTCTAAAAGTAAGAGTATAAAATGCTGTGTTAAGGTATCACCCCCTAACCAGGC